>NW_027103839.1:305568-958757 GCF_902728285.1 Clytia hemisphaerica | reverse complement strand
GAATATTACAGGTTGTAGGCACTCAGTGGGCCTCTAAACCGATCTCATTTACAAATTTCGTGTAACGAATTTCTTTGGATGGCTTTTTCATGCTTCTTTCAACTTTTCTTTGAAGCCTTTTATGGAAACAGCAGCTACACCTCAACGGCAATTATTCCACGTAGGGATGGTTCTGTAGAGAAACGACTTTGTTTGCAGGCCGCGGAATCCATCACTTGCAAATTCAGCTGGAGTTCATCTTTGTGTTGTCGATTCGGACGTGGTCGATGGGTAGTTTTCTTTGGAATCGTAGCTTATCGTAGAAGTGAGAATGCTTTATAGACCTGCACCATATCACAAAAAGTTCTACGAAACTCTAGTGTTGGTAATTGTAAGCTTCGTAGTCTATCCTCAAAAGAGAGATTTTTGTAAAGTTTGACAAGCCTTGTCGCACGTCTCTGCACTCCTTTTAATAGGTTGACGTGTTTCCTTAGTTTCGGGGACCAGACTGATTGTGCATATTCAAGATGCGGTCGAACGAAAGTACAGTACAAAGTAAGAAAAATCTGCGGGCTAAGGTTTTGGAAGCCACGGTTAATAACTCCTAGCATCGAATTGGCCTTGTTGACTTGCTTAGAGATATGTTCCTCGAAACTCAACTCTGCATCAATAACAACACCAAGATCTTTCTCTATGAAAACATGTTCCAGTTGATATCTATTTAGAGTATATGGATGTGCATGTTTAATGTTTGTAAACTTTCCGATTGTAAGTACATGGCACTTGTCTGGATGGAACTGAAGCAACCAGTCTTTAGACCATTTCTCCAGCTCCTCAATATCTTTTGTATGATAGAGAGTCATCGATGGAGTCAACTTCTTTAAATATCTTTGTATCATCAGCAAAGAGTAGTATGGATGAGATGATTTTATCAGGAAGATCGTTGATATATAGAACAAAAAGTAGCGGCCCAAGTACCACTACCCTGTGGTATTCCACTTACTACATCATTTGTTGTTGATTTTGACTGATTCACTTTTACCTGTTGTTTACGTCCGTTAAGGAATGCTCTTATCCAATCAAGTATAGGTCCTTTGAATCCATATCCCATTAGTTTTTTGCACAATCGACGGTGTGGCACGGTATCAAATGCCTTTGCAAAATCGAAAAAGATACAATCTACCACTTTTCCTTCTGAGGTACTTTCACAGCATCTATCGATGAATGTTAGCAGTTGGGTAACTGTCGAGCGTTTGCTAATGAAACCATATTGTTTATTTGAAAGGAGTTCCAGGTCGTCAAGATGCTGTGTAATGTGCGCTCGTAGAATTGTTTCCATCAGCTTACAAACGATCGATGTTAAACTTACAGGTCGGTAGTTAACAGCCAAATTTTGTGCTCCTTTGCTCTTATAAATTGGAGTTACATATGCTAATTTCCATTCTTCTTGTAGGACTCCCGTCGATAACGATTCGATCATTAAAAGTGCAAGGGGTTCTGCGATATAATCTACAAGTTCTTTTAACATTTTTGGATGCATTTCATCTGGACCAAATGATTTGTTTGTCATCAAGTTTCAGTATAGATTTGTAAACAAGATCTTTTGTTATTGGTATTCTTTTGATGACGCGATCTGTGCGGGACTGGAATTCTGGTAGTTCTCCTTCGGGTTCTTTTGTGAAGACACTACAGAATTGTTTCTGCATGATGTCTGCTTTTTCATGGTCTTCATGTCTTAAAGATGAAATGTCATTTGGTGTTTCGAGCAGGGATGAAACCCCACTTGCAGATCTTAGTTTACTTCGGACATGTGACCAGAATATCTTTGGTTTACTTTTCGACTTGTCGCAGATACCTTTTTCGTATGACCTTCGAGCTTGTGTTATCTTTCGGTTCACTCTGTTCCGTGATGTTACGTAGTTTGTACGGTTCCTAGCTTTTTCTTCCGGGTCTTTAGACTTTAACTAACCAGAGCCTGTGAAGTTGTCGTTTTTGTTTTATCTCATTCTGGACCTCTTTTTGATTGGTATAGCTCCCTTGAGTTTCCAGCTTTGATTATCAATATATTTTATTGGAATAAACTGGCTTCTCAGATCAAGAACTTTTCCTTTAAAGATTGTCCACATATCTGTTACTGATTTTCCTCTCAATTCGTTGATCAAATTTTTCGACCATTCTGTGAATTTATTTACGGCATCCGAAAGATAATAGCCTTTGCTATCGTTCTGTAAATTAACAATTTGAAATTCTTGTTCTCGCGTGCAATAAAAATGGTAGACATTTTCAAACTAATCACACGTCGTTCTAACTCTCTTGTATATTGTATGTGGGAAAAATGGAAACATTTTCAAGCTTATTATTTGGAGAGAAAAAGCTCAAGCAATCTAGTGCATCAACGATCACAACTGAAACACCAAGACTCAGACCAAGGAAGAGCAACAAGAAGAAGACCTCAGATGAGATCGACTTGGACATAAGTCAGAATATGCCAATCATTGTAGTTCCAAGAATAGCTTCTACCCAGCAGACCAAGGAAAGTACAGTTTTCTCTATCAGTGAAAGTCAGCAGGCAAACCCAAATGTCGTAAACCCAACTTTTGTAAACCCTGCTTTTGTAAACACAATGAGTCACAGTCAGTCAAATCAGGACATTACAAATAATTTACTCCTACAATACAAACTAATAGAAAGTAGAATCTCTTGGGATTTTTATTTCAAACTAGAACAATTTCCAGATGCTATTGAAGAAATTAAGTTTTGGCAGCAAAACATCAAAGAATTAAACTCGAGGGAGATTTATAAAAATGAAATTCCTTTTATGAAAGTTTTTTTCTGACGCAAGTGACAAAGGAATAGGAGCAATCTGGGATAATGATATAAGTTTCAGAAATTTATGGCCTCATGAACAAGGCGAGAGTTCAACATTCAGGGAATTATTAGCAATAGCTTTTACGCTGCATGCTTTCAATTCAAAACTACAAGGGAACAATGTTCTCTGGCACACAGACAACATTGCCGCTGCAAGAATTGTTAAAGTTAGAAGTAATAAGGAAAAACTGCAATTTTTAGCAAATACCATTTATAACTTGTGTAAGGCAAAAGGAATTTTTCTAAAAATTACGTGGATCGCTAGAAAATTAAATGGAGATGCGGACACAGTAAGTAAGAGTATTGACTATGATGACTGGGAAATTTCAGAAGAATTTTTTTCCTTTTTAAATAGACTCTGGGGACCTTTTTCTGTAGATCTTTTTGCTGATAATTCTAACACTAAATGTGCACATTTTTGCTCAAAATACTTTTGTCCATTTTCATTCAAAGTAGACGCGTTCAGTTTTGATTGGTCTGGGGAAAATGCTCTAATGGTGCCACCTATTTATTTAATAACAAAGTGTATTAAACATCTCCTAGCAGCCAAACCTGGAACAACAGGGACTTTAATAATACCGTTCTGGCCATCGGCAGCCTTTTGGACCTTTCTGATCAGGGATAATAGCTCTTAAGCCTTTTGTCAAGGATTGTAGATATTTTGCAAATCAAGTCGCATTAATCAGAAAAGGACGATTCCAAGGTTCTCTGATGGGAAATGAAAAATTAGAAATCCCAATTCTAGCTTTAAAATTACAAGTGTGACAATCAACGTGTGTTCGGTTAAAATAATTTTTTTTTTCTCAATGCAGAAAATTAACAAAAAATTTTACTTTTTAGCTCAGATTCAGAAACCGTATTAGGAAACTCTTTTGATGTCCAGGATCCAGCACTAAAGAGTCTCTCTGAGCAATTACCAGGAATTCTTTTGAATTCCAGAAGCAATAACACCGTGGCTAAGTATCAGTTTTATTTCCAAAAATGGGAAGAATGGAGTCGTAGTTTCCAGGAAGTGAACCCTTTACCTACTCAAGAGCAACATTTAATCTTATTTCTGATGTCCCAATTTCAATCGGGGAAATCTTATCCAGTCTTGGAAGCGTCTTATTGCGCCATAAAACATTTTCATGCTATTTCGGGGTATTTGATCGGGAATTCTACAATTGTAAAGCACCTATTGGAAGCCTTTAAACGGTTATTGGCGTATACACCAAAGAAGAAGAAAAATTTAGTCGTCGAAGATTTGAGAAAATTTTTGAGAAATTAGACGTTGGTTCTAGCCTCAAAAATTCAAGGACTTTAGCGATATGCTTGCTATCCTTTTCAGCTTTTCTACGGTTCGATGAATGCCAAAAGCTTAGAAGATCAGATATAAAATTCCTTCATGATCATGCTACAATTTTTATCCAAAGCAGTAAAACTGACATATACAGACAGGGCCACTGGGTTTACATTGCGAGACTTAATTCAAACCTGTGTCCGGTAAAAGGTTTGGAAAGGTACCTCGAATTGGCAAACATAAAAAATTATTCTGAGAATTTTATTTTTAGAGGAGTAACTAAATCCAAACGAAACAATCGTCTATGGAATAAAGATCAGCCAATTTCTTACAGTTCGGTACGTGACGATATCAAGAAGGTGATAAAAGACATAGGTTTGGACCAAAAGCAATATGGTGTTCATAGTTTGCGCTCGGGCGGAGCGTCTGCAGCTGCAAATCTTGGTGTTCCGGATCGGTTGATAATGAAACACGGCAGATGGAAATCAGTCGGGGTCAAAAACAGATACATATCGGAAGATTTAGAGAATTTATTATATACTTCGAGGAACTTAGGTTTATAGAAGGCATTTTTTTTTTTCGGTGGCTTTTAATTTTGCTTACTTTAAACGTAGTTTCCATTTAGGCTTCTCGCATGCTTTTAGTCTACACACTTGAAACGATGAATTACTAAGCTAAATAAAAGTGGTCAAAACCTGTCTCCAAAATATCAAAATTTCTCAAATTTTTCTGTCTTTCCCTGTGTTTATCTGAAGGTGTAGTAAATAAATAAAGTTATTTTCGGTTCAACGATTAGAAAATAAGTGAATTTATTTACGGCATCCGAAAGATAATAGCCTTTGCTATCGTTCTGTAAATTAACAATTTGAAATTCTTGTTCTCGCGTGCAATAAAAATGGTAGACATTTTCAAACTAATCACACGTCGTTCTAACTCTCTTGTATATTCAAAAAAAAAAAAAAAAAAGTTTAGTTTTTTTTTTTAACGCAATTTAAAAATTTTGAATTGAATTTTGATATGATCTCCGATCGTTTACTTGAGTTTTTGGTATTTGTTTTATTGGTTAGATTCGTCAAGGCTCCTTACGGTTTCCTCTATAACAGCTCAGATTTTTACAAATTAAGAGACAGGCTGGCACCCATTTTCGGCTACCGGGGTTATGGAGGTTTTTGCCCGGGGGTAGTCTTGATCTATCTAATCCAGTAGAGTTAATCTTTTCGAATGAAAATTATTAAAGGACGGTTTTGTTTTTTCTGTTTAGTTGCTATAATTGTAAAGAAAAATTTTTTATGAATGATGGTTAGTTTTTAGCAGTTAGAGATAACATAAGAGGTAAATTTTATAAAGATAGAGTTTAAAGAATTTAAAAGAATTTTAATTTTAGATGGTTTATTTTTTTTAACGGCAGATAAAGATAAATTTGTAACGTAAAGGTGAAGTTTTTTTTTAAAGAGTTTATGTCTTAGATGGTATTTTTAACGGTAAAAAAAAAAAAAAAAAAAAAAAAAATTTATATGGAAAGTACTAAAGGTAATATATGTGACGATAATGAAAAGATTTTAATAAAGGATTATTAACCCTTTGAGTGCCAGGGTCTTTTTTTCTAAGTTTTTTTTTAAAAATCGCTAGTTCAAACTTTAAGGGCTTATATCTCCTGATCTAGAAAGAATTAGAAGCTCGTATATAGCTCGTTGGATAGCTTAGAGTCTCCTCTTTCTTTTGGGCGCCTTCGGCGCCGCCCGATTGAGGAAGGGCGTGGTGGGCGGCGGCCAAGGGGGGGGGGTACGTTAGGGGAATTAAAGCAGTCAGGCCCGCTGCGCGGACCTGACTGAACTGATGGAAAGGTGCCCAGTGGTAAAACTTCAAATCAATTCACTAGAAGACAGAATAAAGTAAAACAGGGCCAAATTTGGAGGTTCTTGGATCACTCGTTGACCAAAAATAGTCAAAAAACGGTCAGAATCTCAAAAAAGTGAATTTTTGTCAATTTTTTGCATTTTTTTGACTTTTTTGCTTGAAATCTCGCTGGAAAGACTCATTTTTGAAATTTTTTTTGCTTGACCATAAAGGACAATCTAATTCCTACGAGTTCGACCAAAAATAACGATTTCTAACTCAAACTGGGCATTACAGGAGGGCTTCGTTCGCCCTCCTACATAGCCCATGTCTGATATATACGACATCGGCACTTAAAGGGTTAACGGAAAAGGTGATTATGAAGTAAAAGGAAAAGGAAAAAATTTGTAACGTAACATAGCTTTTTTTTTTTTTGTATAGATCGTGTTTTATAAGATTTAATTTTTATTATTTAGAATTAATGTAGGAACGTTTCGGGTTGCCATGGGCCTTTTTTCCCACGAGAGCTTGAAACGATGAATTACTAAGCTAAATAAAAGTGGTCAAAACCTGTCTCAAAAATATCAAAATTTTCTCAAATTTTTCTGTCTTTCCCTGTGTTTATCTGAAGGTGTAGTAAATAAATAAAGTTATTTTCGGTTCAACGATTAGAAAATAACCATCATTCAGGTGTTGTTTCATCTTTGTGTAGTCACCGGTTTCATAACTGTATCTTTTCGAATTGGGTTTGCGTTGAGTGTAGCAATCAAACGTAAACACCAATATGCTATGGTCGCTCTTCCCAAGTGGGCTCAGGTACTGAAGGTCGCTTACTTGATTTTGTTCATGAGTAAGTATTAAGTCTATCGTTGAAGGTTCGTCTGTTCCTCTGCATCGCGTTGGTTCATCAACAAGTTGATAGAAAAACGCGTCTCTGAGAGCGTCCAAAAACTTTTCTTCCTTACTTTCCTCAGAGTGTGAGGTTGTCCAGTTATCCCAGTTTATGGTTGGATAGTTCATATCACCTAAGAGACATTTATGAGTGTATCTCTTCTCGGAAGCAATAGATTTGATCAGCTCGTTGAGTTTATCGTTGTTTTCTTCTGAATGATTGTTGTTTGTTGGACTACGGTAAAGGCATCCAAAAACTAACACATCCCTGCCACAAAGTCGAATTTCGATTATGCATGATTCATCAAATTCTGTCGCCAATTTTACACCAACTATTAGATGCTTGATCGAGTTGTGAGCTAATATAATGATCCCGCGTCCTTTTTTTGATGTTATATTTTCATGGTTCACCAGCTTATACTCTTCAAATTCGTATTCATGAGGTTCTCTCAGTGCACCAACCTTTGATTTAACTTCACAAATTGCAATCAAGTGTGGTTTTACATTTCGCGATTGCATTTTTAATTCTCCCAATTTTTCAGATGTTAGTTGGTCTGCATTGGTATACATGATTTTTATATTCTTCGCAGTTATTGTATTATCTTGTGTCTTGTTTTTTTGGGTTTTATTTCTTTCGTTATTTTCGTATTTTTTCTTACATTCTTTGGTGGAAATTAATCTTGTCGTTGGTTGTTGACCTTCTTGAGGCGGAATCCATTTTTTGAGGAGCCATGGACTCGCCAGATCCCACCTGTTTCGCTTTCATTCTTTCTTTTAGCTTCAATTACAAGATTTTTGAATTCTTTCCTTTGATCAGGGGTTAGATCTTCACAGATACTTATCCCTTTATACATATTCACACCCTTCAATACGTGAAGGTTACCGAATATACTTTCCTTTTCTTCTTCCTTGTCAAATGAAACTAGCAATGGGCGTTTCTTGTCGGCTACTTTTGCTCCAAGTCTTGTCATATGTTTGATCTTGACCTTAGCATGAAGATTTTGGGTGAGTGTTTTCACCCACTCCTCGTCCTTCTTCGGTTGATCATCAGTGAATTCTTCAACACCGTGAACGATGATGGTTTTTGAACGTTTTAATTTGTCCTTTTCTTCCGCAGCTTCCTCTTTGTGCACCTCTTTCACGGCTATCTTTATATCGTCGTTCGAGGAAACAATTTGGCTGTCAGCAGAGGCCGCAGCGGCGTAAGATTTTGTGCATTCCTCTTTTATCGTTGACAGGATTTGTGTTCGGAAGTCCTCGAGCTTTTTTTCCAATTTGGTTTCTACGTATTCAACAGTATGGAACGCTGGATCGTTTTTCAACTGTTTTTTTAATACTGTTAGCTCATTCTTTTGTGTTCTCCAGGAGGTGCTGTTCGTTATTCTTTAGTTTATCTATCGTTTCTTCCTTTTCTTTCACTATGGTTTTCAGCTTAGAAAGTTCAGCAGCCTGTCTGATCGAGGGTTGTGGTCCAGGATTGGGAATATCCTGGATATCTTTTGATATTTGCACGCAGTTCGTACACACGTACTTACAGTTAAGTCTCCTACCGTCTTTGAAGGCTGAGATCATGTAAGGGGGTAGTCGAGTGCAGATATAGTGGACCATCCTGTTGCAGTTTGAACAAGTCAAACAGTCCCCATTCTCGTCATCAGTGCAAGCTTGTTGGGTGCAAAGCGGGTTCGGTGTGTATCTTGATCTTGTCGACATCATGGTTGTTGTTAATCGAGTGTGATGTTGGAATTTTAATGTTTTTGAGTGAGTTTAGGAGCGATTTTTCATAGTTTTTCAAAAAAATTCAGATTTTGTTGAATTTGACTGCCACTCCAAAAAACACGTCTTGACTCGATTTTAATTGACGTCAAAAAAAAAAAAAAAAAAAAAAAAAACATCTTATGATATTTCCGACCATTACGCTAGGATATTTCCAACCATCAAAGATATTTCCGTCCGTCTAAGGAAAAAAAAGGACTAGAAAAGGGAAACCACAGTCAAATTTTTAGCAAGTTTTGGTAACTGAAAGGAAATTGAAACTAAAAGTTTTGAGTACCTCTTAAAATATCATTTTCATCATTTCTATGAATAAGATATCATGACAGAGGAACTGAACTATCTCCTATCCATGAGGACGTGTAAAAAACTTTTCAAAGCTCATTGAAAGTTAAAGGCTGAAAAAATGTGGAGCTTTATGCTGGTCGTTTGCGGAGTGTTTTTCTCGACAGGTACCGTAAAATATTTTCCAATTCCAATTTATGTTTGTGTTTACTTGAAAACTTAGAAAATGGTATTAGCATTTGTTTTGGGGCTGGGCATTTGGGACTGCATTTTTTAAACATTTTTCTTTCTCGTCGCTAAAAACCCTATCTATCACTGTTTTGTAACAAATAAAAAAGCTTGAAAATGATAAATCATGATAAATTCACGTTTTCTGATTCATACATATTTTTATTAAATTCCTCGCCAATCTTGCCAATCTTGCATTTAAAAGGAGGATCCCTGTTAAAGAGATCATCAGATAGTTTACAATATTTGGCCATCAGAAACCTCCAATGGTCCTGAGAAGAACCTCCTAATATTTTGGTTTAACTACTTTCCAATGTTGGGATTTGAAATCTCTAAAAATACACCCCCTTCTCATAGACCCACTGGGACCCCATTCCACTGGAAAATTCGGACAAAATATCGTCTCCGGTGGGAAATTATCCTCTAATTTTTGTCCCCCTGACAAAAGTCAATTAAATCAATCCTCACTGCAAAATATTTTGCTATTTTCTCCATCCTCACTGAATTTTCTGACTTGAAAAATATGAGAATATCAATCCCCATCGAGTTTCAGTCCGTTATTTTTATCCTCACTGGCTTAAAAAATCCTACCGGGTCTGTGTAAAAGTGGGTTACTTACGTTAAGATTTGTAACTTGAATACCTCAGTTTTGGAAAATAGTTGGACAAAAAGATTTGACGTTTTGCTCAGGCCTAGAAAAGGAGTCTACATGCCGAATATCTCAAATCATCTGAATCCCTTTAAAACAAAGGACAAATATAATTTTTATCGTTTTATATTAGTTTCAGGTGGACAAATATATCCTTCAAATGAAGTACAAAGTGTAGCTTTGAATTCAGATTTCACAAAAAATGGACACTTCAACAAGCACCAAATGAAGAAGCTAAATCATATGTCAGTTTGTTTTTTGTTGGTTTGTTTTTTGTGTGTCACTTTCGTTTTCGCAAGCAATGTTTTGTTCTTTTAAAAGATGACTTTTGCTTCTTGCTCCACAAATGTGTTAAATCAGATTCGCGCCGTTTTATGAAAACTTTGTTTTGATTGATAGATTAGACTTTTTTCTTTTTTTTCTTTTCTTTTCTTTTGTTTTATGTTTTCGAATGTAATTAACGACCTTATTTGATTTGAGACATTCGAATTCTTTTCAAAACAAAAGAAACATTTTAAACAGAATCTGTTAAAGAAAAGAACAAATGTAAAATAAAACACAAGAATCACAAGACAAGTTTGTTAGAACAACCGAAAGCATCCAACGAAGGGGGACTTCAAAATATCTGTTCTGAAGGCACGTTCCAGCTGGATATGGCGGTCTGTTCTTAGCGAACTAAAGAAAAAAGTCGGCTGGAAAAAAGTGGTCTGTTCTACTGAAGATTGGGACCAGCTGGAAAAATATGATCTGTTCTACGGAGAGTGGGACCAGCTGGAAAAATATGATCTGTTCTACTGAAGATTGGGACCAGCTGGAAAAATATGATCTGTTCTATTGAAGATTGGGACCAGCTGGAAAAATATGATCTGTTCGTATGAAAAAATAGTTTGATATCCAAAAAATAAGGTGTCTAAGAATTTCCTATCTGTTCTGAGGGAATTTCAAAAAAGTCAAAAAGTTTTTGTGATCTGTTCTTTTCCTTCTGAATGTGGTTGCCTGGAGTGGCAGCTGAAAATTCTCCATCTGTTCTACAAAACATCTGGAAATTGTCGATCTGTTCGCACAGATATTTAAAGTTAAACTGTTATCTGGAAATTAAGTTTCTATTCTTAAAAGTCCTTCAATGTCGAGCTGGAATTTAGCGATCTGTTCTTATAAAATTATTTCAGCCCATGGTAGATAAGAACAGTTAACTCGCGTAAAATCAATCGCCTGGTAATTTCGTACCTGTTCCAGAAGTTTTTTTACCTCCTAGCTGGAAAAATATAACTGTTCTGAAGTAAATTCTCATCTCAAAAACGAGTAACTGTTCTTAATTTCGGGGAAATCCTTCCAGCTGGCAAATCAGAACAGATATTTGCAAATTTTAGGTCGGTGGCTGCTTCTGAACAACAGCAACATTATAAATACATTCGAAAGGCGGTAAAAACTAGAATTCTTACTTCGTAAAAAGGAACCTTTAAACATGTATGTCGATTATTATTTTGCTGTAAATCCAAGTCATTGTTGAATTTGAAAAACTATTGAAGTTATGACGAAGTTATTTTATAAAAAGCAACATAAAATTGCGCTATCACGCTTTTTTCTCTGCCTGTCCTAGCTGCCTTCCGGGGAGACTATGGTTGCGAGCTGACTTTCGGCCCTGCCCCTCGGACCCTTAGCAGAATAAAGAGAAGAAAGAAGGGAAATTGTGTGAATTTTAATTCACTTTTTGGAACTAATTTGACCAAATTTCTATCTTTCTGGGGGTAAAAAGTTGAAATGTTCCTATTTTTCCAATTCTTAGTGGGACTGAAGTTTGATCTTCCGATTTTTCAAACTGCCATGTTTCAAAAAAAGCACCCTTAAGGCCGGCACATACCCATACCCATACCCTTCTCCCCGGGCTGCCTTTTTTCGACGAATCTCGTACCATGTCTATTATTTCACTCCGCTTATCGTTAAGATAAGTTTTCCTAAACATCAAGAACTACGGCAAATGTAACGCGAGCGAAGCGAGAAAAAAAATCTAAATGCAGAGCCGTCTCGGACGTCGCTGGTCGCTGGTATGGTGTAATTTGGGAATGACGCCCTTTTTCTGCTTTCTGATCATTTTTGCCACAAAAATCTTTTTCAAAATATGGTTAAAAGATACGTCACCCGGGAGGGATAGAGTCAAACTTTGAAGAGAGTTTTTCTCTTTAATTTTGATTTCATCGTGTTTAAGCCATTGAGTTTCAAGCCGAAGGCTAGAGGTCAATCTCTAACCTTTCTCAGGCAAGAAAAATTGAAGCCTTAAAATATGCGCCGTATTTTTGATGACGGATTGAATCTAGCAATTCCTTTGTTTTCGAATGATATATTTTTCGAAATTAAGCGGTAAATTTTAGTTTCAATCTGTCATTTGTGTAAAAACCAGGCGGGTCGCTCAAGGCCGCGCAACCTTGGTAGGATTTGTTGGCTTCAAATCCTACCAAGGAGATTGACCTCTAGCCTTCGGCTTGAAACTCAATGGTTTAAGCCACCTTCCCAACATCCAAAGGACTTTAAATGCGTTCAGCAAACAGCTAAACCGGCGTGCGACGCCGGGCACCGGCTAGTTATTCTTTATTACCACAGTGGCGAAAAGGATCCTAAAGTAGTTTGGCATGGAAGTGTCACCAAATTGGGAAAATCAACATTCAACGGAACATTAATTGTCAATATTATAGAAAATACTGGAGTCGTAGTTGAATTCTCAAACATTCAAGAAGCCATGGTTTTATATTTGATGGTTCATTTTGTAGATGACAAGAGCGGGGAAATGCATGCTTTTTACTCAAACATCAAGATTTTTCTAAAAGGTTTATTTAAAGGAGGCCCGGAATCTTCGAGTTAGAAAACTTTGAGTTAGAAAACTTCGAGTTAGCAATTTTCGAGTTAGCAATTTTCGAGTTAGCTAAACTATGACGTTATAATAATACAAAATATGACGTCACTAGACTCTAACTCGGATTTTATTTTTCGAAAAAACTTTTTTGAGTTGGCTAACTCGAGTTTCTTTTTCATAAAACCATTTTTCGAGTTAGCTAACTCGGAATTTACTTTTCGTTTACAAGTTTTTGAGTTAGCTTAATTTTATTTTGGTCTTTATTTTGTAAGTTCTGGTCTGGAAATTTGACAAGACAGTCTTCAAAATACACCTTCATCGTATTTGTGTATAGCAAAGTCACGGCCGAGCGTCATCGTCAAACATAGAAGCTGCTACTGGACATAGAGGTCGTCGTCGAACATAAAGGTCTTGGCCGGACATAGAGGTCGTCGTCGAACATAAAGGTCTTGGCCGGACATAGAGGTCGTCGTCGAACAACGGGGTCATTGGTTGACTTTTCAAAAATATTTTTCTAGTTAAGTTTCTCAACTTACCAATAAGTTGAATAAAATTTTAGTTCAGCCACCTATTTCGTATTTGTTGAAATTCAGCACCCTGGAAATTCAATCTATTTGCCAAATTAAATTAAAGCAAAATATACCGAAAAACGGTTCTAGGTGATATCATAGTATAAGAAAGCCGCGGCTTTCTTATACTATGGTGATATTTAGTACTAAATGAACCAGTTTGTAAAACTTTCCGAAGCTACTGTACCTTTTAATAAGTTTTAATTTTAATAAGTCAAAAGTAATTTTCAGTCCTGAGACCATAGTTTAAGAAAGCCGTGGCTGGAATGATAACATCTGAATTTCTGTTATTCTATCTATGTTGTTTGATGACTATTTGTTGATCAAGAAATCAGTAATGTAGCATCTTTAATGGGAAATTTTATTGGTTTGTCGTTAATACTTACTTCTCAGTGCGTTTTAGATATTACTGATATGCTCTTGATAATACACTTGCATTATAAAATCATTGTAAAGGAAAAGTCAACACTAAGAAATTTAAACAAGCACAAAATGGCTGGACTGAAAGAACTCAAAAAATAATGAGGTGCCTCGAAATGCCTTCGCAATATTTCAGTGAAATCTTTTAAGAAATCAATGAAAAAGTACATCAAGATAATACTGTGAAAATTTCAGGCCAGCATCTTCAAAATTTATCATTTAAACTGACAGGAAAGTTGTCATCTTGAATATAGTTCTTATAATTTCAATTTTAGCAAAAAACTATTGTTTCCACAAAATACCCCTAAAATATGTCCAAAATTAGTTCAATTGTTCTATTGGGTATAGATTCAAAAATATCTAGCAACAAAAAAACTTTTTGTGAAGGAAAACAAGAGAAAATTTTTAAAAACTATCTACCACTAATAAACTGAGCATCTTTATGTTCTTATAAAGCTCCGAAAGCTCGGAGACAGAGATGGAACAGCAATTAACTGAAAAGACAATGCGGTACATATTCCAGCCGCGGCTTTCTTATACTATGCTGAGACGTAAAATCTAAGGCTAAGAAAATTAGGACCAGTTTGTAAAATACACGTGATATGACAGTTGGCAGAAAACGACTTTCACTTACAGAATATTTTTCGATTTAAGTTCACAAATATCTGTATTTGAGTGATTACTTTTAGATTCAACACTCCACCGTTGGGGTTCTCATTTCTCTTTTCCATCCAAAGGATGGCAGAGAAAACAGGAAAAGGGAAGAAACCACCCTGAGCAAGAACCACCCCGCCGGATAAACCACCTTCGTTGATGCAAACCGCCCCGGCGAGTTCTATGTCCGACGACGACCTCTATGTCCGGCCACAATATCTATGTTCGACAACTTTACAATTTAAAAACACATGGATCAAGCACAATTTACAAACAGATTTATTGAACCCGATCCCCCCTGATAATTTAAAGCATACTCACGCCTGGGGGACACTCGATTTCTAAATGACGACATATGTGCCGCCAAAAAAATGGCTTAAAATCAAAAATCGACTACTTCAAAAGGTCATAAACTTTTGAAATTTGGACTAAAATTTTAAAATTTTAGGGAAATAGTCTCTCAAAGAACGGACAAAATTTTTGAAACTTAGTCTCTCTAAGGATCGATTTTCAAACTTTGGCATGGACATACCCGTCGTTTCGCAAACCTAGTACCACCAGATCGATTTAGAGAGCTCCATGTACAAGGCCTTCGCATTTCATCATAAGCCAGCATATTTTATTTGCTCTCTTTTTGTTTTAGTCAATGGGGAATGGGCAAATTGGGGAAGTTGGAATGCATGTAGTTTGACATGTGGTGTCGGGAAACAAACTCGTAGAAGAAGATGTACTGATCCATCTTCTACAAATGGTGGAAATGATTGTAGAGGATTAAAAATTGAAACTAAAAACTGTTTTATAAGACGCTGTACCCCAGGTATGTTGAATCTAAATTTCCATGATGATTTTCCTGAATACCCGGGAGGCGGCAATGACATTGACGTGCTACTGGAGTTTGAAAAGTGGACCCTGTCAGATATGAATGTTTGGTAAATTTGGGACCCTGAAAAGAGGCTAAAATGACGAAATGTAGACAAAAAATTGAAAAATTTTCTAATTTCCACCCTGACAATTGTCCAAAAAAGTCGACCCTGTCAGATACGCATCTTTAAAATTAGTAAATTCGGGACCCTGTCAAAATATCTTCAGAATAAAAAAGGGACCTTGACCATTGGCACCTCCCCGTTTTCTATTTTGTCTGAGTGTCCCCCCTGGGTCTAGATAGTCCCGAAAGATGACCAATAAAAATTTATGAGTGAAAATTCCAAAAAATTAAGAATAATCCAACCTGAGCCAAAATTTACTGGTTTATCGGCTCAACGAGTTCAATTAAATTTTGATATGGTAACATAAAAATTCTGATTTTTTTCAACTTTCTAACACCTAAATTTCGATTCTTGAATTTAATCTGAAGAAGTTTTGTGTTACGTATCATTTTTGTCACTTGCTCACTGGGCCAAGTCCCAGCTCATAGACCGAATCCACTGATTTCCTAAAAAAGTCGTGCGTCCCGCGTGGTTTGCACACAGCAAATGCTACAGATTGAAAGAAACATTTTTAAAAATGTGCCACGGAAAAACAAAGAAAGTCATCTGAAATATAGTCCAAGTCTTAAGGAATCACTTTCTGCTCGAGAAAGGTTGCAGATTCGCCTCTAGAGTCTTCAGGTATATCTCATGTAAAACTGAAAATGAGTTATTAGATTTTACTCTATTCTCTTTAGTACATGGTAAATGGACACAATGGGGAAAATGGGTTCAATGCAACACTTGTGGGAGCTCTCCTGCCAAACAAATTCGTTATAGAAGTTGTACCAACCCAGCTCCTGCGCACCATGGATATGTTTGTACTGGACAAAAATCAGAAACTCGACACTGTGGTTTATCTTGTTAGGGTTCGAGAAGCTGATTTTTAAAATTTCATGACGTAAATTTTAGCAAAACAAATCAAAAACGAGTCATTCTTTTTTCTGAATCAACGACACACTATATGTCATATCAAGGAATTATACAGGCTGTGCCGAAAATTTCCTGTCTCAGAACACGAGGTCAAGTGGAAATTTGTTTGGTGTGTATGTCTAGTTCATCTTTTTAACGCAACGCAGTAATTAGTACTAGTTAACATGGTTTGGAGGGTGATCTGGGAATAAAAGTCCCGAGGTTCATTAAAACAGGGATATGTTATAGCGGAGCTGGATGAAGGACGAGAATTCCTTAGCGGATTACTAAGATACCCCAAAAGCTTCCTTGTAAATGAAATCTATTTTTATCAGCGTGTGTTATGAATTTGAGACTTGGCTATTTGAAAATATCAGTTAGAAAGTGAGGCACCCCGCGGTGTAGCGCGGTATTTCAAATGAAAAAAGTACTATTTATAATCTTAGAGAAGAAACTTCTTATAACTTTACTAATGAAAACAATGTTTTTCATTTTTTTAAATTGTCATTCACCAATGTTTTACAGACCCTCTTGATGATTAAAAGTTTTTAATCGTGAACGATAAATGCAGCAGCAGAATCATTGGCTAAGAGGAAATCCAAATTTCACGAGTTTGTAATTAAAAAAGTTAAATTTCATATCAAATTTTAATGTCAGGGACAGAGATAGAACAAGGCTTTTTTAAATGTGCGTTATCCAGCTCCGCTATAACATATCCCTGATTAAAAACATTTCTAAATAGCCTCAACGTAGTGAAATAAATGCATCCACTTCGTATTATAACATTTACTTTAAAAATTTTGGCCAGTAAAAATAAAAATAGAAATAGATAGAGAACTTTTTAGAAATAAAAGTATCATTTTTCAAAATCAGAGTCTTTGGAGCCGCAATGGCATTTATCCTTTGCAGAAAAGCACGTACATTGATTGTTTTCTGAATTGGACGACAATACTTAACTCTCCACCGTTTCATTTGATGTTTATCCAGAGTCTCTATAATAATTCCATGGTCACATGTTAGTTAAGGTGTTGGCGATGCCTTTACGCCCATGTTGGCATTTTTAACAGATATCGCCCAATCAATGAGTAGGGATTTCGAATTCAATTCTCTACAGTCTCGTTACAAAGTCCATTGGGATTGTCGAAATTCCAGTTAAGATCTGATAATGGTGTATAAACGTGTCAATGTTAATGAGGAAAAAAATTCATGGTATTTTCCAAGGTCCGATTCTCGACTTCCAATACTCCTCTACCTGTGCAAAAGTAAGAAAAAGATTGAGTATCAATGGAAATCAAGAAGGAGTTAAATGTGAAGTAGTGAAGCCATTGTTTCTAAGTTTACAGTATTTTTAGAAAATTAACTTTAGATTACTTTATCTCTGAAATTAGAGAGAATTTATTTATTATTCATAGCTTGTTGGCTAGCTTAGAATTCCACCTTTTCTTTTGGGTGCCTTTTGTTCCACTCAAGCTATAAATAAGGGTGGGTTGAATCCCCCCGCTGAACTGAGACGAGGGTAGGGAAAAGGAATTAAAAGTAGTAAATTTGACTAAAACTCTGAACTTGTCAAGATTTTATCAGCGGATTTCGTAAATTTATAAAACCAACCGGTTGCTTTTTTCCTGTCAGTAGTTCCTGCTGTCCCACCAGATCCTTGACATATTGGTCCGTTATAACTCCTGGTCCGGTCCCTCTTCCCTCGAATTCTTCTAATTGTGATTCTAAGCTACGTTGATCTCTCTTGGATTCTTCCAAATCAAATTGTAACTGATCGATTTGATCTAAAGCTTCTGTTTTTTGGTCTTTAAGAGTTTCCAGTTGGTCTGTTATTTCTTCCAAGTGTTTCGTGAGTACAGCCTGCTTGTTTTTAGCTCTAAAGAAAACAATTTAGAAAGATCATTTCTAATCCAAAAAGTCTTAATTGCTTCTTGTCCATAAGAAGCTTTATTGTTTTGTAAGGTTGGGCTTACTGGTGGACCCGGGTCGGGGTACTTAGGCAAATAGAGAGTACGGTATGTGCCGCCCTTAAGGGTACCTTTTTTGGACTTCCAAAGTCCCGCTAAGGGTCGGAAAAATCAGAAATATCGAAATTGATTTTTTTTAGGTTTCAAGCATCAGTAAGAGAGGCCCGGGGGGCACTTGATTTATAAACGACGGCATTTTCAAAATCGGACCTTTATAGTGCAGCCCTTGAACAGTGAAAAAGTATCCTTACAGTGCATTTTACCGAAAGTTTCTGACCCTTACAGTGTAGTTTGATTTCATATCTCATTTTGCTGAAGCCACCTGAAAATGAGCCTTTCGATGTCGATACAGTGTGCAAAATAACAACTTTGAACTTCATCCAAGATCTTGGATGGTCGTCATGGTTACTTTTGTCTGCGTCGATTGTGCGCTGAATAGAATCTAAATTGGTCGCCACAGCGTCGAAATTACATATTTCACATATCAATAACGCAAATAGGCAACCTTGGGGATAGCAAATATGTTTGCTGGCAGTTGGTACAAAATAAATAAGCACTCAACTTTTCATTAGATAAGCATTGCATCTGCTAGTTAAACACTGAAAAATTTTCCTCTTTCTAGACTATGACATTAGCTTCATTATCAACTCAATAAAGCCTCACTAACTTTAGAATCAGATATCTATTGATTCGGTGAAGATTGTCTACAGGAAAATATAGACAAATAGGTATGTGGCATTTGCTACTTCCTGTTGTAAAGATATACCGGGTGTGTAAAAAAAAAACGCATCTTTTTGACGTACAAATTTCTCAAACAAAGACAAATGAAATTTTCAGTGAAGATTTGAAATCTAATTTTTTACCCTTGGTAGAATTCATACATCTGTATGTTCATTTAAAATAACTTTATGACAAATTTGCTGACTTACGTCAATTTTTCACTGTTCACAGATTTTGATAGTTAAGTTTTCCCGTATGGAACAAGAAACCAAATTACACTTCATTTTTACCCTCTAATTTTGTCTCGCTACTTTTAAAACATCAAAATGGCATTATTTTTTCATTTCATAGGTTCTGTTCCAAGGTCAATATATGATAGATTCTAGCTAGTTCCAATCAAGCCATTTTTTAACAACGATTGCGAGGACAAAAAAAGGACTTTTAAATCGTCAATGATGCAGAAATGAACCGATGCTATTACCTTTTGTACATCAAAATCCTTAGGTTTTTCAGTTCAAGCAGAGATTTGGGAAATATTAAGTTTGGAAATCAACTGTCTCAATTCATTGTTTGAATTTAAGGTCTGGGTCACTAGGAATTTTGAGTGCTTTAACACTTGTTTTTCAGATCCATAACTTGTATGGGTGGCAGTGGTGTTGTCGCAAGAAGGGCCGGGGGCCATGGCCCCCTCAGCGGAGCTTTTTTGAAGGGGCGCCGAAGAGCAAGGGGCGCCAAAAGAGATCTTTTTAAATGCCCCAATATTAAAAATGATACTTTATGCGCCTTAAATTGCGCCCCAGGACCAATTTTACTTAGATAATTTTAAATTATTTACAAAATAATGGTACCTTCTTTGCAATCTAGCAAATTTACAACTTTTTTTGTGTACAATATAGCATTATTAAATGAAAATCTAACTGTAACTGCGCCCCAAGACCAATTGCTGACAACAATATTGAAATCATAAAACATAAATTTTTCGCTCGCACTACACATTGTTTGTTTAAGTTTCTTTTCATTCTAGCAAGTGTCAAATTTGTCTAATCTTATCGGGTTTTTATCGAATACGGGAGCGTATTGAATAGTAGGATGTCTCCCTAATCCGATAAACACGAGGTAAATATCGAATTATAGAGCTGAGAAAGAAAAATATAAGCGAGACTCGATTGGTTTGAACGCGAATCAGGACAAATGTCTAAGTTCTTGCTGAAAACCTAAGTTCTTCGGAAGAAAACTTTCGATATTTGCCTGTTTTGAAAAGTTTTGAGGAATCGGATTTCGAAATTATAACTCAAACGCAAAAAAATCGAAAATTTGAATTTCGAACTCCGTCCTAAAGGCCTTTTTACACGCTAGAAATCGAATAAGAGAGCGAAAAACCTTCAAGGGACTTCAAATTTTCATCGAAAACGGGAGCTTATCGAATAATAGAATGTCGAATAGTAGAGCGTAGTTTATGAGAGTTTCTTAAGGAAATTTGACGGTGACTTTCAATCTGATCGAAAACGGGAGCTTATCGAATAGTAGAACGTCGAATTAGAGAGCGTCCACTGTATGTGAGTTTTTCAGCCTTAAATGTCAATATTAATTAAAATGGAAACATGTACTTCTCAGTAATTTCTGAAATCTGAGGTTCAGATTCTTCTTAATTTGTTCTTAGGTTTTGGCCAAATTTCAGCCTCGTATTCTTATGAAATTGTTCTTATAAAAAACGTGTAAGACAAGGCACGGATGTCAATCTAAGTAGACTGTAAATCACTCCTTGTTAGCATTTGAAAGAACTTTGTCTCAGATGAGAGGTCACTCTTAACAAAAATTACTGTAGGGCTAAGATCATTCCTTTTGAACGCAAATTCAACTCTATGTGTTCGTTTTGCTGCGGTGGCACCTTAATGAAAGTTATGGCTATTTTAGTGATTTAGAGTATCTTGACAGTCGATTTTCAAAAACTTTTTAGTCGGCCCCAACCGGTGGGGCCTGTGTTTCCCTTTTACATTCATCAAAGATATATCTACTCTTATCCACTAAATATTTCCTTCCTCGTTTTGCCTAGGCAAATGAATTAGTAAAAGTTTAGAAACTGTGTGTGGGGTGCCACTTTGGAAAATTGGAAGCGCCATTTAAAAAAAGTTGACTTTGGCCCCTCCAGAGAAATTTTCCCACAACGCCACTGGTGGGTGGTATTTTATAGACCAAAAGAAATTTTTAGGTTTTGGTCTGTAAAATAGTCAGCTTTCAGCAAAGCAAAGGCTTTTACTTTACGAGATACTGGATTTTTTTTGCCAAATTGAGCCTTCGAGCAATATGTGCATATAAAAATATGTTATATTTTGTGCATATAAAAATATGTTATATTTTGAGATTACACTCTTTCATTGAATCTTTTCTATGTTTCTTACTTGTGATTTGTTCGGTACATCTTCATCAAAGATCATAAACTATTGCTATGGTTATTTTGGTTGAATGCAATCGGGATTTGTCTTCATGACACCCCTGTGTCACAGACCCACTGAGACCCCATCCCCACTGGAAAATTTGGTCCCCGGTGGGAAAATGCCCTGGATTTTCAGCCCCAGTGGAAAATTAATGTCTGAAAATTGCACTCCAAAACCATCCCAACTGGAGCAATAAAATTTATCCCAACTGAAGAAAAAAGTTGAGGTGTTTCATGGTACTCACGGTAGATTGACCCGGTCAAAATCGAAAAACTACGTATCAATGAATTCTAGGAAAACTGAGTAAAATTTTTCGTTTACCCCGGAGAAAATCTCACTCACCCAAGTGAGTTATCGAGATCTTAAATTCAATCCCAGTGAAAATTCACTTTTTTGTCGCTATTCCCAGTTGATTTCAAAACTACTTCAACGGGTCACTGAGACAGGGGCCTCTCTTAAGACTTTTATGATTTATAAATTTAGACCTGTATTATACTTTAAAATCAATTACGATAAAAATGCTCTATCAGTTTTGTGAAATATAGAAAAGATATTTACATGAAAAAAAGACAACGAAAAATGACTGTCCGTAAAAAAAAATTCGGATTTATATGAGTTTATAAAAGAATGAAAAATGATCTAATTGTTTAAAAAAAAAAGATAGAAAAATTTGCTAGATTTTGCTTTTTATTTGTCCCCTCGGAGTGAGAATTTCTCATTACGTTTGAAATTCTCGAATTCAGCATATTCTTTGCTGTAAGACAGAGTTGGATGTAAAGCTCTTTCACGGCATAAATCCAACTGATTCATTTCAACTTCAAAACATTTGATTTTAATTCAATTCGCTTTGAACATGTTGCACAGCATTTTATAGATAGGGAGTTGATCAATACCACTACGGAAAAACAAGTTCTCAATCGATTTGGGTGTAACGGAGCGTAACGATGGCAACAGCAACAACAATTTTCCAAACCGTGCAGGATTGTTGGGATGAGCAGTTCGTACATATTCACCCAACATGCTTTGCGCGTAGTCTTGTAAATGTTCAACGTATTGTGTGTTACGTATCCCGGGAAGATCTTAAACGAAAGTTGAAGCAAATATAGGTTGGTGTAAATGGGGCCATCTAATAAGTGTCTCTTTGTTAATAATTTTATCTTCTACTTCTTTCTCTCTTTATTATTATATAAACTATATTACATTTATACTTTTTTTCACTACTTAGTCTGTAAATAAACAAACTTCGCTTCAAGGGGTTAGGTGAAAAGACAGTAATGTCTTCTTTTTACTCCTGCGAATGTTTTTTAGTTTAGGAAAGATTTTTACTTTATCATCAATATTAAGCAAAATTACGTTGTACTATTTTTAGATCTTTTTATCATTGCAAATACTATGCTACAAAAAAAAAAGAAAAAAAAAAAAAAAAAAAAAAAAAGTTGAATTTGGTCTAAAATGAACGTGTAGATCAGACTTAGGCGCTCGGTTGGAGAAAAAGCAATTTTGTCATCATTTTTCTCTATATTATTGCTCTCGTTATGGACAACATAGCCTTGATCTTTGTTATGCTTGAAGAATAATTGTAAGACCTTTAAAAATTGAAGGATAAAAATTGGATGGGCTTCAAGACACGAAACAAGTATGGGTCCGTACTAGGGGTTAAAGAATTCAGCCAGGTAAAAATTGTGCATGAAGCTGAAGCTCTAAAGGCGTGGGATAAAATATACGGTTAGCTTTCAGCAATCTTCAGAGCTTTCAGCGTGCCGCGTAAGAAAACTACACATCTGTTATCAGGAAGGGATTATTTTGGAGTTCGAAATGAAAGTGTTGTCAAAGAGCTTACCAGGTTTGAAAAGAACTGTAGCTTTGAGACATGCAAATTCTGTTGCGTCGATTGCCAGATTCTGGAATCGTTGCACAATGTGTTGTAGCGTACCTAAGTCCTGAACACTTCCTGGTACGTTTGAAGATGTCTCCTTTTCCGCGTGTGCACCCGCGGCGGAAAGAAGAACGCTGAGATCCATTGGTACGGAGCATTGAATCATACAAAGAATAAATAGTTCACTCCAACATTCTTCTAATAATAAAGCTTGGTCTGTAAAAGGGAGTTCTATAAAAGTTGGAATACTTCTTGCCCAGCTGACTGATGCGTATAAAATACGGACTGAAGACTCGTAGATTTTTTCAGGATTTACAATACTTTGTGTTGGAAATTCGTTGATGTTTGGAATCAATGATTCATGGTTGATATTATCCAGACCATCATCTGGCATATTGTGAAGAGTGTCAATCAAATCTGTGCTATTGTTATTGCTATTGTTTTGCATTAGTGACGTAATGTTTAAGAATCCATTTTTCCGGTCTGGGTTTTCATCGTCTGGAGTATAAGGTGGTGAGAAATTGCTAGGGTGTGAGGGTGGATACATGTTAGGGTGGAATTGTTGATTCTGATTATTATTATAACTATTGAAATTGTTGTTGTTTCTTTGATGGGCGTTATTATTTTGACCGCCCGTGTTAGCCATAAAACTTGGGTCTGGATATGCTCCCATAATGTTGTGATGAAGATTGGTGGTATCACCTGTATGGGGAGTCATAGTTGGACTCAAGTTATTGTTGTTGTTGGATGTGTTGATTTGAGTATGGGCGGTGCGTGGCGGGCGTTCGTGTTGAACAGCTGAAATGAAAAGATTTACGTTAATTTTTATTTCTGAAAAGCTACCACCAAACAAAATTTCATTCTTATTCATCATTTGGGATTAAAACTTTGAAATATATTCTGCCCTGTTTTTAATTACAATCTTAGTACAATCTGAAGCTGGATGTTGTACACGTGTTTTTTTTATAAGAACATCCAAAGTTTTTGAGGCCTTTGGAAGCCTTATGTTCTTACATAGTTTTTTCTTTTAAAAAAATGTGTATTTAAACTGTGTTTTCAAAAGAAGCAGTAATATTGTCCTAACAAAAAAAAAAACACGTCGACGTTCAAGAAATCTTCGTGTTTAGAGGATGAGATATCGCCCGGGTATAACAAAAGTGTCATATATTACACGTTTTTTATAAGAACATAAGACAAGCCAGAATATTAAGAAAAAGTTTTAAACATATTAAGTACGTGGATTCTAAAACGTACCCAATTCCTTGGGAAATTGCATAAAAATACTGTATACCCAGAAAATTGAAAATGACAAAATTAAGAACAATTTTAAAACATCTGGAGAACATCCCAGGAGCTCAAAGACTTCATACACGTTTTTTTATAAGAACAAACTATATAAGAATATAAGGCTTCGGTGGCTAAAATGTTAAGAATTTAATAATTTTTTTGAAAGACATCTTACCATCTCTGTTCATTTTGACTTCTAAACATTTCTTCCACCTGCATGCTTGACACTGATTCCGTCTTGCCACATCAACCTGACACTGTCCTTTCTCTTTGCAACGGAAGTCCAAATTTCGTCGTACGGCACGTTTGAAAAAACCACGACAACCGTCGCACGTATAGACGCCATAATGTTTGCCCGACGATTTGTCGCCGCAAACTCGGCATAACGAGAGAGGTTTCTTGTCGGTTAGTATTTCTGTAAAAAGAAAGAATTTTATTATGCTTTCAGAAAATGATTTGTTATGGAACTATCTAAAAAATGAACTGGCTTCTTGCTTAAACCTGTGCATCAAAAGATGGAAAGTTGTTCGTTAAAAGCTTTTTTGGTTCTGGGTTTAAAACTTTAAAGAGGCTTGAGCAAACAAACATCTTTAAAGACTTTGAAAGGGGCGGCATAAATAAATAATACATCAAAGAAAAAAATATATCAATATTTATCAAAGTGATCAAGTATTATTTGAATAATTTATCAAAATTTTTTTTTCACCCCACAAACCTTTTTCGTATAATTTTTCTTGTTTTATAGTTGTTATGCCATTTGGTTCAAGAATCCGAGTAGCCATAGTTCTCTGCCTCTTATACTCCATAGCTGAACAGAAAAAAAATATTTAATCTTTGATTTTTTAACTCTTTACTCTTTGCTCTTTCTATCTCGTTCTTCTTTGAATCACAATTTCTTCATAAGTCTTTTGCTCAATCGAAAATATTCCCGCTTTTTTTATTCACGCAGCTGCCATCTGATTGGCTTATTTCCTTTTCTTATAGAAGATTCTTTAATCTGATTGGCTAGATTTAATAAAAGACGGTTTATTTTCGACCTGTTTTGTTTGGCAGGTAAACATACAGAAAACAAGTTGGCAAAGTTTTTTCTGCAAACTTTCAACACGCTTGCGCACTGAGACGTACAATTAACATCCATCTATTGCCTAAAGTAGAACAATCACACTTTAAGCATGATAGCTTTCCGTGAGAGTTTAATTATAAATATTACTCTCTTTAATTATAAGAAAAGTGAATTGGAATTAAATTTGATTTAATATGTCTGAAATCGATCTCCTATCAACGTTTTAATGAAAATTGGATAAGTCCCGATGACATTTTAATTTTATTGGTTAAAAGTTGAAAGTTTCTGTAAAATCTTTCCTTGAAAGATTTTGCTTGTAAAATGAACCGTAGTTTAAGAAAATTAACGTTGCATGCTTACAAAAAATTTAAAACGAATTACAAACAAAAGCCTTTTGTTTAAAAGACTCACTCACTTTGCACACTACTAAATAAAAAGCATATTTTTGCACATTCGAGTCTTTATTATAAGAATATTTTAATTTCACCGATCAATCATCAGCCCCTCAAACCTCAAAAAATATTCAAATATTCTTATACGTACCAATGAATTTTGTGAGAGAATTTATTTTTATACTCATCTTTTCTAAACTTTCGACACGTGTCAATGAAAGAACGTCATTTGAATGTGAAAAGAAAAGGAAGAAGAAAGAAGAAAGAAAACGGGCCTTCTATTTTGAACGATTTGAACCAGAGAGCTTAAATTCAATAAGCTATTTTCATTCATGAGAAATTCCTTGCTTAACAATAGGCAAAAAATCTGAAAAATTTGATCGGTCAAATATTTTGTGGGGGTCTCTTTGCTGTTTTGTCTTTTTTGTTAAATTTTCTGATCGACCAATTAAAGAAATACAGTAATTATCAAAGATAATCAGCTCTATTAAGCCTTGTGTCCACTCCGGATAATTTTCAACGGATCGGTTTGGATCGGAATATTTTGGAAAACCGATCCGGACCGTTTTGCAATATCCACTTCAAACTTTCTGAACCAGATTCTTTCTGTTTACAATATTTATACAAAGAAAATTTAATTAGTGTAATCTTCTATACAGATGTTCTATTGTTTGAAATCAATAGAACCGTTTCGATCCGGCACGGATCGCAAAAAAAGTTGAAAAAATCCAACTTTTTTTCTATCCGTTTGGACCAAAAACACGTGAACATTCGAACCGTTCACGTGAAACAAATATGAAGCAAATGGGTTGAAGATAATCCCCAGAACAATAGAAACCGTTCCGAACCGTACCGATCCGTTGAAAATTATCCGGAGTGGACACATGGCTTTATATACACGCTTTTTTATAAAAATGTACTTTATAAGAATATTTATGATGAAATTTATGGCGCGCCAAAAGGCTTTTTAATAATAACTTCTTTTTATAATATCAACTTTCTTTTATAACACTAATTTTTTTTTATAATACACGTTTTTTTTTTATAAGAACGTCAAAGATTTTCGAAGCCTTCGGATGTTCTTAGTTTTTTGGATTTGAAGCCTAAAAATGTTCTTAAAATGTTCTTATTTTCAGCATTTTTTGAGCATTTTGATGTAATTTCTTAAGAAAATGCATGTTTTAAGTCTCCAAAGCCTTAGAATGTTCTTAGAATGTTCTTAAATTTTTGGGCCTCGAAGCCTTATGTTCTTATATAGTTTGTTCTTATACAAAAAAAAAACGTGTACCAACTTTCACTTTTATAATACCAACTTCAATTTTTATAATATCAACTTTTTTTTATAATACCAACTTTTTATTATAATACCAACTTTTTATTATAATACCAACTTTCATTTTTATAATATCAATTTTTTTAGTCTCGCTTAGTCAATTTTCTTTTTTCACCATGTAGACGGACCTTTACAGTTCTTCACTGAAAAATCTACATGAGGCACATGACTTGGCTGTTTAAGTGACGTATTGGGTTGAATATTTTGAAAATTCTCGGAAGACTCTCCAGTGGTGCATATCATGAATTAGAGAATCGCGTCATCCAGTCTATCAAAAAACCTTAAGTGGCCTCCAGGCTAGGTGTAATCGCGATAAGACTCTTTCTACACTTGATCGATTATACACGCATAGTAAGCGAGACAAAAATTGTTGTTATGAAAAAACGTCGAACTAAAACAAAAGTTGGTACTATAGAAAAAAAGTTGGTATTATAATAAAAAAAAGTTGGTATTATATAAAAAAGTTGGTATTATATAAAAAAGTTGATATTATAAAAAAAAGTTGGTATTATAAAAAAAAGTTAGTATTAAAAAGCCTTTTGGCGCGCCATAGAAATTGGCCAAAAAATCAAGAACATGTTATACCATCATAGAATTAAACCGAACCTAAAAAAGCAATTTTTAGAGCATCATCCAAAATTTTTGTTGAGGCTTTGTGGACTCTAAAACACCCAGCTTCTAAGGAAAATGAACAAAAATACTCACAAAATGATGAAACTCATTTTTAGGTTTCAAAGTTAAGAACATCCGCAGGCTTAAAAAATTTGGATGTTCTTATAAAAAACGTGTATCACCATCATTGAATTTGGAATTAATCTGAACCTAAGATTGCCTTTCTAGAGTATTTCTTCCTATAAATTTCCAATTATCCCCAACAATTCCCCATTTTACAAAAAATACCTACACGCTTTTTTTTAGTGTCAAAACATGGATATTCCTAAGTTTTTTGGGAAAATCATCACATAAATATTCTTATATCATTCTTAGATTAGGATCCTAATTCAGACTAGATTTAACATTTAGTACATACGTCTCAAGCATAAAATGGCATTTTTGTGTAAGGAGTGAGCCTTATTTGGGGGTAATTGTCAATTTATAATTTAAAATGCTCTAAAAATGACATTCTTAGCTTGAGCAGCAAAATCCATGATAGTGATATTCTTAGCATTATTCTTAATTTTTTGGCCATCTTCATCATGGACATTCTTATAAAGTGTATTCTTATAAAAAAGCGTGTATTACAATGTTTTTTGGAGCCTGCGGATGTTCTTAACTTTTTGGATTTTAAGCCTAAAAAATGTTCTTAGTTCAACCATTTTATGAGCATTTTTGCCTATTTTCCAAAGAAATCGTGTGTTTTAGAGTCCGCAAAGCCTTAAAATCTTCCTAACATGTTTAGACTTTGTTGGGTTTGGATCCTAAAATAATAAACCAATTAAGTTTATTTTAGGATGAAAACAAACAAAGGAACACACAATTTCCATTGTTAAAAATAAAATTGTTTTCTTTTCTGTTCTGTATTTGATTTGATATCATGGTGGTAGAGTACTTTGTAAAGTAAAATATAGTTGCTTTATAAATTGGAAGTTAAATTGATCTATAAACAAAAAGCTATGAAATAAAGTACTATGTATAATGCCTTATGTATCAGACAAAGGGGTCGAAAGTGAAATTGTTGCCAATAAATTTTCAGGGCACTTTACGGTCGCTATATGGTAGCTACTTACTGCATAGACCGAAAACCCGTCTATCGCTTCACTGCGGAAACACTCGAATTCCTTGTAAGATCACTTTGTGAGATAGGGAAATTTTAGACAAGTGTTTCCTGGCTACTTACTGTATAGGTTCGATTTTCTCGACCCGTTGTAAATATGTACACCCCGTAGGTGGGCAAAGGTGGTAAACCTTGATTATAGTATATAAATCTAAAAGAGGTTCGAAGTTTAAAGATTCATTGAAGATTATCAGCCTATCGGAAAAAATTTAAGCGACCATCTAATCGATAAGATGTTATTTGAATCTCTTTCCCTTCAAAAGAATAGCAATGTTACAAAGCGAATCAGGTACTTTTACAGAATTCTTTCCCTTAAATAAACACTTGAAAAATCTGGAATTAAAGTCTATTCGCTTAAAATTTTCTCTCGGTTTTTGCTATCATGTAGAAACCAACCTCAAGGGAGTTAGCATAATGACACTAACAGGGTTGGGACAAGCTGGAGTTTTTACAAGCTCTTATTTGATTTGGTTGGTCGTTAAGATGTAATAAAAGAATCTTATTACTTTTTCTAAAGAACGCGTCATCTCTATCACTTTAAATGACCAATTAGTGAAGTATCTTGTAAAAACTCCAAGGCATCTCACATCGTTTGCCACATTGTGGCAAAAAAGGTTGAGTAGAGTGCACTCTGTTCATTAATTTTTGAATATGGTCCTTTTTCCCTGTTGGTTGCGAACAAAACCTTAATACCCAAACTCTTCAGCTAGTAATTTGATTGAAAATAAGGAAAAACACGATGTCGTAATAATCTTGCAACACAAAGCCTCAAACAAACGTTTATATATATTATACCCCTTCCCTTAATTTTTCATTTTTATAAATTTTTGAAGAAAAAAAACAAAACAAATTTTACAATAAATATTATAAAGTTAACATAATATAATTTTAATGTGATTTATTCATCAATATAATAATTGTATAAATTTAGCCCCTGTTTTTTACCCCGCCATGCCTTAAAGCTTTTCATGTCATGCTAAAGATATATTTCCGATTTTTATGTTTTTAAAAAAGAAATGCAAGACAAATCTCTAACAAATCGAAATTGATCAATTTTGTATAATTTTTTCTGTGTTTTAATTCTTGGCTACGGACAGAAATTTATAATATTATGTTTTAATCTACAATTTTATCTACAAAAATAAAGGTCAACAGCAAAAAAAAAAAAAACAAAGAGAGAAGAATACCAACAAAAAAAATATGAACGAAAATTACAAGTAAAAGAAAACAAAAAATAACAAAGAAGCACAACTATATCGTTTGTCCGAAAATCAAAGTCGTCCGAAAATTAAATCTGGTCATTTTTCAGAAAAAAAAGAAAAAGGTGAAAGAGTAATAAAAAGAAGAAGGTTTAAAAAATAAATTTGTCCCACGTCAAAAATTATAAGTTAAACTACGATATACTCAATATCAGAATGATTGTATCATAACTGAGCTTCGTTTAAAACCCACCGTAGAATTCCGGCAATCAGTGCACAAATGATCAAGAAAGTACTCAGGATAATCAGCGCTATATGCGTGTCAGTCAATTTACATGTCTGCGTATCTTCTTGTGGTGTTGTTTCTAAATTCTCATTCTCCACACTTTCCTCCATCGCTTTTTCCGAAAGAGTTTTCGCGCGAAGTAAGGGCGAACTAAATGCTCCCTTGATTTCACTTGAACTCGTCGGCGTACTTGTGCGCGCGCTTTCAGACAAATAACGAACAGCGTGCACACGGAAAGAATAACTTGATTCTGGCTTCAGGTCTTTGACTTCATATGAATGATTTGGGCCCTGGTAAACCTAGATGTAAGAAAAAAGCGAGAAAGTTTGTTAATTTACTATAATGATAATTTATAGTTTTGACCCAATTTTCTTCTTCCAATGGATAGGTTTTTCATCATTCAGCGAACGTAGCTATACTTCTATCAAAATTATTTCACTCAGTTTTCAGAGTAAATCATTTTCGCTGGGAAAAAATAACATTTGAAGGAGGGATTAAAAGCAGCAGGTTTTTTAAACATCGAATTTCACTTTTCAAATCTCGGTACACATCAAATTCCAAATAGAATAGAATTTAGACTATTTCTCCATGATATAACCTGTCAACTTATCATATCACACATAGAGCACGCTTCTAATTGTCATCAGGCGAGCGAATCAGTTCTCTCTGTTGAGAAATTTGTCTTGAAAAAACAACAAATTTACGATAGTTTAGCCGGTGGTCACCTTTTTCTTGGTAATAGGTTTATAGGGACAGGGACGTGCGCCAGGATTTTTACTCTGCAGCATAATCGAAGCTTCACCAGCCAGGCTACACATAGCAAGCAGCCAACTCTTTTTCCACGAAAACTCTGATTCAACTTTGCTTCTCAACGATCCCTCTCAAACTACTTGTTAAGGAAACTCTACAAGAGATTCACCATTTTACCGCAAGAAATTCCGTTTTGAGTGGGTTATAAAATTTTATTCGTCTTCAATTTCGATAGCGCATTAACAAGATTCGCTTGACATTCAAGGATTCTGATCACAGTTCACCTCAAATCACATTATTGGATGACAGAAATGTTTCTTCAGATTTGGATTACATTTAAATGAATTTCTCGGGTAGGCGTTTTCCTGATACTTTAAGTTAGTTTGAATCACAGACCTCTACAAAACCGCCAGTTGTATAAGGAAACGAATCGGTTAGTGAATGCCAGCAGCCTAACTCTAAGTCACCTGCTTTTAATAAGATACTCTAGAAATATGGCTAATATCATCTTCGAGTTTTTATGTGTTTTTTTTTTGAAGTAGTCGATTCTTCCTTTCAACTTAAGCATTCTTTAACAACTCAGAGGCCTCGAAAATCAAGGCAAATGTGCAAAGTCTCAGCCAAAAAATCATCTATAGTTCAGCTGACGACCTAGAGAATTCTTACTGTGGAAAGCCTTCTTTACAAAATGGAAAAGTTGCGACCGACGAAATTTTCACTGAAAGTCTTACCTGTTTGAAATCTTTTCCGGTTTCTTGGTCCAACATTTGTAAACGATATTCCATGACGTCATCAGGCCGTAATTTCTTTTCGATTGGTGACCATGTGATATTGAGAGAAGTATTTGTGATGTTCGCACATTCAAGATCTGAAGAAGACGGTAGGTAAGTTAATGAATAAATTATGACTATTGTGAAAGCGAAGGGGCAAAAAGGGTATCTCTAATCTTTGTACTAAACAGTTAGCTTCAGTGGAGTCTCCATAATTCAAACCTCTACAACTTGAATGTCCCCTTAACTGAAACAAAGTCTCTATGACTTGAAAGTCCATAAATTGAACAAATTTGTGTTCCCCGTACGATTTCGAGTTAAGGAGACACTGCAATACAGTAATTTCACAATATCATTTCTTGAAAAGGGCTTCAAAGAAGCAAAGTTCAAAGTTTAGGTGTAGATAAGAAAAGTCAACTGGGAGAATTACCATTATGATCCAACCTACCTTTTATAGTGGGCGGTGGGCGTGCTTTTGTGTAGAAGATTTTAGGTTGTGAGAAGTCGCCTTCACCAGCGTCATTCTTGGAGCGAATCCGGCAACAATAAGGAGTCAGTTCGTTCAGTTTGTTGATGGTGTATGACGTGCTCATACCGTCGTATACTTGTGAAAAGCTGTAGATGAAAAACCATGCGAATTATGTTCAGAAAAAATGTACGACTGATAAAACATAGATTTAAAGAGGTTTACAAGAAGCATTGATTGAATAACAGCATTGATCAGAGCATGTTTTTCATGGATCTTACACAACAAATAAGCTGAGACTTTGGTAGACTATGCAGAATTCTGAGACCAGTAAACCTCTTTATACATTTCGCTGAGAAAGAAGTCCATCTGATCTGATTTGAGACGGAAGAACTTTCAATTCATGATATGCACCATTGTAATGTCTTCCACGAACCCAACAGCTGATTGGTTGAAAGTGACGTATTGACTGATTTTACGTCACTTTCAACCAATCAGCTGTTGGGTCCATGATGTAATGTCAGAAGACATTGCAATGGTGCATATTATGAATACTGATTTAAAGATATTTAAAAGCAGCATTGATCAAATTAATAACAAATGAACCTTCCTAACCTTCCTGATTTATTCTGAAGTTGTAAGCAATGATTGAGAACTGAAAGTGATTTCTTAGTCGATGAATTTCCCCATTTCAATTTGATACCGTGATGAGAAATGGATGAGGCGGTCAGTGTGGGTGGGGAGGGCGGTAACTCTTTAGTGAAGAATTGAATTGGGTGGCTGAACAGACCAGTACCAACTGAATTGACTGCTTGTATGCGTAACCTGGAAAAAAGAACACAATTTTTTTAAATACTCCCATCACAAGGTAGATGCACGGTGTCGATGTATCTTCATTGCGTTAACTGGAACAAATCTGTTTTAATCAAACAAACGGATATTGCTGTATGGCTGTATTGGTCCCCTCTGTGAGAAATTAGTATAAAATTTTAGAATTAATCATAGTATAAGATCTGTGATTTCATTGTTCTCTAATTCGAAGAAAATTCTTGGTCCCTTGAACATCGAATTAGAGAGAGATAATCATAACGAAGAAACGTCATGGCTAAATAACCATTTACCTGTATGAGGCATCCGCAGTGAGTCCACTTAGCCTGTATTCCATGTATTCATCATTGAGTTTAGAGGCTGTTAGTGAAGAAGCTTCCGAATGGATAGATTCGTTTGAAACGCCTTCTTCAATATCGCTTTCATCTAGATCCGATTCTCCATCCATTGTCGAGCCTCTGTCACTACGGTCACTCCTCGTTGATCCGTCCAGGCTAGTGGTGGTGACATCTAGACTGGACGGGTTTGGCCGCTGCGCGGTACAGATCATTGACGTGGCTCCTGTCGCTTCTAAGATGTATTCGTAAACACGTGCACCGTGGTCGATCGGATGCCGCCATTGAACGAGACACGAATTCGACGTTTGTTCAATCTTAAGAGTAAAGGAGCAAAAATCGGGTAACAGTAAAAATTGCAATAAAATTAGCGGGGTGTCGACTTTACAAATAATTTCAAAATAATATAAAAGGGGTTGCGCGCGTTTCAGAACTCTTCCGCAAAAATGGGCACTAATATCCTTTAATGAGAGCAATGAATTTTAAAGAAAGAACGGGCTAAACATCAATAAGATGAGCAGTCGGACTGGTGCCTTTACTAGAAACAAGGCTAAGGGATCGGCTATAAAAGTTTGCGGGCTTTGTCATTTGACATCACAACTCAAGCCAGCTCTACATTTCTCGGTAAGATTTCAAGAGCTGACAATTAGAGTTTCCTTTTTTGGCTATTGATTACAAATTTACTAGTCTTAGTCTGGAATGGAAGTGTTTCAATGAAACTTACCACTTTGATTTCGGTGACAGGGCCTGGGACAGAGGGCGGCATTTCAACGGTGAATACTTCACTGTAAGAACTGTCACCTGCTGTACTGTGTGCCTGTTGAAAAAATAAACAAAAACCATAAAGTAAAAGAAGTAGATTTAGATCTAAACCTTCTACCTTATCGTGGAAAACTTCGTCGGGGAAAACTTTCGTCGGGGAAAAATTCGTCACTTGCTGGTAGTTGGTAAACGCATTAAGGCCGGGGAAAATTTTCGTCGGGGAAAATATTCGTCACTTTTCCCCGACGAATTTTTCCCCGACAAGGTATATAGCGCAACTATTTAGCCTTACTTATTTTTTGTCTGGAAAAAATATTCAGTTCGAAAATTCTACTTATAAAGAAAAGCAAGACGACGTGTTTAAAAAAAAAAATTCCACTATCCGAATTATCGTAGAAGATAATCTTCCAAGGCTAACAGCTCGATGAAAGGTAATGCTCTTTGAGCAAACTTGTCAGTCGTGGTCAGTTGATAAAGAGAGGGTTTTCGAGATGTAGAGGGTCAACTGTACGAGCAACATAGTCTATCATGCTAGAAAATAAGCAAAAAATAACGGCAGAGACAAATTTTGTTTTATTCATGATATGCACCACTTTAATGACCTCAAGAAATTATGCAACTTTTCTATCTTTTTTCCATCCAATACGTCACTTTTTCTATTGTTTAAGTGACGTATTGGGTGGGAAATTTTTAAAAGTTCTCAGAAGACTCTCCAGTGGTGCATATCATGAATACAAGCTGATATTACCCCGCAAGAATTATCATAATATCATATAACACATATCATATATCATATTATTACTGTATTACATGGGTTATGAACAACTCCAGTCTAGAGAAACTAACAAGGAAAGGGGAATACCTGTATGCGGAAGTAGTAATGCGTAGCAGGGTTGAGGTTTCGTTTGATTTCGCAAAAGCAACATGTTCCTTGGTAAACCTATGACAGATGAGAAATAAAATGGGATGTTTAAAAGTACTCTCGGGTACCTAATAGCCGCCCCCCTGCGAATTAATTTTTCACCAAATTTTTTCACCAAATTTTTTGTTTTTTTGGGGATAACAAAAATAAAGAAAATATTAGATATATAACATATTATTAGTCGAAGGTTATGCACTCGCGATTGGTGTCACGTAACAAGACGAGAGACAAGGTGGCACAAAAACATCTCTCATATCAAGTCTCATGTTGTGGTATCTTTATTTAATTACTGCTTTATCCTGTCAATCTTTAATACACAAAGCAGACAAGGTCAAACAAATCAAAGTCCTCCAAATAAATATTGTGACAAGAAGAACAGTTATTTGAAATGAAGCTGTGTTATACCTTATGGAAGGAGTCATCTTCAAGTTTTTCAACAGTGTAGGATGTGACTTCTGCTCCGTGCAAGACGGGTTCCTACGGTGTATAAAAACAAATGGAAAACATGAAAATAATGAAAATTTGAGAAATTAAAATGTAGCCCTGTAGACCCTAAGGTGTACATGAAGCCAAATAGATTCTTATTGGAAGGTTAATTTGTAGGACGTCTGCAGCAAAGAAAACACGGACTAGCTGATAATCTGTGCTGGATAGAACAATACAAAAATTAGGGTCGAAACCGAAAGGAAACAATCATTACGTCAATGGAAGCAATTTGTTTTGTAACAAAATATTTATCATTTTCACAAATTCAAACTAAATGACCTAAAGGAGAGATAAAATATCGGATAGATAAAGTGTGAGAATTTTCTATCGTCAAAAATAATCAACATTCAAATTTAAACATAGCATACAAAAACTGCACCCAGAATTTAAATTAAGGGAAATACGTTACTTACCACCCAATCGAGGCGTAGGTTAGTGGGCGTTTTGAAAGAGACAACAGGTACATCGGGTGCATCAGGCGGACTAGGGGCGGTCGTCAATGTTGAAACAGGTGACCAGAGACTTGTCTAAAGAAAGCAATGGTAAAGTTAAACAGACGTTTTCCAATGAACTAAGAGAACCTCTGTGTAAGCAAATCTAGATCGATTTGATGCTTGATGATTTATTGAAGATGATAATGATGTAACAACCGCTACCAAAGATAGTAGCGAGTTTATGTATATGCTCTTTTGAAGACGGTAGAGTGACTGAAGGGATTTGGAATAACTTGCACTTCTGACCCGCAAAATCGAGGACGGTAAAAGTGCTGATTTACCGTCTCCCTCAGCTGGTCAGGATCTAGTCAAATTAGAACCTTACCGTCTCCGTCACAGAAAAACACATATAGATAAACTCGGTAATGACAAAAAGAGGGGTAATAAGATTCGCCATAACACAGAAGATTCAAACACATCAAAAAAGATGAAATCCACGTATGTATTGAACTAAATCATTGATCTGATTATATTTCTTATCTAAAAAATATTTATTCGAGATTTGTTCGGTCAATCAAGCCTGAGGATAGATGTCTCCTATATTAAAGGGAAAAAATATTTTCAGTTTACAGCAACTTTTTAAAAAATACAGTGCTTACACCAGCTTGGTTTGTGGCTTGCATTTTGAAATGGTAATCGGTACCAGGGAGGAGTTCGGTGACGCGGCACCCACGTTTACATCCGGTGTAAACTTGCTTGAACTCTAAAATGATAAAGTAAGTTCAGTAAGCTAGGCGTACTAAACTCTTATTCGCTGAAAATATATGCACACTTTGTAGACTGGAGTCGTTTATGATCCATGTAATACAGTAATATGGGTGTTATATGATGAGACGATAATTGCTACGGTATAATATCAGTTTAAATAAACTATATTGCCCTTTCCATCGTTTTTGCTTACTATCCACTTTTTTTACTACTTAGTCTTTAATCACGATCACGCAAATCAGCAAAATAAATGGACAATCACGCATTTCTTTGAAAAAGTACAAATCACGTATCACGGCTCAAAAATCTTTCAAATCAAGATCACGTGTATTGACCTCTCATCACGCAGAAAAAATTTCCGAATCGCGTAATCACGCTGCAAAAAAGTCCCTATTACGTCATCACGAAGACTGCTTGGGGGTCTTTTAGTAGTTGGAACAGAAAGACACCATCTGCACTCTGGGTTGGGAATGAATTTATTATCATATTAAAGATGGATAAAATGTTCTTGTGTTTTTACCTCCCTCGCTTGACGATGCCATTTGGATGACGTAATTCGAAATCTTCGCACCTCCAGTTTCTGGTTCATCTGTTAAGAAAAAAATAATAACAATGAATTAAACTCAGCGGAAGATATCATCCACAATCCAAAAAAATAAGACGGGGACTGAGAATTAGCTTCAGTTATGGAAAAGATTACAGAAGTTCGAATAGACGAGGGTACTGTATTAGCTTCCAAAAGCATTATATAATACAATAATGAAGGAGCATTTTTAATACTTTTGTTTTGAAATAGAAATTCAGTGCATTTGTAAAGACATTACATTCAAAGGATACTGCTCTTGTTTATTTCGAAAAAAGTATTCACTGCCTAAAATGCATTTTGGAATCGAACTCTTTCTAATATCTAAAACTAAAAGCAAAAAGCTCCTCGATTACAATATTGAAAACACCTGTACATTTAAAAAAACTTACCCCAATCTAACTGTAAACTGTTAGGTTCAGCTTTATGACAAGATGGTGGTTGACAGTTCCTTGGGCACACTGGTAGTGTGGATGCTTGAAGAATGGGTGACCAGGTTCCTTGGCCAGCCTTGCTTTCTGAGACCACCCTTATTTTGTACGTGCAACCAGGTTTCAGATTTGATAAAGTGAATTCACGATCTGAGCCTTGGTATAAGGGATTGAGCTGTCCTCCTGGAAGTAAAAGAGAAGAAAACATTATATCACCTTGTAACGGTAAGTTACATTGTAGTTGGTGTAGTTGGTAAATCTTGCAGAACTTGTGATACCATAGATTCACGATTCCAAGGACTTAACCAAACTTACACAACGACAACACTGATTATACAGTATGATGGACAACTAAGAATAGCATAAGTATCTTATAATGCCATAGGTAGAAATAACGATCCATAGTTTCCTCCCTCCCCTTTCTGCTGGAGAGGGGGGATTTTTTTCCAATTTTTTCCCGGACAAAAGGAAAAAATGGAAATCTAGGGGCGGGGGGGGGGGGTTCAAAATAGTTCAACAAAAACTTGGGAAAACACAAAAGGGGTGGGAAAAGGATTTTCTTATTTTCAGGGGGGGACTTGACTACCAGGCACTAAAATTTATCGGGGGAACTGACCCAGGAGGAAACTATGCGATCTTAAGTGGATCGGATAAAATGTCCTATCAAGATTGCTTTAGGTTGAAGACATAGATTATAAAACCAATAAAACACACCTTTTCCATCATCGACTTCTAGAATGTAACTGATAGCTTCGTTGCCACCTGAGTCACGTGGTGGTTCTATAAAAGAAAACATTTGAGAGTTGAGAGATTTAAATCCCACTTACGAGTTTCCGAAATAAAGACTAAAACACTTTTAACTAACTAACATTTGTCAATAGGTTTTCGATTTACTTGAAATTAAGTCTTAGAAGCCTGAAGATTTCGCCAGCATGAAGCACCGTGTAGCAATTGTAAGTTAGATTTTTATTTCTCGATAATTCACTCGAATTTTTTAACGAAATTTTTTCCGAGCACTTTTGTGACTAGCTTTACAAAATAAGACTAATCATTGGAAACAGCAAGTTAGATTTACTGTATATTCCAAAACACAAAAAATACTCACCCCACTTGATCGATATGGAATTCGTTTTAGGCTTTCCATTGACTTTGGGTTTTTCCATTTTACCAGGAGCCTCTGGAAGTGTCATATATGAGATGGGTGGACTGGGACGACTGAAACCTTGACTATTGGATGCTGATAACTGAGAAGAAAAGCAGATATGTCAGCAATTGTTTGAAGAATGAAAATAAATTCAAGAACAATACAGGTATAATATGAGCCCTTCCAATCGGGGAATGGGTCCTATTCCTTACGAGGTAGGAATTCCTCCTTTTTTAAGTTGGAGCGCTTAGCGCTGTCCAGACTGCTAGTTCTGGTTTCTAGACTGTTGCTAATTCGTACTTCTATTATTCTGATCTTTCTACAATGCAAACTAATTCTCATTCCTCGCCAGGGGGTCTTGTAAAATATTTTCTATAATTCGAATCTCTTTGTAATTCGAACATATTACACTCTATGATCGAGTTCGAAGAAGTAAAAGTGATGGTATATAAGATTCTATTGTTGTGAAGGGGATAAAGAACTTTTCAGAATTCATAGAGGTTTATACCATGCATTAGATTTTAGACTCGCATACTATAATATTACAATTATCTCACTCTGAAAGTGTAATGGGTGTTTCTGCGTAGATTTTGGCAGCAATAGCTCGTCTTTTCTCCGTGATATTTGGATATGAAACCATAACCATCATTTGGATCTTCCATTTCCAGTTTGTATTCTTCCACTGGAGCTGAAAGAAAATAAGTATATAATAAGAAGTTTTTAATGCGGGTCACTGTGTTTTATATAAAACCTGAAGGTAGTTTCTCGATCCGCGCCAGCCAAAATGTTTGATCGGAGCGGTACCCTAATGGTACTCTAGGTTGGAAATGCACCAAGGGCGCTAGATCCACTTTTCCTTTAAATACGAAGCGCCGTTAGACGTGTGGCAAAGATTTAACACTGCAATGGCTTCTTTCCAAGGTTTATAAAGCTCAGTGACGCTAACCACAAAGAAGAAAATCTTTGCTTCTCTCTGTTCTTTTTTGGGGGTGTTGCTCAAGTAAAACCTTAAGTAAACATGAAAATATTAGAAGGAGAGTAGCAAAAGAAACTAAATGAACTAGGTTTTTTATGCTTTTCAAATCGTTGGTAAAATTTTTTAGGCCGTCACAGAACGCCAACGCCAATAAGCTTTTAAATGGTGATTTTGAATCGAGTAGGGAGAGGGTATAAACTTTCCTTACCACCGTTATTGTCAGGTTCGCACCAAATCAGTCGAATGAAGTTCGTTCCACAGTCAACAGATTTTGGTGCTTCGGGAGCTGCAGGTGGGCCAGCACTTGTCAGACATCTCATTACGTCACTCCAATCACTAACAGAAACGAAATTAGTTTTTTTGAAGTTGATCTAAATTGATCAACTTTTTTGATCAGGGACATCGAGTGTCCTTTAAAAACTATGGATGAAAATAGTTCGTGTAGAGCAAGAAGAGACAAAATAATGATAAAATTAGCTTTTAGAAAGCTCAATACATACTCATCAAAATTTAACAAGAAAATGAGAATAAATTGAATATTTTACCTGCTACCGATCTCATTCGTTGCAAGAACGCGGAACGAGCACTGCGTTCCAGGTGGAAGTTTATGACTGTGTTTAAATTGTTTTTGAAGCCCTGTGAACAAGTCTGAATACTGCCCTTGCTCGTGACCCTAAGAGACAAAAAGTGATACCGTTTAAAAAAAGATACGTGTCTTAGCGTGTTTAAAATAGAATTTTAGACCTTTTTCCTAAGATACACCGACCACCTAACCTATTGTTCGATAATGTATGATGCATGCACTTAATAAAACACTCTAAAGAAACGAAACGATAAATGACAAAGAAATTAAAACTCACTTTAATCCATTGCAATGTGTACGAAGTAATACTTGATCCCCCATCACTGATAGGTGCCTGAAAATTCATCAAAAATAGATTTAACAGTATTCTAACCAAGTATCAAATGTACAATTCCTAGAAACTTAAATATTTCAGCAAGTTCAATTTCTGTAACTGAGAGTTTAGAAGTGACCGCATAAAGGATAAAAGGCATATTAAATAAGGCCCAAACTTCCCATTTGAATTTTTTAGAGCTATGTTTGAACTTTAACTTCAATATAAATGTTGGATTTTTCAGAATGATGAAAATCACTTCTTACATTCCATTTCAATGTGATTGCGGTTTTTGTTTTTTGAATCACCCTCAACATAGAAGGAGTCGTCGGTTTGGTCTGTAGAGTTGTGCAAGAAACTGCATCAGAAAAAGGTCCTCTTTTATTATTCCATGATGCACTCAGTCTGTAAACAAATTGAGACGAAATTTTCATAAATAAAAACTTAACTGTAATGTTTCATAAGTCTCCGGAGATGAAAGCTGATTGATCTACAAAATTGTGTATTGTATGAATCAGGGACTTTGCTTTGTTTTTGGTAGGCTGGCGAATGAAAAATTAACTCTGGCGATTTCTAGATTCTAGGCCGGCGAATTCTTAACAAGCGCAGTGTATTGATTAGCGTAAATATGTACTTGAGGCGGCGAACGAAACTTTTCGAACGGCAAATTGTAATTCTTCTCGTGCCTTGGACCGGCAAAATTCGCCATTCGCCGGGACTAAATAAGACCCCTGATGAACTAGTAAACATTTTCTTAACAGAAGAGCATCCAGCACATTGAACTTAAAACATTCATGTCAGTTTATACACAACTAGCCGGTACCCGGCGTCGCACGCCGGTTTAGCTGTTTGCTGAACGCATTTAAAGTCCTTTGAGATGTTGGGAAGGTGGCTTAAACACGATAAAATCAAAATTAAAGGGAAGAATTCTCTTCAAAGTTTGACTCTATCCCTCCCGGGTGACGTATCTTTTAACCATATTTTGAAAAAGATTTTTGTGGCAAAAATGATCAGAAAACAAAAAGGGCGTCATTCCCAAATTACACAATACCGGCGACCGACGTCCGAGACGGCTCTGCAATTAGATTTTTTTTATCGCTTCGCTCGCGTTATATTTGCCGTAGTTCTTGATGTTTAGGAAAACTTTGATGTCAAGATAAGCGGAGTGAAATAATAGAAATGAAACGCGATTCGTCGAAAAAACGCAGCCCGGGGGAGGGGGTACTTAGGCAAGAGAAGGGTATGGGTATGTGCCGGCCTTAAGGGTGCCTTTTTTGAAACATGGCAGTTTGAAAAATCGGAAAATCAAACTTCAGTCCCACTAAGAATTGGAAAAATAGGAAAATTTCAATTTTTTGCCCTCAGAAAGATAGAAATTTGGTAAAATTAGTTCCAAAAAGTGAATTAAAATTCACACAATTTCCCTTGTTTCTTCTCCTCTTTATTCTGCTAAGGGTCCGAGGGGCAGGGCCGAAAGTCAGCTCGCAACCATAGCCCCCCCCCCGGAAGGCAGCTAGGACACACAGACAAAAAAGCGTGATAGCGCAATTTTATGTTGCTTTTTATAAAATAACTTCGTCATAACTTCAATAATTTTTCAAATTCAACAATGACTTAGATTTACAGCAAAATAATTATCGACATACATGTTTAAAGGTCCCTTTTTACGAAGAAAGAATTCTAGTTTTTACTGCCTTTTGATTGTATTTTTAATGTTGCTGTTGTTCTAACAAACTTGTTATTGTGTTATGTGATTATTGTGTTTTATTTTAAATTTGTTCTTTTCTTTAATAGATTCAGTTTAAAAGATTTCTTTTGTTTTGAAAAGAATTCGAATGTCTCAAATCAAATAAGGTCGTTAATTACATTCGAAAACATAAAACAAAAGAAAAGAAAGAAAAAAAAAGAAAAGAAAAAATCTAATCTATCAATCCAAACAAAGTCTTTATAAAACGGCGCGAATATCGTTAAACAAATTTGTGGAGCAAGAACAAAATAAAAGTCATCTTTTAAAAGAACAAAACATTGCTTGCGAAAACGAAAGTGACACACAAACACACATACAGACTACGGCTATTAATATATAGATTGTTTCTCGAATCCAAAAAAAGCAAGTATAAGAAAATCTTTTTCACGGAATATTTTGGCATGGTAAATTCTTTCCTTTTTGTGCTTTTGCTTCGCTGTTTCTTCAAATTCACTAATCAATTATTTTCAAAGATTAGGTTTCAAATCGAAGATTAGCTTAAAATCAAATCTTTCTCAATTTTCATTTTCAACCCCCCTCAGGAAGGTCATTCTATGAGATCTAATGAGATTTTAAATTTGAATAAGTTTGAGGGATTTTAATGCTTAAAAATTACCTGAAAAAGTATTGTGTTCCTGGTTGTAGTTCTGAAGCACGAAATGTACTTGATTGACCGCTAAAAAGTAAGACCAAAAAATAATTAAAGAGCTGTAATAAATTGTATTGTTTAGTGGTTAGAGTTAGGGTGTAAGTCTGTTTTTTTTTATAGCAAGACTTCAAAAATCTTCAGTTTAACAGTGAAGAAGGTTTTTTAAGAAAAAAAAGAGAATATTTTGGACCCTAATGTAAATGCAGTTACAACAACTCTAATTATTTAAAAATTTTGTACTAGCAGATATAGGCAGATGCTATTTGATATACAACAACAGAGTATGTATGAATCATCAAAACCAAAAAGAGGGAGCCAAAAAATAGAGGGGAGAGAGAGTGCAAATAAAATAAATTTCTCAAAAACCTACTGAGTTGTCTAAGACATTTATAGGGTTTTCTATGAAAATCATTTTGATCATCGTTCGTCTAATAAAAGGGTCTTTTTTTCTTATTTTGGGCCATGAATTTTTTATATCTTGTATCCATGATGGTATTAAGCAAGATTATTCATTACTCGAATATCTAATTTCCAGCAAAAAGATTTGGTATCTACTAAAAACCATACCGTTAGATATTTTGTTTATGTAAAAATTTATGAAAAAAAATTTGGCTATATAAGAGAAGAAAATAATCATTAAACTCAGCTGCCTTCAGTAGGGTAAAAGCAAATAAAGAACTTGAAAAATGTTTATTCACTTGTTAAAGCTGTATTTGTTCGAAATAACACTAACAGTTTTTTCATTCTTCAACTTTTCAAAATGGAAATAGCTCACGAAATTAAGAATATGAAGCTGGAATCATGTTGTTAAAAAGGCATCGTGTAAAAAAAAACCACTTTAAAACCTTCTTAAGCGGTCCCTCTACATACTGCGACTGTAGGGGTAGAGCGCCCGGCTACGGTTCGCAAGGCTGTGGGTTCAACCCCCAGCCGGGTCATACCAAAGATTCCCAAAATGGTACTTGATGCCTCTCCGCTTGATGCTCAGCAATTAAGATAAGGATCAAGGGTAAGTGGAGCAATCCTGGGAGAAAGAGTGGCGCCCTCCCCTACCTTCGGGTAGATAGCTATCGAAAGAGGAGCCTTCGGGTCGCCTCCGACTGCGGTCACAGACTTACTACTTACATACTTTGAATTGGTAAACAAAGAATTATACCTGAAGATGCTTTTGTATTTGTTACGAGCATCAGACATCTGCAGGTCGAACAAACATCCTTGAAGATGACTGTTGTTTAAAATGCATTCATCCCATGTTAAGATGATGGCATAAGGGCTCTCAGCCATTGTCTAGAAATAAAAAGATTTGAGTTTAAGATCAAAGACAAAGTGCAATGGAGTTTTTAATCAGGTTCACCTTTAAATAGGGGTTCTAATATACAGAGAACTTTCTTATTTTTTGAAATTGTACTTCAACAACCATCAATACGCAATAAGCCTAGTAGAAACGTCACCACTCTTCTCAATGTTCAGTATGAGATCAAATAAGCATTTTTCCTGTTAAACATTTCACAGGACTACTTGAAAGATTTGAAAAGTATAATATACCTTAGGAGGGATGCAAATGGTCATATCTTTTTCTGGATCCAATCCTTCATTTGGATCCAAGTTATGATATCCATTGTCCTCTGGTAAAATGTGAACTATAAAAATAATATTCAAACTTAAGGGAAAGGCCTATAGGAGATTCTATAGGTTAATAAGCTGATGGTTTTAGTAGAGATAACATTACATTTTCATTAAAATTTCAAAGGATGGGATACACTTAGTTTTAATGATAGTTTTTAATAATAAGGGAAAGTAGAAGAACTTAGTATCACAATTTTCATTGTTGTGCAAAGTTTTTAAAAATCGTTTTGGGAAGTTTTATATCATTTGTGACGTGTAGTCGTCTGAATTCCAGGGCTTCCCCTGAAAAGTCAGACAATATACTGTATATTACATGTTGAATCTATTTTTTCCTGTTCAAATAAATATAGAGTTGAAGTATATGGTGAAATAGCTTTTGCTTTGATGAGTTTCTGGCCTTTAAATATCGGTTAACTGTCTTAACCTTAAGTTTTAAAAATGACTAATTGACTATTAGATCTATACCTGTATATACTTCCATCTCAAAAAAGATTAAAAACAAAAATTGGTAAATGCAACGATTTGAAAAAAAAGCTTTTTAAAGGAGCTTTTTAAACATTGCCATAGCATTAGATGACAAAAATAGTTATGTGTCGTGTGTTTTATTAATTACTTTGAATTAATAGAGAAGGAAGCTATAATAGCATAAGGTAGCTATTAATAAAAGCAGAAGCAGTATAATTACATCGAAGCCTGTAGCTTGCAAAACACTTTTTCAGGTTATGATGCACTCATAGATATTTTGAAACAAAACAAAGTGATGTTTTTTAAGACCTTCAACTCAAGACTGTTTGTGTTGGAAAATACGGGAAACCATTGTATCTCTAAGTATGACAAATGAATATCAAATTTTTTCTCATGTCAAAACCTACAGCATCTTTATTTTGTAGTAGAAGTGATTTCAAAACATCATTCATTTTGTCATGTCTTTGGAATGTTCTCATTCAACTTTCTAAGTTGTCAAGACAGACGGGACAGACAAAATAAAACAACTTCACAGCAAAACTCAAATAAAAACAAACTTTTTTTGCAAATTTTAAGAAAAGGGAAAAAAGAAAAGACAGATCCAACCAACTTAAAAATATTTTTGAAAACAATATTGAATTCAAGGAAAAGTAATACAACAGAATTTGAACTATAATAAAGAAAAATAATTTCATAGGTTTTTCGAATTTCCGATTCAAAATGCCAAATACTTGAAATGAATGAGTGGCATGCTTCTTTTTACACAAGCTTATTTTCATCAGTATTAATATGACTTTACTTACCTCCATCAGGGTGACCAACCATTCTTCCATTAAGTCCATTGTGTCCATTAAACTGCATACTTTGTTTACAAGTACATGTACTTTGGTTTTTATCTCTTAATTTCTTTTGTAGCTTTTCTCGTCGCTTTTCAGCTCTGCCATTAGTCTGTGTAAAATTATTTGTGGTATTTGCATTGCCATGAGATGGGCAATAAGGATTAACAGTAAACTCGTGTGAATTATAACCGTTAGGAATCATATTAGAGTTTTGAATGTTTTGCGCTGAAGTATTGAGGTACATGGGTTGCGGTTGATGTATTGGTTGAGGTACTGGCTGTATAGGCATAGGACCAGGTTGCTGTGGGTAGGGTACTTGAAAGAAAACACCAGGTTCAAATTCGATCATATCTCCACAATTAGCAATAAATGATGCAACTGTTTCACCATTTGGTGAATTGAAATGGACAACATTTGAATTGCCATTTGGTTCAAGTATAATATACCAATTATGTTCTTGGCCCATCATATTAGTTCCATTACCTCTCGGACTGTGTGATTGATCGGGTATAGGGCTTGCACTAAGAGGTGATTGGCTGGGAGAATGATGCTCAGGAAGACACATACCATAATCTTGGTGAGCTTGCACAGCCATAATTTTTATTTGGTTTATTTTGGTTTATATTCTAAAATAAAGATGCAAACTTTTTCTCCAATTTCACTGAAATGTGATAAACTGTCTGCAAAACTTGAATAGCTGGTACTAAAGACAACAAGATAACATTGATTTATTTACATTGGAATGTTTTGATATCAGCACATATCAAGAGCATTCTCTATACAATGTTGATACAGTTATGCACATGTCACTGTGAGGTCACATGGTTACCTTTGGCTACCTCTCAGATTCTATCAAAAAACTGATTATCTCTCTGTCTAAAGTTGTGCCTGTAAAATTGAAATGTTTGTTTTTGAAATTTATTTCTTTGATATGGAATCTGAGCTACCTTTTTTAACTCAGATTTTCTCCTCTTACCACTCTCACCCCCATCTATATGCAAACAAAATTCCAATTGAGTTTAGAGAAAAAGATTGTCTCCTCTTTTAATGAATTTAAATAAGAGTTGTTATGTGTTACATCATGTATCTCATTCACAAAAACAAAAACTAGTGTCAACAATACTTCAGGTCTTATAGAAAAATGATGATACTAAAATGGTGGATTGCACACCATGTATATACACAAACCAATAAGCACATTATGCAACTGCTAATGTTTCATCAATTCTTTTAAATTATAAGTATGTCTCTTTTACTACCGTGAGAAAAGAGAGAAAGAGAGAGGGTTGTCTCTTGGAAGCATTCAGAATTGACTATCCTAGTAAATTTGTCAATAATAAGAAGGATCTGAAAAAATCAGACTGTCTTGATAAAGTTAATTTCAAAACGACAGGAAGAGCCCTTCTTCACGAAGAATAAATGTAGTCTTAAAAGCTATATCATTAGCAATTCACAATCTTAATTAAAGACTGAGTTTTTCTTGTTTGTCCTAGCTTTCTTTTACGCATTGTGTTTTTGGGTGCCTTGACACCTCAGAATCAAAGTAATTTTGGTGTCTCGTTTAGCTTACTTCACATCCCAGCTTTTTCTCCTCTTCAAATTTAACTTTCTTGTTAAAACATCTTCAACCCAAAGCTCTGAATAATATTTAATATATCATAACCAAAACATATTTTATCTTTATAATTTCATATATTTATAAAAACATAACATTTACATATCTTAAATCCTCTTCCTTAAATTCTCAGATTATAACGACACTTTTAACCTACCCTAACTCCTTACCTTAGTCTTGCATAAAAACATACTTTACTTTTTTGCAGGGGTTTTTGTTTCTTACTGACAATATATATGAAATTGTATATAGTTTGTATATTATATTCTCTTGTTTCAAGCAACTATTTTACAACCAGCTTTCTCTTAATCTTTTGTATACCTCTTTTGTTTAGCATTTTGTTGTACGCCTTCCTAGTTTGGCTGGTTGTTCTGTCACATCTAGCTTCAACTTTTAATTTAGCCAACTTTAAGCTAATTTCTTTATGTCGTCTCTTTAGTGCTAAAATTTTATATACTTTTTTTACTTCTAAACAATCTTATAATTTGTATGTATGGATAATGGGTCTTACCCCTTCAATGCTCCATAGAAAACTTTCCAATTTTTGCTAAAAAGGTTTTGAAGTCCAGAGGAGGGACCATAATAAAACCTATATTATATACTACTTTTCAAAGTCAACTATGTCGACCACGAATTTCTTCTTCTTTGTTCTCAGGAGGGCGATATTCAAACTTTAAAAGCTCAATTTTCTATCAGCAGGGTTTGAGGGCTGAAGAAATGGGGCCAAATATTGGTGTACACTAACGTTGTCCATCATGCTTGGGTAACAAAGAAAATTTTGAATTTTAAGTGGGTGAAAGTGCTAATTTTAGGACACACTTCAAGTCAATTTGAAAAGAATTTTGAGAAATAACCGAGAGTTTTTAAAATAGTCATTTGCGGCAAAAAAATGAAGGGGCCATGATCAGTTGTAATTAAATCATGATTGTAAACTTATTGTTGAAATTTGTTTAAAGATTTTTATCTCTGAAACATCCTTTGTCTCTTGACGTGATAAAGAGGATTCCCAAAAGTGATTACACGTAAAATAATTGCGCTCTCGAGATTTTTGAGCCAGTCAGAATTTAGAGCACAAAAAACTGTGAAAGACAAATCAATAGACCTTTTCGTCTTTCCATCCGCCATCTTGAATTATATGAAAAAATACAGGAACAAAAAAGCAGCGGTTGGATTTAGTTGGAAAATATGCAAAACATATGCAAAGATTAAAAAGACAACAATGCATCTTATAAAGAAATATTATAATCATTAGAACAATAAAAGATAGAATTTCTTAATCCAAAAAGAAATATTTACAGAACAACAAAAGCCTTTTAGAAATTTGTTCTCAAAGATATAGCATATTCTGTTTTCATGTCATTAAAAAATTCCACAAAGACGGAGTACACACGTATCAAAATTTCAAAACACGCAAACTGAAAGCAGTAATTATGACGTCACACATTATTTCCTGTGCAAGAAAATATTAAAACCCCCGTTTTGATATACAAGGTCAAGCGCAAGACATTAGTAAAAGCCGCTGTAAATCAGGGGGTTCAGATCAATGTTTTGATTTGATCATTTGGCGGTTCTATTCCCAGGAGAATAATTTACCGCCAGCCGTAAAGGATTATTTTTTTACCTTCGCTGGTGATTTTTCAGCTTGAGTTTATGTCTAATGTTATGGTTTTTTGAAATAGTTGTTCTAAGAGATGAGCAAATATAATTATTTTTACTTTTTAAGAGAAGTAAATTTAATCTTTCTTCTACAAGATTACACTTCAATATAATGCTAATTATGCATGTAAGTTTTATTAATACTTTCTTTTTGCATAGATTTTGCATACTTTCAATGCAATCTCACCACGGCAATTCAGCCACCATAGTTTTGTACACAATTCAGTATGGGGGATGAAAAGGCGAAAAAGTCTATTATATATGTGACGCTTTCATTAAAAAAATTTATGCTCGAGTTATTCAAACGATCGTTGCACTCTCCCCCCAAACGACTATTTAAATCAGAAAATGAAGATAGTATACTGCAGATTTTCAGACTAGAGTTTATCTAGACTGTCATATTTTCTTTGGTTTTGAGGTAACTTCCTGAAAAACTCACACATTTCATTGAAAATTTATGGTAAAAAAGTTTTTTCTTTTAAAAATTCTGTCTCTATTATACCACTACCAGCCAGGCACTAAATAGCTGTTTAAGGGAACGCAACAGTCTTTTGAATAACTAATTACTCCAGCAGAATTTTTTATTGATAACTTCATCTTATTGATTTGTCTTTTACAACACAGCAGTTACCTAGGGACAAGATAATATATCCCGATTGTACTGGCCGAGGGAAAGTAATGTATGTGGATAATAGTAATTTTGTTATTCAATAAACCGTTGTGTTCTTTTAAACGACTATTGGACAAATTCTTTAGAAGAGGTTTTGGACCTGATTTATTTGCAATATCAAGTCTAGCATCAGCTTTCGGACACACATGACAGCCCTGCCGTACCCATCACAAAAACCAAAAAGATGATTTCAACACAATATTATTTTCGGGTTTATTCGCATTAGAAAAGTATAAAGTTGTTGAAAAACAAAATGTAGTAAACTTCTCAATGATAATATCAAACATGTTACAGGACCATTCAACTGTTTACTACCTTTTTACTCACATTCACAACTCTAGACTTCATGCATCATGGGTTAAACAAACCGTTTCTTTTGCATTTTATGCATAAGGCATAAACTTGATTTTTCTAATGAGATTATCATAAAAAAATTAGCTTATTAAAAAGACGGAAGCTACAAAAAACAGTGTAATTTTACCATCAACAAAGCCACATTCCATCAATTAAAAATAATTACTTTTTCTCTAAATGTCTCTGGAACTTGTGATCATAAAAAAACTCGTGCAACTTTTCTCGTTCTATTTATTTTCAACAAGCGGAAATTAAAGTAGACGCCCACAGTACCTTTACGTTTTCTGGTCAGCGGTCTGTTTACATTTTTTAATAACCTAGAAAAGCACTTTATCTCAAAAAGAAAAAAGTTGAATTCTATACTAGGAAGGAATATTTCACGCGGAGACAGCGCTAGATAGTAGAGCTTCGATATCTCATCTCTAGCACGAAACTTTTGTATTTTTGGGATTTTGAAATACTGGCCGTTACACGTTACACGTTACACCACCCCTGCTAAACACAGAACATCTTTTTCCGATATTTGGTTTGAACCGATAAAGGCAAGAAGTTGAATTTTTCCCGACCCTTAGTGGATTGAAATTTCATTTTCTGATCTTCCAATCCTTTGGAAGTCCAAAAAAGGTACCCTTAAGGGCGGCACACACCCGTACCCTCAATATGCCAAAGTACCTACCCCTCGGAAAGTACCTTCGTTCACTTTATCATGATCCTGATAGCGCTAACAAAATTATTTGGTCCATCAGTAAAATCAAAAAGTGGTGCAAGTATGAGATTGCAAAGTGAGGAACTCTTATTGCCCCCGCAGGAGCGCAGCGACGAGGAGGCACTTATAGTTTCACGCATAGATATTGGACTGGAATCTCGAAATTTTGTTGTTTTTGTTGTTTTTTGTCGCGCAAGCATCCCCGTAGTTAGTCTCTTCCGTAATAAATGTTCGGTTTTTTTTTCGAGACAGTAGTATGCATATTTTCATATTTTCGACTGTGTCATCCCAATCAGATTGTTACACTATTCAATAGCATTGTTGTACCCAAACTTCTATACGGTCTAGAACTTGTGACTCTTACAAAATCAGAAGCTGAACATCTTAATACCCAAGCAAGAATGTGTCTTAAGTCACTTTTCGGTGTATCTAAACGATCAAGGAACTTACTGAACAAACTATACAACCTAGCTGACATTACCACCCTCATAGATAGCAGAAGACTTAGGCTACTCAGCCAAATCATTCACAACAAATCTGTTGCTCCATACATCTTTCATCTACTAACTACGAATATGAACATAGACTTCAGCTACGTACACTCTACTAACAGAATTATAAATCGAGAAAATTTGAACATTTACACATTGCTGTTGAATAAAAGTTATACTTTTAAAACTGAAGTTATTGAAATTTCTGATGAAGTTGAGGAATGCATTTATTATATAAATAATTGGCATATTTTTGAAAATAGACTTTCATTCAGAGCTAAGCTGGAAGAAAATATTGTGTGGTCGTAGATTTTCTCACTGCCTTGCTCCTATATCTACAACATACAATATTCTCTCTTCCACCTTTTCTCTTGAAATGGAATCTTTTTTAGAACGGGCAGCCCAGTCTAGATTTTCTGTTGTTGTTTTGATTCCATCATTCATACATTTTGCAGACTCTGATTCCCCGTAATTTCTTGTTCTGGCTTTTTTTTTTTTTTTTCGAGTTGCTTGGCGATTCCCTCGCTGATGATCTCAGCCGGCCTCTTATTTTGACACTTTGATGATTCCCATGCTAGACTGTTATCTTACTCTCTTTATCTCCTTACCGTTTGGGCGGCCTTACAGTCTTTATTTTTCAGTAAACATACAGTAGTATATATTTTGTTCCGAAAACAGAAAAAACTTTTTTAAATGTACATAAAAGGAAAGAGCTTTATACTTAGTTTTAGATATTTATATACCATTGATTTTCTTGGTGATAAAAGAGATGTTAATAAAAAATATTACGTTATATGCTATTACCATTGTTACATATTACAATTTATTAGTTTTGATTTAGCTTTGAAAAGCTGAATCGAGTGTTATAAATGCAAATTATAACAGTGTATGATATAACACGAATTACAATATTACTTGTGCAAATCAAAACAAACAAAATGGCAGACTGGTTATGATGATCATTGACTGGAAAAAGTGTTTTGTATGTCAAATTTTGTTTCTTGTCTTTGAAACTGAATACTAAATACTGTAATTTAGTCAGAAGTTAATTTCAGCAATGATTTCAATTCTTTTTCTGGAATCTTTAAAGAAATTTGCTCAAGTTTTTTAATGTACGTACATTTGATATTTTTGTTCAAACTGTAATTTATCTTTGTCTGTAAAGTTGAATCCAAAAGTGGTTGAATGAATGTTGAATGTCAATCAATGTAAACAAACTTTTTCTTTTGGTCTTCAAAATAGATTTACCTCACTTAGAGTGTATTCACTGTTTTAACATTTGTTTAACTTTACATGCGCATATTCAACTTTTTCTAAATAACTTATGCTCCAGTGGTTTGGTGAAATAGCTCCAATTCTGGCTTTCCAAGTTAAGAAGGACCTTCCCGAAGACATTTAACGGTGGTTAGACTAGATACACAGACATTCATACGGAAACACAATAAAGTGAAAGTATATAGCTATAAACTCAAAAAGTCTAGCTTCCTGGAGGCACGTCTCTTCATTGTCTGCGCTGCGATCATCTTAAATGGCTTCGATCCTTTCAGATTGGAGAAAAGATTGCATCATGAAAAAGTACTATGAACTTGAAAAAAAATTAAAGCGCATTTCAACTTTTCTCGACTTTAAGTCTGAATAGACCACATTGGCATTCCTTTATTTTTCTTTTGACCAACAACCATAGAAGATTTTGCTTGAGAGAAGTGCAATCACAGCGTACAAAGCCTGGGCCTTGACTAGGATTGGTTTCTATTTCACCCAATTTAAGATGGGGCAGAACTTTTTGGTAAATTTTATACGTAGTATTTTCTTGACTATTGTTTATTAGGCAAAGTAGCAATAGAGAATTGTTGAAATATAGCAGCCAATGAAAAAAGAAAGCTATTTCTGATTGGTTGCCTTGTTGATTTATTCACCGCTATATATTTTGCCTACAATCTAAGATGTCTGCGGCATTATCAGAAAAGGTCTATTGTGAATAATAATTATGACATATATTGTTGTAAGAAAGAAACTGGAGAGAAAAAAACAAACAGGAGATGTGAAAACCAGTAAGCTAATGTACCATAATTTTTTAAATATATTTTTGAGAAGCTTTTCCAGCTTTTCCTTAAATTTTATTAAATTATCTAGCTGCGAATTCTTTAAGTATTTTGTTAATGTTAATTATAATTTTTTTTTCAAGCAAATGCCTCAATCAATCAATTAATCAATCAATCAATCAACCAATCAATCAATAATTAAATCAATGAATTATTCCTGATTATTTTTTAATGTTTTAATTTTTAATGCATTAAAGCTTTATAAGTGCTTGACATGATCTTTATGTGGGGGCATTTAGTGAAAGCTATGACTAGTAATTAGATTTACTTATGTAAGTGAGATAAAAATCTAGAGGTTTATCATAAAAGACCTCTTTTTACAAAATCTCGTGTACAATTCAAGCTAAAATAAAATCCCTTTAGAAATATGAAGAGACAACAAATTAGGGAAAACAAAGATAACACAAACCAGTACCAAGCCCGTACTAATCTGCCATGAGCTCGATTAAATTCCTGATTTTTCCGACCCTTAGCGGGACTTTGGAAGTCCAAAAAAGGTACCCTTAAGGGCGGCACATACCGTACCCTCCACTTGCCTAAGTACCCCCCCCCCGGGCTTCTGTTACTCTAGGGTATGACAACCTCCCCCAAACTCAAAGTTGGCTAAATTTTCTCTAAACTGTAAGGGTCCGATTTCAAAGGCCTAATTTTGGGCCACACGTACATTCATTTTTGAATCGAGTGCCCCTCCCGGGTCACTTTTCCGACTGGATGCTTGAATTGGATGACATAACGAAGACAAATACCCTAAACGTATACTAGACCAAAGAGATTGCATCATACCATCATTGTCGATGATATCATCAACGAATATTTAGTTGCTATAGTTCGTATGAAAAACTCTAGTCTGGTCCATTGTTACTAGTTTTTTTGTTCAAACTTTTCTTTGTGAAAAACAATGGTTGAAATCGATTCGCCCAGCTTTTAAACAATTTGTAAGCATAAGGATTTAGTATGACACAGAGGGTTCTTTGTATCTCTCTTTGGTTTTGTTTATGTGGCTTTGATACGTCATCCAATTCCAGCATTCAAATTTTGTAGTGCGCCGTGTAAAGAAAACGGATTAATAGATTATTTTTACTTGGCTCACGCGCATGTATTTCTATTTCGACAATCTCTACGGTGACTATGTGACGTCATTGATCACTTCAAGCACTCTGCATGTGTTGCTAGGCTATCCAGGTAGTGTACTTGTCAGATACATGATATAATTTAAGAGACAGGCGTCACAATATTGCGTTGTACATTTGCCAAAAGTTAATTATGACACAAAAATCAAACTTGTGGCCATTCATCACTTAGTTTGTTTTTTTCTGATTGCCCCTGCGAAATGAATCACGTCCTTCAATAAATTTAACGAAAATTTAAACAAGCGCTACAAGTAGCTGTAGGGAAGGAGATTTCAAACACACGCTTTAGTCAGAGGTCGCTTTTAGTACTGTTAAACATCATTTGAAGATGTCATCGAGAATATTCGATGCAAATAAATCGATCCAGTAAGTGATTCCGTCAATTTAAAACAAGCCTTAGAAAAGAAGACATAAAAAATATCATAATCATATCAACATCATTCGCATATTCAATGTATTAAAATTCTAGTGTAATACACGCTTTTTTATAAGAACATCCTAAATTTTTGAAGCCTTGGGATGTTCTTTACTTTTTGAGTTTTAAGCCTAAAAATGTTCTTAACATGTTCTTGTTTCAACCATTTTGTGAGCATTTTTGTCCATTTTCTTTAGAAATCGAGTGTTTTAGAGCTCGCAAAGCCTTAAGCTGTTCTTAACTAGTTCTTAACATTTTTGCCATGGAAGCCTTATGTTCTTATATAGTTTGTTTTTATATAAAAAAAGACGTTGTAGATACGATATGACAAGGGGGCAGCTCTGATCGTTTTATACACAGAGAAAGACATCACGTAGTAAAACTTAGTCCAAAACGCAGACCTCTACAAAACCGCAGGTAATATAGGATGAACACGAATTCGTTAGTGTAGATGCCAACTTAGACGATGCTATCGTCCGTTTAGAGGCCAGTAAACGCGGGAAAGAGTTTGGGCGTCAGGGCGGTTTACGGGAAAAAAAGTGGCGGTAGAGTTTTGGAACAAAACTGTAAACATCTCCGCCACTGCTTACTCCACCTGAATTTTTCACGCCTCTCCTAAACTATTCCCTTTTTTAGTGATCTTGTGTATGTAGACGACAGAATCGTTTAATGCTAACTGAGTACAACATGAATGAAATTCAATCGCTCTAAGTGGTGCGGTTGAAGTGTTTGAAAAAAACTGAGGTCATAGGAATGCCATAAACCAAATTATTAACAAACAAATATACAAACTAACACAAAAATAAACAGACTAGAACATAAGAGTCAAAATAATACCATTCTTTTTGCAGGCCGACTTGCACTTACTTAGGAATTAAAAGCTAAACTATATAATCTAGTGGACTAAACATAAACGAAGCCTTTGAATGCATAACCTTTATAATAAAGCTTTTCATAAAGTTAACGTTTCATAAAGATCCTTATTTTTCGATCGATTACTTTCTAATTCCCGGCTATAGCCACTTTGGAGCGAATAAAAAACCCAGACACTGGGTGGGCAAAAAAGAAACTTCAATTTGTTATGCGGCCATTTGTTATACGGTATAGTGTTTTACTAGACGGTTCCCGTCGTCGTAAACGCCGGTTAACGGTTTTGCTTGCGCATCAAAAGCCTTTAAAATACTATAACGTGGGTTAATTCCTGACATCGTTTTGGCTTAAAATGCCAAATACATAATAAAAAATATACTTCTAAACTTTCTACATTAGTCAAAATTTTGTTTCTGTAAGCCTCGATGATATGTCTTTTTAAGATAACGGAAGTTTGTGTTCAATGAAATGCCATAGTGACCCTGTCAAAATTATCGAGGGTACCCGTCGTTGCAGACGCCCAAAGGTGTCTGAGGTGGTGAGAGAGTTGCTTCTTGGAAAGAAAAAGCCTTAGTTGTGAAGGAGAGGCTCGCGCTTTGCGATTGAGCACTGAAGGTTTTCCCGTTTGTTTGCTTCGCATGCGGACAGCTTAAGACCGGCGCATATGCAATGCAACCAACATTGAAACCTTTTTAAATAATGTTAGACGAAGTTTAATCATCAAACAACAATGTTGGATTTTGTTGCGTGTGTTGATATAAAATAATTCGAAATCGTGCAACAAAAATGCCACACCTTTTTATTTGAAACTTTGTGACGTCGCAGGACTTTTTCATGAAATTGACGTCAGAACTTTTTTCGTTTACAAATAGCAGTGTAGAGTCTTCTCTAATCCGAGTTTTCTACGCTTGTCAAACTTAGCGCGAGACTTTTTGTATCGAAGGTGGATAGGTTTTCCAGCCGCGGCGTTCAAATTTTAGAAACCTTAACATATGTTACTGGGCTAGCGTTACAGACATTTTTCATAAACTCATTTAGTATAGTAAGATTACGCAATTATACGCAGCAGAAGAATTATTTTTGCCGGTATGTCCGGTAAAAAAGGTGGAAAGATCTTGGAAATCCGCAAGAAATGTTTTTCCGAAAATGAGAAGTTTTAGCCATCATACCATACCACACCTGCTCAAACAGACCCAAAAAAAGAACTTTGACCATTAATTATCCGGAAAAAGAACTCCTAAAGAAGCTGGATTGTGCACGGAATCAGCGTTCCAACGAGCAGCAAGCCGAAAAGTTTCCGCGAATGGCAAATTCCGCAAATTTATCAAAAATCGCCTCTGTATAGTTTACAATCTAAGAGAATGACTCCTCAGAGACCAGCATGTGTCGCGCCTTCATTGAAATTCCCGATAGGAAAGTTTGAGATATCAAGCGACAACTGAAGAGAGAGAATAAAAGGATTATGTGTTGATGAAAATCAAAGCATTAACCAAGACAGCATTCCAAAGTAGAACCATGCTGATATACATGTCATAGTGTCAATTTCAAATCGAAAACATTGCCAGAGACACAACCAACCGTTATAAACATACAATTCTGTCATTTTTTTTCATAACATCTACCTTAGCATGATATTGTCCTTTCTTAAACAGAGAATGTCTGTAAGTCACATTTACAAGTCTCCACAACAGTTGTATAACCTTCTCGCAAAACACTCCGCGAAGGAGTGTATCTGCACCGATAGAGATAGAGATCCAATACCTTGGCTATTTGAAGCACTCCATCACGGAGGCGTTCCTAATGAATCAAGAAGTGACTTTATTGACTAGATTTCTATTGTTTAGCACATAGTTGTGATTTGTGGGTATGAGAGCATAATACTAGTTCCTTCTCTATCTCTCTCTCTCTCGTTTTGAAATGAACTGTTGTTGTTTTGACTAGCCGGCGGTAAGAAACTATCTATCTGATAAGCGCATTCGAGAGAACAAAGTCCGAGAATGTTAAACTGATTGAGTGCTAAGAGCTTAAAATTCGTTTTGCAAACATTACTGTCAAGAACTGGGTACAACAAGTATTCTAACCAAATTGATTGGTAACAACAGCAAGAAACAAATTCAAGGCAACGAGTAAAGAGTAATAGTTCTAACCATTAAAAATAATGCCTCAAAATAATATACTCCAGTCATTGCTGAACAAAGTTACACTCCATCATGTATCATATTTAGCTCTTATCACAAAAACAAGCATGACCCCGAAATTACACATCACGCCATTTCTCCATGTCAAATAACACTCATCACGTTGAGACCGTTGATCACGACAAATTTTCACGCCTACCTATATCACGCACGAAAGATTCCCCACTCACACCATAACTCTAGGTTCTGGAGGAAGGACTCTTGGGTGACTCTGTATTTCCCACAAGTGCTTCACCAGAAACCAAATATTCTATTAAAAAACGAAGTTTAATGCATTGCTATAAAAGTGTCACCGTCAGAGAACAAATCATACTGACTCCTTAAAGTCTAAAACGTCTGAAAATCTCCAAGAGACATCATCAAAAGAATTTCAAAACTTTGAACCATTTAGAATATGTAAATGGGAGCTAGGCCACAAGAAAGTTAAACATTTTAGAAAGCCAATCATTATATAAATCGATTATAATGATCTGGTGTATAATTTATGAAAACAATTTTTTCTTTGCATGACACAAACCTCTAAGCTTTCCTTACATAGATCGTGTTACGCTCGCTGTCCTTTGAGGTTGCAAGTTGGTGTATGTGGACCCAACGAGATCTAGTTAGATCTTAGTAGTACCCGTCTATTCTGCAGACTCTATGTTCACTCTATTCTGCCCAACTGGATAAGAATTCGAATCTATAGACAATGTTCTAGCCGTGTTTAGAGTTTAAAATCAATGTACAACGAAAAGAAAAAAGAAAAGAAAACAGGAGCTAGGACCAATAAAGATTTATCATACACTGGATAAACGACTCATAAAACGATGGAAGTATTGTATTTCCATTGTTTCAGAAAACAATTGATGTTCTAGCTTTGTCCGCAAAGGACAACTGTCATGGCGGCTCGAAGATGTCTGATTTTTAAAAATGTTTATCAGTCTTATTTTTAAAAAGTTCTCCAGCTCTTTCTTTTTGTACATTTGCAGAAAAAAAAGTTTGAAAGTAAGGCTAGCATTCCAAGCCGGATACATTTGTGAAATCTAATGTGAGAAAAACATCATTAGACAAATGCTTATAGGGACACAAAATTTTCAATTGGACGAAATATCTTTCCAAGACTGTCCCCAGAAGAGCTGAAATATAAGACTTGAGTGTCTTGGCTCCATTGTGGTATGAAAATCCTTTGGAGGCACGTGGTGGCAAGGTGGTTTTTTTGAGGTTGAAGTTTGAAAATTTCCGGTGTCAACATTAAATTTTTTATACACAACACGTCTTTTGCATCTTTCTCACAGCTTGAAACGTCATAACGACTTATAATTATCAATTAAGTGGAAGAATCTGACTCTCACAGGAAAGTTTTAAGTCTCTTTTGGGAATTGGATGAGTGATTTTGTGAAAATGAGTGAAAAATCATTTAATGAGGGAAGGAGAGTGAACAATAATATCATTACTACGGATATAGCTAGTACACAAGAAATCGGCAAAAATCTGTTACTTGTATATCCAGTGTATGATAAATCCTTGCTAGGACAATTTACCACTTAACACCAATGCTGTTTATGATTTCAAGTAGACTACTGCTCTCACTAGCCGAAAATGAGGAAAACTAGGGCCTATTAATCAATTCTTATTTAGCTATTACAATTAAAAAAGACTAGATTCCAGTCTAAAAACAAATGGAACAAAAACCAAGATCTTGAAATTTCTGCCGATCACTGTTACAAAAATTGACGTCACAATTTTCAAAAACAGTTTGAGACACTTGCACGACTTCATTGTGACCAAAGAAAAAAAAACATCAACACACAACATACACAAGACTAGTTTGATTGCAAAGATTTATCAGCAAAAAGGAAGAAAAATGAGGCCTGAATTGGGTGCTCAAATTACGCTATCTTTTCTGGCGCATCTCAGCATATTCTTTGTGGCAAATCAGTTCCTAAACTCGTCAGGTAAGATAACACGAAATATTTCCTGTTTTGGATAAGGAAAAAAAACTACTACTGCGACTAATCGTGTAGTCTTATTGTATTAGATCTTTATTATTCCATGGGATTATTGCATCTGAATGCAACCGCAGTCTTTAAAAGTACTATTTAATTCGATTTCTTTTTTCTTGCAGAGTTTCCACGTTTCGATATCGCAATCAACACAACACAAATTACAGACTCTAGCATCACCGTTTTCTGGAAGATCACCAAAGATAGCCCAAACATTGAACTAATTAAAACTGCTTATGTCAGCATTTACAGTTTAGAAATTGAAGATTTGACTTTCCGATCAAGACCTTTCAATAACATAACGTATGGCGAGTATCGGTTAACAAATTTACAACCCAAAATGAAATACAATATTTGCATTATTTTGCGGACCCTGAATGAAATGGAAGTGAGCAAATGTGTTGGTGCAAAGACAGGAATCATATCAACAGGTTTGACATATTTTATTTCTAGGATTTTCTGGACTAATCTATTCTGGAGTGACCTGATTCTGGAGTAACCAGAAACTTTTATCAACCCTTATTTGAACTAAATATGACAAAACAAGAATGGGTAAAATTGTGAAAGAGGGTGCTTGTAGTAAACCACAGTAGTATTATTATACTACTGTGGTAGTACTACTGTGGTACTACTGTACTATATTAGTATTAGTATTATATGAGAATCAAAATGCAAACATATCATAAATCTTCCGGCTTTCTGCAAGTACTCCCAATCTACAAGTACACCTTACGCAGTTCACTTTTAAAAAGTCTGAGTCGATCAGTTTTAAATTCTTTTTGTTCCGTCAATCAATCTGACGACTGATCAAAAAAATGCTTTTCCGTGTTTTTGTTTTTCATATTTTGCGAAAGAAATCACGTTTTAAACCACTACCATTGATAGTTTCAAACAACTAACTCGATATTAAGCGAACTGCTTATACTCATCGAGCGATTTGTATGTTTTTAGTGGTTGGCCTTACTAGGCCCTTTTCCACTATTTAGTAATTTGAGGTGTACAACACTCAATGTAGGAAGAGGTTAAGTAGAAAGAATTGGTAGGTGGATAGTATGTAATAGGTTTGGATTGTGAATAGATTTTGGATACTATGTGACATGTCGTTAGAAGGTGTTTAGGTCTTTTATGACAGAAGAGGAGGGGTTTTGGTGTGTGTGGATGAAAATGTAGATTTTTATTTGATTTTAGACATGGATCTTATGATGAAGAAAGTTATGATTGTCAGAGGTGTTTTGGCTTAAGAAGCAGAGATAAAGATAATAGGTGTGTGTGCATGAAGAAGAAGATTTTTTTTTGACATCGATAACTTTTTTTTTTTTTTTTTATGGGTTGTGACTAGAGATAACTTCATGAGGAGTTAAGAGACGATCAAAGCCATTGAAGAACACTTCGTTGATGTGATAGACGTTGTTTTTGGGATTTGTTTTGGCCTGAGTTAGCCAAGATTTAGCTAAGTTTTTTATTCTGTGATTGATTGATATGACTCTGCTGGAGTCTTGGAGAGTGGAGATTCTAGTGTATCTAGATTGATTGGTAATAATTCTTAGACATTTGTTTTGAAAGATTTCAAGTTTGTTTTGGTTTGATTTAGAGAGATTACATAGCATGGATGAACCATATTCGAATATTGGCCTGATGAGTAAGATGTAGGCTTTACGTTTGGCATTTAGATTGAAGTTTAGGTTGTTCATTCGAATGAGGTAATCGAGTTTTAGATGAGCTTGAATAATCTTTTTTGTGATGTGAGAGTTGAAAGAGAGATGGGTATCTAGTAACATGCCAAGAAATTTGGTTTCAGTCTTTCTGGTGATTTGTTTGTTTTCGATGGTGTATGCTGTATTGGCATGAATACCTTTACAAATGCTAAGAATGATTGTTTTTTTGATGTTTATTTTCATTCTCCACTTATTGCACCAGATCAGTATATCATTAATCAGTTTTTGGAGATGAGGATTAGCTTTGGCAACTCGTTTGTCACCTTTGTGGAGTTGTGCCATAAGGGCTAGATCGTCTGCAAACTTGGATTGTTTGACTTTAGGATTGGTGGGTATGTCCACGACGAAGAGGATGAATAGAAGTGGGCTGAGACAGCTCCCTTGCGGGACACCGTTCTCAGGAGTGAAGATTGTGCTCTTTTGGTTTCCATTTTGGATAAAACACCTTCTATTCTCTAAGAAACTTTTGACCATAAATAGATCCTCGTCAGGCATTCTGAGGGCTTTCAATTTGTATAGGAGGCCTTTGTGCCAGACCTTATCAAATGCTTTTTCGAAGTCTATGAATATTGTATCGGTTTGATGGTTTCTGTTGAAGCCTTCATAACAGAATTGGATGAGTTGGTATAGTTGATCATTAGTGGATCTTTGTTCCTGAAGCCTGCTTGGTTAAGATCAATTTTGTTGTTGTCTTCAGCCCAGAATCTGATTATATCTGCTATAAGGGATTCAAAGATCTTACCAAGCTGGTTGAGTAGAGAGATAGGTCTATAGTTTGAAGGATCTTGTTTATTGTCTTTTTTGTGTAACATTTTGATTCTGGCAATCTTCCAGTTGTCTGGGAAGAAACCATAGTTATAACAAGAATTAAAGATGATGTAGAGAAGATCTGTCAGCGAAGGTTCGAGGTACTTTATAAGTATGTTTGTCACTCCATCTGTTCCTGGTGACTTTTTTGTTCTTTAGTTTTTTAATTTTTTTTCGTATTTCAGCTTTCTCGATGAAGATTTGTATAGGCTTGTGATAGTTGTTGAAAGAGTTATACCAGCGATTGACAGTATTTTCATGCTCAATGTCGTGTACTGGGTTACCTTTAAAGATACTTTCTTGGTTCTTCCTAAAAACCTCAGCAATATCAAATTCAGATGTTTTGGTAGAGTTATCTGAGGGATCTGTGATATGTGAGATGATATCTACTTTTTTCTTTCTGAAAAGATTGTTGAAGGATTTCCAGGATTTTCTGGTGTCTCCTGATTGAATGTTGTTTATTTGTTCGAGAAGTTTTCTTTGTTCTGACTGTTGGATGTCTCGTTTGATCTCCTTAGAGATTCTATTGACATTTCTTTTGTCAATAGCGTTTCTCGTTCTTTTAAAGATTTTAATAAGTTTTCTTTTTTCCTTTATTTTATCTCTGATGTTTTTACTCAGTACCTGGTTACTAGTGGTTATGGTTTTTGTTGGTATTTCGTTTTGGATGTCTGTTATGGTAGACTCGATACTAGTGATAAGGTTACATAGCCCTTGTCTAGAAAGATCATCGGTATTCAGAGATGAAAGACGACGATTGGTCTCTGTCCAATCTACTTGGTGGTATAGTGGAATATTTCTGGTGAATTTGGGTTTAGAGAGACTAGCGTCGATTTTGAATAAAATAGGGAAGTGGTCACTTCCTATATCTTCAAGTTGAGTAGGTGAAACAGATTTGATATATCTATGTCTAGATTTCCAGAGTGCTAAGTCGATCATGCTTTCGTTATGAGGAGGAGTATGGCTTTTGAAAGTTGGTTTATCGTGGAAAGATGTGGATATGTTATCACTAGTGATAAGGTCAAAAAGTTTTCTTCCTCCTGGGTTTTCTGATGGGTCTCCCCATGCTCTGTGTTTACAGTTAAGGTCTCCTACTAGAATAGATGTATCAGTGAGTAGTTTCGAAATTTCTATGTCCAAGTTGTCTGTTTTGGGGTTATAGTATGAGATGAGTTCTAATGGTTTGTCATCATGAATGAACTTAGAAATTATATATTCGTTCTTTTTCAGAGTGGCCACCTTTTCAGTTTTTGAGTGTTTGATAGTGTCTCTGAATGCTAAGATGATTCCCCCATGACAGTTCATGGGTCTTCGAAAGTCTTTTACCTTGTATCCTTCGAAATCTATTTTTGGAGGTCTATTTATATAGAGAAAGGTTTCCTGAATCGATATAAAATCAGGGTTGTGGGTTTGAATGAGATCTAGTAGTTGTGTTTTTTTTGATTGGATACCTTGGATATTTAAATGAAGTATGGTAAGGATCATGATGGTAAAATATCCGAATTGCTGAGAATATGGAGATATTATGCAGATGAATTGTTTCTAGCTCGTGCAGGCTTTTTGACGAAGCCACAGTTGGCCATTAGTTGGTCTAAACTGTTTGTTTCAAGTTGTCTACTATACAGAGCAGAGATGTAGGATTTAAGCTTTGTCTGTGCTTTTGTTTCATCGTTGCAGTTTCTGGCAAGGTTCCAGATACCTATAGAGAGAGTCATAAGAGCTTCTGGTAGTTCCTTTAATTGAGAATGTTGGTTTTGAGTCTCTAGTAGAGTAAGCTTGTCTTCAAGTTGATTTATTTTATTGACTTGGTCTTGCAGATTTTTGTTCTCTTTTTTTAGGTTATTGTTTTCTTCTTCTAAGGCTTTAATTTTCTCCTCTAGACTGGTGATTGTCTGGGAGTTTTTGTTGATGTTGGATTGGTTATCTTTGGAAATTTTAGTGATATTAGCATAGGAAGATGTGGACGTATCAGAAGTTATATGGTTTACTGCTTGAGCAAGGTCTTTGATTTTTCTATTTTGTTTTGCTTCTTTCTGTTGAAGAAAAGCTTTTTCCATTTCATCTCTATAGGAAGGGCATCCTTTGTAATAAGTACTATGGTTGCCTTTACAGTTAAGACATTTTTTGGTTTTGTCTTTTGGGCATGATGGTCTAGAGCAATCCTTTTTATGGCAATCTGTGCAAATTTTTTCTTCACAAGAATTGTGTTTTTAAAGGAATGACAGGATTTGCATCTAAAGATGTAATTCGATAAAGGGTCATACTGTTTGGCATAAGCAACTTCGTGGTTTATAGGAATTCGTTTGTCTACATGAGATTTGCATTCAAGGTCTTTTGTTGTGAATACTATGGTGCTGTTGTATGTTCGTTCAATATGAAGGATTTCAGTTTCTAGGGTGGTCTCTATTGAGGTTTTAATGTCTGAGATGTCAATTTCTTTGTTTACTTTCATTAGGCAATAGGAATTGTGATCGATAAAGTTTTTAGTAAGCGTGCATTTAATATAGTCATACATCCAGTTTTCTTTCGATAAAACTTTTTGGATATCTTTGCGGTAAATTTTAAGAGTAGTTCCTTGTTTTAGGTCTCTAGCATTAATGATTAGTGCATTTTTGGAGAGCTCATTAAATAGTTCTGTTGTATCTTTGCGTGCATTATCATTCTTGTATCTCGTGGGTATAAATATTGTTGGTTCAGTGTTTTGGTTTTGTTTTTTGTTGTTTTCGTTTTCAGTTGGAGATTGAAGAGGCCTTTTTTGTTGTTGTGTGTTTGGGGGTGGGGTTTGGGGGTTTGCTGTTGCAGGCATGCTGCCAGAGAGTCAGGGTGACTCAGCCTGGGTGGTTTTGATGACCTAACCTAACCCTAACCTTAACCCTAACCCTAACCCTAACCTAAACCCTAACCCTACTTGTGTTTTTTTCCAAACGGTTTTTTCCAAACGGAAGAAAGAAAGACGTGAATTTATGGCTTAATTAGACGCTTTCAACACTTAAGTGATTAACGCATCCACGAAGAAAAAGACGAGTCTCAGTCTATGTCCGGTTTCGACATTTAAGTGATTAACCCGGCCCGGTAGAAGAAAAAGATTTTTCAAACAATAACTTGATAAATATTTCTGGAAGTAAACTTCCAGAGGGTTAGATTTTTGAGATCTAAACCTTGTACCCGTCGAGGTCATGTAGGTTTTCTCCGGTACCTTCAGTCACAGTCAAAAGTCCGAGGATCTTATGACGGAGGGTGTTAGTCTCAGACTGAGGTAACGTTTACTCGCCACGTTTGTCCGCACTAGAAACTCGTTTGTCCGCAATTCGTTTGTCCGCACTATACGTTTGCCTGCACCACTGATAATTGATAGTTTGTTTTACCAAGACTTCCTTATACTCATCAGTGCAGTCAAAACTTTTCTAGTGACAAAGGTTTATACCAATAAATTAGACCAGCGCAGGAAGCTATAGTCAGGTTGATAGCACTACTAAAATAATAGGCTTGCTGCTCATCCTCTAGAGTTTCTAGATAGGAGATATAGAGGCCTGTGATTTCGACTACTAAAAGATACTTTTTTCTAATACTTGATTGTGACATATGAATCAAAGTAGACACGTCATTGAGATTTTAAAAACCCATTTGCGTGAAAACGGATAAAGCAAAGATAACCCAAGAAGCGATTGCAATATAGTTTTCGAAATAGAGAGTAGGAAAAGGGATACTACTTAGAGTAATATTTATTGTTTACTATATGAGAGAGAAGAGGTGGAAAAACGAAGAAGAAAATAAAAAATTTTGATTAAAAAGTTGAAAGTTTGAGAGTTGTTTGAAGAGTTTTTTCGTTGAAGAAACGTCATCGCTTGTCGAAGGGGGGAGGTGGGCGAAATCCATCAAAAGAATCTCTCAATGAACTCTTCTTTCCTCTCTTTTGATGACATAGTCTAGAACGGTGACTGGTCGCAATAAAGTCAAAACTAGTTTAACCTTTTCCGGTGGCCAGTAAAGAGTTGCCTCATGTTTTTAACATTTTGGCCATCGAAGCCCTATGTTCTTATATAGTTTGTTCTTATAAAAAAAGTGTAAACAATACACGCGTTATTTTTATTCTTATTCCCCAGGATCTCGTTTCAAGTTGTTACACGGGCTAACGTCGACAGGAGGTGGACACACCGGTCAAATCATTTTCTATTTGTTGCTTGTGGGAAGCGTCTTTTTCGGAGCATCATACTTTTCGTACCAAATCTACAACAATGCACTGAATGGCGGTAGACGGAGACGAGGAGAGAATGTTGGAAAAGAAATGAGTTTTGTTTCGTTCAGTGACATGTGCACTGAAGGTGATGATGGAGATGATGATTTTGATGTCAACATTAGAAGGTTTGTTTACGTTATAATTGTCTATTATATTCATGATTGATAATGCACCATTGCAATGTCTTCTGACATTACATCGCGGACCCTATTAGCTCATTGGTTGTAAGTGACGTAAAATCAGGCAAGCAGCTGTTGGGTCCGTGGAAGACATTGCAAGGGTGCATATCATGAATACATGAATACCCAAGAACCTATACTCTTACAAAACCCTACCCATGAACTCTATAACCCCTAATCACACAAGAGGAATGGGTCAGAGTTCACGGGGGATTGAAATGTATGTATGGCGAAGAGTCCTCGTGCTCTCCATACAACATCATGAGACTTTTTTCTACCTTTAAGAGGTCTTTAAATTAAGACTACCTTAAGGGTATAAATTTTCGCGGGGATTATATTTCGCAAATTTTCGCGAATTTCGCCTTTTTTTCGCGAAATATAATCCCTTGCGAAAATTTTCAAACTCTCATCTCACGCTAAATTCGCGAAATTTAATCCTCGCGAAAATTAAGTTTTTTATGCTAAAAATTCTTTCAGCTAATAAACTATCTTAAATGAGTCCCCATTACTCGAATGTCTCTATAATTCGAATAAATTTTCATTCTTCGTAGCCGTTCGAGTTATGGAGACTCGACTGTACACACAAAATCTCGTAATCAAACTAACGAAAAATGTTTTCACTGAAAAAATTCGCCAATTCGCGAAATTAAATCCTCGCGAAAATTTACAGTCGAAGTTAGTCGCAAAAAAAAGTTATAATTAAATTATTTTGCGAGGGAAGCTGTCTCGCGAAAATTAGTTGCCGCGAAAAATTATTCCCTTAAAGGCCGGTCTCTACTTGCGCGCACTTCAATCGCATATTTTCGAGCAAAGCTTCCACGCTATTGGTCAAAAGAAAAATGAAGCAACTCTATTGGCGCGATCTGACGTAACGGTTGAAAAAAGTTGAAATGTGTTCAACTTTTTTTTCCAGCGCACGCTACATTTTTATGACGTAATCTTTTTTCCAAGCAAAAAGGATTGAAGTCAAAAAGTGCGATCACAGCGCGCGCAAGTGGAGACCGGCCTTAAAGCTATCATGAACGGGCCATATAATTCTAACAACAAAAGAGGGTTGTGTTTGTGTTTACTGGGGTCGAATGTTGTAAAACTGTACTGGGTAATAAGTACACTTGACGTCACTCAATCCTTGTAATCTAGAACCCAATTCCCTTTCACGTAGCTTTTTGTCCAGTGATTCATAGGTTTAAGCATACAGAAACAGGCACTCGTCTAATTTGTTCCACCCTTTACTAAAACCTTTTTACAAGAATAAAAATAGTGGTCGTCGAAATTGGCGAAATTTTTAGACGGAAAATGGTAAAAGAAATTGTCAGCAAAAAAAACATCTTATCATTCCTAAAGAGAACTTGAAAACCAAGATTATAGATTTCCTCCATGTTTCTGATATCTAGAATAAGTGAACAAAATAGTCAAATGCTTACTTCATTTTGAGGTTTTCTTTTTAAAGATAGGAGCTTACGTTTTAGCGGTAATTGACACACCCATAAAGATTTGACTAGTCATGTAAAGAGTATTAAAAACCTATAAATATCTTCTCAAAAAGAGCTTTAAAACAATCACCAAGGGCCCGGTTGTTCAAAAGTCGATTATGTTACGGTAACGGCCACATCACGGTTGAAGATTGAAACGAAATAAGATCTGCTTTAGATGGCACACTTTTAAACCTGTATATTCAAAGGGCAGAAGGCCATCTTTTGACCTCCGTGCAATGACTTCTTTCAATCTTTTCAAGCAAGGATTTTAACTGCCAGCTTTCTGCCTACTCAAAAAATTGGAAAAACAGGGAACAAAGGTCAGTTTCAACCAGAGCTAAAGCTATTCTCTTAGTCAATATTAGGAACTAACATCAAGCCTAGTGTACCTCGTGTATAAGCAGATTTATGTATATAGCCTTTTAAGGAGGGCGAAGATCTAAAGGAGGAGTTCCGACAGTTCTGAAACGCAAAATCAATCAGAGTCAGTCAATCAAAAACTAACCGTCTCCATCGCAGAAAAACACAGAAACATACACACTCGCTACTTCCAACTCAAGTGAACTTTCACCATTACTGTACGAGAATTATGTTCCGTTGGAGTTTTTTTAAATCTCTCCGAAGAAAGTAAATTACACAGCGTGACCTCTCGATAATAAAGTTACAAAACAAAATGGTGGTCAGCCAATAAAATTGCGATATTGACCTCTCGACCTTGCGAATTACGTGATAGACCCTATGTGTGATCAAAGTGCGTCGTTCATCCAAGTAAAAAACACTCATCCAAGTGAAAAAGAAATCAGTAAGGTTTCCTCGTTAAAGAGATCCAAAGCCCATGAAAACATCTTTAGTACAAGCATGTAGCAAGTACAACACAAAATACGAGTCTATATAAAAAATAAAAATACTTTCTTTTACAAAGTCTTAGATTAGAAGAATTACGTAAACTAGGGGGAGAAGAAAAACCAAGAGATTTCAAAACCACAGAATCTCGATGATGACATTTTTGGATGATCACTCACTTATGCTTTTCATACAAAACTCTGTTGAAATTGTCTAGATCATTCTTAAGTAGAGCCCAGTAAAGCTATTGTGCAGTGCACTCTTCATAGTTCGAACCTCTATAACTCGAAATGTTCCTTCAGCTAAAAATGTCTTATAAACTAGCCTCAACAACTTGAAATTTCCTCAACTCGAATAAAGTTGTGTACCCCGTGCTTGTTTGAGTTATAAAGACCCCCTGTAGTATTTTTGTTTGGGTGACAGAGGCAACAGAAATTTTCCCTATCATATTAGAGAACGTATTACTTCGACAAACCTTTAAGAATTATCTCTCTTTTTGGCGCTGTAACAAAAAAATCTCAGAGATACAAACATCATTACTCATGCATTATTCATGATACTGGCGAAGAAATACTTCAGAAAAAAAGAGGAAAAAATTAAAAGATATAGATTTCAGTCTAAAATTTTACTCTACCTGTATATTATATTACAAAGTATTGGAATATGAGTCTCAAGTGGTCCCTAAAATAAGGACATCAAAAAAGTTTGTCTGAGTAATACAACGCCAATCACTCCCATATTATTTTTCTTCCCAGCCCATCATCGTATCAATTCAAGTGATATCACATCACCTTACACTCTATTCTCTTCTTTCTCTCATTTTTTTCAGTGTAGAACAGGAATCTTTCACTTGAAATCGAAAAAAATCTCCAGTTTTCTCTTTCCCCCTCTCTCTCCTTTTTATCTGGGAGTAGGAGGTAAGACGTATAAAATCTCGAACTGTTTTATTCCTGGTAAGTGGGCGGGTGACGTCACATAATCACAACAAGAGATGTCTCAATATTCTGTGATCCGATGTAAACACATCATTCATTGTTTAGTCTGTTACTTATTTGGGACATCACCCCTCTTGGCCTCGAAACATCTCTACAAAAGCGACAATAAAGGACTTAACTTAATGTTCTTAACTTTTTGAGTTTCAAGCCTAAAAATGTTCCTAACATGTTCTTATTTTGGCCATCGAAGCCTTATATTCTTATATAATTTGTTCTTATAAAAAAACTTGTATCGTTATTTATTCCAAACAAAATTTCTCTGATAACCGAATACTTCCTATTCACATACGCGCATTGCAGCGCTTTAGTTCTTACTTTCAAAGTTCAAAGACTCTTACCAAATAAGCCCCCCTACCAAATACTGTTTACAAAAATCCAAAACATTAGCCTGTCGCCACACTTTACTCCGGTAAGCAAAAACAGCGCACAGTGTTTCAAAATGGTTTCCGGGTCAATGGATCTTTTTGCCCCGAAGGAGAAACTTTCTATGATAACGGTGTTCCTATGATAACAGCAGACTTAACCACACAACGTCAATGTAATTCAATAATCAAGTTGTGAAACAGAGGAAAGAAAGAATCCTTGTTCTATACCATTGACAGAAATTTTATCTCAGATAAGAAAATAAAACCTAAACATAAATAAATAAGAGTACCTTTTTACTGTGCTCCAAGTGCGGTTTATGAAGCAAGTTTGTTACTAAAGAAAATGAAAGAAGCATTTTAAGAAATCTCGATAAAACCAGTCCCCCGGTGCTAGGGGAAATTTTGCAAAAATATCGCGAAAGGAGCGAGCGCGAAATTTTTTCGATATTTCTCCATTTTCTAGGGCTAAAAACTACCATTTGTATGGTAAAAAGGGGAAAGAGGCGCTGAAATCAGTGTTGTGAAAAGCCTTTTTGCGCCCCCCTAAAAAAACACGAAAAAAACACCACGCTGATGCACATATCCTCTTCCAAAGGTCAAGATGTCACAAGATGATCTGTGAAGGTTGGCATATTAAACTTTCTAGCAAGGACATTTGACTAAAACGGGCTCTCTTCTTTCGTCTGAGGCCCAATTCAACTTGACGGAGAATATGTATCCGTGTTTAACTTAACAATCTGGCAGGGAGGGAGCGCTATGGACCCGTATAAGGAATACCAAAGAAGAAGGAAATTTCACAGCCGTAATGAGTAACCAGGACCACTGCACGCTAATGACGACTTACTATTGGTCCAAAATTTTGAAGATTTTTGCGTCTATCCAACCGGCAGTCGTTACTAGAGCGCAACCAGTCCTGATTACCCAGGATTCATTTCGACTGTGAAATAGCATATACTATATCATTATTGAAACTTCCAAAGCACAAGCTTGAAAATTAACCATACCTGTTCATTTTCAGTTCATGCCTTTGTAAACGAACAATCAGGTGCATCCAGTCTAAAAGGAAAGTCAAAGTTGTGAGTGATTGGTCTAGAAACTGCACTTTATTGAATTCATTTTCTCTTTATTTAGACAACAAATGGAAGAACCACTCATCACCGAGGAAGATAAAGAAATCAACACTTAAAGTTTTGAAACCTTAGTGAATGAGGCCAGGCTGAAGGACTCCGTGTCGCCAATGGACCTCTCGTTGCCTAGTTATTTTGTAAGATATGTTTATTAGGGCTAACAGTGTCTTTACAGGCTAAGATAGTGGCTTAAGTCTTAGGTGGGTCACTAGTAAATAAACTTCCAGTAATGAATAATTTAGTTGAACTTATAAAACCTTGCCTGAGTGAGCAGATGCTTGTCTTTTCTATGCAATTTCCTATCATTTTGCAATTTCATTTTCTAGACAATTATTTTCTATCCATTTTGTAACTAGTATTTCACATCTATTATAAAAGAAAGTATGTATGAATTTATATAACCTATACAACGATCTATTTTCTACTTCTACTAGGTAAGTTACAGTAGGCAAACAGCCTTAACCAGTGTTGAAATCTCAGAGTAAAAACCCCAGCTGGATGGGATATAAGGAGCTTCATTTCCCATCCAAAAGTTTCAGCTTCAGCCCCTTCACAGCTTTGAACTCAATGCGAAAATCCCATTGAAGGAGCTCAACTGGACTAATAGACCTTTTCATAAATTACGTCACTTGTCTCGTTTTGAAATTGTTACCAAGTTGATTAACTCCCAGCGGATTTTATTGAAACTATTTTCTATTAAAAAAAAAATTTAATGTCTTAACGGACATAATCACCATGGTAATTGTTGGAATACGAGGCAAGTGATGTTCGTGGCGTAATTTATGAAAAGGTCTATAGATCAACAGATTCTTTAATAAGTCATGTTAAAAAGGTGACATAAGTACAGGGTATCAACGGACATTTCTCCGGAAATGCTTCATTCCAAACTCGTAACCAACGTCGACATTTTTATTTAAAAAATTACTTTTTTCAGCTAAAGGTATTCTAAAAATCAAAAAAATATTAATTTCTGGGCTTTGATATTGCAAAGTCTACACCTAAAAATGTTACGGCGATACAAAATTAATTTCAAGTAGACGTGAAATAAAGAGTAGAATTTTACAAATACCAAACAATAAAAATTTCAAATCCCAAGCCAGCCAAAATGATCATTTTCCCTTCGATCTCTTTTAAAAATTGAGTTGTTTCATGGTTTCGGCTAGCTTTGGGTCGCATGCACCGATTGTTGCTTTAGCCTGTGATCCTTCTTCAGGTGCTTTTTGTATGACGGGTGTCAAGCCTGTAATATCATTTCTCTTCAATTTATCAAACTTATCTTTGAATTCAGACAAGATTGTTTGATTTTTGAATTTTGCGGCGATGAGAAGATCTTCCGCTTTCTCTTCACTAATATCTTGGAAAGCCATCCACGTGATCGTTAACTCGTTCGTTTTGAACGGTTCCAAAGTCATCTCCTCCACCAAGAAATGATTGGCGCACAATTTCCTCACCTGATCACGACGCATGACTAATCGAGCTTTACCGTTGCCTCGATGTCTCAGAATCTTCATTTCACCGACACCGCGTTCTCTCCATTTCTTGTCAGCGAACCGATACAATTTACATCTTTGGTTGAAGAAGCAATCTTCCTCTTCTTCGCCGCTTGTTACGGCAACCGTTGACAATTGAACAATCGGCTCTACGTAAACGTCATGATCGTCTTCTCCTTGAGCACCTTCGTCTTGATTGCCTGCGCCGAAAAGTGTTCTACCGGCACCAGAAAATTGTTGACCGGCATTGCTGGTGAAACCTGACTCTCCGCTTGATGCAAGGGAAGCAAACGAAAGATTACCTGAAAAAGATGCAATAAAATTTTCAAAATTGATTCTGTGAATTTGACTAAATTTTCTACAATTCTTATATACCTTATCGGGGAAAACTTCGTCGGGGAAAAGTGACGAAATTTTGGACAAGTGACGAATATTTTCCCCGACGAAAATTTTCCCCGGCCTTAATGCGTTTACCAACTACCAGCAAGTGACGAATTTTCCCCCAACGAAAATTTTCCCCGACGAAAATTTTCCCCGACGAAGTTTTCCCCGATAAGGTATATCCATTGAAATGCTTATTTCACACAACAAGTATAAGAACTATGAGGAAATTTTTAGCGCAATGAAGAGTTTTTAAGGGAGCCTTCGCAATTTAAAAGAAATTGACAGTATTACCTAAGCCACCACCAAAGATTGATTGAGGCACGTCAGGCGAAATCTTGCTGGTTTCTTCTTCCGCTTGATTTGATGTGAACACTTCTTTGAAATTCTCCGCAATGACCATAGATTGGTATTTGAAGGCATATTTATCTGTGGTGAATTGACCAGGGATATGAACTTCAACCATGGTCGGTTCTCCTTGACGAAATTCGGCTGACATCTTCTTGGTGATTTTCTTTTCGTAACAAACGTTATCCTCTCGAGATAACAGTAAAATTGAGTGATTCTCGTTGGTTGTCAAGATCAAAGCATTCACATCATTTGCTGTTTCTGCAACCCACTCTCGAGACAAAGTCATGAATTTGAAAATCTCAACTTTTTCTTCGAATAACGTTGTCTTGAACTCTGCGGCATCGAATTGTCGGATTGGTTTGAAAAGTTCATCGGTTCTTGGTGCTACATCTGCTCTTCGGTTACCGGAACTTTGGTCACTTTCCTCGTCAGACAGCGATATGGGTTGATTCACTTCAGTTTTTTCGCCTTGGCGGTTGAAGAATGACTTAGGCAACAAGAGATCTTGAGCCTTGTTTTGATCAAGTGATGAAGCCTCTTTCGTATACGTCAGAATGATATCGCGCGGTCGCTCGGTCATGGTGCCGGAGTCGACCATCGATGAGCTGTGAACAAAAAAAGCAAGCAAATCAGTAATTGATCAGTTTGAAAATATCATGACAATTTTTCAATCACCTTCTATTCATGATATGCACCACTGCAATGACTTCACAAAATTATGCAACTTTTCTGTTTTTGTTCCACCCAATACGTCACTTTTTCTATTGTTTAAGTGACGTATTGGGTGGGAAATTTTAAAAGTTCTCAGAAGACTCTCCAGTGGCGCATATCTTGAATTGAAGCATAAAGATTTTACGTTTTAGAGGCGACAGGTCGCCAATAAAAATCAGTTACAACACAGAGTATAAGTTTTGTCCAACCATTGACGGATAACACTGGCAAAAAATGTTGAAATAGTTAATAAAAGCTTACCTCAAAGCTTCTGTCTTAGTTGGACGTTGTCGTAGTTGAACGGTGGGCTGGTTGTAGAATGATATTGGCAACAAAAGCATGCGTGCTTTCTCACGTAAATCATGCGTTGGTTTAGCTTCGTACGTTAACGTAAGTTCGTCGTCATCCACGTGCTCCCGTAAAGCCGGGTTACTATCCTCATCTTCTCCGTCGGAAACCACGATCACGCTCGACTCACTTGCGGCCGCTACACTTTCCTGTGCGTCCGCTGCTTTCTTGAAGACCTGAGCGAATTGACTCGCAATTTCTTCATCCTTGAAACGAGCGGCGAACATCATATCTTTTGGTTCGTCATCAGAAATATCGCCGAGTGATTGCCATATATAAGCTTTATTGGACCCTTTCATTGGATTCAAGTCGGTTCCAGGCCTAATATTATGATTAGCGCATAATTTATGAATCTGGTCACGCCTCATGATCAAACGGTGGTTACCAGTCTTCTTGTTCAATAAGATTTTCAGCTCTCCCACACCGCGCTCTTTCCATTGATTCGCGTCGTAGCGGAACAGTTTACATCGGTTAGCGAATAAACATGATTCGTTCTCTTCCCCCGTGCTTTGTGTTTTCAGTTGCGATAGAGACACGAAGGGGGAGAACTCGACGTTAGCCTCTCCTTCTGGGTCGTACTCTGAAGAAGTAGGGGGAGTTGGGACTTTCCATTTGGATTTTGTCGGTGATGGTGTTTTAGCGGTTTTTGTTTGTTCAAAAGTAAAAGAGAATTCAGCGTTAGCGAAAGCAGAGGTTACGCCTGAGAATGTGTCTTGGGTTGAAAGATCGTCAACACTACTGGCATTCGATAAAGATGGTTTTGGGTTTGCGCCGAAAGAGAAGAGATTTCCAGTATTCAGACCAGTGGGTATCCATGAATTAGATTTCTTTGTGTCTGTAGTTGGAGTTGGTAGACCTTTTGGGACAGCAAATCCGTCATTTTTTGGTGTTTGAGCTGTGAAGGTAGACGGGAAACCAGTTGGAGCTTGGAAGACATCTTTTTTGGGTGTTGTTTGTGCTTTAGGTGTGGCCGTTTGTCCCCAGCTGAAAGTTGAAGGAGATTGTGTATTGGATGGTACAGCAACTGAAAAGGGGAAAAGTTTGTTTTCCGTTCCTCTAGAAGCCGCAGCTGCATTGAAATTAATGGGTTGAGAGAATTCTTCGGGGTTCAATTTAACGACCGGTGTTTTTTGACGCGGATGTCCGCATTCTCGACATTTGTCTCGGTGTCCGGCGTTTTTTATCAAACATACACACTCCCAGGTGTCCGGATCTGCTTTGAATTTATCCTCAGCAGGAGGTGTGGTTTTCGGACGAACGTCTACTTTCAAACTCGATTTGAAATTATCGTTTTTGTTAGGAGTGGTTGATGACGAGACTTGATCTTGTTGAACGGGGTCATCAGTTGTGTTTTGACCGAACTTAAATCCAGTGGATGTTGGTTGTTGACCAAAAGTAAATCCAGGGTTTGGTGTTCCATTCAAAGCTTCGCCAGATGATGTTGGTGTTCCGAATGAAAAATCACTTGATTGATTGGAATCTGCGGGTTTTCCTCCAAAAGAAAAGCCACTTGATTGGTTGGAATCTGCGGGTTTTCCCCCAAACGAGAAACCACTTGATTGGCTAGATTCTACGGCTTTTCCTCCAAAAGAGAAGCCACTTGATTGATTGGAATCTCCGGGTTTTTCTCCAAACTTAAAACCACTTGATTGACTGGAATCTACAGGTTTTCCTCCGAATGAGAAACCACTTGATTGAGTGGCATCTGCGGGTTTTCCTCCAAACTTAAAATCACTTGATTGGTTAGATTCTACAGGTTTTTCTCCAAACTTAAAACCACTTGATTGATTGGAATCTGCAGGTTTTTCTCCAAACTTAAAACCACTCGATTGGGCAGAATCTGCAGGTTTTTCTCCAAACTTAAAACCACTTGATTGGGTAGAATCTGCGGGTTTTCCTCCAAACTTAAAACCACTCGATTGGGCAGAATCTGCAGGTTTTTCCCCAAACTTAAAACCACTTGATTGGCTGGAATCTGCAGGTTTTCCTCCAAATGAGAAAGCGCTTGCAAAACCAGAATCGGAAGAAGGAAATTTGAAGGTACCGCCAGCGCTTGTCATCGAGCTTGAAGAACTTGCAGTAGCACCCTTTGGAGCATTAGGGTTAGGTGTTTCACAGGATTCACAAACCATAGCTTCTTCATTATTGGAGACCATACAAGTATCACATTCCCAGGATCCAGCAGCTGGAGCAAGTTTTCCAAAAACGTTATCTCCTCCTTTGGCAAAACTGAACGTCGGTTGGGCAGGAGGTTGTTGCGTTGGAAATAGTTTTGGTTTTGGGGTTTCCTTTGGTGTTGTAGTCGGTTTGGGAGTTTCACATGATTCGCATTCTGTCACCTCTTTAGTGTTTTCAATGAGACAAGCATCACATTCCCAAGAACCTTCTCCTGGAGTGAATTGTGAAAAAGGGTTGTCTGATGTCTTGGCGAAACTGAACGTTGGTTTCTGTTCTGTATTTTCAGTTGTTGAGGATACTTTACCGAAAGAAAATCCAGATGATTGTTCAGGATCAGCTTTAGATGCTCCACCAAAAGAGAAACCAGAGCTTTGAGAATCGTTCGTCTTAGATCCGAAAGAAAATCCACTCGCAGGTTGACTGCTGGTTGAAGTGTTACCGAACGGAAATCCAGCAGTTTGTTGGTTGGTTGTTGTGTTGGTGCCTCCAAATGAAAAACCGGAACTTTGTTGCTGATTGCTTCCTGAGTTACCGAAGGAAAATCCTGAGGAGGCCGTTGTTGAAGAAGGCTGGGCGCCGAAAGAGAAGCCTCCCGTAGTAGAGACAGGCTTTGTATCTGTCTTAGGGGCGTTCGGATTGGCGGTTTCACAAGAAAGACACTGTGGTACTTCTTCTTTGTTTTCTACAAGACATGTTTCACACTCCCAAGCTCCTTTTTTGGCTGCGAATTTTGAAAAAATATTCGATGTAGGAGCTGTTGGTTTAGCTTCTTCGGTAGCTTTGTGTCCTAATGAGAACGCTGGTGCAGGCGCGCTGGTTGCTTGGTTACCATTTGGTGATGTAAAAGAGAAGCCGTTCATGTTTGAGAACGCGTTTGATGGACCATTTGTTTGGAAAGAGAAGGAGGGCGATTTGGAGACTTCAGGAGTCGCTTTTGTAGCATTAGGAGTTGTCGGTTTGACTTGTGGTGATGGAGAGGTTTGTGGCTTCGCTTTTTGAACTGGTGTTGAAACAGTTGCACTTTTACCACCAACGATTTGAATACATTCATCAAATTTCTCTTTGAATTCTTTCGCGATTTCCGATGTTTTGAATTTGGCGCAAAAATATTCGGGTTTTTGTTCTTCTTCACTGAAATCAGCTTGTGTGAACCAGGTCCACTGTTTGTCTGATTTTTCACTTAGCGGTTTGACTTCCATGGTGGAAACCACCGCATGGTTTGCGCATAGCTTGTGAACCTGATCTCTTCTCATCAACACACGACAACTATTCTGTCCTTTCGTTCTTGTTAATTTGAGAACACCGAGTCCTCTCTCCTTCCATTGTTTGTTCTCAGAATCGAATCGATACAACTTTGATCGGTTTTCAAACATAGTTGTTTCGTTTTCTTCACCAGTAACTACGCTATCTAGCTTAGAAACTTGCACGATCGCTTCAACGTGGATATCGTCATCTTCCTCATTGTTGAAATAGCCTGGTGATTTCGGCTCTTCGGAGTTCTTCTGCTTGTCTACATCTGATGTTGTTTCGACAGCAGGTTTGTTGGCTTCAGAGCTACCAAGTGAAAGAGAGGAGAACGGGCTAGGTGCACTTCCCTCATTATCCAAAGCCGATTGAACTGTTTGATTTCCACCACCGAAAGTGAAATTACCAAAGGGTGATGAGGAGGCAGCAGGGGCGGTTGATTTGGATGCACCAAAACTGAACGAGGCGAATGGGTTTGGTGGTTTACTATCTATTTGATCCCTTTCTTTTGGTGCGACGGCTGAAGACTCTTCTTGTTGCTTAAGTTGTTCTTTTGCCTTCTCCTTGGGTGCTTCAATCGATACTTTAGACATCGTCTGTGTGATTTGGTCCGCTTCTTTAGCCTCTGATCCAGTTTCTTGAGCTTGAAGTTCATCAGCGGCTAGTTTAGTCTCCATAAAACCTTGACAAGCAACAAACTGTTTCTTGAACTCCTCAGCAATGTCTTTGTTTTTAAACTTGACGCAGAATTGAACAGGTTCTGGCGGAACGCCCTCCGAATAATCCGAAGGCGTAAACCAAATCCAAGAGACGTCTGACGTGTTCAACGGTTTTAGCTCCATGTTGGGCATGATTGCATGGTTGGCACACAATTTGTGGATTTGATCACGTCGCATGAGGACTCTACAGTATCCTGTCTTTGTGTTCTTTGTCAGTTTGATGTCACCAACACCTAATTGAATGAAAAATGAGAAGATTTGTAAATTTGAGGACAGTAGAAAAACATTAACTACTGTAATATGCCTATTGCAGCTATTAGTAGAAGATTGCTTATGTAATTTAAAGATTCGGGTTCAGTTTTAATATCAATTAACGGTTGAGAGAGGAGAGGAGAGAAGAAGCTATGTTGTTATTGCTGAGAGAGCCTAAATTTCAAAAATTACCGAAATTTACCTCTTTCTTTCCACTGTTTATCGAAACGATACAATTTCGCACGATGTTTGAAGAGCACTTCGTCATCTTCTTCTCCGGTCTGTATATTATCCAGTTTCTTGACTTGAACGATAGCCTCGTAATGAGGATCGTAATCATCGGCGCCGGCATTTTCGTCATCTTGCGAAGCTCCAAACAATTGAGCACCTGCACCACTAAATGCGCCACCTGTACCGGAAAATCCACTTTCTGTGTTTGAGGCTAACGATGCAAATGATGAACCCGAAAATCCAGATCCGAAACCCGTTTTTGAGCCCGATCCAAAGGTGATTCCAAAATTGGGTTTAGAATCAGTCGACTCCTCTAGTTTGCTTTCGATCTTTGGTGTTACTGGCGTTTTATCTGAAGGGCTAGATTTTCGTTGGAAAGGTAGTCTTGGTAGATCATCAGCTTCGTATAAATAAAACGTAGTGGGAAGCTTGAAACGAGCTGCTTTCATTTGCTGATTGAATGCTGGAATACGTTCATATGTCATACTGATTTCATCATCGATTATTTCCTCAATGACTCCTTGTGGTTCACGTCGCTGGATGTTGAATCTGAGAAAAAGAAAGTAGAGAGGGGTAAAGGAATGTTTGGGGTTCGTCAGTGCGGAAAGATATGACTTATCTATTATACTATTACATCTATCCGCAGACACGTGTTTCATCCTTCCCAGGGCTTGTCAGTACGGCTCGGGTAAGCGAGCATAGACTGCTGTTGTCACCAGAGTGCTCAAAACACTAAGTGTTGAGCTTCGCATTATCGCTTGTGGTGAACGGAGAAGCAGAGCTTGCTCCTCAACAGAGTCTATTATATACTATTATCCAAAAGTTCATTAAATACATTTCAAAAATGCCATCAGTGCAAGATTTTATTTATTTCAATGTGCTAATCCGCCCATAAGTGGAGCTCTGGCATCTCGTGGTGAATTCGGCATTGTGAATTGGGTAACCAATGAATGTAAAAACTGAAAAATAATATTACCTGTCTTCAACTTGATTTCCCGTGGGAGCGTCCGACGATGATTTGAAACTCAATTCTGCTTCTTCAGGAGTACGACGGCCGCTGCTAGGTCGTGAACCAGGATATAAACCTGAAAGTACAAAGAGCAAAAAATCATATTTCATATTTCGTCACGAGCCATTCTCAGAGTATATACTTTTGTTATCAGTCAGATGGATTCAACAAGAAGAAAAACAAGTTTAAAGAGTTTAAAGATATGTCTATGAAATCTTTTGCGACTTGTCCAATAGCTTATATAGTTTTAAACCATTGGTCATTGTACGCGAGACAAACACTCTTGAAGACTGAGATACCTAGCAGCTGAATGGTCATACGTTAACAACAAAACTACCACCAACTCTCTCAAATTTGAAACCTCTTCAATTTAGATTCTTTTTGTGATTCGAACTAAAACATTAGTGCATTCAGCTAGAAAGTGGTGTGAAATGCCCTCTAAAAGTCGAATATTTCTATGATTCGTCTAAGTCTCGAGGGCCCTCGAAGAACGAATAAGAAAATGAAGATCGAATAAGAAAATGAAGATCGAATAATGGCACATGTAACCAAATTTAGTTTTTAAAACACTTGAGAAGAGAACTTAGCTCTAGTTTAGACCTAGTCGACTTTCTGCCTTGCCTATTCTAATTGTTTGAGTAGGCGAAAAATTGGCGCAAAGTGGGTGTTAAGAATCTTCGCTTGGAAAAGATTGAAAGAAGACTTTGCATTGACGTCGAAATAGGGCATTGACTTTAGACAGCCAACTTTCTTCCCACTTTAATTCACAATTGGAATACTGTAGGTAGGGCTGAAAGTGAATCGTCTAAACTAGAACTTACCTTTTTGATCGAAATCTTCATATCCTTCCGTGTCTTCATCATCATCTTCGTCGTCCTCGTCGTAACCGAAATCGTCGTTTGGATCGTAGTCATAATCTCCCATGTCATCGCCATAATATTCACCGTTCTCTCCGTAGTAATTACCTATGGAAATGGTAAAGAATTAGATGGATCTAAGTAGTATTCGACATTCTCGCCGTATTAATACCCTAAGGAAATAAAAAAATTAAACGTCATCGCCGTAATATTTACCGTTCTCCCGTAGTCATCTTCATGTAAAAAAATTCATCTTAAAAAAACCCGAATTTGTAAATGAGAAATATTAGATTCAGACAGACAGACAAACAGGCAGATAGACAGACAGACATAAAGAAAGCAATACAGAGCTGTTGATGAAGGCCAAAAACTACCTTTCCAAAAGAAAAAGTTTAACAACTTAACCCAACACTAGCAAATCAATCCAAAGAAAAAATATATACAACAAATCAATAGTAAAGATCATTGATGGAAATATGCTCGAATACTACCACTATCCAAGCCTATATTAAAAACTGCCACAGGCAGACAGACAGACAGACACTCACCATCGTAATCACCCTCTTCGTCTTCTTCAATTTCTTCATCTTCATCATATTCCCCTTCCTCCAATTCGTTGTTCGTTTTGAAGAACTCGTCCTCGTCAACCTTTATATGAAAAAGTATTCAAGAGAAAAATGAACGAGTCTTGTATTGTCAATTGGCTGTCTAAATGAAGCTAGATTACTTGTTACTAGATCTAAAATCTTTTCCAATGTTTTGTAGGTCTATGTATAAGAACGTGGGTTTTGTTTTACCTTTTCAAAAGCTTAAGACTAAAGATCAGTGTTACATACACACATCAATATTTCATGAATTTGTACTTTTTCCAACTACCATTGTGATAGTTAGTATAAAAATTCCATTAAAGCAAAGTATAATGCTACGTACCTCTCTAGGTTCGTCTGCTGTATGACCAATAGTGTCTAGACCTTGTTTGTTTCCGGAGAAGAAAGTAACACCAGCGGTGGCATTGGACCAAAACGAGGCTGGATCAACAGCTGTATCGACAATCCCTTTTTCGAACACCGGTAGCTTCTCCATGCCTTGACGAAGAAAATTAAAAACATAATTCAAAATTCAATTCAATAAATTTATAACATTTGCCCAGCGAAATTAACAATAACGCGGGAAAAGGTAAGAACACTAGAATAATCGAGACAGATCGAGAGCAATTTAAACGACTTTAGCGGAGGCTTTCTAGCTTCGAATCGAATTACAGGAAGATTAAATAAAGGTTTAAATTTAAGAGAATTAACTGTAGATAATTAGAGCCAATCAACATCATAATTACCTGGAATGACAGTTTTTGAAGGTGACACATTTTGTTGCTGTGGCGATTTATTCACAAGCGGCGCAATAGGTGGTGATTGCTTTTGCTGTTGTAGCAATGAGGTCATCATTGGAAATTCATTAGGAACGCTTGTGATAGGTTGTTGGGCGATCGGCGAGGGCGTTGATAAGACGGTCGTGGCGGGGACTGCGGGTGGAGGAGGCGTTTGAGCTTTGAAGCTGAAACCAGCAAAAGGTGAACTTGTGGTTGTTGTGGGCTGTGGAGCCGCAGTGACGCTACTTGGTTTTGACATATCGAAAGAGAAGTTTGCAAACGGGTTTGGTTTTGCTTCTTCCACTTTTTCAGGTTCTTCTGTTGCTTTGGTGGTGAAGGTAGGAGTGAACGATCCTTGAGGTTTGAGACTCATCAACGGTTGTGGTGGAGTGTTGTTTTGACCTGGTGATCCTTGAGGTTTGACGTTGCCGAATGGTGTTGGAGCACTGTTTTGTGGAGTTCCAAACGAGACTGGAGCAGTGTCAAACGTTGGTTGAGATCCACCAAATGAAGGCTGTGGTGGTGGGACTGTTTGAGCTGGTGGATGGCTCAAGGGTACAGTACCTTTACTGGAAGGTTGAGATGAAGAAATTCCAAACGAAGGAGCCTGGCTGACAGATTTTTCATCTTTTGGTTTTATAGGTGAAGGTTCGCTAGACAACAACTGCTGACATTGCTCGAAGGCTTCCTTGAATTTATCCGCAATCTCTTGCGTTTTGAACTTGATTGTGAATTTCTCAGGGCGTGGTTCTTCCTCAGTGGCGTCTAAGGGTGTAAACCATGACCAAGCATTTTGGGCGTCCGCCTTCTTGACGAGCTTCATATCAGGCGTGATCATATGATTACAGCACACCCTGAACACCTGATCTCTACGCATAGTGATGCGAGCTTTCTTTGTTTTGTCGTTGAACAGGAGTTTAACATCGCCAAGACCACGTTCTTTCCATTGAGATAGGTCTTCGTCAAAGCGATACAATTTTGCGCGGTGAACAAACTTCTGGGCTTCACCTTCTTCGCCTGAAATTTCATTGAAAAGAGAACCAAACAAGGGTTTAGTAAAACGTCTTGAACTTTAATATCTCGACCAAGCAGATTTGGTTAGAACATAGAAACATTGAAAAGCCATCTGATTATCCCTTTACATATCAATTGTATGATTTTCTAATAGCAAAGGAAAAGTGAAAGGTGGTATACCTGTTGTTATTTCATCGATCTTTGATTCAAGTTTAACGATAGGCTTGACGTAAATATCATCGGGTTCAATGCCAGGTGATTTGGGCGTTACAACTATCACTCGTTCCTCTTCCGCCTCCAATCCGCCATCTTGTGCTTTGGGCGTTGTGGGCGTAGCGCCCGTTTGTTGTTGTTCATCTTGGGGCGGAACAATAATATCACCAGTTGACGGGTCACGTAATGTTGGTGCTTCTCCTTCTCCACTTTCTTCACGAACCTGAAATGCAATGGAGAGTGTTTCTTTTAGCCTTATAATCTTTAGGTTATAAGGTCCAAAAACGGACGAGTTCTCATGGTCTAATGAGAAGCTCGAGACATGGGGTGTGCGATTCAGGCTTATAATTCAAAATTGAATCGTGTTTCTGCGTAGAAACGATTATTGTGCCAGCATACTATACTATACAGCAAAATTAATTCGCAGGGAACGTAGACAAAGGGTGCTAAAACTTTTCAGTGATGTAGTGGAAACCAACCAAAAAAAAAAAGAATGCAAAGATCACCCACCTGTTCGACGTGTTGTGCAAGACCAGCAAAATATCCTCGTTCGAAGGAGGGTTGCGGAGAGAAGGAATCCCACCAGAGATCAGAAGGTGTCTCCATACCACCTGTCATTACTGTAGGTGTCATCGGGTTCGAGCCATACATTCCTATGAAATATAATGGACACATAATGAGATACAATGTTTAGCTACAATGAAGTCGCTTATAGTCCGTCTTATACAGTGATATCGGTGTTATATGATAATATCATATTCATCCATTCCATTATTTTGTGCTTATTTTCTACTATTACTGAATTAGTCGTCTGGCATGTTTGACTATGTTTTAGCCGGAGCGTTGCAAAGTTCAGAAAATTAAGAAAAGACAAAGGTTTGAGCATTTTTCTCCGTCGAATACTGAAAAGATGATCTTTTCTGATGATATTCAAGTCTTCTAAAGCCTTTAGAGGAAAAACTACGGACAGAACTGTTGTATTCGATTATTTTAAAACACGTCCTCTGCCTTATGAAATAGCACAGAAAGTTACAAAGGAATATGACAAATTTTGAATTTTGAATAGTTAAGGTCATACCAGGGCGTGGCCATTGTTGCATTGGGTGTTGGGGCGGTTGAACGCCCGGTATCACGCTTCCGTTGGGCGGTGTTTGCATGGTGTTCGAAGATTGTCTCATGTGTTGTGGCATGGCTGTTGTGAGGAATTGAGAAATTAGGACCACCAGCCTTTATAAACTCTGGAATAAACTATCATCTGCTTTCTTCGATCGGAGATGCTTTTGAAAGTGATTCCCGCAAAGAAGTCATTGCAGTGTTAAAAATGAACGTCAAATAACGCTAGCTACCTCATCATGAGTATTGGCCGGGGTTGAGAAATTGCCGCCAAGGTCTATATAAAGTTCAGTGATAAGGACTAGCGAAGATAACTTTAAAGTTTGTATGATGATATAACTGAAACGTTGCCGTTAGTGTTACAAGAGGCTTCGCTTAGCCTTGACGGAATGTCTTAAGTTAGACTTTATTTTTAGGAAATTTCTCCCTAGAAAGTTTGTTTTGGGACGGAAATGCTTATTGGAAATTTCAATAGACGGTAAAGTTAGAATACTGAGTTTTAAAGCTTTCAAAACTTAATATTTGTTGAAATTTTATTATGCAACCTATCAGCAATTTCACGGGTTTTTCTTTCTCCTTTGCTGATGAAATGGGGCTGGTCGTTTTTATTGCAGCCAATTTGGAGCACTAGATTTAAATGTAGCACTTACCATTAGCTGGTTGTTGAGTCTGAGTCATAGGCGGGTGCGCCGCTGGCTGTGTAGCGGTTGTTTGGGTGGCTGAGTATTGTGGTGGTGGTGGTTGAGTGGTAGTTGGGTGAGAGAGTGGTGGAGGTTGTGGGGCTGCTTCTTGCGTTGAATTCGGTGGCATTTGTGGATCGGCTTGTTGTGGTGTTTGCTGAGGACCTATTAGCAAGAGAAAGAATCGCCCAAAAAATAAGTTTTTATAAAACTTTTTAAAGTTTTTAATTATGTTGGTAATGGCTTAAAGGGTTTCGAAGTGATTTGGTCAGGGTTAGTTGAGATTGACATAAAACACAGACAGTGAGGTCAAAAGTGATACCGGCCTTGTTCGATTGAAAAACACTAACCAGGGTGTTGTTGTGGCCCCATCATTGCTGGTGATCCGTACATTTGTTGTTGATAGTGAGGCGACATCATCTGGTTCATCTGCGGATGCATCTGATGTCCCATGGCGTGTTGCTGTTGTGCATTCATGTACTGTTGCATAAACTGTTGTTGTTGTTGTCTGTAAGCAGGGTGGTGGGGCGGTGCCATAAACGGTTGCGCCAAAGGTGGGCGTTGCCTTTGCATCTCAATCTGAGCTTCATACATTGCTAAGGCTTGTTTCAGACTACGATTTTCGTTTTCTTTAGCATCAAGCTGTTCCTGAAGGATTGACTTTTCTAGCATGGAAGACATGTCGTTGTTTTCCAAGACTGTTTCTTCGTCTTTGATGCTTTGTGGTTCAGAGATTTCTGTGTCCTCTGAGTTAGCCTGGAAACTGAGCGATTTTTGAGCTAACGGTTTAGGCATTGGTTTGGCAGGTTTTGACGGAGTTCTGGAGGCTAGTTCTTGCATCTGCTCAAAGATGGTTTGTTTAAACTCAGGGGTGTGTTCAGCATTGAGTAGACAGATTTGTAACTTTTCTTTGGCTTTGGTCATGTAGTAGAGATGGTCTTTTTCTCCTTCTACAGTTTGAGGGTCAGTGTCTGATGCCATTTTGATGTAAATCTAAACAAAAATGTTAGTACGGTCTAATTGTGTAAAAATTGTGCACAAAGGCGTACAAGCATGAGACTTTTCACAATTGTAGTTTAGGGGTCAAAAATGAATTTAAATCTCAGACCCAATGTCATGTTACATACCGTTGGAAAGCATTTTTCATGCTCGTTTAGAAAAACATTACAACCCATATCTGAAAATGAAGCCAAAAAAAGTTATTGAGGAAGGCTTTTTAAAAAATGCAGAAAAATGACGTAATTGCTGACGTCAGCAAAAATTCAAGTACCACCCAGAAAAGTTTACTTCTATCAAATTAAATAGAGGACCTTTCAATGTCTGAATGGATAGCTTTGGTTGAGAGTTAGACTTACTTGACATTGAATATCGTGTTTTTATGACCCTTCGAAAGCCTTAGGCTAGATGGGTTGTATCGGGCATGCCCATGATAAGCACTTCTATGTCAAAATTTCCCACCATAACCATACTCGAAAAGTTATTGTAAAATAAGTTTGCATCTGATCTAATTGATCGTATCTAGTATCCGAGAGGTGCATTATTGAATTTCACAAAAATAAACGTCTTTGGGTGGTCCTGGAGTTTTTGCTGACGTCAGCAATTACGTCATTTTTCTGCATTTTTCAAAAAGCCTTTCGCAATAACTTTTTTTGGCTTCATTTTCACATATGGGTTGTAATGTTTTTCTAAACGAGCATGAAAAATGCTTTCCAACGGTATGTAATATGACAGACTTTGGAGAAAAAAAATTCATTTTAGCCTGGGAACCTGTTCTGGTCTGTAAAATACAAAAACATTTAAATCCATTTTTGACCCCTAAACTACAATTGTGCAAAGTCTCATGCTTGTACGCCTTTGTGCACAATGTTAATGACTTTTGGCACATTTAGACTGCACTATGTGCAAGTTATCAATAGCTAAATGTTTTCCGAAAGGCGTGTCTCTTTCGAAGGAAATATTCAAAATATCAAAATGATTAAAATTTATTGAGAGAAGCGACTTAATTTTAATTGTTTGTATAAGATTCAAAGTCGTATTTTACTTCTAAATTCTAATTTTATTCGTTTTTTGAGAATATTTTATGTGGATAGTAGGACTATTGTCTAGGACTAGGACTTTTAGAACCGGCTCAGCTATTTATGAACTGAACGGAACATTCAAAAAAGCGGGAATTCGAGCCGTCAACCCTTGGTTTGCAATGCTGACGTCTTTGACCACGTGGCCATCGTTCCTTAGATATATAAAATATAATTGCTGTTCAACGAAGATATGAAAGGGAGAAAATTTATCGAGGTACCTGAGCTTGATTGTACAGAGCAGGTAACGTTTTGACTTCTTCATAATACTGCAATGCATCCTGGTATTTCCCATCAGTCATTGCAGCGTCACCGAGTTTGATGTAGTTCTTATTCAACAGGTTCGTTACTTCGTCAGTCTAAAAGAAAATTTAGTGTTCGCGAATTCAATTTAAAGGTCAATCGTCAAATCGACTAATTCTCGCTTGTAAAGACCCTCGATAAGTTCTATCAATTACTGCCTATCAACTGAAAATCGATTTACTCGAAAACTACAAAAAATTCGAGAGTCAGTTTTTTGTCAATTCTTCACTCTATTAGGAGCAAAATATTGTAAAATTGTAAATCTGACCATACGCCTTTTCTGAATTCCGTACGCTGGTCTGCTAGTCTTAACTTTCTCTCGCTCCTTAGCTTTACTTTAGAGGGTCGTGAAAGTCGACAGAGAGTCTTAAGTTAATACAATGCCTTGTGTTGATTTCGATACACTGATTTAATTCCAAGCTGATTTTGAACTACCGAAGTTCCGTCGATTTTCGAATGTCCCTTGTAACTAAGCGGAGACAAGGCAGAAATTCAGTTGTGTAGGTCATTCCTTAGAAAAAGTGTGCAGAAAAATAATGAAACGTTGACTCACCAAGAGCGGATCAGATAAAGGAGGTATCAAAGGGTTCTCGCATATTGGAATCGTCTTGTTCCTGAAGAAAAATAAGCGATATTTGAAAAATAATTAAAACGGTGTACTTATTTGTATTTGCTGGTTTGGCTGCGTCATCAATACACCCATCAACCCTTTGCTGCACGGTCGGCTTTTTAGGGAACTGGTAAAGAATTTACGAGGAACCTTCGTTCTCGTCGCACGACATTTTTTAGGATACAATCAAATCAAGCAAATTCCCACCAAAAATCTAGAGGCATTTTACTGTGTCTCTGCGGTAGAGTGCAAACTATTTTTTAGCATCCGAATAAAACTTAACTATATTAACGTTATTTCATCACTTCAATGTAAGGGTATCTTACATTTTAAAAGAGCGCTTTTACACTGTGTTTTCGATAACGTCATCAGGAAAAATTTCCCGTGTATTTTCGTTACCAGTCTCCTCAAAAGCGTTAAAGGTTGATTGGTGTATTTGAAGACTGATGGTGGTGGTGGTTCATCTGTGACGATGAACATGTCCCTTGCATCCGAGCGCGTTCTTATAGAACGCATTTTTTGTAAAAACAAGAGGATTTTATCACTTTGTCCTCAAGCGTCTCTGTCGGCCAACCGATTTTCGTTCGTTTGTTTGTGTCGAATTCAAAATTTTATAAATTGTTAATCCAGAACGTGACAATTTTACGATGCAGAGAAAAGGCTATCGTAATTGTTGTTAGCATCATCCAGTAGCTTTTAAGAACTTTATCTAGAAACTTTGAAGGTGGAACTCTCTAGCAGATTTCGATAAGTGGCATCCACATCATAAAATACTTAGATAATGGAACGAAAAGTTATAATTACCTTTTAAAGATGTCTAGAATTCGGATGGCTTCCTTCATGTAAAATACTGCGCGATCTTGTAAACTCTATGATAAAATCACGTCAAGAATATCACATGATTTCTCGTAGAAGTTGAAATTTTGGCATACATTGGAAGGTTGGTTCGCAAGGATTACTTACTTCTCATTATAAAGACTTTAAGATCTCAATGGAATATCTTGTTACTCAAAAATAGGGGGCGGGACAGGGCACTTTTTTCACATCAACGAGTTCTTGCTAACATCGCGAAATTATCAATATAGAAGAAGGACTCCCTAGAAGGGTTTTTGAGAAATTTGGGAAATTCATGGGGAGTCCATTTCAGGATCAAATTTTGGTAAAAAAAGTTGCCCGAAGTGTGGTCTTGAACATCCCCACATAAGAAAAATAGAAAAAACGATCGGAAACAAACCTGCCAATGGTCTTGATAATCATATTCCTTTTCTTTCAATCGCTGTAATTGTTCAGCCTGAGACAAATCAAGAAAGTCATTGACAATTACCTTGGCAAGACTGTACTAAAATGAATACCTGATCTTCATATTTCAGTGCCGTAGCAACTGGGGGGGGGGCAAGGGGTTCAAAAATGGTTATTTTGCAAAATGCAAACTTTTTCTTTTTTAATTTGTCATAATTGTCTTTATGTGCATGTTTTGAGTGTATTTTTCAGCAGTCTAGAGCTCAAATTTTCAAAATTTTCCGCTCGCGATGTCACTAAACTTCAGCCCCCCCCCCAATATGAAAATGCTTCCTACGGCACTGTATGTCTTGAGAAAAGCTGGTAAAAAAATAAGAAAAAGTGATTTTCACATTTTTACCTTTTCCCAGAATGCTTGAGCCATGTAAATTAAGATGCGCGGGTCAATCCCATGATCTTTGATACACCTCAGAGTTTCTAATCCCTTCTGTAAAACAACTTTCAATCTTGCAGGGCTCAAAGTGCTGAAATAAAATGAAACATTATTTTACTTCAAATTCGAAATAAAGTTCAAATCAATTATTTTAATACGATTTCAATAATTTGACCAAGGATTCGAGTCTCCTAAAATTTTCAATTATATCAGTGATTTTGTGATGCTCTCAACAAAAACCCGCAATTAGCATATTGGAAAGTTCATCTTTACTTGGATCAATTATGGCTATTCCATTGCGAGAGATTCTTCTTACATCATTGGGAGCATTCTTTAATTCTTTTATGAAGCGATGGCCAAGTGGTCAAAGGCGTCAGCGTCTCAAACCAGGGATTCGCGGTTCGAATCCCCGCTCTTTCCAATATTCCGTTCAGTTCATAGATAGCTGAGCCGGCTGGCCGTGGACCCCGTGAAAACAATCGAAAGACTGTCTAAAAGACCTAGATTACTGGGCTATCCACGTAAAATATTGACTCTATCTATCTATCTATAACAAGTGCAACTAAAGTTAAATAGTGATTACATACCCAATCTTTCCTGTGTACAGACTGTAAGCAGCTTGCCACCAATCTTGTTGACTTTTGGTGACCAGGCTAGTGCAAATGACCGTTGGTAATAGCTTGAGTTCGTCTTCGTGTTTGATACATTCAAGATGGATGCTCTTACTGCTTCGAATGATACCGTAAATAAATGCCTGAATGGGAAACAGAAGAACTGATACTGATGGACAGAAGACAGAAGGACTTAGGAATGAGAGTTAGTAATAAAGGTTAGGGGCTTATATCACAGAAACTTAAATAAAAGACTATGGATGGTGAAGTAGTCTATAATCACCAATTTCGGCAGTGAAAAAAGCTGTAAATTCATCGTCCTCATCATGTTGCAAATTGCTTTATTTTTTCAAATTTTTCAAGAATCACTATAATGCCCAACAGTCGTGAATTATCACCGTAGACGAACAATGATTTGATATGGATAATATTGCCATGTATTTCTTTACCTCGACATCTCTCAAACACATTGCTGTGTGATGGCAATTCTTCATGTTCTTTGCATCCAAGGCAATCCCTTCAAACAAACGCCCAACGATGACGCCCACTAAAAAGAAAGAATGTATAACGTTTGATTTTTTCACGGTGCAGTTCCGTACTCTCATTGTAATAAACATGGGAGGGAATATCGAAAATTATCTGGTGGGGAAAGAGCGTTGTTACGAAAAGAAGTGAACCAGGTGTACTGGTCAATTTTGGGACTATTGGTTTGTTGCATTTCTTGTTCTATTTTGTTTCGAGTTAAAACGGAGAACTTTTCCCTAGAGTTGTTGTAGTTTTTAATCTCGAGTCAACTGGTTAATTATAGCACAAAATTACAAAAACAAAAGAATGGGAGATTGTAAATGTGTTTTGTGTACCTCCAGGTCTCATAGGTTCATTGAGTTGATTCCAGTTCAAACCTATCCATGTGATGTAATGAAGATCTTGCGCTTTATCAGCTACCGAAACTGTAACAAAGAAAAAAGAGTTTGTTTTCTACAGTAAACTCTCTCTAATTAGGGGGGGGGGTGAATGAAAAAGTACGTACTTATCAGGGGGTACAGTCATTTGCGTACGCTTGCGTACAGGGGGTAGGGAGTACTCGATTTTCGACATTTTAGTGCGTACGTACTATATAGACGGCCCCCAAACAAACGATCGAAAATCGGTTGGCCGAAAACTTTTTGTAATTAGAACTAAAACCCTGTCCTTTCAGCTAGGAAAGGGGCGGTGTTAACATTCAGAGAAGTTCGAAAAGATGAAGTGGGTGTATGAGTTAAAAGCCCCACAAGGGCTAGAGTTGAAAATCTTGGATGGGAGAAGAAGCCACTTGCCTATCTAAAACGCGTGTCCCACGTGGTTTGCGTACAAATGCCTGCTTGAAAATATAATATATCGCCAGATTTCGAAAGATACGCCGCGAGAAAACAATAGATTAAATCCGTCCTTCTCAAGGCGGTGTATATCTTAAGGATCTACTTTTTTATGCTTGAGAAAGGTTGGTGATTCCACTATAATCACACTTTGGGCTGAGCAAAGATAGATTATCAGAAGCTAGACATAAAAAGTTGCACAAACTGAAGTAAGCTTTGATCAACTGTCACCGTTGATCAAACTATTGACTGATTATATTTACGTTTAGAAAACAATAAATTTCTTAGCTGATCAAATAGAAGAATCTATGATTGCGTCAAGACGATTGATTTTCCAGGGGTTTGGCGCTAAGTGTGACTGGGTACTAGGTTGGTTAATAGAAGTATTTAAAACACCGATATTCACGGCGATCTCGCGCATTACAAGATTAGCTTAATTAATTAATGGAAGTTTAATTACACTGATAATTTTCAATAGTCGAACGTGCGCAACGCACTGGGCTCAACTTCAGTGCCTTCAAACTAATCATAGGCCCAATTGTAGAACCCCAGATATTCACCCAAGGAACAAGTGTGCAAAATTTCAGCCAAATCGAACAATTTTTGAAGCCTCCAGGCTGCCCCAAAGTTTTAGCCTCGTTTTGGCGAAAACTCGTCCCCAGGCCCCAAAAATTAAAAATTTTTGAAAAATAAAAGAAATACGTCCTCAGATAATCACCTAAGGAACAAGTGTGCAAAGTTTCAGCCAAATCGAACAATTTTTGAAGTCTCCAGGCTGCCCCAAAGTTTTAGCCTCGTTTTGGAGAAAAACTCGTCCCCAGGCCCCAAAAATCAAACTTTTTGAAAAATGAAAAAAACACCCCCAGATATTCACCCAAGGAACAAGTGTGCCAATTTTTGTTTCTTAAAATTTTAACAGAAATTTTCAAAAATATCAACAAGAGCTCATAAAACCAGAAAAAGTTTTATCAATGTTGACAAAACAGACAAAATAACACAATTTTAGTCGCACCGTATAGGATTCGAACTCTCTAAAATCATTACCCTATAAATGCCGTTTCATAGATATATCCCACTCGGCCGCGCAGGTGATGTATGGTGGTAGTGAACAATAATTATGATGAGACCTTTCTTTTGCCATGACTTGTATAATTTTACCCTGTCAAGGTATTGACTTCTTTAAGAAATGATTTTAGATTATTTCCAACATGCAAGAGCCGATTGCACTAAATATATATAACACTCGAAAACTGTCGTGTTATATTTTTTTGTAATTAAATCTTGCATCAGCAGTTTCGAAACAAAGCTTGCTATATTTTTATGTTAAATTATTTTTATAAAGAGAAACGCTTCCTAGGATTAAAGGAAAAAAGAGTGAACGGAGAAAACACTTGGTATCAAAACATACTATTTGAAATATTTTTTTTGATGAATTGTGTGTGTTTATAAAAAATAAACGATCTGATTTTTCTTAGCTCTTTGTTACCTATCCCTTGACCAAAAACGTATGTGTGTGGCCTTATAAATGAACCTCTCACTCTTGTTTTCAGCCTCCCGCCTCCCACTTTCGTTTTCAGCCTCCCGCCTCCCACTTTCGATTTTAGCCTCCCGCCTTCCACTTTCGTTTTCAGCCTCCCGCCTCCCACTTTCAATTTCAGCCTCCCGTCTCCCGCTTTCGTTTTCAGCCTCCCGCCTCCCGCCTCCCACTTTCGATTTCAGCCTCCCGACTCCCGGCTCCCGGTTCAGCCTCCCGCCTCCCGACTCCCAGTTTTCCTGTATGCCAAAAGAAACTTGTTTTGTTTTGAAAAGAATTCGAATGTCATTAACCCTTTAAGTGCCGATGTCGTATATATACGACATGGGCTATATAGGAGGGCGAAGCCCTCCTGTAATGCCCAGTTTGAGTTAGAAATCGTTATTTTTGGTCGAACTCGTAGGAATTAGATTGTCCTTTATGGTCAAGCAAAAAAAATTTCAAAAATGAGTCTTTCCAGCGAGATTTTAAGCAAAAAAGTCAAAAAAATGCAAAAAATTGACAAAAATTCACTTTTTTGAGATTCTGACCGTTTTTTGACTATTTTTGGTCAACGAGTGATCCAAGAACCTCCAAATTTGGCCCTGTTTTACTTTATTCTGTCTTCTAGTGAATTGATTTGAAGTTTTACCACTGGGCACCTTCCATCAGTTCAGTCAGGTCCGCGCAGCGGGCCTGACTGCTTTAATTCCCCTAACGTACCCCCCCCCCCTTGGCCGCCGCCCACCACGCCCTTCCTCAATTGGGCGGCGCCGAAGGCGCCCAAAAGAAAGAGGAGACTCTAAGCTATCCAACGAGCTATATACGAGCTTCTAATTCTTTCTAGATCAGGAGATATAAGCCCTTAAAGTTTGAACTAGCGATTTTTAAAAAAAAACTTAGAAAAAAAGACCCTGGCACTCAAAGGGTTAATAAACACGGATCGTTAAATTCGAAAACATTTCAAACAAAAGAAAAGAGAAAAATCGGGGTAAGGCAAAGCTAGGCAGAAACTAAAATTACTAAATGTAGATGGGCCTTAAATTTCAAAACAAAGGCTGACTAAAGTCTAAACCAGGCTTTATCCGATCTGTCAATCAAAACAAACTTATCGAGAACAAAACATTGCTTGCGAAATCGAAAGTGACACACAGACAGAAAACAGAAAACAGAAAACAAAATGACATACGCGTTATACTAATAATATATAGATTAGAAAGGAATGCTGACTCATTTGAAAAAGTTTCTAAATTTTACAGAACGTTTTCACAGCTATTAGAAAAGAGAAAATAATATGTAATAAGAGCACTTTGAACTTCCGAAGCGAGATCGCAGTGATTTTGAAAAGGAGTTTAAAATTTGAATAGAGCAACAAAACGATAAAATGGCGATCTGTAGTTTATTCTTAGCGGGTTTGTTGATATCTTTCATCTACGGCGATGCGACAATAAAGGAAACGGAAACACTTGGATATAATTTAAAGGACAGCTCTTCAAGTGTAAGTTTTAACTACCTCATATCATAAACATTAATCAAAATAAAATGTGATGTAGTAGCTATCAGGAATTTGAGACCTACCTTATTACACGCAAAATAAGTAGACATGTAATTAACACGAATCAAAAAAAAAATTTGTGTATTATTTTCAAGACCGTTAATTATTATGTGTCTACTTATTTTCGTGTAATTAAGGTACTTTATCTCATTCAATAGTCATAATCTTCGCGAGTAAAACATTCAGGAATATTAATGTTTATTTATGTCTAGAATTCAAGATGTTCTGTGTGTCGCCACGGACGTGATGGTTTGAATGGGCGTGATGGCATGAACGGGCGTGATGGTGTGAATGGAATTGACGGGTGCGATGGAATGCCCGGTAAACAAGGAGTGCAAGGTAATAATATTTTCTGTGAGCTAATCCCGAGACAAGCGATAAGGTCAAAGGTTCAAGCGTGAGTTTGTAAGTTTGAATTTTTCTGAAAATGTTTCCTGATGTCAACAGAAAACGACCAAAATGTATTTTTTTTGCCCCATTTTCTTCATCTCATTTTTGGGCTAAAACTGATGGAAGCATTAAATATTTGATTTTCAGACTTGGAAAAAAATCGATAGACCCTTAAAACTACCGAGAAAGGGAGATTTTTTCTGTCAACTCTATGCTTTATTAGGAGCGTAATATCTAAAATTTGCCCAGATTTAAGAGGTACCCTACAAAATAACACAACACAATTCAACCTCGGCCGCTGCGGTCTATTACCGAGTTTATGTATTTGCACTTTTGAGGACGGTAGAGTGACTGAAGCGATTTGGAAAAACCCGCAATTCCGCCCCGCAAAATCGAGGACGGTAAAAGTGCTGATTTACCGTCCTCCTCAGCTGGTCAGGATCTACTCAAATTAGAACCTTACCGTCTCCGTCGCTGAAAAACACACATACATAAACTCGCTATTGCTTTCTATTCAGGGAACGATTGATTTCTGACTCGTTTAGGTGTCAAAGCCAACTTTTTTGCCCTCCATTAATTCTAATTTTTAGGTAAGACAGGAAGTCGACAGGAAATTAAATAAAATCTTTGCTTAAGAAAGTTTCTAATAAACTTTAGCATTGATGCAAAATAAAAAAAAATGTACTTTTTGCCGACCTTAATTCAAAAATAGAATAGACAAGGCAGAAAGTCGGCTGTCTAAACTAGAGCTTAAGCTTAGAGTAAAGTATAAACGTATTTTTTATTAAGGACCGCCGGGTAAAGACGGTTTGCAAGGATCAACCGGAAAGGATGGAAAAGATCTCTTGGCATCTCAGTGGAAAGATTGCGTATGGAATCAGATCAATGATAACAAAGATAAAGGTCTTGTCAGGGTACAAATTTTGTTTACTATTGAAAGAGCATCGCCCTTATCTCACTACAGCCTAAACTTAATGGGTATTCGTGCCGGGGAGTGAAAATACAAAACAAAATGTGTACAAAACGTCTTTAAGTTTTACAACTATGAGTCTCCAGGCTAACCAAAAGTTTTGAATGTATAACAGAAGGTACACATTTTTTAGCTTAAATAAAGTTTTATACCCGATTGAAGCTATTTATTGCTCCACATTATAGCCAATTTCATTGATACAGCACTGCACGCTTTTAGAAAAAATAAAGAAACGTGAATATTTTGTTTTGTATTTCTTTTTTTTAAAGGAATGCAGTTTTAAGAAGAAATATGCCACAACGTATCTCCGAATCTCAGTTTCGTCTAACGGCAGAGTGTACGGGTGTTCGGGATGTTGTAAACGTTGGTTCGTAACCATTGACAACAAAGAATGTGCACCGGCCCCAATCGATTTTTCACATTATCGAGCTGACGCAAAAACTGACGATGATGTTGGACAATTTCTCTTAAAAGGCAACTGTCGTATTCCGAAAACCGGTTCTGTGAAAATCGGATTCCATATCGGAAATTGCCACGGAATAGGAGATGCAGATGGTTACACGGGATATAAGCAAGTTACAAGAATAATGATCGAAGAAATCGCACCTCCTCAAGCCTAAATCAAATCATAATTTTTATTATAATCTTAACTTTAGAAAACTGAAATCAATTGATAAAATTGGAACATATTTTTCATGACCAGCATCATAACACAATAATATTTTGCCACGTTTCTCTTGAAATCGGAACGCCTAAAGTCACATTGCATTCGCTTTTTCTCATTTTCTCATCTCTTATCCTCAATTTTAATATCTTAACTGGCTATCTAAGTTTCGCCTCTTCCAACTATAGTTTCTTAAGGATTACATTGTCAATCATTATTTTGACTAATCAAACCACTGCCCAGGTGATCTTTTAAAAAGAAAGACCTTCGAGGTTTGGGAACCAGCGCGTTAGCCGTTGAACTATCGTCGCAAAAAAATCGAATTAATACACAATCCATCCTGAACCGACAATTCTTTATTGCGGTCGAAATGAGCGAAGGTGAGAAAAAGTGCACTCTAAGGGTATAAAATTTGTAAAATCTGACCAAATTTTGCCTTAAAAGGATCAGAAAATTTCAAAAAAGGGTCAAGAAGAAAATCAAACTTTTAAAATTATATCTAGAAATTATATTTTAATGATCTTAAAAAGTATACAATATCTGTTGAAGATTGATGGTATATTTGTTGATCGACGATGTTTGTGTCGTGTGTGTCGGGTGCCATGTATGTCTTGCCGCGCGAATTGTGCCGTAAAAAGGATGTTGTGAGATATTGTAGACGCAATCTGGATTCAGTTGGAAGGAATGACTAACTGTTGCGATTTCCATGTGTTGTCCAGGAAGCCACATAGAATATGATGATATTGAAAGATGTTGAAATATCTCATATTTTGTCATTCCTTCATCGTGTGCGACACTTTTTGTGACGACTTAAAGTCGTCGGCATTTTTCGACACTGTCGCCGTCATTGTCAGCTGCAGGTCTTTTACGAGCAGCCCGGATCATATCATCATCAACACCGTCAGGGTGGCATTTTTCCATGTTGTTGGTGTACGGTGACAAGAAATAACCTGTCGACAAGGGAGCAGTGATTGAAGGGATGTCGGCGACACGTTGCCGTTTATTTGACGGGTCATCGACGTCTTGGTCGTTGGTGTCGTCGACACGTTTTCGCTTGCCGTTTTCGATACTGACTTCATCATCATTAGCATCGTTATCGTCATCTTCAACGTGACTTTCGCCTTCGTCGTCATCTTTGTCACTTTCAACGTCATTTTCGAACTCTTCATCTGAGCGCATTATTCTTTTACGCCGACGTTCATATTCATTGAACTGTAAACTGTAGTAGGAGAGCAGTTCCGTAGAAATCGTATCTTGGAGAGTACATCCGAGAGGAGGGCGTAAATCGAGGAATACTGGAACTCTTTTGGTGTTGTTTTCCATTGGTCCTTTGTATCGTCGACGTTCCTCAGCTGCTTCAGCCGTTTCAATGTTGTTATCGGGTGACGGGAGCGATTCAATGATTCTATATGGCTGGTTAGCAGACGGGCCTACTAGTTGAGCGTTGGAGAGTCCTTCTGCTTGGACGTGTGCGAGCCATTCTGGTTGATGTAATCGCTCTTGGAGTTGACAAATGAGCAGAATTGCTTGTTCAAATTCGTCCCCGACATTTTCGACTTGCTCACCTCCTAAAAGTTGAATTATAAATAGTTCAGCTGGTCGCTCATCTGGGTCATCGATGACGTCCATAGGTTGTTCTTGTGGTGGCCCAGCGGGGTTAGCTATTTGCTCTTGTGGTGGCCTAGCGGGGTCAGCTATTTGCTCTTGAGGTGGCTCATGGTGGTTAACTACTTGCTCTTGCGGTGGATCAACGTGGTTAACCTCTTGCTCTTGTGGTTGTTCCGCTGGTTCAGCTATTTGCTCTTGTGGTGGCTCATGGTGGTTAACTACTTGCTCTTGCGGTGGATCAACGGGGTTAACCTCTTGCTCTTGTGGTTGTTCCGCTGGTTCAGCTTCTTCGGCTTGTTGTGGTTCATTCAAGGATAACCGTTCCATCGAATCTATGAGATTGAGAACTTCAATGGATGGGAAAACCGGATGTGTTGTGTCCAAAGAGTTATCAGCCAATACAAACTCTGGTGCGATTCCCTTTCCATTCTTGTTCTTGAAAGGATGTGAAGCAACTCTTTTCTTTTGAGACTACGGGATTTATGTTTCAAGGACTTTATTTTGTTGGTCCCTTGCACATTGTGGCCAGTTCTCGAGAAAATATGCTCCTTGCTGTTACGATGTTTGTTGAGCGATGATTTCCCCAACTTTCGAATGTCGATTGACGAATCGTTGTCAGGCTTTGAAAGATAAGTAGGCCACCATGCAAAGCCTTATTTGGAGATGCTTTCAAATGAAAGATCTACACCATGTGTTCTGCTACCAAAAGCAGTTCTGTTATTCATTTTGAAATTTACTTTTTTCACAATATATTTGACAATATTGATCAAATAAGACAACTGAAAACCCAAAGTTGGAGGAATACTTCAATCTGAAGTTCATTTCAACATCTTTTTTTATTAGTTTTTAATATCTTTTTCAATTTCAATTCGGTCTTTCCGTAAAAAACGATTACATTACCGGTAGGTACAAAAAATAAAAATATATAATAAAATAAAATTTTAATTTAATATCTATTTTAATAATAATTTCTATCGTCACTTTTTTAGGTTAATTCTATCTAGGCCAACAAAGCTTGACGGAAAGAAACAAAAATATGAGGTGTTTCAATAATTCGGAAATTTTGCAGATGGTGGGGACCACTACAGAAAAGTTTTCGGCAAGCAGCAGAGATCGTAACTAGCAAAACAAATTACGAAGAGCGAAAGAAAAGAGCATCGCCTATTTGGATGAAGGTCGGCGACTGGTAAAGACCAAACACCAAACAACTTAGACAATGATAAATAGACAAAGAATCTTATCCGTGACGCAAAAACAAACAACCAACGCAGACCAACGACGAATGAAAGAAGTAAGAGAAAAAGTGTAAAGCATGCGAAAAGACCAACTCTTGTTTAGACCTGCCAATGGTAAAGCAGAATTAAACGATAAACAGAACTTGTTGCAAAATTTTAGAAAACGGGAGACATTTTTTTTAAAGAGTTATGAATTTTTGTTCAAATTTTTAATTCTGTTCATACAAGCAAAGATAAAGGGTTTTCCCAAACTAGGATGGGGTCAGTTTAAGGTTGACCAAAAAGAAAAAGCAACAATACCTTCATCATACTGCACCAGTTGTTGTGGCTCAGGAAGGGCAAATTCTGTTTCCAAAAACTTCGGATTGGCAGCAAAGCTCGACTATCAAGTAAAAAATACAAAGTATACTTTTAGATGGTTGACATTATGTCTTTTGGAGCCATGTAAGGTCTCTGAGAAATAAAAGTTAAGTAAAGACATTTACAGTGAGATATCTCTTGTTGCATGTTTTTTATATTAATTATTGGTGAGGCTCGACCGTTCTTAATTTTGTGGTTTTCAGGCTGGAATGTTCTTTAAAAGTTCTATATAAGCTTACTTATAATTTACTTTATTATTTATTATCTGTGACGACACAGTACACAAACTGGCCTTCCTTCCTGCGGCTTGCATTGCATACGACAACCCCTAACCGGGCAACCAGATCCCACTTTAACCCTTGAAAATGACTAACAAGAAGGATTTTCTTAGCCATTTCTGAGATCTGAGAAATAAGGGTGTGGCTACTAACCCAGGGGGGGTCCATGTACAAAACAACGGCATGTATCCATACTTTGTAGCAAATTTCGATTTTAGACACCACCCCACCCCTATAGTACAAAAACTGCAAAATATTATTCAGCAATCTCCAAAATATACCCCAATAACACCTGTTTAGTACAAAATACTATCCAGCAAACTCCTAAATATACCCCAATACCCCCTGAATAGTTCAAAATACAATCCAGCAAACTTCCCCAAATATACCTTTACACCCCCCCCCCTTTATAGTATAAAAGACTATCTAGCGAATTTCCAAATAAAAAAACCCTTACAACCCCTAGAGATCCAACAAATCCACATCAAAAATTCGAATTTATATAGAACGATTCCAACAGATTCCAATGTGTAAAAAATGATTCGAATGTATAATTCGAATAAAAAAGAATGAAGACACACATTCGATCATTTTACGAACTAGGGCGTTTTCTTTTTTGTATGTTTTAATCGAATCTGTTTGTTTGTTTATTGTTGTGATTTATGTCCGTCAGATAGATTATTTTTAGTCTTTTGACGACACAAGAGATTGTTTTTATACTAAAGCCTAGTTTACATGCAAAAAAATTCAGGTTTTCAAACATTTGAGTTTTGTGTGTTTGATGATTTGCGCTCACTCCCCACTCTTCAATCGTCGTTTTTAGCAATGTAATGTCTTTTTTTGTAAACCAACTTTCGATTTGGGATAAAAAACGGCAATAGAACGACTTCATTTGTTTGAAGAAATAATGAAATTGCCCAAACTGTAGGATGGTACACATTAGTAAACAGACAATTTGAAGTTTGACCCTAAACCCCCCTGTATATTACACAACCCCCCCTCCTGACTAACCTGTGAATGATCACCTCCATTGTAAAGAAAATCCAAAATTGTCTTTCTCCCCTGAAAACAAAAGGATTTTTCAATTAAAACAGCTCGTCAATATCACTAAGAATTCACCTTTTTCTCCTTGGTATTTGAATACTTGAATATTTCAAGAGCCTTTTTACCAGAAGTTTGATAGTATTTTTGTAATTTATTTTGCAGTACAATACAGCACTCCTTTTTGTTACCGACATTATTAGCTTGTTTGAATAAGAGGTCGTTAAGTGATAGGAGTTTGGTCTTTAATAAAAATGGGGATGTTGATCATCTATTTAATCATTAAATCATTTCTTTTAGAGTTAGGAGAAATAAAACGATAGATTGCCAAGGTTTTCTTTAAAAAGTCTAAAAGTTCACATCTCTTTAATGGAAAGTATAAAGGAAGGAGGAAACAAGTGTCTGTGGATAGATGTCTGTCTTTGAGCTCTGCTTCTCCGTTCACCACAAGCTATTATGCGAAGCTCAGCACTTAGTGTTTTGAGATCTCTGGTGAGAACAGCAGTCTAAGCTCGCTTACCCGAGCCGTACTGACAAGCCCTGGGAAGGATGAAACACGTGTCTGCAGATACAGGAAATTATTCTTGTAATTTGTCTCACAATTAGAGTGTGCTCGATACCATGGGTACTGCAGAGCTAATGACTTAATTAAAAGAAAAATATGTAAAGGAAAGTATGTATAAAAATGTCAATCATATTTGTACTTGTTCTGTGCAGAAATCAGCGAGAGTTCCTTGTTGCCATTCCTCACCATACTCATCTTCCAACTGTAACAACATGTGACCTGTAAGTATACAAGATCAAGAAATTGGATAAAGTAACAGGTTTTGGGTGGATCAATAAAACCAGAAACGAAGTGTTTCTTCGCAATCAGTCAATGAAAAAACTTGCTCAGAATCTTCAGATTTTGCTGAATTCTGGGACCAAAAAAAAAAGGTTGATAGGCACTTCAGATACATTGAGAAAAATTGAATCACATGAAAGTCATGGAGCCCGGTGGGCTGCTGAAATAAACTTTTTCCCCACTTTAAAAACTTTGCTTGTGCGTAAAGAACATATCATACCACCATAGTAAGTTAGATCATGCAAAGTTGACTTGTGGAGATTAAAAAAACCTCAGTTATGGTGACCTGTGCAAATTTTTCCATTTTGCATGATCTTTATGTTGGCAAGCCAATACACTACTATGAGGAAGATTAAGTCTGATTTAACCAAGGGAGGGAAAGTAAGTAATTGTGCTTTCTAAAAAAATCTCTAACCTGCTTGAGAGAGCCTTGAACAGGCCAGTATGGACCAATCATAGGCTTGTTGGTTTTGTCGTTTTAAAGGTGAGTGACGCCCAAAAAGCTTTGGAGTTAGGTGTGGGGCAGGAACCATCCAACTGGCCATCATACATGCATACATCATTTGGTTAGCTTTCATCCAAGGAATGAAATTCTAAATATGAGAAAAATTCTAAATATTTAAGGCTCTGATCAAAAGGATAAAAAAAACACGGTCATAGAGAAAGTATGGAATCTAACTTCTTCATTGAATAGATAGATGAGAACATATAAAATTCAAAAGACAAGTTCTAAATTCGAATTTCTAAAATAATATGATATCAAAATTATTACTTAAGAGGATTTATCAAAAGAAAACTAGAAGGCTCATTTTCAGTTCACCACACCTCCTTTCCAAGTTTGATAAGAAAGATTCCAGCGTTCAAATATAATTGTCCTTGCATTTCGTTGACACAATCCTTCCATTCTGTCATTAAACCACTGAAGGTATCATCCGTCTTGAGTTCTTGCAATTTCAATACTGTTGTATCAAATCTGAAAATTTCAATTGACTCTTAACAAAGTATTTCACTGGGGAATATATAAAAAGTTTAGAATATGCTAGTTCTACTGGGAGTCTGCAAGAGAGGGTCAACATTAGATCGCAAGTCAATCAAAAAGGCTTTTATTTAGAACAGCAGAAATTACATTGGAATCGATTGCGTTGACTTAAAAAGCTTTAAAGACAAACCTCATAAAGGCATTCATGCAATCTCTTGTGGGTGATTTTGTGAGATGAACTCTCATCAATTTACATAATGCAGATGCCAGAGAAAGATAAGCAAGTATTCTGTTATCACCTGTAAAAACGACAGTTTAAGTGGAGTGAAAAGCAGTAACAAAAAATTATCTGAAGGACTTTACACTACAAAACATTCCATTGTATGCTATTGCTTCTTCAATCAGAATGCGAAAAGTACTTGCTTTTAAAGGGACATAACAGTAGTAAAATGTAAACATTGCGCGAACCACGTGTCATTAAAGAGAACAATTAAAATCACGTGTCCAAAACAAACTTGTAAAACAATTGAACAATCAAAATTAGCTATATTTGGTTTGATTTTTTATTTTGACATGTGACATTTGTTTTGATTTGGTATCCGCTGCATACAGTTTGTTTACAAATTTCGCAAGTAGTGTTATGTCCCTTTAAGACACAATATCTAAAATGCAAATTGAAAAAAATTACCATCTTCTTGTTGGTACGTATCAAAAACGTCAACAGCACATTCAAGCCATTCAATATCGTCATTAAAAGCTCCAGTTTTCTCAACTGACCGACAGTGAGAGAAAGCTTCTTTTAATGACCCTGAAAATATTCAGATAATACTTTTAAAAATTCTCATCTTAAAGGGGCGACTTACCTAGAAGTGCAGTTTATCAAAGTAAGTTGTTAAAACAGGATAAACTACCTATTTACAAAGTACATCACTATTACCAACTTTTGGTCATTTTCCCTTATCTACCATCGATGTAAAAAGATGGAAAGAATCCAAAATGACCAAACACTTTAATGCACAATCATTATGCGAATTACTTTCTGGTAGAAAAACATTACCAACATGAAAGTTTTCCAGGAGCTTGAAAATTTGCATTTATTTTAGTCATTGGCTAATGAAGTTAAAATTCAAATGTTGGATAAACCTGACAATGGCAAATAGTGCCACCACAAATTTTAACCCTTGGAAATATAAAGGGGTTTTTAAAAAAAGATGACAGCAGGGAAAGGGCTAAGCTCTTTGTCTCACTTACCTCTTGCATTGTAGTTGGTTACAAGTTTCTTATGAAGTGATGGATCTCTGGGATGGCGAGTCTAAAAGAACAGAGAAAGTCAAATCTGTTTTATTATTTCGATAGTATAATACATCTCAGTACAGCAAGGTCATGTGGTAAGGGGTACGAAGAGAAGTGATGCTCATTTTGTAAATATTATTGAAAAAAAATGTCTTACCAATTCATCAGCTATCAGATTTTCGATTTCATCATAACGTTGCGGTGTTTCCATTGATAAAAGGTGCCACTTAAAATAAATTTCAATCATTATTACAAGTGATTTCTAATGAATTACTTAAAAGGCAAAAACCAGTGAAGTTTAAATTTTCACAAAGTACCATTTTCTCAAAATTTTATTCCCAAGGAAATTGGTTCCCTTTTAAAGGTAGAATATACGTACTTCAAAGTGTTTTTTAGATAAAAATTTTAAATCAGATATGTGCGTTTGATTTAATTATTTTAAATATTAAATGAAAATAAGCAAAAGAGCAGCACTTTGATTGTCTATAGTTGGAAAAAGATAAATTTCAAAGAGAAAAACATTTTAATTTGCTTACTTTTAATTCAAATACATCAGGATGACCAGGACAAGTTCTTGCTCCTTTATCGGCCCAAACCTTTGCTCTAAGTGGGTCCATGGTGCACTTGCGACACATTTGAATGACTGAAAAATACAGAATGTTAAGAAATTATCAGAAACTTAAAGGGGTTATCATTCAGTTACTGTTCATTTAGAGAAGGTGCTGAGATATTGAAATATAATTTGTTGAAACTTACCTTTGATTAATATATCTTTTTGAGAACTGCAAAGCTCTAGTGATCTGAAAATTTTGAAGGATAGTATGGATGAAAAGTTTTCTTTTATCATTTATACTGGCAGTTTTACAATTTATCAGTAAAAAATATATACACAGAATAGAATTCTCTTCCCTCTCTAAGGCCAAGATGACAGCAAGTACATTGGAAAACTTGATGAAAATTATAGACGAAATTTATTTTGCTCAGAAAATGAATAATTTTCATTGGCTACCTTTTGTAAGCATTGAAGGCTTCTTGAAAATTTGATAAGCTCTCTTCAACTGCACCCAACAGATTGTACACTCTGCGATGGTTGAGAAAATGATTAAAAACAAGGCACAAATTGATGATTTCTTAAATTAATTTTGTGATTTTAATTGACAATAGTACAATCTTTAATCTGATGTATAATAAAGTCAAAGAATAATCATAAGAGAAACATTTTGTGATAATCACACAAACCTGAAATCTCGGTTCTGAATACTCAGGTAATCATTCAAGTATCTAAAAATGCAAAGGAAAGTCCAACCAAGTTTAAAACAGAAAACAAATCATCTAAGAATAAGGCCAAAAAAATATTGTCTTGTTTCCGGAAATCAACCAGGTGAAAAGAATTTTTTTGAACTGTAACCTCCTACAAAGAAAATCAATGAACCAAGCAAAAAATACTAAAATTCTAAAAAATGTAAAAAAAATATATTTTGTAAGTGAAGTAGTGAAATAGGAATGGTTTTCAGTTTAAATAGAAAGAAATACATAACTCTTTTTACCTTTTTGCGGTCTGATAATCTTTAGCATCATAGTACAATCTTGCAAAAGCAAAAGCCTTTGACTTTTTCTAAAGGAAAAATTTCAGTGATCAATATTTCTTATTGTAAATTTTCTTACTTGGTCTTAAGTTCACCTTCTTTAAACCTCAAAACCAATTTTGATGGCAAAATAATACAACTATTGTCAGTAGAAAATTCATTGGTTTTAGGTATAACAAGGTCAAATCAGTTGTCATTAAAGTCTTCCCAAAAAAATACATTTGACATATTGACTCAACTAAACCCCAATAAAAAATTCTGTGACATTAAAATTGACAGACCTATAATAGCCTAGCTTACAAAGTGAGCTAAAACAAAAGAAAAAAATCTAAATTTACCTCCATTGGAGAATTGAGTCTACTTTGAACTTTATCAACATAATTCTTGAGTTCTGTTGGTGTGAAAGACCTCTTAGTAGGTGTTGTGGACTGTGTCTTTTTTATTGCTGAACTGAACATTATTTAGTCTCTAAAGATAAACAAATTTTCATACCGTAATTAAGAATTAATGTTATTTAATAGTAGAGTCTGCTAGAAGCAAACTTTTGTAAAACATTTCTACTTTAAAAATTCAGGGAGAAGCCTAAAATTTAGTATGACAAGAACCCCTCCTGATTACCATACCACAGAAATAAGTTGATAATGATGATAATAAATCACTTTATAATCTGATATGAAACAATAATATGCACTAAATAACAAAATTTACAAAATTTTTGACAAAGTTTTTACCAATTTCCTTTTTGTTTCTTCAATTTTCTCAGCTTTGTAAATGGCTTAGAAAGGTAAAAATCTAATTATAAAGGTATAATAAAATTTATATAAAAATTTTACACACTAAATTTAAAAAAGATAAAATCTGACACAAGATTGGAAACAACAAAAATCATATGCTTACGCAAAATTACTGTTTAAATTACTTCTTTGCTCTAGCATCAAAGTCAATGTTTTTGAATGGTAAATATTCTTCTGAAGGAGTTGCACAAGAATGATGGCTAATGATCAGTTTCTGTAGATCATCCATATCTTGAGTTTTTTCAAAGGATTTAGCTTCTACTCCAACAGCTTCTGGTATTTTGGCCATTGCCACAAGCCCATCTTTAAAATCAACCATATAATTTTGTACTTCAGCTTCATCATTTCGATCAATTCCAATCCATCTGGTCAGTTCATTATCTTTCTTTAATTCAGTCAAACTATCAGTCAATTTCTTGTGGATTTCATTTTCATCTTTTTGTGACGACACATAATGAGCACCTTCCCGTCGTGGTTGAGAAGGTTTTAATATACTCCTATCTTTATTGGAAGATCTCTGTGAAGGTTTATTATTAATTCTGTTAGTTGTAGATTCAGCCAGCGTAACCCAAATGGCCGATCCATGTAAGATAGTACCGTGAAGCTGAGTACATGCATTCACACACTCCTCAATTGTTTTGAACCTGACAAATGCGTAAGTAAAATTAGTACTAAATTTGTCTTGGATGTAAATATCTCGGACATCTCCAGTGCCAACAAATAATATTTTCAATTCTTCGATTGTGACTTTGGAATTCAAATTTCCAATATGAACAGTGTAAAGGTCTTTCTTATTAACGATTTCATTGTACATTTTCGAAAAAATGGTGCTAAATCCAATGCTGTTTATTTTCAATAAAGATGTGCTTTAATCAACTGTTGCAGAAAAATTAGCCAAAATATTCAAGCTAAAATTTTAGAAAAAAAATTTCGTGATCCAAGTCCCAAGTCCTATACCTAGTATAAAATATTTGTTGATTTAATATTGTTTTTAGGAAAATCACATCTCTATTCTTTTGCCATTCTCGAAATCTTAAAGGTTTTTAAGATGTAAAAAGGCCTTCATTTCGTGGGTGAAAATGACTATAATGCGCAATAGCGTGGTGGGTCAACTAAAATTTGTTAAACTGGGTAGGCAATTTTAGAAGATTTTGATTTTGGCGCCCGCTATAAGTAAATATTTCTTTAAAAATAACGCGAGCAAAGTGAGGACAAAAATTTTGGGGTGTTTTCTCTCTTTTTTAGCCAAAAAATACCATATCTAGTAATCAGTGGTATCTTGTGTCCTTTGTTTTTCGGCGCCATTTGAAAGACCTCTGCTCGAGGGGCATTTGCCCCCAGCCACCACACTACTGTATAACGGTTAATTCAAGATGGTAGACATAAGTGAAAACAAACAGAATCAATAGACTGGAATAAAGGGTTTTAAATAAAAATGTGGCGATTTTAAAGAAAAATAGTATAAGAAATAGTCAGCCCCCAGCCTTGCCATTGAAATTTCAGGCCCCCGAAACATATCAGGTCCCCCCAAATATTTGGCTGTATTTTAGCTCCCAGTTTTCATTTGCATTTTTTTGCTGTAGCCTCCCAAAAAAAGTCAGGGGAGTTGATGCTATGTTTAGCAACCAAGGTGATAAGCAAAATAAAAACATTTTTTGAATAATGTAGCCAACAATGTTCTAAGCTGTACTGTATCGTAAGTTGGTCAAATATCGACATTCCTTATCTAATTCCAACATTATTTTTAAGAGATAGGAATAATATGAAAGTTGGAATCACTGATTGAAAAAGGATTTTTCCTCTCTGACTAGTAAGCAAAGAAAAATAGTTTTTGACAGGGAAAATACTAGAATTGCACTGGTGACGAGCCGCAAGGAAGATTTGTTTGTGATCAGGTGTCTGTAGAATTGCAGTGAAAAGTTATACCGGGTGGTCCAGAAATAACATGTCAAAATTTAAAACTTAAATATCTTGAAAAAATAATCATGTCAGACAATACTGCAAATTTTTTTTGCTCTAAGTTTGAATAATCTTTTTGCTAGTATGATTCTTTTTTCTTTGAGTTAAAAAAAATATCACCCTGATCTTAATGTTGTACCGGGTGCGCCACAAAAAGGTTTCTCTAGTTAAAACTAATTTTCTCAAAATGTAAAATTTTTAAAAGAACCATTGGATTCTTTTTTCATTAAAAAGAAGAAAAATTGCGTCCTGTTCAGTCAGGACTTCCTTTCACTTTATCGATATTACGCGCGCGGCAGTGTGTGCTATAATATTTCGGTTTCGCTTTCGATTTCAAGCAAAGGTTTTAGCAACAGGATGCGCATTCATAACAACGGGGCTCGGTAGAAAAATCTAAACATAGAATTTTAAAGAAATACCGATCATTGTATAGAGCACTAAAAATACCCATTTCTATGTTTAGTTTGTTCTACCTTGATTATAACTGAAAATATATTCAAAAAACATTTGTCAGTCATCAGCCCACGCAGTAATCTTTGCCTGCTTCAATCCTTAGACAATGAATGTTAATGCCGTTTGGGCATTGATTTTATGTTTATTCTTTGTGTAACTAATTGATGTTCTTACAATTATTACTTCATATTTAATTGGTCTTTTGTAGGTAGATTTCTTATAATTGTTTCCTTTATGTCATTTATTTTGTCTCATGTGTATTAGGTTTAGTTTTTATTGTGTAATGTTTATATATTATTGTATTGTACTATGAACCCTATGGGAATTTATATGTTATCTGTGTAAGTTATAAATGTTCAGTCTTGTGATGTGTTGTCTAAATGTTGTGTATTGTACAGTCAGTCATGTGATGTTCCAACACAGTGTTTTTTAGTGAGTATCTTCTGTATTTATGTTATACTTTTCCTTCTGCTTTGTAATAATTCTACAGTTTTCTATTTCTATTATTGACTCATTTTGTATCTTTATAAACTGTTTTACCTAGTATTTGTACCATTTCTGATGTATTTTGTATTGTTCTTTTTAGCCGTCAATCTATGTTGATGACGCGTAAAGATGACTCATAAATGCTAATTTGTGTCATATGTTTGACTGGCATTTACAATGAATAAGAGAGGTGCGCTTAGCTAAGCCGTGTTTGCGGGGGATAAATTTATGTTTACTTATCTTGTATATTTTAGTGGTATTTATCCAATGAAAAGGATGCTGACAAGGTATGCACGGCGTTGATTATGACATCATTAAATATGTCAATATTGATTCAACGCTTGTTAAAAAAATAATTTGTAAATAGTTCATTTTACAGTATCGTGAAATTTTGAAATACAAGCGAAAGAGAGTCAAATTTAATATTTGTTTGTTCTATATAGATTATATTAGCGTTACAATATGGTAAATTTTCATGAAAAATATTGTCCACAGGAAAGTTCCAATTTTTAAATAGAGAGATCGGGGAAACCAGTTCACCATGTGGATAAAAAACGTACGGAATGAAACCTAACAGAAGGTTTTTGACAAGATTTACTCAGATAAAGCTATAAGAGGTTCATTACTTGTGGGTTTTAAAACCTACATAAGCAAAAGCAAAAGTTGTTAGGAAGGAAAGAAGAGTAAATGCAAGACCTGAAGACAAAAGGTTTGGTTGTGTTGATCAGGTATGTTTTTATTCTATCCTGGGAACTAATGTTAAAAAAGACCAAGGAAGCCCTGACTGCTAAGACCTTTGCTTGAAATCGAAAGCAAAACCAAAATATTATAGCACTAACTGCCACGCGCTGATGAAAAGGGTGTCGGAATTAGAGAAGGGGTGTCAACATTAGACCAAGTTACGGTAAGGCAATTCATGAAAAAATATCCCAGTGCTTTTTAATGAAATTAACATTTTTGAAAACTATAAGAAAATGCCCAAAATTTGAGCCATAGATGAAAAAATTTGACCCAAGCCAACCTTAAAAACTAATTTGAAGATCAACTTCCCAAGACAGGGTTCGAATTATAAATTCTAAGAGCGATTTTTTAACTGTTTGCGAAACATTTTTAGTATTTTGCGATGTTGTTTGGAACAAAATGCGAAAGTATCATCAATTCATTTCTCTAGAAAAGCGAAGTAAGACTTGAAGTATAAGAGATTAAAGACAAAGCAATGTATAGTGAAGTTTTGAAGTAACGATTAGATAAAGCAATAGATAAAGGAGTGAACAAAGTTGCGAGTTTATAAAGCAATAGATAAACGAATGAAGTTGCAAGGTAGCGATTTTATAAAGCAATAGATAAACAAATGTGTGGAGTAGCGAAGTGGCGAGTTGATAAAGCAATAGATAAACAAATGGATAAAGTAGCGAAGTGGCGAGTTGATAAAGCAATAGATAAACGAGTGAATAAATTAGCGAGGTAGCAAGTTGATAAAGCAATAGATAAACGAATGAAGAAAGTTGCAAGGTAGCAATTTTATAAAGCAATAGATAAACAAATGTGTGGAGTAGCGAAGTGGCGAGTTGATAAAGCAATAGATAAACAAGTGAATAAATTAGTGAGGTAGCAAGTTGATAAAGTAATAAATAAACAAATGAAAGAAAGTAACAAAATAGGTGTTTTCTTATAATTTTTTAACTTCGCATTTTTGAGTTAAGAAATCTTTTTGGGTCGCTAAATCTATAATTCACTTCGCATTTTGCGAAGTGCGAAGCTATATTTCGAACCCTGCAAGAAAAAGATCTACGGGGGAGACGAAACCCACCTAGATCGGAGCACCGCAGGATAGGCTATTTCCCGGGAATTCAAAAAACACCTTATCTTAGACGGTCGTGGGTAGATTGTAAATGACGCTCCGCGATTTTTTCTACTTTCTCTATTTCCTATCTTCCATTCTACTTTCTGATGTTATTCTGAGTTTTTGAAATATTGTAAGTTATATTCTGACTTTTTTAACCTATTTCTGAAATATACTCCCTTACCTCGGCTCGAACCACTAAATGCAAACAACCTTGGTTTCCAAACCCGACGCCTAACCGGTTGCGCCAGCGAGACACGGCAGAAATAAACGAACAAATACTTCTAGGGTGTAATTTAAAGACTCTATATATAATAGCTCCCAACCCTATTGGTGCCCCTAAGAGAGCCGAAGGCTCTATATTGTGACCCTCGAGTCCAACCCTCTGACCCTAACTGATAATAACAGAACCCCCGTCTAAATGGAACCACCATACCCCGGTCTAAACGTTTCCGCAGATTGAAATTTTTTTTGCCTTGTTAGTCATTTACATTCTACCCGACACCAGCTTAGACACACCTTCCTCAAAACTGTTCCAGACGAACCACTGCCAGTCTAAGCTTAAACTCCTATATAAGGATTAGAAACTAGGCTAGTCTTACCTCTTTTATCTTTCTCTTTACAACAATACAATGCTGACAAGTTGACACAACACATGTGTACATTCTGGTACATTGACAAGTACCCCATAGTTGCCAACTTATGAGAATGGAAATGCGGGACAACCAGCAAGCGGAGCGAGCAAGAAAGATTGAGCTGGGGGTTTTGGGGGCGCTCTCAACCCCCTGAAAATTTTTTTAGGCCTGAAATGACGTAGGAATGGTTAAAAACAATATAAAAGTAGAAATAAAGCAAAATTTTCAACCAGATAAATATTAGGTGTACTGGACAGTTCATGTAGTACTATTACATCTCTGTCAAACGCGTATCCGATGTATTGAATACGGACGCACGCAATTGGACGAACTGTTACAGAGCGCAGAGAAAAAACGAGGAAGTGAGTTTGTGCTTGTGCAAACATATTTTTAGTAGCATTTCTATATTTTTTCCGGAGTTCTACGAATTTCTGAGTTTTCTCGAAAAAGCGGGACATCTAAGGTATGCGGGCACGACCCTGCCGATTCACCGGACATTCCGGTGTTGTTTTTCAAAAGTGTGCACCGGACTACACCGGACTGTCCGGTGCGCACTTTTCTAGCGGGCGTTTCGTGGTACTGCGCGGTCTGCACGGCCTTTTCTTAAAATGAATATTGCTAACGCGTGGTCACGAGCACTGTTTTCTAAAGTCCCGAAAAGCTGGATATTTTAGCTAAGTAATTACAACCAAAGAACTCCGGCGAGAAAGGTGAAACTTCGTGTTTCCAAAGCTTAGTTTTTCTGGAAATTACCACTTCTGGGCATTCGCATGTTGCGAAGTGTTTTGTGAATTCAAACATCAATATAAAAATATATGTTGTGAAGTGTTTTGTGAATTCAAACATCAATATAAAAATGCAATTATATATATTCTGCTGGTGAATGATGTTATTTATTACCTTATCGGGGAAAACTTCGTCACTTGGCCAAAATTTCGTCACTTTTCCCCGACGAAGTTTTCCCTGATAAGGTATATTGGTTTTCTGTTGGAGAGAAATAGAGAAATACAGGCAAATGGGTAAAGGCCACATTTTTGGGACACCTGTCCCTTCCGTTACGCTTTTGACTTTTACTGCTCATATCTTGAAAACTAGCATTAAACTTGCAAAACTTCCAATTGATTATTGATCTGGGGTAGAAAGTGCCCTTACAATCAGAGTTTGGCCAGCAATAGGACAGTCTTTCCTCTTACAGACCCTGCAGAAGTCTAAATTTCACATTTTTCTATGAAAAATGCAAAAAAAATAAGATTCAAAATTGTTTTTTCTTCAACTGGGATGAAATATTCACTTTCAATTTTTTTTCAGTCCACCTAATATTGATAGGAGCAAGTTTTCACAATATTTTGAGTAAATACTTTTTTCACTGGTGCTCAGCTTTTGCATTTTTCTAAAAAGCATGTTTTGCGACTCTGATCTTGTCCCTTCCGTTACGCAAATTCATTTTCAAGAAAATCTTTGTCAAATAGCTATAGTTTATGTTAAATTCTCACAAGTTACCATTGGGATTACTCCAAATTCAATTTGCAAACCATTATCCTCTATTTTTGACATGTTTTTTCATTGACAGTCCTTCCCATTGGAAATGTGCCTTGGTTTTGTCCCTTCCGTTACGCAAACATTAAATTGAACAGCATCTCAAGTCTTCGACTTAAAAACTTTTCCTTTTGGTTGACTACTACCCTCATTAGACTTCTTACTTGCAGGTACATTTAAACTTTATTCTCAACTTCAGTTGAGTTAGAATCTGAGAATGTGTGTGTGTGTGTCTGTCTGTGTGTGTGTATGTCCCAAAACTTTGGGGCAGCCTGGAGACTTCAAAAATTGTTCGATTTGGCTGAAATTTGGCACACTTGTTCCTTGGGTGAATATCTGGGGGTGTTTTTTTCATTTTTCAAAATTTTTGATTTTTGGGGCCTGGGGACGAGTTTTCGCCAAAACGAGGCTAAAACTTTGGGGCAGCCTGGAGACTTCAAAAATTGTTCGATTTGGCTGAAATTTTGCACACTTGTTCCTTGGGTGAATATCTGGGGGGGTTTTTTTCATTTTTCAAAAATTTTGATTTTTGGGGCCTGGGGACGAGTTTTTCGCCAAAACGAGGCTAAAAATTTTGGGGGGCAGCCTGGAGACTTCAAAAATTGTTCGATCTGGCTGAAATTTTGCACACTTGTTCCTTGGGTGAATATCTGGGGGTGTTTTTTTTCATTTTTCAAAAATTTTGATTTTTGGGGCCTGGGGACGAGTTTTTCGCCAAAACGAGGCTAAAATTTTGGGGCAGCCTGGAGACTTCAAAAATTGTTCGATCTGGCTGAAATTTTGCACACTTGTTCCTTGGGTGAATATCTGGGGGTGTTTTTTTTCATTTTTCAAAAATTTTGATTTTTGGGGCCTGGGGACGAGTTTTTCGCCAAAACGAGGCTAAAGCTTTGAAGCAGCCTACAGGCCTCCAAAATGGTCGGATTTGGTTGAAATTTGGCACACTTGTTCATTGGGTAAATATCTGGGGGTCTACAATTGGGCCTATGAATAATTTGAAGCCACTGAAGTTGAGCCCAGTGCGTTGCGCACGTTCGACTATATTAACAATGTGGTGGGAGTTATCTCCTTGGAAAATTTGATGTCCCTTCCGTTATGGATGTCCCTTCCGTTACGCCTTTTTTAAAAGGGAGTGTTACAGGGACTTGGATGTTCATTATAGTGTTTCTTTCTTCAAAGCCAAGATATCTGAAGTTATTGCATTGTTGAAAGACCTATTGTAGACTGTTCTCACATTTGCTACACTACAATGACTTCTTTTTATCTCTCAACCCTTAGACTCCATAGGACGACAAATTTTTCAAAATTTTCAAAACTACTACAAAGGGTTAACCAAAAAATTTTTGACTCCAAACTGCTCAAAATGCCTGAAAATGACAATTAGGAGTTATTCGAAGTTGTTTTAACCATAACAAATTTTACCAGGGGTCTCATTAACCCTTAGGCTCCATAGGACGCGTTTTCGCGTCTTCTTTTTTGAATGCTCAATATAAAAGTTTAAAGAAAAACTGAAATGCAAGTCACATTTTCGGTTTCAGGGATCACCTACAGTGGGTCACCTAAATTTTAGGGATCATCTAAAACTTGGGATGAGGCTTGGATGGCCCAAAACAGATCTATTTTCAAATTTTGAAAAATTTGTCAGAAAATTTGTCCCTTCCGTTACGCTTATTCCATACCTAATATTTACAATTTTTAGGAGTATTTGTAAGTTTATATAGTTAGTTCTGGTTAGTTCTATCATTTTAGGTTAAAAGATCATATTTTGACTATTAAAATTCAAACTATCTTTTGAAACAAGTTTTTTCCTAGTAAAGATGTTAATTAAAAATTTGAAAGTTGTCCCTTCCGTTACGCAAATTAGGCTACCCCTCCAACCCGAAAATGTAAATTCATGAAAAACGATTAGGAATTGGTTAAAACACTTTGTAGAAACATTTTAAGAGTAAGTTTAGTCTTATAAGTGTCTCTTTTTTGTAGAAATAACAAGTTTTTAGTTATTGGTTGAAAATGAGAAAAAAATCAACCACAACAACTTCTAGGGTCCTACAGTTCTGCAAAAAGGTAATATAGAGGAGCACATACTTGATCATCATCATAGAGGTATATACACATCCAAATAAATAGGTTTTAAGCAATTTTGAGGATGAAATTTTTTTAGCGTAACGGAAGGGACAGGTGTACCAAAAATGTGGCCTTTACCCAAATACAATGATAGTGATTATGGCGCGTTTTGGAAAGGGAAATAAGTGGTTTCAATTTCTCTTGCCTGAGAATGGTTGAAGATTTGCCTCTAGCCCTTCGGGCTTGAAACTCAATGGACAGAAATATTGTAAATATTGTACGATGCACATCCGAAATCATATCAGAAGCAAAGGGTATGCATGCAGCCTAGGCCATAGGCAAAACGAGAATTTGTATGGGCGTGCGCAAAAGTATATTGGGCGGGACTGAGGAAGATTCAAAAAACACCCTTGCCCGCTACACCGGACATCGGAGAATGCCGCGGCAAAAATGTCCGGTGCAATTTTTTCACTAGCAAACAAAACACACCGGACACTACACCGGACCTGTGTCCGGTGATTTTTCTGTTGTTTTTTAAACCGGACGGACAAACAACACCGGACAGTCAGGAGTTCTATCCTAATTAAGCATATTTTTTTTGATTGCACGGACTCTCTTAATTAGGATTATCCCTTTGTTTTTCAATCCTAATTAAGAATATGATTTTTAAAATTCAGATTCTTCACCAACAAACAAAATCCGCAAATTCTAACTATGAGCAATAGATAGAGCAGGTCAAAGATGATATGTTGAGCCGAAAATCAAAACAAAATTTTGGCGGAGGGCTTCAAAATGACGTCATAAGTAAAAATCTGCCTAATTAGGCACGTTAGTTCTAATTAGGAATATTAAAGCCTGTGCTACATTATATATAAATGTTTATCTGCTACGGTGTAGATAGGGCAATACACCCGCGTTTTATACGCGTTTTTGTCGCGGGTAATAGAATATTTTTCTAAATGTCATAACTCAAGACTCTACACACTAAATTCTTTCATTGGAGGCTGATAAGAATCTGCGGAAATTTGTATTTTTGAAAAAAAACTGGAAATTCGATATATATTCTTAATTAGGATTGAAAAACAAAGGGATAATCCTAATTAAGAAAGTCCGTGCGATCGAAAAAAATATACTTAATTAGGATAGAACTCCTGACTGCCGGAGTGTCCGGTGAATCGGCAGGGTCTAATGCGGGCGGAACTCGGGACAAAGAGCCCAGTATGGATTTCGTGTAACTAACGCCGAAGTTCTTCGGCGTACAACTGAAACGTTTTTGGCGCATTGGCGTAAGGGTACTTACAAAGATTGTTTGATTTTCAGTTGGCGTATAGTAATAATTCCAGCTCGGCGTGAATGACTCCATACTCTTAGGTGCCAAATAAACGGGCCCCCCCCGCTTGTTAATTTTTCGAAAATTTTCCAACCCCCCCGGACCTTATTAGGACCCCTCCGTTTATTAATTTTTAAGATATTTTCAGTTGGCAAAAAGAAGTCTCCTTATTTTGCTCCAAAATGCCTGATTTTAGCCTATATTTACCCCATTTTTGGGTTTTCAGAAGTACAATTGCCAACTCCCCCGGCAATTAGGTCCCCCCGTTTATTAAAATTTCGAAAATTTTCCAACCATCCCGTTTATTGAAACCCCCCCCCCCCCACCCCCCCCCCCCCCCCCCCCCCCCCCCCCCCCCCCCCCCCCCCCCCCCCCCCCCCCCCCCCCCCCCCCCCCCCCCCCCCCACCCCCCCCCCCCCCGTTTTTTTGGCACCTAAGAGTAATCCATCGATTTTTAGCTTCCATTTGGCTAAATTTGCTTTTGCGCCTCTTTTCCCATCTTGCACCCTTATTGAAAAATTGAATGTTGGTACAAAAGAAATTTTGCTTGGCGTGAGGCTTGCTGCACGGAAAAATATCTTCGGCGCGAGATTTCGTGGAATCCATACTGGCAAAGAGCTTAAATGTGGGACTGTACCGCTCATCACAATGGGACTGTACCGCTCAATGTGGGACTGTCCCGCCCAATACGGGACGGTTGACAACTATGAGTACCCTGAGAGAAATGAGGTTGCTGCATTTCAAATGGCCTTTCTTTTTGGCACCCGTGGCCTTTCAGTGCCTTGCACGAAGTAAAATCGACCTGTATTTATTTGAAATCCCGTAATCTTGATATACGAGTTTAAGTCTATACTGACTGCTTGCCCACTATTTCACTCTTAGCCAAGCTAGTCCTGAAGATGGAGCTTGGCTACTTTTTGCGTTTTTTTTCTTCTTTCTGATGGGGGGAGTAGAGCAGCCCCAGGATTCAAATCAGTACGGCAGATTTTCTGACGGGTGCATGTCACTAGTCCGACACTTTCTAGTCCGACAGTAAAATAGTCCGAATCTATAAAATAAATTTAAAATTTTTTTCCGACGTCACTTTTGTCCGAAAACGAAAGATTTTTGAGTGTCAAATGTCGAATAAGGGTTTTTCACTGAGATAATATTAATAAAAGTTGATTTTGGCGGAATTTTGACATCATTAGAAATAAAGGAACAATCAGGGTTGCAAATCACTAAAGAAGAGTCGTAAAAACAGCTAAATCCAATTTCTTGACTCTTGAAAGCCTAATCCTAACAAGCTTACCAAAATTTAAGAAAAGTCGGGTTTAGGGGCCTAACCTCAAAATCGGAACTTTGGATTTTTAGAAAAAAATGTGCCTCCTCTTCCGCGATTCATATTACGTTTTTTATATGTTTTTTTTTACTCGTTGTCGGACAAAATTGTTGTCGGAATACTGACGCATTCGTCAAACCCAACGTCGGACATTTATACTGTCGGACTAGAAAGTGTCGGACTACTGACGACCTCCCTTTCTGACTATATATAAAAGGCAAGCTGACTCCAACAGCCTCAAGAAAATTTGGAAGCATCGGACTCAACGAGTTAGATGAGCTGTTCAAGCAGAAGCCACAAATAGGTACAAATAGGTAGGTACAAACAGAGAAAATTATTGATAAACAAAAAGAGAAAAGATACCCAACGAGTAAAATTTCGTGCCAAAATTTGACGCCATTTTGAATGTTTCCCATGATGGTTTTCCCGCTTTTCGTGCTTCTTTTTCGAATTTATCGGCAACCGAGGTGAAGGCAGAGGGCGGCGGAAGTTCCGAAAGAAAGGGCGGGGGGAACCGAAATTATATGCATAAGCATAGCTAGCATATACTTCTTTTTTTTATAAGAAACTTGAGGCTGAAAAAAAATAAGGAGCTGCTAAGTGCTAAGCCCAGAAAATGAAAACAAGTTAAGTAATAGAGAGTTAAACTTGAAGATTTACAATTTACAAAAGCCTAAACAAAAAGGTGACAAAATATTGACGAAGCAACATTCAGCAAACATCTTTTTCTGTAGTGTAGTCCATTGTTATACTTATCACACTTATCCATGAGTTCATGTCGCCAATCTTAGCAGCTAAGTGAATACGGAACTCGATAAGAAACTTTGAGACTGAAATTCTCTGAAAAAATAAGGAGCTCCAGGCTCGGAGCCAAGTGTAGATGTTTTATCAAAGTTCCTTGATAAGCACACATATAGTTTTCCAATAGACCTTTTCATAAATTACGTCAAGAACATCGCACTTGCCTCGTATTCAAACAATTAATTACCATGGTAATTATGTCCCTTGAGACATTAAATAATTTTTAATGAATAAAAGGTACCGATTGCGCCGGGTAGGTCGATTTTCAACGTTTTCGAGCACTTTCTGAAAATTACTTTTTCATTCAATAGACGATATCGGCTTTACCGAATTCTCCCCGAATGATTACCCATGATGCATTGCGCAAAAAAAATCACGGACGATAACCCAAACCCTAACAATGCATTATGGGTAATCATTCGGGGAGAATTCAGAAAGCCGATATCGTCTATTGAGCATATAAATTTTGATCTAATGAATCGAATTTAATAAAAGACCCATCAAAATTTAAGTCTATCTTTCTTCTTTCCAATGAAATAAGAATGGTTCTTTTAAAACTTTCATATTTCGAGAAAATTAATTTTAAAGAGAGAAACTTTTTTGTGGCGCACACCCAGTAGTTACAATAAAACCCGCTGGGAGTTAATCACCTTGGTAATAATTTCAAAACGAGGCAAGTGATGTTCGTGACGTAATTTATGGAAAGGTCTATTAGTCAAATTTATTTCTTGGGTGTCGAATTTGCTTAAAGATTTATCAATGAATATAACGAGAGAGTCAATCTCTTAAATATTTTATCGTGTGCTCCCTAGACGAGTTGCCTTATATGGGTGGTTTTCGATTTCGTTCTTGATGAAATAAATGGCGACAACAAAAACACAACAACACAAATTATGCTTTGCACACGTGGTTAAAATAATTTTGGAAAAAATGTTAAATGCTTGTCAATAATGATATGCCCGTAAAGGTAGACCCTTCAGGTAAATTATTAATGTGTGCCCCGAATTTTCAGTAATTTTCGCGCCCATTATAACCCCTCGTAAATATGATGAATCATAGGGTCAAGCTGGAGTTTTTACAAGTTCTTTGATGACTCTGTTGGTCGTTAAATGCGCGGATAAATGTTGAGACAAACGATTTCATTACTTTTTCTAAAGAACGCGTCATCCCTATTGTTTAAAAATAACCAATCAGTTAAGCATCTTGTAAAAACTCCAAGGCGTCTCGAATCATATACATCAAAAGAAGCGTATTGCAAGTAAAACAATGAAAATCAATGTTTCTTAACATGCCGTTAGAAGATAATGGTTTTGGTAATGATCATTTGCATCAGATGTTCAAAAGAAGTTTAATCTATTTATAAAAGTAGCATTTGAAGACTCAAGGGATTTAATCACCTTTGTAATGGTTTCAAAACTAGGCAATCGTTGTACTCAAAATAATTTATGAAAAGGCCTATATTACAAACTTTATTTCACGAGGAGCTGCCTCACAAAATTTGAGCAAAAAAAATGAGTGAAAAAAATCAGCGGTTTTTATTTTTCTATTTTCGGTATTTTCAAAGAATGATGTTCACAAATGATGCCAATTCATATTTGTTGCACACATGCAAAATTTCAAGTCAATCGGATAAATATTTCAAAGATTATAAAAAATCCCCCCCCCCAAGATGCTCGTTGTGTTATAACAATACATAATTGTTAACAAAGAATACTAAATAAACAAATGCATGGAAAGGACTTATTGACATAAATTAGAAAGAATATACTTTAATGGGATAAACTTTCGCGGGGATTAAATTTCGCGGTTGGGCCTATCCGCGAAATTCAAAAATTTCGCCGGGACTTAATTTCGCGGGTGGCACTATTGGGTGACAATATTTTCACGATTTTGTGACTTTTACTGTCAAATCATGCATGTTGGTTGTTGAAATACACATTATTTGCGCCTCTTTGATGCAAGTAATAATTTAAATAGTATTTATTCGACATGTTTTGAGTTTTGTTTAGAAATATTTCGCGGATGAGGCCCTTCCAAATTTCCATTGGGACTTAATTTCGCAGATTTTCGCGGATGACACCCAAAAACGCGAAATCGGCGAAATTTAATCCCCGCGAAAGTTTATCCCATTAAAATAGTATTAACATCATTTGAAACCATATGTTTCAGTTCAGTTGACGAATATCTATTTTTAATTGTCATACAAAATAAAAATTCTTTAGTGAATAAAATAGTATATGATATTATTGAACAAAAACTGTACAAAATTCGTTGGATCCCATATCGATGTATTTAATGCTTAGACTAAAAAGTTCTGGATACCTTAAACCATCTTTCTTGGTAAAAATTTCAGGTTTAAAGCTTGTCGTCATCAGCTTTTCATTAAAGGCTGAACGAAAGTAAATTTTCATAAAGGAAAGTTAAATAATCATCACTTTCAACAATTTTATGACGATGCACCCTCGTTAGCAACAAGTACGCCCCCACTTGTGGGTGCTTTTTGCTGGGATGGCGTTTCTGCTTCTTTTTCTCCTCTGACACGAATGTTATGTTCTTCACGAAATTTGTTCAATTCTTGACCTTTCTCTGTCAGTTGTGATTTTAATTTCTCCACAACGGCGCCAATCTGGGTGAAAAAAAAACAAGAAAGGTTTTTTGACTCAATGATAAAGAAGGCGTTGCTAGCTTAATATCGATGTAATGGAAAAAATAAAAATCCCTTCACTTCACAAAGATTACTTTAGGCGTACAAACTTTCGCGAGCAGAAATTTTTGCAATTTTATAAAAATTACTTTAAAAGGTCATTCGCGAAAGTTTATGCTAGCAAAAAAATCTTGACAACATGGAAAAAGCTGCAAAACTTAAAATAAAAAGTAAGAATTATGGATTTATGGCACAAGTCTGTTAAAGTCTAAGTCAAAAGGCAAATGTTTCAATCCAATTCCAGAAGTACTAATTCCTCTAGGCCATTTTTTATGCCTCATTCTCGAAAGTTTATACTCGCGAAAAAGATTTATTCGTCAAATTCGCGAAAGTAAATGTCGTAAATTTTGCGATTTTTCGCCTTTGCGATTTTTCGACCTCGCGAAAGTTTCTGCTCGCGAAAGTTTGTACGCCTAATAAAGCATGTAGAGCGATTCACATTGTATATAGAGGGGTCACTCCCCATTTATATTGTATCTCTCTTTTTTTAAAACACCACGAACCTGCACTTTTTATAGTGGCGGTTTAGGCGCGGTTAATAAACTGTTTCAATACGCAAAAAGCATAGTGTCATCTGACTCTTTCATGCATCAGGAAAGTTGGATCTTGTAAGTATTGTAAGTATTCAATAGCACTTTGTATGCAAACGTCGTGATTATAGATGTTTTGGCGAACGCGACAGTCTTTTGAATAACTAACTACTTCACATACATTACTTTCCCTCTGCCAATAAAAACATGATTAATTATCTTGTCTCTAGGTAACTGCTGTGGATTAATTACCGTGCAGTACCGAGAGATCGGCTAACTTGCATTAGTGGAGGCTAACATGCATAGCCCTAAAAATGAATGGCCTGGCTGGTCATTCAAATACAAAGTTAAATCAAGACAAAAATGGTAGAGTAGAGCTGTAAGCAGAGCTGCGTAGTTCATTTGTTTTGAAATTTTGCTGCTTTGATTGATCAGTCATTTGATGGCTTTGCAACTTTCCTTCCACAGATGCAAGCTACCCAATCTCACGCTAGTTATTCAAAAGACAGTTGCATTCGCCAAAACAACTATTACTTCTTTCATCCGAACGAAATTCAATAGACCTTTTCGCCTTTCCATCCGCCATATTAAATTGTATGCAAAAATTATTGTGGCCGAATTGCCATGGCGAGATTGCATTGCTGACGGTAAACCGCCAAATGATCAAATCAAAACATAAACTTATATAGGTTTTGCATACTTTCCAACTAAACTCATGAATTTTTGCATACAATTGAAGATGGCGGATGGAAAGGCAAAAAGGTCCATCCAACAATCCTTTTCGTTTTAATTTAAAAGTTGTGAATTTTATTACTTTTTCTTTATAATTATAATTGAGGGTAATTTGCATCCAAGCGTACCGTCAACTGCTCCAACTTGGGACGAGTGTACGCAACATGGGACTTGTTGATATCTGGCCTGTATTTTCACTTACTGTTAAATCTCTTTGACAACAAATTTGTTTTGATAACTCCACAAAGTTTATCAATCATACTTTCTGTCATAACATGTCACGATAACTTTCACTGATAGCGCGCCCTTTTTAACTTTTGTTTTTATTTAAAACGACCGGACGCCGAATGGAGAATTAGAGAACGCCTGCCGCCGAACCGCCTACCAACCGATGAGATTAACAAAATGGCGAGTGTGTAACTTGCCGCGCGAGTGACGTCAAACGCTCACATTCGCGTGTGTTTTCCACTACGGGTTTTTTTAATATTTCAATTTAAAAGCCTACTCGGTGCGAAAGAGAAATCGTGTATTTTTTAATACGCGGTTCATTGAACTCAAATCAAATGACTTTGGAGGTTCGGTGAAATGGTGGTGGAATGGCCGTCCCATGTTGCGTAAGTTGGAGCAGTTGACGGTAATCAACGCATAGGCTGATGGAATAGAATTTCGGTCAACCAGAAAAATTAATGTCTATTTTTATATTCGCAACGGTATGCTATTGTGATCAAGATTTTTAAAAATCTTTTTACCTGGACTTTATTGTTGACGAGCTCGGGGAGAACTTCTTTGACTGTTCGTTCTGACAAAATTCCTCCAACCATTCGAAAACATTTTCTACTAGGATCTACAGTCTTTAACGTTTCAATAACCACACTGTAAAAAGAAAAATAATGAGTGCAAATGGGTTATAAAATGTTCAACTTTCTCAAGTGTTTCTTTTAACCGTTTTGATTGTTTCTGAAATTTGCATACCGATGAAATAGGTCTCCTACCTTGGCTCCAACTGTGCTGTGGCTCGAACCACCAAAATGCAAGCAACCTTGGTTTATACATAAACCCAATGCGATTGCACCAACGAGACATGGCAGAATGCTGTCATCCCCAAATACTTATAGCATGTAATTTCTGTAAATTACATTACCTTAATCAACGAAGCTCCCAACCCTATCGGTGCCCCTAAGAAGGATCTGACAGGATCCTAAAAGTCCAGGCGGTGTCAATCGAACTGTTCGATTATCCAACTAATCGAACTTAATTTAACCCTATCGAACGATAGCTGTTCGATTACCGATAGCTGTTCGATTACCGAACCCAATCGAACACCTATCGAACCGGGAAAACTTTTGTAAAGTTCGAAGACTGTTTGATTATACGATTATAGTTCGATCGCAGTTCGATGAATACAATTGAGGTTCGATCAGTTGGATTAAGATCGATGAAGTTTGATTGGCTCGATTAAATCGATTTATACCTTGCCACCAAATTTTTCATTTATATTCCGAGTTATCTGATATTCCGATGGCGTATTGGCAGCCGCCCACGCTAAAGCTCTGAAGGAGCGGACCAATATACCATCGGAGAGATTTAGTAGTGGCCCTTTGATGTGCCGACAACAGTCGGGTTCAATGGCTTAATCTTCCCTTGCCCGAGAATATTGTTCGTCCCGACTGCAATAGCATGAAAATGTCTGCTGCGCCGACCGTCAAAAACTAATTTTATTTAATATAGTTTTAGCGCTTCAATGACAAAGCAAATTTCGGATTCAAGAAGGGCAAGTACAGTGAAGAACTTTTGTTGGATTTTGGTTGTTTTTTGGTTTGTTTTGGTGGACTTTGTTACATTATAAATGTCTTGATGCTTTCTTAGTATTACTCTTAGTATTCAGTGTAATTTCTGTAAATGCACCAACCTTTTAAAGATGGTTTTTTACACACAAATGTTGATTATTTTTTGTTTTTTTTGGTGGACTGATTTTTACTGATTTTTCTCAAATCCAAACTCAAAGATCATAAAGAAACAGTAACAGGTATGTTCCTTATGCTTTTTCAGTACGTTTCATGTTGGTATAATCTTGTGCGGTCCTATCAAAACGACTGTTGACCGCCAGACAACTGAACACAACCGACTGACCGACAGCAGTGTCAAAGTCAGTCAAAGTCTCTAGCAGCAGTACAAACACTAACATGTGTACAAAACAGATAATTTTGTCTTCAGAAAGATCTACAGACTTCTGTATAGGTAGTTTGTATCTTACTAATGATAAACCTCACTTTTTGTGTACCAACAGAACAGCCCAATTTTGTAATTTTACAGAGCAGATTGAAAATTCACTTTTGAGGTCCTGTTGCCCTGAAAACTATGAAGGTTAGTGTAATATTTATCGAGTATGTCTAGGTAAGTAGGAAAAAGCAATAAATTCATGTTTTAAGTTGTATTTTCATGTAAATGAAGCTAAATTAGGGATTATTTATGTTTGTTTACTAGTACATTACATGAATATGATTCCGAACCATTTTGAATATGGTGCTAGTCTAGAAAATATTACAAATCTGATGCGAATCCGATGTGTTATATTTTCTGACTAGCACCCGCATCCGATTTGGAATGAGATGCTGACTTGCTGTTGATCGTTTCCAAGCTCCTCACAAAATGTTTAAACGCGGTCAAGTCAAATCCCGTAATGCAAAACTTCCAGATGTTAAAATATGCCCGACCTTCAGAGCAAAGCGTGTCGTAGCATATTTCCACATCTGCTACCAGATAATATTCCGAGGGCGTATTGGCGGCCGCCCACGGGCCATTCTTGCGGGCCATCCTATATCTCACGTGCGTTTGCGTAGGGTAAAATGGCGAAATGCGAAAATCGAATTTGGCAAAAATTTTTTGAAAAATAACCCTACAAGATTTGACTATATCTTTTTATTCCATGAAGAGATTACTTTCAAATAAAAAATATATTGACAATGAATGGGTAAGCTTTCTAGAAATCCAAACATAAATTGCATAGCTTTTACCAAAAAATAGCACTTTAGGTCAAAAACCAGCTTTTTCCAATTTTCTTCGAGTTACAGGAATTTAAATTCCTTGTTTGTTTTGATCTGAAATTTTCAGTAGGGGTGGCCAACATGGTTCCCTTGCTCATATCAGGGGGGGTGAGACAGGGGTGAGACGGGGGTAAGAGAATTAAAGTTTCTAAGTAAAATATTAATTATCACCATTAATTATATCTTTTAAATAGATTGTCCCAGCCTTATCCCTCTTTCAGTAAAGCTTCCGATGGCATTCAAAAATTGCGTGAGGTTTTCAAAAACAGCAAAAAAAAAGAAATTTGAATATCCTTTTTAAAAATAACTCTTTTCAAACGAAACTTCACAATATTGGTTCTAAAGGTGATATAAGTAGGTTGAAAATTTTTTTTTTGTAAAATGGGCCAAAACTGCGGCATAAATCAAGAAAAACACTATGTTGATAAAACAGCAGCCACAAATTTGTTCAATGAGTAAAAATCATTTTTTTCAGATGAAACTCGTAGCAAAAGGGTTTATCCACAAAATATCAAAAATGGAACCAAAATCATTGGGTCACTGGGCTAGAATTGCGGCTCAAAGTTGACAATTTTTTCATATATGCTTTGATTGAAGCCACATTTTAAGCCCATTGAAAACCCTGCAGCCACAAATTAAACCCATAAGTATCTTTATCAGATCTCAAACTACCGATTCCAAGAAAAACGGTTAAAAAATATTGAAGTCTTAAAGCAGGACAGCACATATAAGCCAACCTGTTGAGTGAGCCACATGACATACAGCCACAAAACCTGCCCTCACTTTGCCATCTTATATTTCAAGACTGAATAACTCAACTTCAAAGGGAGCCACATTTTTGGAAAGCTCGTCAATTTCCTTATTTTATAGAATTTTGTACTACACAGCAGCCACAAGAATATCAACGCTGTGGGCTAAAAAGTGGCTGTGATTGAAAACCTCACTTTTTGGGGTTCTATTTTTGAATGCAATCTTCCTATACCTTTTGTCCTTCAGAAAAACCAAAAATATTGGCCTTAATTGCTTGCTTTCAGTTCCTGTAGCCAGTAGTGTGACCCCCTGTATTTCTATTTTGTGACCCCCCTATATTTCGCGCGGGTTTTTTAATAGAGATGTCACATGACTCAAATCCGGCAGTCTTATTGGACTAGAGAAAGTGAAATCGTGCGATCTGATTGGATGAAAAAAGACCGCGGGAGCAGGAAACGAATGGAAATCTTTAAAATTCTCATTTGAAAACAAGATGGGGGCAAGAAAAGCACGTCTTTTGCTTTGGACGAAAGGTTGTAAATTCTGGTTGATTTTAAGGTTTTATCTTATCTTATCTCATTTACTTTTTAATTAGTAGAGGCTAGTAGATCTATTAGTTCTGGAGATATATTGAAAAGTTTAGACATCGGTAGTTTGTGTTCGCGTTTCGCGTTCCCAAACCAAACGCACATGATGGGACAAGCTGGAGCTTTTACAAGCTCTTTCGTTGTTCATTTGTAAATAAAAGATATAAATTTTTATTACTTTTTTTAAAGAAAGTGTCATCTCTACCATGAGTGGTCCTAAATCCGACAGCCCTGCCTAAATCCGATGGGGTCTTTCAAAGATACAAACTAAAATAAAAACTGTGACGCAACAAAGATACCAAAGTGTGAACTAAACTGAGAAATTTGATACACTGAACCAATTGAACCAAATAACAATAATTGCTTTTATACAAAATTGTCCGAATTGTTAACGTTAAACAGGAGCAACGGATTCAGAATAATAGAGGTAATTATTTTTACAACTCACACGTTTTTAATCTCATTAATTGACATCTTCAGATCTTGACATTACAGCTATCTTGTTAGATGTTTTGTTTCCAGAGTTCTTGCATTAGTTTATTGTTCAAATTGGAGAGGGAATGTTTGTAAACATAGAATTTTTTTTCATAACAGTTATTTGGGGGGTCGGATTTAGGCAGGGCTGTCCGATTTAGGACCATTCACTGTATTATTTCAAATGAGCAGAGCAATAATGTGAAGCATACGGTGCCTGTGTTTTGATTAAACAACCTCGTAATTTTCTGAAAGGTAAAGAAAAGTAGAATCAATCCAACATAATCATCGAACCACATTGAACTTTCATCGAACCACATCATTTAACATCAATCGAACTTCATCCAACAAAGAACTCTCAAACTAAATCAAACTTATCAAGAAATTTTCGTAAAGTTCGATAGCTGTTCCATCGGGTTCGGTAATCGAACAGCTATCGTTTGATTTTTTTGTTCGATAAAGTTTGATGGTTCGATAACGAAAATCGGTTCGATAACGAAAATCGGTTCGATAGGGTTCGGTTGACACCGCCTGGAAGTTAAGTCTCAGGGGTACGAATGCCTCTAAATAAGGTGAAGGCTTCTTCGTAAAAGCGAAAGACATGTACCTATTTTTTGGATCCGGCATGCGGGAATAGTGTCAGGACCTGCAGACGACCTGGTAGGGTTGGGTATGGGTGTGGTTTGGGTGTGGTTACGTATCAGATTGGCTAGGAATTTGGTTATTATCAGTTAGGGTTAGGATTGGAGCTCGAAAAAAGCACTCTTTTGTGATTTTCTCTTAATACAGTCTGGTCTGTAGTTTGTACAATATAAATAGCTGTCAGAAACGCTCTTTCGGCATGAATCCGTGGCGCAGTGGATAAGGCATTGGGTTTCAAAACCGGCAGGTACAAAATGCATAAAACATAATGCATATTGCATAATGCATAATAGTATTGTGTAATTTACAGAACGATTTTATATTTCCTAAAACTCTCCTTTGCAGAGGTTAAAACCGCAATAACCTCTTTAGAAAAGTTTCTTGTAAACATTCCAATCAGAGGGATCGGAGGGATTTCCCCAGACATAATATTTACTTTTCGAATCCGAACGAAAGAGAAAATATTCGAATCATAACAACAACTAGGGTTTTCCGCATAAATAATAAGAAGATGCAACAGATCAGAAAGATTTCCCCCTTCTTCCTTCTCAAAAGAAACATAAACATTCGAATGTAAAAAGATTCAAAGTCTATTTTCTTTGATCTAGCTTCCGGATGAAGCTCTTTAATTTATATTGGCTGGATATCAGTGTAGCTCTAAAGCTCTAAAACAGCATCTAATAACATGAAAACCAGAATATGATTCTTCAATGGGAATCAAAACTATAAAGTGCACTTACAAACATCAATTTGTCAGATCTAACAAAATTAATAACCGCACTGTCATCATTGACAATAAAACAAATGATTTTCTGTCAAGAGCCTTGTAAACATTCCAACAACTTCCATCGAAATGATCTATCACAGCTCAGTCTACCATTTTTAGCGCAGTCCGAGGATTGAGCCGAGAACGCTCCCCGAGCTCCTGCGCGGGTGAAAAACTTCAATCTGTCAATCATTTTCTCAAGCGAAGAGTACGCGAAGCGATTCTAGCTTTACGATAGTGCAGCGGATAATCAATGGATAGTATTCAATTATCATTATCCCTTTATTTTCATTCCTAGAACTTTTGCAAAAAAAAGGAAAAATAGAAAAGTTGTATTTTTTACTGCTCTATTCACATATTGAATTTGAAAGATCTTCTATGTGGCGTTTTTTTGCAGACTCCAAAAAACTGGTTTTTGTCCCGCCTTTGCGGGACTTTGGCTTAAGTGCTTGAGTGCAGTGCAGCATAAGGGTACAAAGTCCAAATATGCGTTTCCCGTAATTTTTGTATGAAGAGTTAGGTCTATACTGGATATTGGCTTATGTAACAAAAAGCATTCACATGGTTAATGCTTTGCAAGAGGGTAAACCCGTTGAAATTTATTCGCAATTGTTTGAAAAAATCTCTGAGAAAACCCAGAAAGATCTTGCTTCAAAATTTACGTTTCCGAGTAAGAAAAGTAATATACGGAGGAGATATTTTCGTGTTTTTTCTACATTATACTACGTTCTGTAAAATACAACTATGAAAATCAAAATGGCGACAAGCATTTTCAGTGGATCATGGATTTTCTTCATCATCCAAAATTCAAATTTACAGCTTTCTACCCTTTATTTTCTGGTAGAAAATGGTATATTTGTTTTGTTGAAAGTATTTTCTTTCAAATTCTCCTTATTATAGCCTCTAAAATTGACATTTTTCAAATATTATGCATTATGCATTATGCATTATGCAATATGCATTATGTTTTATGCATTTTGTACCTGCCGGTTTCAAAACATCGGAACTTTGCATTTAGTTAGGGTGGTCAGGCCAAAATTTTCCCCTCAAATTTTGAAAACCAAACTAATTTTATTTGAAAGTTGTTACCTTTGTGAGAAAAATGAGAGGTCATTTGTTAAAATTGGTTAAGTAGTTCCAAAATTATTCCATTTTCAAACCACAAAAAAACCACCTTTTCAAAGAATCGCCTCCTTACACCACGCCAGCAAGAAATAATTTTCGGAAGCACCAAAATCGCGCCAATAATGGCGGATGAAATCTAGTCTTCCGTGTGGCGGGGCGTGAGGAGTTTTGCTGGCGCGGTCTGAAAATCGTCCCGATGACTGTTAAACTTTAGCCTATCGCTAATGAGCTGGAAATGATAGCTAAAAAAAAATTTTACCAATGAAAAGCTGAAACCCTTAGCTTTCCAACGATATATGGTAGTCCTGATAAAAAATTCAGGAAAGTGCCGAAAAATCGAAATTTCTTCTTTTTTCTCGATTTAAAGATGGTCCGTAGATTATCGAAAAGGCTACCACGTGACAAACTAAAGTACTATCTTTCCCGCGTTTTATAAAAAAAACCGCGAGTCTATAACTAATCCAGCTCATTAGCGATAGCCATTTGAAAAATGGTGGTCAAGGTAGACGGTGGTGCCACGAATTCCGAGTCGCCATTTTTTCACCTTGATGTCTAATAAATGGTATATCTTTTTATTGAAGGTAGGTAATGGGATGGGTTTTTTTTCTTTGTTTTCTCTGATAAATTCCGAGTATTTTAAAAAAAAGAATGAACAAGTTTGGAGTTGTTAAAGATAAGTTATGATGGATGGAATGTTCTAATTTTGATTTTCGACTTTTTCCATGCAAAAAATCCCGACGAGTGCGCACCCTAATTTAGTGGGTTCGAATCCCACCGTTGGCGATCTGTCGGTAAGTCATTCAGTAAGTTAGAAAACATAGTAAATAACTCACACAGAACTAGAAAGTCAGAAAAACTACGAACAAGAGACTGGAAAGTACAAAATAAGTCCAGATCTGTCTTTCGTCTTTACGAAGAAGCCACACGACACACAACCTCTAAATAAGGCCTTCATATCAGCCTTTGTAACTCTCGAGCTCCAACCCTAACCCTAAGTGATAATAAACGAACTGCTGTCTATGTCTGCAGATTGAAAAAATTTCACTTGCATCCAGGAGTATGATATTGTTTCCTAACCATGCTGTGCCTGTGGGTCGTAAAAAAAACTTGTCGTATGGCCGGCTTAAGATGTGTTACGACTTGAAAAAGGTTTAAAGCAAAAATGACCATTACTGTACCTGTGTTCACTAACTTCAGCTTCTAATTCACTAATTTTATTAATAACAATTCGCTGTTCTTGTCGCATTTGATTGAATTTTGTGATGATTTGCTCTTGGGTAAGCCCAACTTTTCCCTTCTTCTGGAATCTTACTCACGGCAGACATCCTCCTATCCACTTCCTCTCTTTCTATCCTTTCTATCTCTATCTCCTTTTCTATTTTCCGACTTTCTGAGACTTGTTTTCTGATTTCTACTAACTTTACTGTAACTTTACTGTGAATTTGTTGAATTTTCAAACTTTCTCCAAATATCGGCCCGACTGGGATTCGAACCCACCAAATGAAAGTGTCTTTGATCAGAAACCCAGCGCGCTATCCGTTGAGCCACACTCGCACAGCAGAACTCAAAGTTTGGAAATACTTATAGGATGACAAAAAAGACGGGGTAATGTTATTATAATATGAGTAAAAAGTGCCCTTTTTTAACCTTACTGAAATTCGAGCCGTTACTAGCAACCCTGCGGGGCCCAAGGCGCCGAGTATACACCCGGCACAGTGACAAGCCGTTACTAGCAACACTCAAAATTAGAAGGAAAAAAAAAAAAGTAATGGGAGGATGTCTGCCGTGAGTAAAATTCCTTCTTCTGTCCGGCCGCCATGATGGGAGATGCAAGTGGACGAACAAAGTTGGACCTTATGTAGGCTGCTGGCATCCACTAACGGATTCGTGCTCCTTATAGAGGATGCTTAATAAGCTATATTTCCTTTGTCCAGAGATTTGCCGCCTTTAGCCGATATACGGCTAAAGACATTTTTAGCTGGCGAGTGTCTACAAATATAACATTACGTAATGTTTAAATTTTCTGTGAGGCACCAAATCATAGATTGGAAAATATATTTGGATTTTGAAAAAAAAGTAGGCGGAAGGAAGTTTGCTTGTTTTTCTTCCTCCTTTCTTGTTTAATGTGGAGATTTTGTAAAAGATGAGAAATTAGATTTATTGAATTTAAGTGCCCTGATGTATCTTCTGTGTGCACCAACAAAGTTTTGCTTCATAAAACTACATTTTGATGCTTTAATTTGGACTTGCATGAGTGCATAATTTTTTACCACACTGGATTCGTTGATCACTTTGGCTCCAGATAATTGTTTTGTCAGTTCTACAGATATGTTGCAGATTATTTCAAGGTATTCTAGTTATGTATATACAGTACATTTTGGGGGTCATATTGAATATTTCTGACATTACTTCTTTATGATTCTACAAAAGGGAGTGTTGTTGTTCCTTCAACAAGGGCCTTTAAATGTTAAAACAAATAAAGAACTTTTCTTCAGCTTTGGCATTTCACTTTTTAATACTGTGTGGCCTTTGTATCTTTTCAGGTACTTAGCTTCAATTCTTTGAAGAGATTGGAGTGTTTCTGGTTGTTTTCTTTCACTTTTGTAATTTGTATTTTTTGAGCTTCGACCGAAGAGCTGATGGAAAAGTTTTGATAAATTTACAGACCAGATATCTTATAAAAGCAAAAGTCAAAAATAAATCTACAGACTGTACATAATGCGCGCATCAGATTGTTTTTTATCTTTTTTCTGTTTTGTTTTTCTGGTCTGGGATTCGAATTTCAAATGTAAACATTCCATTGAAAACGTTCGAAACGATCGTTTTTGCGCGCACAATAATGTCAATCAAATTACTCGCCAAGATTTCCTTTGCGAACCGGAAAGCGGTTGGTAGATCATTAAGCAGACCTATACTACCTGTGGTTTTGTAGAGGTCTGCGATTCAGACTAGACCTTATGCAAATAGTTGAATTTGCTGAGTTTTTATTGATTCCAACCAAGTGCGGAATAATGCGCAGCACGAAAAAAGAGCTTAAAAGGAAGAATGATTCTTCGGGGAAAGGGGAGGATGTCTGTATCGCTTCCAAGAAAATTTACCGCTAAATTTCGAAATAAATATCAATCATAAAAAAAGGAATTGCTAGATTCAGTCTGTCGTCAAAAATACGGTGCATTTTTTAAGGCTTCACGTTTTCTTTCCTGAGAAAGGTTAGAGATTCTACTCTAGCCCTTCGGGCTTTAAACTCAATGGACCGACCATGTCAACGAACGAAAATTCGACCATTGCCCTGCACATAGTTTCTTTTTTACGAGAAACTAAGTGTCAGAAGTCTTAGTTTAGCATAGAATATTTTGGTTCCAATATTTTGTTCCGTTAGAATTCATCCATTTTTCGTTTTTTTTTTGTTTTGTTTTCTTTCCTTTTTCTTTTTTATTGCCTTTCTTCTTATTAAAAAAGTTACTTGCTCGAACAACCAAACCGAAATCGAAACTTTCGGATTTTCTTGCTTTAAATGTCAACTTCCTCTGATTATAGATACTTCATCATAATTTTTTTTAGGGCGTTGGGAAATTCGAATGGTTACAGCATGCAGGAGAATAAGCCGAAAAAGATCATAGCAGAAACACATTTTTTGAAGAAAGATATTTCCAGAAAAAGAAAAATCGAAAATTGTGATATAAATATTATTGCAATATAAAATTATCATACAAAACGTCAAACTAATTGTTTGAACTGTTTGAAAATGAGCATAATGATGAGAAAAAGAAGATAATAAATACCTATCATTAAAATAATATTATGAAAAAATGAAGAACAAAACACAAACAAGGATAAAGCACAAAATATTTTTGTTTTAGGAAACCGAATCAAAATCCTAAGCAAAAATATAATGTGCTTTTTCCAGAAGAAACCGTTCACGTGCGGATGAATGTCAAGAAAAAGCCTGAAAACCGTCGACGGGATTCATACCCCCATGTCATAGGGCCTGAGATTGAAAATTATAGAAAAAAAAAGATAAAGTCGTTCATCTCATGAACAGATTTTTTCGAAAACAGTTTATTCTAAAATCTAACAAAATGAAACAAAACAACACAACAGCTCTAAGTTTGTCATGAAAAAACGAACTAAAATTTAAATTTTTAGAAATAAAAAAGGCATTCACAAGTAATTCGGATGGACTGAAATCTCGAGAAAATCCTTTAAAGAAAGGCATGGATGACGAAAAAAGTTACGAATATAAAAATACAACAAACTACGAAGTTCAAAGACATTCTAAAAATTATGAAAGTTAAAATAATAAAACTAATCTATTAATTTAACTTTATGCTTTTAAAAAGTTACAATAAACAACTACAAAACTCGTTGGTGCCAGTTCGTAAAGGAACCAGGTACCCGATGTGAGGAAACTTTAAGGTTCACTCGATAGTCCATAATGAAACATATAACATAAAAAGATCAAGTTATTACATTGAACTCAACACCCGGGGGGGGCACTCAAGGTAAATGACCGACCAGACGTTCGGCCCTTAAGGGTAGGTTTTTCATAGTTCAGCTAGTGCACTGCACTGTAAGGGTAGGAAATTACAAAACTGCATTAAACTGCACTTTAAGGGTAGGAAATTGTGATAAAAGGCCAATTTTTCGGTAAAATTGGCACAAAATTGGTCAATTTTGGAGGAAAAATTCCACATTTTCTTGAGAAATTGCGAGAAATTTTGAAAAAGTGCACTGTAAGGGTATAATTTTTCATGGAAATTCACTGCACTGTAAGGGTCCGATTTTACAAGCAAAATTTTGGGCCGAACGTATGGTCGTTTTCAGATCGAGTGCCCCCCCCCCCGGGACTCAACATTATCAACTGATAAGCCATGCCAGCATTTGTTTTGAGTAAAATACGAGGCTTTTAAGACAAACTTTATCAAGTAAATAATTCTAAGTCTATACTTTGATATTGATAATGCGATAAGTTTGTAAGTTTTTCGTAAATGCTTCGTATTTTACCCAGAAAATAGATGTTTTTTTAATTAATATATATAGTCAAACTTCAACATAACATAATCAATTTGTACTAGTAATCGTATGGTTTGGAGTGCAATTAACGATTAATCACGAGTAAGAAAGGAGAAAATAGTAATTTGCACGAGTCCGAAGGACGAGTGCAAATTACGGTATTTTCTCCTTTGTTACGAGTGATTAATCGTTAATTGCACGACAAAACATACGATTCCGAGGTAATCGTCAGTAAATAATCATTAGTAAATCATAGTTTTTTCAGAAAAAGGGAAAATTTTTGACATTCGAATTCTTTGTTTTCAATTAAAAGAAGCTATTGTAACGTAAAATTTCTTTGTTCTTTTTTATATTGAAGAAAAAAAATGTCTTTGTTTTTTATTATATAGTAAAAAAGTCTCTGACACAGGACTTGGGAGAGAAAAGAATAGGGGACAAAAGTGTCCCCCCGCCGAAGAGTGCAAAAAGTGGTAATAGTGCAATTAACGATTAATTGCACTCCTCTAAACCAATCAGATTCGAGTAATTTTGCACGGCTGACGATTACTAGAAAAATGGTATGCTGTTTAAAAAAAATAATTCCTATGGTGTCGTTTTTATTAATACTCTAATAACTGAAAAATTGTTATTAAATTGTAGTTTGCTTTTAAGAAAATTTATTACCAATCACACATACTTACACCATACACACCATTGCTCGATTCAAATAGACTTTACAATACATAAGAATAACAAGGTACTAAGATACGGCCACAATACTCCCCCGTACTAAAAAGCCTAAAAAAGTTAGTAACTAACATTAACTGACGAAAAATTACAATCGCGATAACAGGAGCTGATAGACTTGGAAAATTACTCTAGAACCAGCCAGAAGTCATTCTCACCTATCTAAATTTGATTAAATTTTGAGGCTGAAGTATCTTATAAACTTGTCCAAAATACGCGAATACAAACAAAGTCTAATTGTATATGCCAAGTAAAAAAATATACTATGCCAGTTTATATTACGTATTCGACGTTCACATATAGTTGGGTGAAACATTGAAACTCCAATCAACGAGTCAAGTTAGTACACACATAACACCGAAAATGCTTTCAATAATCAACCCTCAACTCAAGCTAACACATAACTTGCAACGCCGTTTACTTTACTCTGCAAACGTTCATATTCACACCAATACACATTCAACGGTCTCTATCATTCTTGGTCGAATTGATCTATAGTGAAATCATCGTCATCAAGTTCGATATGATATGGCAGCCCGATATCAGCGTTCGAATAATTATGCTGCCTACTTCGCCACCATTTTAAAAAGATGGCAACAGCGACGATGAGTAAAATACCGAACAGCACGAGCACAATTAATAGCCATGGTTGGACACCAGTTTTTGAACCTAAAATAAAAGAAAAAATTTTAACTCTCAGTCACCGTCAAGGAGAATCCTTCATAAAATGTTTTCTATAGTTCGAATCTCTGTAATTCGAACAATTTAGATTCCTCGAGTTTGAATTAGCGAGAGTCAACTGTACAACCTTTCGCCAAATATTTGATAAGAAAAGAGTACGTACGTTTATGTGGCTGTACTCCACTGCATGGTTTATCAGGCTCATCTATGATTACGTCATCATGAATCAAGGGGAATCGGTCTTCTACGTGTGGGAAATGTCGCAAGAGCTGAAAAGAGAATGAACGGTTCATACAATGCAGCAATGTAATGTCTTTCAGACCAGTTTTCAACCATGATTTTATAAAAGTATCTAAAGTCGTTGCAGTATTGCATATCTTGAATTCATAGCCACCCCTATCAAAGAGGTTTATAGCAGCAGCATACATTTTCAGTGTGACCAGTATAGACAGATCTTTTACAATCAAATAAAATAAAAGCTGAACCCTCTCTTCAAAAGCGAAAATACACTTTTCAGACTTGACCCCATGTTCGCTTTTGCTCGATTTTCGGCCGACCCCCCCCCCCTTAACCTCTCGGCAACGAACATATTTTTTTTGCATGTCCCCTTATTGAAAACATACAAGAGAGGTTTTACTTGGCACTTACCATCACATGAAATTTATGTGAATTATCATGATGATCGGCGCTGACATACAGTGACACTTCACCACCATCAATCTGCATGAAACCATTTCCAAGATGGAGAGAAGGATGTGTACCACCTAAATGTAGACTCTCCCTTTTCGAATTATCAAACAAATCAACCATAGCTTCCATCATTTTGGAAAAAGTCTTTGGGTACCCTTCAACTGACATGTCAACTTTGGCTCGTATTTTTGTTTTTTCGCAAACTTCAAGTTTAGTGGTGATGACAGCTTCTGACATTTTTCCTTTTTCGTTGAACATTTTTTGTTTACAAATACGTCTGTTTGTTGCGTTAAGTGTTTTGCAGTCAGCTAGTAAGGAAACCAAGAAGTGGAGATTAGACCCTAAAGTTATACCCAATGCGTAGGAATGGCTAGAACGCCATAGTTAGATCTAAATCATTTGTAGGAAGGGCCTTAAATTACTTTCAAACATACGAACCCTTCAGTTTTGAGACTATCCATTTAGCTCTAACAAAAAGAATTTCACTTGTCCATCACGCACGATATCCGGAAGGTTTTGATGTTGATCCACCGCTAGATAGCTGTAGAGTCTTCCTTGATATTAATTTCCAAGGCCTATGACAGGGTTTGACACAATGGTTTGATTTTCAAAATAAAGCCTCAAGTTGCATTCTGTTCTATTTTTTCATTCATCGGAAATTTTCTTCCTGAGAGCCTCTTAATAGACAGAACGGGACAAAATTTCTTTGCTCGTGTTCCTCGGGGCTCTATTTTGTGGCCCCTTTCGATTTATAATAAGGACCTCTCTAAAGAGGTTATTTCTTAGATCGAAAACCTTGCTTTATGTTCTCTTATTCTAGACTACATTTGCTGTTCTAATGAACTGACCAATGACATGCAGAAGGTCAGTGAGTGAGCTTATCAATGAAAAATGGTTAGTCTGATTTGTTTATGCAGAAAAGTTCTTTAGGCGAAATGCACTGCTAGTCCCTTTTCTCTAGTTCTCTTTTGTATTTTTTTGTTTTTTACTATCTTTTTTGCTAAAGTTCCTTCCTCCTGGCAGTGTGGTCCAGTGGTCTTTCAGAGGAGGGTTGTAGTATTTAGTATAGTATAGTTTGGATAGAAAGTATTTCACTTACACAATGGACAAAGCATGCCATAGATGGTGAAATAAGAATCATCAATGACGGTATAATTTCTTCCTGCGTGAATACTCTTACAAACATGTTGAACTTGAATGTGTTGCTTTTCATGGTTTTTCATGTGACTGTGGAATTGTGTGACGCGTAGCCCACAATGACTGCCAAGCGATCCGTCTAGAAGAAAGACAAAGAGATCAATGATTGAGTTTAATTTATTTGATGAATACCAATCTCAACTTCCAGTGCTCAAAATGATTAGGTTATTTAGAATCCTCTTTAACTTCATAACATATACAGGATAAATCACTAGGTTCCTGTTATTTCATATCAGATACAATAAGAAAAATAGAGTTACATAGTGCTCAAAAAAATCGAGCAAAAATAATGTTTTTGTATTGTCAAGTTATTTCAAAGCATTAACATTAAAAGTGCTCACATTTGGTATAGTATAGCTTTTGGATTAATTTTGTCCATAAGGTTTACCATAAAAATTGATACATAACAAGTCAAACATAATAATCTTAGTTCTTACGTGTGATTTGCAGGTCTTCATCAAATTTCTCAGAAGTAAAGGTATGTATTGAGGCTTCTTTTGAGTCCAGCATAGAGATGACTTTAACACTGTAAGGAATGTCACATATATTCAGCACGGTCATATACAAAGCTTCAGACTTTTTGTAGCACATTGTAGAGAAATCACCATGTCTCATAGATTTGGTGCACTGATCTGCTTTTAGAAACCCTGGATCATTTCTAAGGTCACCTAAAATTGAAAGAACCAAAGCAACTTTGAATGAAATGTTTTTCAATGTTCAAAATTTTGGTTTCTCAAGGATGTGTTTATGGCAAATTAACAAGGTCTGAGACCCACAAAAACTTTGGGCAGTTTTTAGCATGTTGAGGCTGGAGAAATATCTTAAAGTGCTTGAAAATTTGACAGTCAAAAAAGAAGATAGCCCAACTTATAACTCAAAGTTTTATTTCAAGTCTATCTCGTTTCTTAAAATCCAGGCTCTAAGCACTTTCGGATAGACTGGTATTTTTATGTCACCTGGTATTTAGCTGGTGAAGCAAAGATCAGAGCTTGTTTCTCCGGTTAGTGTAAAACGCAGGTCACAGGTCACAGGTCACAGGTTACAGGTCACAGGTCAACAAAGTGCAGACCGGAAAAAAGATAATAAGATCATAACATATACATAACAAAACATCAATACATAACGCATTAAATTACAAAAAAGTAATACATGTTATTTAGATATTATAAAATGACAATTGAATAGAATAACAACCTAGTGACACTTACTTACAAAAATAATGACAAAATCATAAAATATGATGCCTAGCAAGACAAAAGCACGAAAAATATTTATTATACAAAATGTGATGTGGATGGTGTGAATGGATAAAAAATGGCACCAAACAGAAGCTTGCAAGGTCCCTAAGAGAGTGGTTTTAGAAGGATGGAACTAATTAATTATTCAGTTATTATTTTAATGTCTTAATGACAATTTTTGACAAAAATATTAACAGAATCATAAAATCTGATGCAAGAAAAGACAAAAACACGAAAAATATTTATAATACAGAATGTGATGTTGATAGTGTGAATGGATATAAAACGGCACCAATCAGAAGCTTGTGAGGTCCCTAAGAGAGTGGTTTTAGAAGGATGAAACTAATTAATCATTCAATTGTTATTTTAGTGACTTAATGACAATTTTTGACAAAAATATTGACAGAATCACAAAATATCATGTCTTACAAGAGAAAAACACCAAAAATATTTAGCATACCGAATGTGATGATAACAATATGGCTGGATATAAAATTACACCAATCAGAAGCTCGTGAGTTCTCTGAGAAGGTAGTTTTAGAGCGATGTGTTTTATTATATGTAACCATCATATAACATTACAAACATTACAATATGTAATATACCTGTTATACGTATAATATGGTTTCAAATATTTTCTGGTCTGCGTTATACACGGCACAAACTGCGAAAGATCGATAAAAGCACATGGTTAAATTTTGATGTTTGAAATGGTTTTATATGGATGAAATTGATTGAGAATTATGTTTTTGATAATTCTTTGTGTTTTCCAAACATTTTCCTCTGCAATGACATTGATTAGAGTCAACCTGTCATCACTGACCTGTGACCTGCGACCTGCGACCTGTGGCCTTTGACCTGCGTTTTACACTAACCGTTGTTTCTCTAGGTTCAGCCTCAAAATACAAAAAAAGAGAATGATCAAACTTTTGATTCCCTCCATACCATACATTATTTAAAAATTTCTCAAAGTATTGTAGCACAAGAAAAACTATAATTCGCAAAGTTTCATCTGTGTTTCCAAAAATTCCTACTTAGGCAATGGTTATTTCTTACACGTACCTGAAGAGGATGCAATATGTCTTTTACACTTAGCTTTATCCATCATCCAATGAACTTCTAACAGACTTCCAGGTAGGTAGTGGATGACCTGATGGGTTGTAGTTCTCAACACCACTGGCTTTATCTGTCAAAATAAAAGGAAGTAATGAATACATGTCTTTCTTTTTGCTATGTTATTCTTCATTCTGAATCCTGAGCAACATGGTTAAAAATATGATTTAATAAAGCCATTGAGGACCTTATCATTATTGGGAATGGTTGTAAACAAGGGAGATGATGGCCTCTGTGCTTAGAAATTTGGTTCTTTGAGCACTCAGACTTTGTCAAGGAGCAAGCTCTGCTACTCCGCTCGACACAGGCGATTATCACTCAGTTTATTGAGCCTTCTGACGACAACAGCAGTCCATGCTTGCTTACCTAAGTTGCGCTGATGAATCCTGGGAAGGACAATACATGCGTCTGCTAATAGATATCATGTGCTTCCCCCAGTAACAAAAGTATTCCAATAAAATTTCATTATTTAGAAAAAACACACATTCAAGAAGCATCTTTACATAGCCATTCTAAAGCCCATGAGGTCTCACTGTAAAATGAGAGGGAAATCCAATAATTTTCTTTTCTTACAAAAACACAAAAACACGAAATATATAAAGGATAAGTAGTATTTCTGTAATATAAGAGATTTTCTTTTTGTTTAACTTACATTTATATGATAAAGATGATCTGAATGATCGGTACGTTGGTTAATTGTCATGACAACTCCAAAGCCATTGTCTATAATAAATGATGGTAGACAGATTTTGCAATAATTTCATCGCTAGAATAAAACGCTGTAATTTAGGCCAATAAAGATCAGGGATTAAGATTTTATAAAAGGAGTAAAAGGCTCATTGGTGAACATTATAGAGAATGAATGAGATGTTTCCTGTCTTAAAGGGATATATACCTATGTCAAGTGCCCTGTCTAATTCAATTTCATTTTAAGAAACACCATAACTCCAAATTTGAGTCAAAGGCTGAACCTGTGTCGTGGGAGAAGCCTCTCTTTTTTAGTGAAAATAAAAAAGAGAAACAGAAAATAAAACAAGAAGTGGAAAAACTGGTTTGTCATTGTGGAAGTACTGTACCATTTGACAAGAAGGATTGATTTCACAGCTTTTGACCCTGGAACAGCTACGCATGACAAGAGAACACCTGGGTTCCCATGCGTAGCTGAGCAGGTACCAATCCTTTATTTTATCTGCATTATCTTGATCTACACGTTGTGCGAGCATTCTTCGGATACACCCCTCCCTCAGTCTTGTTTGATCTTCTAAGTCTGGGATGGCAAATAATGAGTGCAACAAAACTTCCAAACAAGAAGATGTTAACTCAGTAATTGGTGAGCTCTGCCTACTAGCTCCTACCGACGACATCAAGAGATGTATCAAAACCTACCAATATGGAAAGGACCTTGATCGTTTGAAGGAAGGATTTCAACGGATTTACCAAATCTATTTTAGAAGATACCTTGTCTTTTCTATAAGTACCTGAGCAAAAAGACTATCTGAAACCTTCAAACATACATAACCTTATATGTAGGATCCAGAACTTGCTTCCAGAGAGATGCGTCATCTGTAATGAATCTTATTGTGTAAGGTTGGAGGATAATCCCCTTCTTCAATGCGTCATGTGTGGACAGGATGTTCATAGGCAATGTTTTCTTCTTCAACTCGGTGCTGCTGACCAAAATATGGACAGTGATAGTCTCTTGTCTATCATTAATCCACATAACATCAAAAACCTCTACTACCTTTGTGATCACTGTGCTAATGAGAACCTCCCAAAGAGCGAAGCAGGAAAGAAGAAAAACAAAAGACAGAGAGACCTTAATAACCTTGTCAAGCCAATACCAATGGCAGGTAAACAAAACCTGTGCGCACTATGTAAAAGGAAAATGCAAGTACGGAATAAAGGGAAGAGACTGCAAGTTCGACCATCCAAAAGCATGTCGAAAATTCATGAAGCACGGAACCAGAGCCAGAGTTGGCTGTCAAAAAGGTAGAAACTTGTCACCCTTTTTTCACTGAGGAAAGGAGAATGTTTCAATAAGATGTGTCAGCTAACACATGTAAAAGGAACAAAAAGAAATGCCGAAACCTACCCACAGAGAGAGAGAGAGAATATCAAAACAAATGGGATGTCAAAGAAAATCAGTACCAAAATGATTTTAATGAACAACACTATCAGCATGACAACAGGGAGTATGGATCTCAAGAAACCCATCAAAGGGATAACCAGAATACAAACAAAGAAATGGATTTTTTAGCTATTTTTCAAAAATTCAAAAAAGACTTAATACTGGAGATCGATCAGAAAATATCCACACTGATGGACAAACAAGTGAGGAAGGAAATACCACTATAATACCAGTATCCTCAACGAATGATGTCCCCTCAGAACACCAACTGGGGAATAAACCCGTCAATGATCAACCCGTCTCGCTAAATTCATTTTCAATTCTAAACGTTCAAGGACTTAAACCACAAACAGTTCAATCAACAGTACCATATATCAAAGACAAGTTGATTGAGAATAACTTTTTATTTATGATTTTAACAGAAACTTGGCTCAAAGACCATAATGATGCTGAGTTACACATAGAAGGCTATGAAATATTTCGGTCCGACAGAAAAAGACCAAAGTCACGATTTGGAAGATGTAGTGGTGGTGTCGCTATATACATGAGAGAAGATATTTCATCACACTTCAAACAGACCGTTACACACTCAAATGGCGTTATCGAAGTCATCTGTCTGAGTTCGACTACATTGGATATCCAAATATGGGGAATATACCGACAGCCAGACGACTCATCAAACGGGAATCCATCTAAGAATGAACAATTCAAACCAGTTATAGAGTTAATTAAATCAGAACTAGACAAAACTGAAGGAAAAACACCAGACATCTTCATAGCAGGTGATTTTAACCTGCCACACGCAAATTGGGACAGCAAGTGCTCAAACCCTGGGGCATCTACAGAGGAACAAAGAATGACTAGTGAAATATTAACTCTTATGAATGACCATAATCTGATTCAACACATTAGAGGAGCCACACACAAAGCAGGAAATACACTGGATTTAATGCTCACAAATAACCCTCTACTAATACACAGCTATGAATCAGCCCCATCACCAGATTACATATCCCATCACTCAATGATCAATGTTAAAATTCACTTTGATTTACACTCAAGTTTCCAAAAGGAGGATCCCTTTGTTGTGCGTAATGTATTTGATGAGTACAATTTTCATTCAAAAACAATAAACTGGGTATCAATCAAGGAAAAATGAAGGATAAATTGTGGACAGACCTTCATGATCAACCGACAGCTGACCAATTGTCAACAATCACAGACTGGATCATAGAAATAATTAAGGAATATGTACCAAAACGAAAACCAAACACTAAAAAATTTCAGAAGATACTACGCGAGCGAAAGATTTTATTCAGAAAAAGAAAAAACATTTTTAGAAAATTTCCAAACCCAATGAAAAATGCAAAATCCAAACAAAAATTAATAGACATTGAAACTAAACTAAATCTATCCTACGAATCAGAGAAGAAAAGCCAGGAAAGGAAGGCAACAGAATCAATAAAAAACAATCCAAAATTTTTTTATGCATATGCAAAAAAGCATAGTAAATCAAAATCCAAAGTTGGACCACTGCGTGACAAAAATAATTCTTTGATATATGATGCTGACCGTATTGCTAATATACTCCAAGACCAATACACATCGGTTTTCAGTGTACCATCGGAAAATGACGTCACTCATCCAACAATATGTCCAAACGTGCTAAAAGACATAGACTTTGACGAAAAAGATTTCATTGAAGCAATCTCAACATTGTCACCAAACTCTGCTCCCGGTCCTGATGGATTTCCTGCGATTTTGCTGAAAAATTGCAAAGAAGAACTTGCTAAGCCACTCGTAGGGTGGGGCGTCAAATGTCAAAGTCAGAAAATTCAAGATGTAGTGTTTTTTTAAGAAAATTTAACCCATTGTGAGGCATTCTGCGCAATTTTTAAGGTCAAAAGCTCAAAATTGGCCGAACCCCCCTGGGGGTACTGATTCGCACTACAGGTAAAAATTGGAAAAAATGGCATTTTCTGGCCTTTTCAGGTTTGTAAATATGTCAAAACTATTGCAAATCTTATTTTTTTCACTTGCTGTACTAAATTTTATGAAGAAACAACAAAATAATCATATTGGATTGAAAATTGTGCCCATTGGAGCGCTAAACGAGCCGTTTTAAGCCAATTTTGGGTAGCAAAATGCTTTTTAAGGCCAATTTTGCAAGCTCATAAACTTTAAACTGATTGATTCACATATCTGAAATTTTCAGAGATGGAATTCTTCAATAAAGTCTTTAAAGGGACATAACAGTACTTGCGAAATTTGTAAACAAACTGTATGCAGCGGATACAAAATGAAAACAAATGTCACATGTCAAAATAAAAAATCAAACCAAATATGGCTTATTTTGATTGTTCAATTGTTTTACAAGTTTGTTTTGGACACGTGATTTTAATTGTTCTTTTTAATGACACGTGATTCGCAAAATGTTTACATTTTACTACTTTAATGTCCCTTTAAGCAAAATGAATTTCAAGTTTTTCACTTTTTTCAAAAAATCATAATGGCGTCTTCAAAAATTGCTTTTTAGCAAAAAAAAATCATATTTCTCAAAAAATAGCATTTTTTAAGGCAAGCTTCTACAAACTGAGTTTAAATGCTGACTGAAATTTTTTTTGCAGTGATAGTATACTGGAGATACTCCAGGGAAATCAAAATCATTTGCGTCTGGGATGCGTCTATGTCCGCCATTATGGAAATAAAATCCCTGCTAAGAGCCATTTTTCAGGCAAAAATCCAAATTTGGACTGAAAAAATCTCTAAAATGTCAATAGACATGGGTCCAAATTTTTTTGCAGAGATAGTATTCTGGAAATACTGCAGGAAAATCAAAGTCATCTGGGCTTGGGATTTGGGTAAATCCACCATTTTGGAATTGAAATTCCTGCTAAAACGCAATATGTCAATCAAAAATCCAAATTTTGACTCAAAAAATATTAAAAATGGCAATAGACATGAACCTAAAATCTTTTTGCAGTGATAGTCTCCTGGAAGTACTCTAGGAAAATCAAAATCATTTGGGTTTAGGATTTGGGTATATCCCCCATTATGGAATTGAAATCTGTGCTAAAACTGGCTAAATTGCAACATTTCAAGCAAAAATCCCATATTGATTTAAAAACTGCTCTAATATGGCAATAGACATGAACCTAAAATCTTTTTGCAGTGATAGTGTTCTGTAAATATTCTAGGGGTAAAAACTATTCAGGTATAAGATGCTTCTGGGACCGCAATTTTTAAACTGAAGCCAGTTTTAAAATGTATATAATATTTCTAGCTAAAATTCAATCTTTTTTTGACGGAACAAGTCTTGAAAATGGAAATGTAAGTGGGCTATAAAGAATTGTTGAGTGAAATGGGATTTTTTAAATGATTTATTTCAACTAGTATTTCTAAATTAAAGGATTGTAAATTCACATTCTTTGTTTAATATAATATACAAAATATTTAGTCAATTATGATGTATCGGATGGAAATATGTAGCATTTTAGCAGAGATTTCATTTCCATAAGGGTGGATGTAAACAAATCTCAGACTGAAATGATTTTGTTTTCCCAGGAATATTCACAGAATACTATCACTTCAAAAAAATTTGGGTCCATGTCTATTGTCTTTTAGAGCAATTTTTATTCAAAAACGGGGTTTTTGCTTGAAACGTTGTATTTTAGCCAGTTTTAACACTATTTCAATTCCATAATGGGGGATATACCCAAATCCTAAACCCAAACGATTTTGATTTCCCTGGAGTATTTCCAGAAGACTATCACTGCAAAAAGATTTTAGGCTCATGTCTATTGCCATTTTTAATATTTTTTGAGTCAAAATTTGGATTTTTGATTGAAATATTGCGTTTTAGCAGGAATTTCAATTCCAAAATGGTGGATTTACCCAAATCCCAAGCACAGATGACTTTGATTTTCCTGTAGTATTTCCAGAATACTATCACTGCAAGAAAATTTGGACCCATGTCTATTGACATTTTAGAGATTTTTTCAGTCCAAATTTGGGTTTTTGGCCTGAAAAATGGCTCTTAGCAGGAATTTTATTTCCATAATGGCGGACATAGACCCATCCCAGACCCAATTGATTTTGATTTGCCTGGAGTATCTCAAGTATACTATCACTGCAAAAAAAGTTTTAGTCAGCATTTAAACTCAGTTTGTAGAAACTTGCCTTAAAAAATGCTATTTTTTGAGAAATATGATTTTTTTTTGCTAAAAAGCAATTTTTGAAGACGCCATTATGATTTTTTGAAAAAAGTGAAAAACTTGAAATTCATTTTGCTTAAAGACTTTATTGAAGAATTCCATCTCTGAAAATTTCAGACATGTGAATCAATCAGTTTAAAGTTTATGAGCTTGCAAAATTGGCCTTAAAAAGCATTTTGCTACCCAAAATTGGCTTAAAACGGCTCGTTTAGGGATCTAATGGGCACAATTTTTAATCCAATATGATTATTTTGTTGTTTCTTCATAAAATTTAGTACAGCAAGTGAAAAAAATAAGATTTGCAATAGTTTTGACATATTTACAGGCCTGAAAAGGCCAGAAAATGCCATTTTTTCCAATTTTTACCTGTAGTGCGAATCAGTACCCCCAGGGGGGTTCGGCCAATTTTGAACTTCTGACCTTAAAAATTGCGCAGAATGCCTCACAATAGGTTAAATTTTCATAAAAAAACACTACATCTTGAATTTTCTGACTTTGCCTCAAAAATGACTGTTGACGCCCTACCCTACCACTCGCAATATTCTGGAGGAACTGTCTGAACCATGGAGTAACAGAGGAGATTCACAAAAGAAATCATATCACACCAATATCAAAGGGTGGAGATCAAAGAGAGCCATCTAACTACAGGCCAGTATCACTTACGTCCCATCTCACCAAGGTGTTTGAAAAAATAGTTCGAAAGAAGATAGTCGAATTTATCAACAACAATGACTTGTTCAACCCAACACAGCATGGTTTCCGGGAAGGGCGATCATGCCTTAGTCAATTACTCAGCCACTATGACAGTATCCTATCAAAACTAGAAGAAGGATTGGATGTAGATGTTGTATATCTCGATTTTTCAAAAGCATTTGATAAAGTCGACCACAGGATACTGCTATCAAAACTGAAATCTATTGGAATAACAGACAAACTACTTAAATGGATTAAGTCATTTCTTCAAGACAGAAACCAAGTAGTATTTGTAGACGGTCACAAGTCGTACCAGGCAAAAATTCAATCAGGAGTACCTCAAGGATCGGTTCTTGGGCCATTATTCTTCATCATCATGATATCAGACATTCACTACTAGGTCTTAAAACATCAATTGTGGACACGGTTGATGTTTTTTATCCACAGTCAATCATTTTTATGGACAGTCAATATCCAAACATCGACTGTCAATACTTTTCATCAACTGTCAATATCCAGATATCAACAGTCGATATCCAGACATCAGCAGTCAATATCCAAACATAGACTGTCAATGCTTTTCATCAACTGTTGAGATTATTTAATTGACTGCTGATGTCTGGATATTGACTGTTGATATCTGGATATTGACAGTTGATGAAAAGTATTGAAAGTCGATGTTTGGATATTGACGGTCCATAAAAATGATTGACGGTCCATAAAAATGATTGACGGTCCATAAAAATGATTGACTGTGGATAAAAAACATCAACCGTGTCCACAATTGATGTTTTCAGGCCTAGTAGTGATTGATGAAGGGACAACCAAAGCAGAACTTGCAAGTTTTGCTGATGACACACGAGTAAAGAAAGGAATCCAAAACATCATTGACCAGTTTCACCTACAAAACGACCTTAACAATGTTTATCAATGGTCGACCATAAACAAAATGATGTTAAATGGAAAAAAGTTCGAGCATCTCCATTATGGAAACGGACCAGCCACCAGTTATTTCACAGGTGAAGGAAAGATAATCCAAACCAAATCTTCAACAAGGGATCTTGGTGTTACCATGTCAGACGATGCGAAATTCAACCAACATATTCTAACCATTGTAGAAAAAGTACAGATACTCATTGGTTGGATTCTGAGAACATTCAGCTCAAGAGAACATGATGTCATGCTCACTCTTTGGAAGTCTTTAGTCATACCACACATCGACAACTGTTCTCAACTATGGTCACCCAACGAAGTTAATCTGATCCAGCAGATCGAAGATCTCCAAAAATCATTCACAAGGAGGATTAAAAACCTACACAACCAAAACTATTGGGAAAGACTACAAACATTAAAACTGTTTTCACTGCAGAGAATGCGTGAAAGATATATTATCATATACACTTGGTGTATTATTGAGAAGCTTGTCCCGAATCCTGGGACAATCACGTTCTATGCCAATCCCAGACAAGGAAGAAAATGTCACATACCACTAGTGAAAAGGGGGCCCTGGCAAAAAGTCATATACTCAAGTTTTAAAGTCCAAGGACCAAGGCTTTTCAACTCTCTGCCAAAACGTCTGAGGGATCTCACTGGGTGCAAGAAATTGAAATTCAAAACTGAGCTGGATAAATATCTTTTTACAGTTCCCGACGAGCCACTAGTGACTGGCTACACTATGATGAGACGAGCTGAAACAAACAGCATCATCAATATGAAAATTTACATCGGTCCTCACAGGATGGATGCGTAAAGATATTACGAAACAAGCTCAAGGTAACTCAAGGTAAGGTAGTCACTACACTTAATTTATTCAACTACAGTCATGATAATTCATCAAGTTCCTTGGAAACAAAACTGTACATCATACATTTCATTGTTAAAGTTAAAAGTACTGCTGGCTTATTTTAACTTGAAGTTGAAGGGGAGAGTATCTTAAAGGAAGACATTTTGGCGGGAACTTAATTTGGCGGGAACTTAATTTGGCGGATTTGGCGGATTTGGTCGAAATCCGCCAAATTAAGTTCCCGCCAAATTTAATTTATTCCGTCATCCGCCAAATTAAATTCCCTCTGAAAAAACTTTTCAGCTGTCCGCCAAATTAAACTCCCGCCAAAATTTCTTCCTTTAAGGTATTCTTGGACACCCAGTAGAATTTTATGCAGCAAAAAAGTAAATAGTAAAAAGGGAGTATTTATGATAATATAATGTTGTTGTTTTTTTAACTTACCAATATTTATTGGTTTTGGGTTAGTTGATATATCATCAAAGTGAATGAATATATTTTGCTCGATCTTTAATATTGTAAGTGCTAGAGATTTGCCTGTTTTGCAAGGTTTTCCAGAGATAATAAAAGTCGTTCCATTGTAAACAGATATTGAATCATAAGGTCCTAAGTCTAGTTGTTTTTCTGGTTCTATCTTCTGCCAAAGTGTATCAATACCATTCATAACTGTAAACACAAGAAATAGATAGAATAAGAAAATCAAAGTATTCATATTTTCAAAAAGGCAGTTTGTATAGTTTGACGTTTTGTGAACAAAAAAGTACAGCTGAACTGAGCTGAAAAGTGTCGATCAATATTTTATCCATCTCTATTTCGGAGAAAATACCCAATCTAAGCAGTGTTATTTTTTGAAACATAGAAGCAAGATTACACTCTTAGATTCTTGTTTTTCTTTTTAAACAATGGATATAAAAATCAACTCACACTGAAAAATGACAACAATTACAAAACACCAAATCATAATTCTTGGTGTATTGTTATAATCTTTTTTGTGCTAAAAAAAACAGAACAGTGTTGACAAATTTTTAGCAACCTGATGAAGATATGTTATCAAATGTGCTGAAATTATTTTCAATTCAAATTGATATTATCTATATACCTAATGATGGTCATAATTTCAAGCCACGATTTTAAGTCAGGTTTTTAATTAAATAGTATTATAATATCAATAATAATTATTCTAAATTTTAAATGTTATATCTTATTTTAATCTGTCAATCAAGATGGCCCAGGGTATTGATTGCCCACCCTTTCCCAGCCACTTGAACTTGAAAAGTCCCAACATGACCCAAACTGGCCGGCGCAGCACTGCGTGTTCAAAACATGTTTGGGCCAGCAGACAGGCAGCTTGGGAAAAACTGTGTTTCCATTTCGAGAAATGATGCGCAAGTCATCGATGACGCAAGCAATTGACAAAAGAAATAAACTAAAAGTGGGAAAAAATTATTGTTCTCCAATCTCAGCCAATCTTGGGGTTTTGCTAAACTCAAAATTAAGTTAGTAGGTTTTATGATCTTTCCTATATGATATATATGTGAAGAAACAGGAAGAAATAAGGATTTCTGTCCAACTATATTCCCTCAGGAGATTTGGGTGGCAGAGCAGCATAAAAAAACCCCAGATTGAGATTGGTGAACATGAAGAAAAGAAGAAAAACTAAAAATTCACCCCCTGGAAAATATTTTGCTATCCAATCACCAAGATATATAATTGTTTTATTAATTGTGAAATCAAAAAATTGCTGTGTGCTTGTTTAAAAAGAATTATCCTATCAAATGAAGATAAAGCGCTTTCATCCAATCAGAAAGGATTCTTTAAAAAAAATAACACTTGCATCAAATTCCTGCTTTCGTTTGAAGAGAACTAAAGATAAGAAAGAATTCAAACCTTACTAGGATCCAAAGCACCAAAAAAGCAATTAGCGCATTGCAGCGAAAATATATTCAATTCATTTTATGTCTAGCCTAGCCTAATTGTCAGCTGTAAGGGGGGCTTTTAAAGAATGTGAGAGATTATTTATATGAAAAACAAAACACACGGTTTTTCCTAAGCTGGCAGGTTTTTGGGAAGGTGAAAATTCAAAATCTTGTGGCCCAAACTTTGCTCCAGACATTTATTTGGGCCCGGACATTTGTTAAAGAAAGGATGATTTATAACAATGGTGATTGAGTATTCTACATGCGTCAAGGTTCAAAGAAATGGCTTGGCCCAGCCAAAGAACCAGATGTTTCCAAAGAAGGTTGAAACCATCTCAATCATTCAAGTAATCCTCAGAGTGGAAGTCTGCAAAAGTAATAAGTTGTGCTGGTAGTGGTAAAACCAATGGGAAGTTTAAAAGCTGGTTGCTTGCCTACAAAAACTCATTTGCTCCATCAACAGCTAAACTCTGGAATGGTCTCCCTGGTGGACGACAATTAAAGAAGTAAGTAAGTAAGTAACTATTTTTATTTACCATTTGAACACTAATAATACACGAGACGGTATCCACAAATCAGAAAAGAAGGAGACCGAAGAAGAAGAACATTCATCTTTCAAAAACAAACTTGAAGACCACTTTGGTTACGTTATTGGAACTAATTTTCGCGGGAACTAATTTTCGCGGTCGAAAAAAATCTCCGAAAAATTGCACTTTGTGGGTTCTAATTTTTGCGGTTTTTTCCATTCTGGAATTTTTGCGGGTTTTAATTTTCGCGGGTTTTAATTTTCGCGGTTTTGCCCTTTTTTGGACAAAATTCTTTCATTTACCTAGGAATTTTCCAATTTTTCGATAAAATTGAAAAAAAATTGTATTTCGCGGGAATTAATTTTCGCGGTTTTCAACTCTCAAAATTTTTCAACAGAATCTTATGCCGCCATCTTTAATTTGCCAAACTAAATGTGCGCGCGCATGTGTTAACCTTAAAGCGGCCCTTATTTTCGGCCCCCAGGCCCTACTGCATTGCTGAATTTTGACATGAAAATTTCAATAAGGGTACATGAAAAAACTTGAACGGGACTCAATGTGGGTTAAGTAAAACAAAAAATAATGATTCAAAGACATGCTCCGTTCGCCCGTGCCCGCCATTATGGGAAAGATCCGAACCTGCGAACAGCGGCCAAAAAAACCTGATGATTTTACCGACTTTCCTTAATTGGGTTTTCTTGTAAATAAACAGTCGGTCGGACGACCCGAATGCAACATATTTTTGATTGCCGCCTAGTGTTTTTTTAGCTGCTCCTGAAAACTCTGGAAGTTTCCTGAGCGCCGGGAGGGTCCTATCTATGTATGAAATATATTTTCAACAGTGTTGCAAGTAGGTTTTGTGAATATGGACGGAAACCTTAGGATTAGATGGTGATTTGAACCAAAAACCCTCTTACTGGCAAGACGGAAATGATATATTTGTATCTCAACTGGACGGATATCCGTCTACAGACGGAAAAGTTGCAACACTGATTCAAAGATCAAAGAATTTTACCGTTAACTTCAATTGCAATTGATAGCAAGTTTTGAGGCATTCAAAGTTTGTAAATATGAATGGTGGCTTTCATGAGCTTAATCTTGGTACTATTTTCAACTTTCCCCCAAATTGCCCTTCTTGATATGAAAGGGCCTTTCCAGACAGGGGGCGGACGACACAGGATTTCCGAGGGCAAAAGTTTTTACCGAAATTCGAAATTTCTGAGGCGAGAGAAGAAAGTTTCCAAGCCCAAGGCAGGCAATTGAATTAAAAAAGGCAAAAGACAGAAAGAGAGTGGAATTTCCGATCCATTTTGCAAAAGTACATGGACTTTTAGTGGAATTTCCGACCACCACTGGAAAAGAAAAATTATTTCCAAGGCTAGAAAAAATTTAAAAATGCACGTCGTCCGATGGGGGCTAACAAAAATCTTTTGGAATGGCCTAAAGCAGGACCCTGCCGACGCCACCGGACTGTCCGGTGTATTTGTCCGGTGGCAAAAAGTATCCTTTCGCTACACCGGATCAGTGAGGGGGCGATTCTACTCAAAGTTGTACATGTCCTTTCCGCAACAGGGTACCAAAATGCCAAATTTCAAATTGGTTTAGGAACTAATATTTTGCCCTAAAAAGTTAGTTATAGTATTGTCTTTCTTGAATCTGAAGTCTGCCCCAAAGATTTCTGATAATTTTAAGTCTTTCCTTACCATTCTCGTAGAGTCATCAATTTTTGTTAAGAAATTATTGAAACCAAGTTTAGCTTATTTAAAATTTCCTGTTGAATGGGGAACATCAAGACTGGGTCAAAATAAAGACCAGCTTGGTTACCAACTTAGAACAACTGTTTTCTGCTCTTAAAACTACTTATCACTATCAAAATTTACCAAACTGTTGCGGAAAGGACATAATCTGAAATTTTAAGTATGCAACTGTTTTCAAAAACTGTCAAGAAAGCAATTATTCATGGTTTAAAGTATTTAGTATTCAATTTTACACTTTTAAATTGCTTAAAAATCATAAGTATGACTTTTTATGTATTCCTAAATAAAATAAATTAGTTCTCAAATAATGTTGCGGAAAGGACAAAAATTAGAGGGAACAGACTCTTGAAGGTTACACAGAATAAGAAGATCGTGAACGGTGTAGACTGGTTGGTCTGGATTGAATGATAAGATGTCCTTAAGAGCTTTCTTTACTGTTGCCTCAATGCCATCTGGGATACCTTTACCATGTCCACTTTCAAGCCAAATCCATTTAATATCAATTTTATTATTCAGAATATGAATGTAATAACCAGCACATGGTTCTGTTTCTGTACTGAGATGTTGGCGAATCAGAAATAAAGTTTATTTTCTTAGCACCAGTCTTCACTAGTTCATCAAGAATTGGTTGAATGCTTGTCATGACTGCAGGAGCTTTATGGTCAGTGCAATCACTGATGGCGCAACGAGAATATCTGCTTATTTCGAACCATATGTACATTGGGTGAAGGCAAACTGTATTTTCATGATAATACACTGACTATTCTTCACGGCTTTGTCGCATTTTGGCATTTTCTGACCAATCGAGCTGAATGGTGATAACGTCAGACTTAGATTGGGCCTCTTCTCTTGCAAGTTTAAATGCTTTGTATTGCGAGTGAACACGAGACTTGTGGTCATGCATTATTTTCAATTCGTTGAGAAGTCTTTTTTTGAATTTGGTGAAACTTAAAGTTACTAGAACTTTACGGCTAACTTTCTTTAACCTTCTTTTTTTTTTCTTTGTGGTTTCAATTTTCAAAACAAAATGTGATAGGCGCACTGAAGTTAAGATCCTTAACTTTTCTGACAAGCTCATCAATATTGCGATAATCCATAGTGTCATTACATCTTATGTCAGTGCGTTTTGTGAATTTGCTTAGTGCCTCAAGTTTTATTTCGGGATTCAAGCACATTACACAAAGACAGGTTCCCCAATCGTTTGGGTTAGGCTTCACCACATTGAAAGGGCAATTTTGTGAAAAATATGATAAACTGCACTCGTTGGAGTTTTCAGCCTTGAATTTCTCAAATAATGAAGAAATTGAACACAAACGATATCTGAGGGACAGGATCTCGTCGGGATCTGCAGGGTTTTTCTTCATTTTTTTGTATCCGTACACATACGTGAGACATCGTCTCGTAGAAAAAACTTTCTTACTAGTTCTTGTAACTCAGTTAAAGCTTCCTTTTCTGAGTTAAATGAAACGTTCAAAAGATTTACCCCAAGCTCTTGCGTCATTTTGGTGTTAAAGCCCAACTGGGAGACCATCATGCACCAGTTTGGATTTTACTTTCTTCTTCTGAGATGGACTTGGGCTCCACAGCTTCATTTTGGGTACTGGAGCTTGTTGAAGAAGAGGAGTGTTCATTATTTGATGAAGATGACTGTTCACCGGTGCTTGTATTATTTTTTTCATAAGATCTTCTCAAGCGTTTCATCTTATTCTTTACAATAGATTTTTGTGGAATGGAAAAAGTGTTATCAGTTCTGGTTTGCAACCTTTTCAACTCTTTCTGTTTTGCTCTATAGTTTTTCTTTGCCAACCCTAACCCTAACCCTAACAACCCTAAACAACTTCATTTTCGTTAGATTTTCTGTCTTAAGCTGCCTTTCTGTTTGCAGCATTCTTTCTTTCGCGATCTTGATCCTTTAACTTTCCATGTAGCCTTTTGTTCTGATAAATAATTGCTCTTTTTTCTCTTGATCTCTCTGTGCTAGTTTTACCCATTTTACTATTATATCTAATCTAAAGAAAAAGATACACTTTTAAATATGAAACAATTTGTGTTAGGCTAAAACCTTTAGAAAATGAACTATCATCACAATATCAAATTTCATATTTGATTGTTTACAAAAAGTTATCTCTGCACGCCAAACGTTTTCCATTCAAAATTGAATGTTTACAAATCAGAAAGCAATGCAATGTCTTCATGAAAAGTTAAAAATTAAAAGAATAACATTGGAAGAACTAAAAGTAGTCCAAAAAAAACCTAAATACATCGAAAAAACATACCAAACTAACTCAGAAATTCAGTTTAAAAAAGTGTTGCGGAAAGGACATTAGTGTTGCGGAAAGGACATCATGTTTGAACCTTGATTACTTGTGGACAACACAGCATTCAGAAACCAAACTTATAAAAATAATTTCTTTATAAGAATGCTAGCAAACTGAATAAAGAATTCAAGCCCTGACACCCCATGGAAAAAAATTGTGTACAAATGTTTAGCGTTGCGGAAAGGACAGATTTTGGGACCATGGCTTATTGACATCCAAAGATGTATGAATTCTAGATCAAGTACAGCATCCTTTTAAAATTAAAAAAGATTCTGTCAATGCTAGATAGAAGAGCTTTAAAAAAAACCTGTTTTGGGTGGAATAGCAACAGTAGAAACAATTTTCTGACTCAAACAACAAAAGTGTTGCGGAAAGGACAAAATTTGGAGCCATAAATGAAACCTGAAGTAAATAACATATGATTTTATTAGAAGCAAAGAAGGAAAAAAATCATATAAAAATTTACCTTCCCCATACCTTTAGAGTATGAAATCAAGTCACTGTAATGATAGAACCCTTTATAAATGGTACATTTCAGTCTCAGTTCAAAGGGCACTTTTTTGAAAAAATGCCAAAAATTGGCTTTTTTCAACTTTGGACTCAAATTTTTGAAAATGACGGTCCAGGTGCCAACTTAAACTGAATTTCCCATGGGGGCACATGTAAAGTAGAAGCTTTAAGCCAATAAAACCCCTGCCAGATCGTCTCCTTGAATAGCTATATCAAAAACTGTTGCGGAAAGGACAATGTACAACTTTGAGTAGAATCGCCCGAGGATCTTATCGCGATTCTCAGATTTACGGAAAATACCAGCTTTTTGCTGATTTTTGCCTCGATTGCCCAAAACCTGTAACCTTTTTAGCTTGAGGGAAGAAAAAAATTAGAGTTTTTGGCTTTGCCAAAAAAACGCCTAGTCAAAATTTTTTCATCTTCGCAGGATCCATTCCCAACCTCAAAATACATCTTTTTGTCTAGGGGTTTGTTTGGCAAATTCTTCCTTCGAAGAATATCGATCACTTTCGTTTTCCCCTGAAGACCGCGAGAGAAAAAATATTAGGGCCCGCGCTCTAGGCGGGCGGCCTAGACTGGCTTTCGTTTTGTATAATTTTATAATGACGTATAAGGTAGCATAATTCATGCAAAAATAATATGATAATCTTTTTGTTTTTTATTTTCGGGTATGCCGCCAAACATTGACGTCATCGTGTATGGATTTAGCATGAACAATAGGACCGACAGACTCGACAAAAGGAACAAACAATAAGACGACCCGAGAATCTTACGATGAGGGCGTTTTGTCTCCGCCTGATATCACGCCCACAGAAGACGTTGTTTAAAAAGCGGGGGTAAAAATAGTAAGTAATAGCTTTTGTAAGTGTTTATTTTGCGAAATATATAACCATTCTCTAATATGGTCTACAAACTAGCATTTCTAGAATTTTGATAATGAAAACTTAAATATATAATGAAGAAAAAAACAAACCATTTCAATTTTATTTATAAGTTTAACCCCCGGAAAAATTATGTATTACCTATTACATAACTTTACATTTCCCGACTCGCTAACTCCCAGAGGAATTCCGATTGTAAACCCGATTGGTTAATTTCGGAACATCTTCATAATGGCAGATAATTTAGAAGTGTCTAGTGGAAGGAAAGAGTTACATCGGATCACCCAAAGTACCCTCATGTTTTTTTTTTATTTTCTTATCTCTGATCCTGTCTTTCTCTTTTTCTGACTGTCTGAGTTTCTGAGTTTCTGAGACTTAGTTTCTCATTTCTGACTGAGTTTTCATACCTGTCAATCATTTGTCCATCAATTTCGACCAACCTAATTTTCGCACCGAGTGGGATTCGAACCACCACCAAAGAAAGACCTTCAGATTCGGAAGCCAGCGCTCTATCCACTGAGCCATCGCCGCACAGCAAATCCACGCAATTCATAACATATTATACCAAACTAGCAAAAGACGGGGGTAATGTTATTATAATATGGGTAAAAGTACCCCTTTTTTAAACCTGACTGAAATTCGAGCCGTTACTAGCAACCCTGCGGGGCCCAAGGCGCCGAGTATGCACCCGGCACAGTGACAAGCCGTTACTAGCAACCCTGACCCTACCTAACTGTTAGTTAATCAATTCCAAACAACAAAACCCCCGGAAAGGTGACTATCAGCGATCCGTGGATAAAAAAATAAAAAAATGAAAAATAAAAAAATGAAGGTAACTTTGGGTGATCCGATATAACTCTCTCCCTAGTGGAAAGGCTGTGTGAATTTTCAGATGTCAGTGGTAATTTTGTTGGTTGATGGCTTGTTGAATCTGGGAAGAAAAAAGGAAACAGGTATAGCTTTTTCTAACCAAGGATCTGAAGGATTCGAGCCACACTGCGGATGCAATAAGTCCGGTGTCAGTCAGGTGTTGCATACAGGGAATTTCGGACACGAAACAAAAAATTAAGAAACACCGGACGCACCGGACTGGTCATGTCCGGTGTTTTGATTGTCCGGTGGAAAAAAATATCCTTCTCCGACACCGGACATCCGACTTCCTTAAGTCCGGTGTAGAGATTGTCCGGTGGTAAAAAAAATTCTCATTTTACACCGGACTTTCGCGTGTCCGGTGTGCGTTAAGTCTGGAGCGTCGGCAGCAGGGTCCTCCCCAAAGCGATGACGAAAAGAAAATATAGAGGTGGCATCATGATGGCAAATTACCACACCACCACCCCAATATAATGAACAAATTGTGAGCCTGTAGTCTCCTATAACTAACTAAACCTAAAATGTAATGGAAAAATGTAATAGAAACAATAAAATTTAAAATTTACACTGGCTTTATATACACCACCACAAAACCATGAACTTTTAATAAAATTCCGCAGGATTTTAAGCAATGTCATTTAGTGCCGCCGTCACATAGTCGTTGGTTTTGGAAGAGGGCGGTGGGTGGTGCAGGCGATGATCTCAAAAAATAATCAATCAAATCTCGAATAATTTCGTATTTTGATTGCCCATATTTTTGACTAGTCTATCTCTCTCTCTCTCCATGGATTGTGATCAACCTTGCCCTTGATTCCTCCTTCTCTTAATTGCTGAGTATCAGAGAAAGTACCATTTTGGGAATCTTTGGTATGACGTGCGTGGGGCGGCTGCCTGGGGGTTGAACCCACACTAACTTACGCATAGTCAGATGCTCTGCGCACCACACCCACGGTACCCTGAGTCTCGCCCTGAGTATCAGAGACCAAGTTTTCAAAGAGAAAATATTAGTGAGCTGTGATACTCAAGGTACACACACGGTGGTCATCGCCTCGCAATTATCCTTGTATATACTACTACCTACCAAGTGCAGTGGCGTGGTGGGAAAATTTCTCTGGGGTGGCCAAGGCAAATATGGCGCCGTTTTTAAAAATTATTTGTTTTTTGGCGCCCCTCTCTATACGCTCATTATGAACACAAAAAAGGGAGTGTGCGAGCGAAGCGAGCCAGAAAATTTTGAGTTTTTGTGGTAATGAGGGGCGCCATTTTTTTTTTCATTTGTCAATCTTTCGATATGGGCGCCTGAAAAATCCTTCTTGGCGTCCCTTATTTTTGGGCGCCCCTTCTCAAAAGGGCTCCTCTGGGGGGGCCTGGCCCCCCTGGCCCCCCTGCCACCACGCCACTGCTACCTACCTCACTGATTTGGGCCGTCATGGTTACTATTCAAAAGTCCACTCGACAATCAAATCTCTTTCCAAGCATCGTTGAGCATCGCTGATTGTCCTGATTGTGATTGGTTGACCTGGCTCAATTACGTCATGATCTTGAAGCTAAATCGGATTGATTTGATTGTGACTGTGAGCGAACTTACTTCTTGTATTGTGTGTTAGGAGGCTGCTGGCATAACGGATTCGTGCTCCTTTATAAGAACCTGCGGTTTTGTAGAGCTCTGCGATTCAGACTAGTGCTAGTGTTGTGGATAGTTACAGTCAGCCGCTAAAAGTACGGCACTAACTGTGCAATGACCCTGGGGGATGGCACTACACGACACGAGGTTTTGGAGGTTTTGCACACATTGCACAGTCCTTGCCGCCCGTGCGGCGTACCCCCTGCATACCCGCGGCGCCCGTGCAATGTGGGTTTTTGTATCTATGGTGGTGAAGATCAGAGATCTGACCTCAAGGAGAGCAAGTGTTGAAAATACTAAATAAAATAAGAATAGTTGGTTGGTTGCGTGGCGGTTGGTGGTGTTGTAAACAAAAAATGTCATTGTAGTGCCTTTCTTTTTTTCGCGCCAAAGCAAAATGCAGCGGGCGGGGGAGGATGTTGCATTGTTTTTTTACGAAATCGAAATCGAAAGCGAAAATCGTTCTAGCTCGACAACTCACGTAATAGATTCCGTACGTAATAGATAGCTTCTTGCTTAACCTCGCTACTGTTACCGTATTACTTCGAATTAACACCCGGGGCGTTTATTTAACTTTTTCGTTTTCGATTTTAAAAGGAGCGTTCAGCGTTTAAAAAAAGGGGGCGTTTATTAACTAATTCTTAAAGTCACAAGTTTCTAATAAATGCCGCCCCTCCCCCCCTAGAGGGGGCGTTCATTCGAAGGGGGCGTTTATTTGAGGGAGGCGTTCAAAAGAAGGGAGGCGTTTATTCGAAGTAATACGGTATTTAAAAGTGCCTACAAAGCTCAGTCCTCGGCTCATCAACGCAAAGGCAAACTTGGGCAAAGACCTCAAGAACATATTATTTTCGACATGTATTTTGATTTTCCGAAAGTTTACAGAGTTTAATTCAACTAAAATTTTATTTTGGCATTACTCAAAGATTTTAACACAAAAACCCCTGGATAAAAAGATAAGCCAATATGCTTTTTATATAGGATCAAAAAATACAAAAAAGAACTTTTGTCTTGTTTAGTATTCGTGATTCTTTTGTTGGACTTTTTAATATTGTGTTAAAGTAGCTGTGAACATGACGTCAGCATAGAAAAATCTTAAATTTGTTCCTAGTTCTCTATTCGCTAGAAAAACAACAAATCATCAAAAAGGATTGGTGACGAAAATAAAGCGCTCTCTATTTTGATTGGTTATCAGGTTGTCAATCAAATCCTTTTATTTTTCTAATCATAGACAATATACCCCATTACGATTTTGTTCGAAGGGAACGAGTTGTGTTGTTGAAGGACGACTAGTGAATAGCTGACTATTATTCGCTTTTTCATTGAGAAATTATTACGGTGTTGTTGTTTTATTCTGTTGAAAAGAGTTGCAGAACAAGAGGTTTTAGTGTACTTTGAATAAAAGATCATCAAGAAGTTCTTGGAAATCATAAAAAGCGCTGTGAAGGAAAACACTACACATGAGAACATTCAACATACGAACAGTTCATGTACCCCACGAGAAACATTGACCATTTATTTGTGAGTAAACAGTCCCAGACATTATTAACGAATTTTAATTGCGATTTCCCGGTAATTTATTATTTGTCTCGCCATATCGAAAGTTGAACATTTCCTGATTTGTATCGAATTAAAACTATGGCTACAACAATTGGGGCCATTCCTACCCATCATACCACAACTGAAACGATAAATGTCAACCATATTAAACCAGATACAGACTTTGCCACTCACTCTATGGTGACAACTACCTATGACCCAAATGTACATCATGCTGCAATAGACATTTCCAACAGCATGCATGCCTTTGCCACGGAATTATCTGTGGACCCAACTAAAGCCGGTGATGATCCTGACAGAATTAAGAGACCAATGAACTCTTTCATGGTATGGTCTAGAGAAAAACGTAGAAAGCTTGCTCAAGAAAACCCTAAAATGCATAACAGTGAAATTAGTAAACGATTAGGAGCTGAGTGGAAAGTCTTAACTGAGGAAGAGAAGGCACCTTTCGTGTATGAAGCCAAACGTTTGAGAGCTGAGCATATGAAAACACATCCGGATTATAAGTATAGGCCACGTAGAAAAAACAAAAATGCTCCAAAGAAAACTGAGCACAAAATTACAATGCCAACTGCTGTTATTGGTGCAGATGGAAAGCAAATCTTTATGCCTGCACAATATGCAGCTGCACCAGGATATGCAATTGCTTCAGCTGGGGGTATGAACTATCCAGTCCCACTAAACGCTGCCTACATGTCAGCCTTAGTGAATGGTGAAGCTGCTGCCTATCCAGCTGGGACTGCAATGTATGGCATCCCACCTGGTACAGCAATTGCTGTAGCCGCAACTACAGTTGCTGCACAAACAACACAGACATCCACAACCGCTGCTACTGCGGTTGTTGCATCTACAGCTCCCCCAACAGCGGTGACAGCTGCCCAATTCAGCGTTTTTCCTCCTGGTGCTGCCACCTACATGTACAGTCCCTTTTCCTTTCCTTATGGTGCAACGATCGCTGGTGGAGCAGCAGCAGCATACAGTCCTCAAGCTGCTGCAGCCTATCCCCATACTATTGCTGTCAAACAAGAAGGTGCTGTGTCACCTGAGAAAACTTCTGGTGAAGTCAGTAGAACAACATTTGCAACTGCAGCATCAATTGCTGCCCATTATCCTGGCATTTATTCAGTTCCTATTGCAATTGATCAAAATAGTAATCCTATCGGTTTTGACCCTAAAATGCATTATGCAACAATGGCAGTAGCTCAAGAAAGGGTCGCTGCAACTGGTAGTCATCCGGGAAGTCCAGCGAGGAGTACACCAAATTCTACAACGGCCAGTGAACATTAAGATTAAAAAATAAACTAATAGTTTCAATCAAACCAAAATAGACTGCTGTATTATATTCATGTATTTGTTTTTTAATGTTTTGTCCTTTTTTGTAAAGTTTTTTGAAATGAAAAAGTACCTTTATTTATCAAGTAGGATTAGTTTATTTTGAGAGGCTGTGTATAACTCTCATGGGAATTACTTCAAAGGCTTTTGTAAAATGTGATTCAGGGGATTAGATAGAAAAAATAACACTAACAAGAAAAGGTTAATTTTTGATGACTAGGGGCTCTCTTGTGTTATGTTTAAATTCTCATTGTAAACTGTTTTGATCAAACTTGATTTAAGTAAGATTTTAAAATATGTAAATAAATAGATTTAGATTTTATTTGTGGACTGAAACGTTATGTGTTTCTGTATCAGTGGAAAATTTATTCAGAATATTAATAATTAAATTTATATTATTATACATCAAGGCATTATGATGGTAAGTTATTAACCAGTTTTTTATTCTATTTTGTGCGTCAATTACTTAACTGTTTTGCAATTAACATCATTTTTTTCTTCCACACTTTTTACTACTTTGTAATGATCTTTATTTTTAATTATAACATTTTATTTTTTGTATAAAGTTTTGGTTTTATTTTTTTAAGTTTCCTAGTTTAAGTTTCAATTCTGAGTCTATTTTTTATACATCTTACCCTCTTTTACTCAAGGAAATGTTATAAGTGCAAAGACCAAAATAACTTTGTATTTTTTTTGTTTTTCCTGCAAGCTTTAAGAGTTGAGCATAATTTTTATGTCATATTATTTTTATTTTTTTTTCACTATATAATTATTTTGTTATGTTTCTTTTAATGACAATAGCCAAGTAAAATGACAAAAATCAAAAAGAGTTTATGACTCAATTTACATCTCTGTGTCAATCCATTGATTAGTTAACTTAAACTGGACGTTGGTGTTTGCTACGTTTGGTATATGCCTCCTAATTTCAGATTATGATTTTATTTCGGCTATTTTATAAACTACGGACAGAGCTAAAGTAATTTCAATTTACAGTTGTTTACACATGGTTGTTTAGAGGACGCACGTGTTTTGTTGCAGAGAGAGAATAATATGAATTTTCCCGCTCGTCGTTTTTGTTGAATCTATTCATTGAAAACAAGGGTAGCTCAATTTGAAAGCATTGTGTCAAGTTTATTCATCTACTGTTTCTCTATTCAAAAATCGTTTTTATTGAGGGAGAAAACAAGACAAACGTTCTTTTGACGATGATGAGTTATTTTTGTGTTGTAATAAAAGAACTTTAATTACTCATAAACCGATTTCCTTTCATGAGAGAAAGACAAAAAACAAAAACATTTTCCCCTTACTATTATTTCATCTCAATGCATCTGCTTGTTTTGTTTCAAAAAAACTTACACGTTTCTGTTTTCTGTTTTCGATTTTTTGGTCCAGCACATCATTTTAAGGGAAAATTCCAAAACAAATTATTTTTCGTTAACCTAACTTTGAAGAAATACAGCAATATTTTCCTCCTGAACTCGAAGTCTTTCTCTTGAAAGTGGAGAGGGGAGAAGGAGAAAAAATCTAAAAAGAAAATAATTTTTTGTTATCGGCTTTTCTTATACTAACACAAAGCCGCGGCTGTTCTTTCAACTTTTTGTTGATTATAACAACATCCATTTGTTCGATAAGACAGAAACGTATTAGAAAGATGAAAGATAATAAAATAACATAATCCGGGGGTCAAACATTCAACTTTTTTCTTTCTTTTTAAGTTGTTATAACAACGCGTATAAAAAGGCGCCTTTTCCCTTCCGTTATTTTCCCGATTCGAGAAATCTTACAGGCCTTTAAATTAAAGGCTTGGGGACACAAGAAGTTTTTTTCGCGTTGATGCATATGGCGCGCCAAAGCGGAAATAAATACTATCTTTCATTTCGCGACACTATCTTTCATTTCACGACACTATCTTTCACTTCGCGACACTATCTTTCATTTCGCGACACTATCTTTCATTTCACGACACTATCTTTCACTTCGCGACACTATCTTTCATTTCGCGACACTATCTTTCATTTCGCGACACTATCTTTCATTTCGCGACACTATCTTTTATTTCGCGACACTATCTTTCATTTCGCGACACTATCTTTTATTTCGCGACACTATCTTTCCAAAAAAACATTATCTTAATTGAAACAATACTATCTTTTTTACGGGATACTATCTTTTTTATGGAAGCCGAGAAGTGCCATCGACAAAAAAATATTTATTAATTTCAGAAAAAATAATTAATTTTAGAATAAAAGAATATTTAATTTTAGAAAAATAAATTTGAATTCAGAGAAAAATATTTGATTTTAATTTTAGAAAAATAAATTTAAATTGGGAAAAAAATATTTAATTTTATTTTAGTAAAAAAAAATTAAAACCTTGTAACATACCTTATTTAATTGGAACTACTTCTCGCGGGTTTTAATTTTAGCGCTTTTCGCGGTTTGTATGTTATGTACATTAATTTTTGTTACCGAAATCTAACGCAACCGTTACCTACCTATTTATGATGCTCTACTTTTATGCAAAAAATTTTTACCTACGTTGTACGTTGTTATTATGGGAAAAAATGTCAGCGGAAAGTGACGAAATTTTTCCCCAACAAAAATTATATTTATATAATACCCGATTTTTTTATTCCCGACCAAAAACTTTTACTCAATTTTTCCCCCAACCAAACTTCAAATCCAAATTTTTTACACCTTTATTAACCGAAATTAGTGTTTTATAAACGTCGAATTACAAGATTTATTTTCGAGCTAAGTGAAGAAAACCATTTCATTTGGACAGTTTAGTCATGTGAAAGTGACTAACTAAATTGTAAATTTGGTCGGGGAAAAGTGACGAATTTGAAATTTTGGTCGGGAGAAAGTGAAGAAAATACCTCTAGGTGACGATTTTTTTCCCTGACGAAATAAAACTTCGACATTTTTTCCCCAATAAATAAAAGGTATTAAATATTGAGCATAATATCGGTTCTGTCAACTTGAATTGTTTGTGGATTGACATCTATGTGATGTGCAAAAAAATAATCTGGTCTGAACAAAAGTCAAATCCAAAAACAAATCCAGGAAGTATGAAAACGAAAGTTGTAAGTAAGTGTGTGGCCCGGGAGGAATCAGGCCAAAAAGTTTTTCTTTTTTAATTTTTTTTTCAGACGGTGGACTTTTGGTGTAAGCATGCACGGAATCAGGCTCTCCCAAAAAAAACTTTTTTCTAAAAACAGTTTTTTCTGAAGTGAACTTAATTTTTTCTCTAAATTGATATTTTTTCTAAATTTAATTTTTCTTACTAAAATTAAATATTTTTTTTCTAAAATTAAATATTTTTTTCTCGATGGCACTTCTCGGCTTTCATAATAAAGATAGTATCTTGTGAAAAAGATAGTATTGTTTCAATTAAGATAATGTTTTTTTTGGGAAAATAGTGTCGCGAACTGAAAGATAGTGTCGCGAACTGAAAGATAGTGTCGCGAACTGAAAGATAGTGTCGCGAAATGAAAGATAGTGCCGCCAAATGAAAGATAGTGCCGCCAAATGAAAGATAGTGCCGCGAAATGAAAGATAGTGTCGCGAAATGAAAGATAGTATTTATTTCCGCTTTGGCGCGCCATAGATGCAATGCAACATGCACCATCCCACAAACCTTAAACGCTTTCTTGTATTTTCAACACATTTTCTTTCAACCAATTAAAGTAAAATCTCAATTTTGTCCCTGGGACGGACAAAATCAGCGTGTCTTTTGGGTATTTCCCTCACTTTTTGTCCCATGAAACAAAAAGAAACCATGGGACACGCACTTTTTTCTTGTGTTGGTGGGATAGAACATGTTGCATTGCACCAACGCGAAAATAATTTCTCTTGTCCCAAAGCCTTTAATAGGGCCTATAACTAGCCATAGCTTTCACTAACTGCCACCCGCTAATTAATACAAATGCTTGTAAAACTAATTAATGCTAATTAAGGCTTTTTAATGCTTTATAGCAAAAGTTTGGAAATGATTTGGAATAGGTAGAATGATTCTTCTCAGCATTTTCTTTGAGATATCAATGAATAAGCTAACATAAATGAAACATTTTTTTTCTAAAAATATGAATTACTTTTTACAAAGAATAAAATACGAATCTTAAAACATTCATTAGGAAAAGTGTCCAGGTAGAATCAATTACAGACAGTTACAGATTTGTTTTTTGTTTTTGTGTTTTTGTGTATACTAAACCAGACAAAAGACATGCAACTATATTTATTTCAACCAATTTGAAATAGGTATAAATGAAACATAGTAGAACCAAACAGCATAAGAAATGCTATGAGCCAGAAACATAACAAGCAGGAACCAAAAATTGACAGGTAACAACGTACCGTGAAATTGGGTAACTTGCATCAGTGGAGGCTAACATGCATATCCCTCGAATGAATGACCTGGCTGGTCATTAAAATACAACTACGCAGCTCTGCTCGCAGCTCTACTCTACCATTTTTGTTTTGATTTAACTTTGTATTTTAATGACCAGCCAGGTCATTCATTTGAGGGCTATGCAAGTTAGCCTCCAATGATGCAAGTTACCCAATCTCACGGTACTTAGGAGTTTTTCCAACTGTTTAACAAAGGATATCGTGATCCAAAATTGTTTACAATAAATGGATTTACCAGTAATCTAGAAGCTGTAACAGCGTTGTGTAAAGGATGGAAGATGATAGGACGTAACGTGGTAATAGTATTAGTAACGAGGCAATATTGATGAGCAGGAAGCAGGTATTAACAGGAAATAGCGTACATTCAGGACTTTTTCCAACGGCATGATAAGGGATCTCACGGACAAAATTGTTTACATTAAAAAGATATGCCAGTTATCTTGCTGTTGTAACAGCAACATCGCGTAGAAGGATGGAAAATCATGACGTAACGTGGTAATAGTAGCAGTAACGAGGTAATATTGCGTTGTCAAGGTAAACGAATCCTCATTCATAAAAAGCTTAAAGGGAAAATAAGAAACATGAAATTAGATGATATGGTGAGTGTACTGAAATTTCCTCAAAAATAGTTCACCAAAAGTTTCTTTCAATCTTTGATAATAATTTCCCAAATAGTGCCTGGTAAGTATCAACAAGAACACAGACCTGTGTTAAACATAAAAGATTAAAAAAACCAAGTCTTATATAAAAGTACAGAAAGAAAAAAATATTTATACTTACTGTCGAGAAGTATACCATAACACAGGATTTTTAAGCATTCTTGTTGAGAGTAGAGTATGTTGAATGACGATTGTCGAATAAATTTAGTTACAGTGGAATTTCGTTGCCAATTCAACCACAACCACAATATAATAATCACTTTTGTCCATATTCAATCATTGTTCTACTATTATCATTTTAATCATTGTTCATTATTATTGCTATTGGGGACAAACTGTTTGGATCGAAAAATGAATCAATCTCCTGAATGTCTAATACAGGAGACAGATTGTAATTTGACTGTCAGCAAATTCACTGATTGGTATATGTATACATCTTGTTTAATCCGAAAGTCAAAAGTAAATGCATACAAAAATTTTGACTGCAGGAAGAGAGAGCTTGAATTTAAAAAAAACTTCCAGAAACTTCTCCATTCCATTTCCTGCATGTTGACCAATCGGGCAAAATTCTACAAGCGGAATAGAATCTACTGTCGAAAGCTGAGTAAAATGCCCGCGGCGCCTGCTATTATAAAGAAAAAGTTTTTAGGCTAGCAACTGCCGTCCCTGAAAAAAAACCGAACATTTACGGAAGAGACTAACTACGGGTAGGCTTGCGCGACAAAACAAAACAAAACAAAAAACGCAAAAATTCGAGATTCCAGTCCAATATCTATGCGTGAAACTATAAGTGCCTCCTCGTCGCTGCGCTCCTGCGGGGGCAATAAGATTTCTCGAATCGATAAAATAAGTCGCATTCTATCCACCAAAATTTCGTCCGTCTGTGTTACGAGCTTTTCTCGGGATTGGCTCATTAGTTTTTTTCTGATTTTTGGCACAAAGATGCAAAGTAGCAATGTCCAAAAGGTGACAGAGCCCGAGACCTAACTGAAGTTCGATTTTTTAGTAAGAATTTTTTTTCCTCCAAAAATACCGGAACTCGCTGATTTTGCAGATTTTTCATACCAAGGGAACTTATTTTGGCGGATTTGGCGAATTTAGACGAAATTCGCCAAAATTAAATTAAATATTTTGCTCCCTCACCAAAATAAGTTCCCGCCAAAATTAAAAAATTTAGGATATTTGCTGCCCGCCAAAATAAGTTCCCTTAAGGTAGATTATCCTTATTATATTACATTAGCTTGTCTTTTCACACAAAAACATTATTGATAACAATACCCACGATCAAGCATGATTCGATTGTCAATAAAACTGATTTTTACCGGGAAAATAGTTTTTAACACCCCCTTCTCACAGATCCAACGGAAAATTTGTCGAAAATATCGTCCCCGGTAGAAAATTATCCTCCAATTTATCCCCCCATTGAAAACAATCAAATAAACCAATCCTCATTGCAAAATACTAGTACATAGCTTACACTAACATGCCACCGCAGCAATATAATATTTAAAGAATTCTATAATAAATTGTATAATCATAACAATGTCAATTGCAAGATTATAAGAAATGCATGGGGACAAAAAAATAGTAAGTAACTACACGGTTAAACGAAGAAATAAAAGATTTTCTTTTTTCCTGAAAATAATAACAATAACACTCCATCTAAATAAATAAAAACGATGGCCTAGTTATAATTAAGGTTTCGACGAAGACATGAAAAAATCTAATTAAAAAGAAATGACTCTTATGTTTTGCAAGCTAAAGTTTATTCCACTTAAATTGACATTCATTTTTGCTATCATGTGGAAACCATATCAGAGTAATTAGACTACTCGAGTACCTAATAAACTACAGTAGCGATAACGTACAGGGTCGAAAATGGAGGCATGCAACCTAATTGAAGGATCTTTTTATGAGGTTAGGGGTAAATATTGGTATTTGCTTTTTTGACGAGTAGAACAAACCTCAAAAGTCAAAGATGGATATTTTCATAGAGAAACAAAGTAGGCACTTGAAATTGAGGAAAATTTTTGTTAAAATTAATAACCGACATGTACGTTTATTAGATACCCGAGAGTATCTTCCTGAGAGTGTTTGTACATGGTAGCAAAACAAACTTCCAATTTACATGGAATAAGTTTAATGTAAGACGGTTCAAGAAACGAGCTTGTCGGACAGGTGACGAGATAAAGCGTTTAATGCTTTTAAAGATTGAAACATAAAAATAATCAGAATATTTTAATTGATTTGATTTGATTGATTTAATATGATTGATGATTGATTGATTCTCTATTGCTACTTGCCTAATAACAATAGTCAAGAGGATATGCGGATAAAATTTATCAAAAAGTTCTGCGCCATCTTAAATAGGGCGAAATAGAAACCAATCCTAGCTAAGGCCCGGACTTCCACTCGCCTACGTTTGATTGTACTCTCAAGCAAAATCTTTTATGTTGTTGGTCAAAAGAAAAATAAAGAATGCCATTGTGGTCATTCAGACGTACAGTCGAGAAAAGTTGAAATACGCCTTTTTTTAAAGTGCATAGTATTTTTCATGATGCAATCTTTTCTCCAAACTAAAAGCTGATTGAATCCATTAAGATGATCGCAGCGCAGACAATGAAGAGACGTGCCTTCAGGAAGCTAGACTTTTTGAGTTATACTATATACTTCACTTTATGGTGTTTCTGTATGACTGGTCTGTGTTGCCTAGTCTAACCCCGTTAAATCCTTGGGAAGGCCCCCTAACTGGAGCCGAATTGGAGCTATTTCACCAAAACTTGGGCGCAAGTATTACTAGGCATCACAACTGAAAGTTGAATGTATGCGCCTATACAAACTTTTTTTCAGGTTTTCCAAATAGATTTACCACACTGAACAAACAGTGAAAACACTCTAAGTGAGGTAAATCTATTTTAAGACCAAAAAAAAAGTTGTTACATCGATTCACTTCATTTGGTTCATATGCTATTTTTTTTGTACTTGACGGTATCTTGTTTTACCGTTCTGTATGACTGTCGTGTGGCCTCCTAACCACCGTTAATGCCTTCGGGAAGGTCCCTCCTAACTTGGAAAGCCAGAATTGGAGCTATTTCACCAAACTACTGGAGCGCAAGTTATTACGTAGGCTATCACAACTGAAAAAGTTGAATGTATGCGCCTATACAAACTTTTTTCAGGTTTTCCAAATAGATTTACCACACTGAACAAAGTTAAAACACTCTAGTGAGGTAAATCTTTTGAAGACAAAAAAAAGTTTGTTTACATCGATTCACATTCAATTTTGGATTCATTGCTACATTCTACTTTTTGTTTGCCGTATCTGTTTTACCAAGTTAAGAAAGATATTCCGAGTTACGACATATAATGGTCTTTAAAGCTTAAGAAGCTCTATAAACAATAAAGTAGTTATTAATAAAATAACAGACAAGATAAATTACAGTTTGATAAGTTTGAACAAAATACACCAAAATGTACATTTGAAAACTTGAGCAAATTTCTTTAAAGATTCCCGAAAAAGAATTGAATCATTGCTGAAAGAACTTTGACTAAATTACAGGTATTTATCGTTTTAAAGACAGAAACAAAATTAGACATACAAACACTTTTTACATTCAATGAATCGAATCAGCTCATCATCATAACCAGTCTGCCATTTGTTTGTTTTGATTTGCAAAAGTAATATTGTAATCCTTGTTATGGTGTAATTATATACTTTTTCTATAATTTGCATTTATAACACTCGCTTCAGCTTTTCAATCCTAAATCAAAACTAATGAAATGCAATATATAATAATGGTAATAGCATATAACGTAATATGAAAATGTGATAACATTTACCGCTGTATAATTTACCGCCATATTTCTGCGGAACACTTAATTGGCCGGAACATACAATACGAACAAACGCGCGCGCAAAAATTCGAGATTCCTGTCCAATATCCTTGCGTGAAGCTATGAAGGCCTCCTCACTCGCTACGCTCGTTGCGGGGGCAATTATGCTACTTTTTCCATCCCCACTGAATTTTCTGACTTTTAAACAAAAGAATTGAAACCCCCAGCCATAGAAAATATGGGAATATCAATCCCCATCGAGTTTCAGTCCGTTATTTATCCTAACCTAGTATACCGGGTCTGTGAGAAGGGGATATTTTCTTGTATCTCTCGCGAGCTGTAGTTGCACATTTTTCTGCACTTATTTCTATCCAACTTTCATCATCAGGCAGGTCCATTCAGCATCCAGCTTGTTGGTTTGGTCATAGGTCATTTTTGCTAAATTTAGTCATTTTGGGACGTTTTATGCCTACTTTTCAAAGGGCTGTGCCTTTTTATCCAACAAAGCAGACATGAAAAATCTGAATACAGGTTATAAATCATCTAGGTTCAAATATTCTAAATAAAAAGTCTGATGTCGTGATTTTTTTCCCCGTTTTTTCAACTTTAAAAACAATATTTTTCCTTTAAGATCATTCTCTTTGCCTGGGAAATATCTTTCCAACGGTGTATAGCTTTTTAATATACAAAAAAAAATGCGTGCAGAAAAATTCTCAAAAAAATGAAGTGTTCACATGCTTTTGAGCAAACTTTTTAAACAGATTCCATATTATTATTCAAAATTGACGTTTAGAGAGAGGCTGTTTTAGCCAAAGGAGGATATAAAATCCAAAAAAAATTTGCGCGTTTCGCCCAACCATCATGCTGGCCTAAACCTAAAGCTAATTTTGAGTCTTCGGCATATAACTGCACTCAGGTAAGTTATGACATGTCTCAGAAGTCTGAAAATTACCATAATTTTTGAAGGCTATTAGCCGGCAGAAAATGAGGAAACCAATGATTTGCTACGAAGGATACCATGATGAAGTTTCGCTGATAATTGATTACGGTCTTATTTTCACGAAAAACCGCAAAAACCAAAAAATGCTGACGTCAGCAAAAATTAAATAACTCCGGTTTGGCTAAAGATAGAAACATGAAATTTGGACTGAAGTTGCACATCATTAAAAGGATCATTTTGCAAAAATAATTTTTTGAAATTTTGCTGACATCAGCACTTATTTGCCGAATTGCGTATTTTTCTGATTTCTGCTGACGACAGCAAAATTTGGAAAAGTTTTTTTGCAAAATGATCCTTTTAATGATATTCAACGTTGGTCCAAATTTCATGTTTCTACCATTAGCCAAACTGGAGATATTTGAAAAAAACAAGTTTTTCGCGAAAGTTTGCTCATTTTCTGCCGGCTAATGGTCTTCAAAAATTCAGGTTTTTGAGACATTCCATAACTTACCTGAGCAATGGCCTTTCTTGATAAGATTCCCATTTCCGCATAAGATTCTTGTCACTTTTCTGGAATCGTTTCTGCTATTTTTCTATGAAATTGGAAAGGGTTTGTTTCTAAAGGTACGGAAAATTTGTGTTAATTCACAAAACTGCCTAACTTTCCGAAGCTTATTTTTCAACTATACCCGAAGTCCTGGTCTTTATCCGCTAGAAAAGTGCGGAAATGTGAATCTAAGATTCTAATTGTAATTAAAGAATCCAAAAGAGTTTAAGGTGCTCATATTAGTTCGACGATTTTCGATTCTGATATCGCTGGGTATCAAGTAATATTATCTAACATAGCTCTAGCCCATATCTACAGGGGGAGGGGGCTGGCTAAATTTAAACTTTCTCTTTAATAAATAGCTGGAGGGGGGCACTACTCTTACCGACCGAGGGGGTGTGTGCTGAAGTTCAAAAAATGAATTCTACGACCCTGAATGAGACTAAAATTATAAAATCTTCCATATTTTTCCAAATTCCCCCAAAAAGGTACCCTACGAGGAACTGATTTTTCTATTTTGGTATTTTTGCGACCCTACCTGGGACTCGCGGAGTTGAAAAAAGGTACCTTGACGCACATCCTCGTACCCCTTTTTGCCCGTACCCCCGGCCATCCAGGATAGGTGCTATGCTTAATTCAAGAAATGTGGAAATTTTTGACATTTCAATAAAAAATGTGTAAATCCAGGAGACAACAAATCAAAAATTTACTAAATTTCATTAAAAATATTTCTGATCAAACAAAAACTAAAACTATGAAAAAGGGACATGAAAAAAATATGTTTTAATAATAATATGAACAACTTGTCGTATCGTATTTACAATGGCAGTGATAAATCCGTAAAATTTTCGTCACTGCAGAAAAAAATGCTACTGTATATTAAAAAAAATCCACGTTTTCAGAGGGAGAAGAAAAGAGATGACAGTTCAATAAAATTTCGAGTTCGAATTAGGGAGAGTTAAATGTTCGAATTTGAATAAGGGAAAGCCAACTTTACCAGCATGTAAGTACTTTTCTCGATTAGTGCAGAAACGAAGAAAACTTGCAATTAGAAACAGATATCAAAAGACGAAAAATCAAAATCGTATGATGTATGAAGAAATAATTTCATAAAAAATTGTTCTTATTTATAAGAGGAAGTATAGAAAAAGAAAAATATGTATACTTTGCTATGTATGTATATTATAAAGAATAAAAAATTTACCCTGGGTGAGGTATCAAGGTCTATCAGAGTCGTTAGAATTAATCGATAATATCGATGAGAGACTGCTCTTTATAAGGGCAAAAAATGTAAGAAATACATTGCTAGACTAGAAATCATCTCGATTTCTCTTCGAAATTATAGTGAATAGTTGTGTAGCATTGTTTAGTAAACAATGTAAACTCTTTTGAATATCCCCTTCTCACAGCCCCACTGGGAACCCTTCCCACTGGAAAAATTGACCAAAATATCGTCCCCGCTGAAAATAATCAGATAAACCAATCCTCATTGCAAATTATTGTGCTATTCTTTCCCTCCACACTGAATTTTCTTGCTCAAAAACAAAGGAATTCAAATCGCCAGTCATGAGCAAAATGGGAATATCAATCCCCATTGAGTTTTGGTCCGCTATTTTTACCCCCACTGGCTGAAAAAATCTCACCGGGTCTGTGAGAAGGGGGTATTTTTGAATCCTACGCTAATTCTCATAATAATAAAATTCTAAAAAATGCAGGCTTCCTTTGTACAAAACTAAGAGGCGGAAATTTGGACCCTACAAAAACAAATTTCTTAAAAAACTTTGAAACGTAGTAAACATAAGATAAATAAAATCTATAATAAGGTCCAGGAGTAATTTCGAATGATATTTATTACTGTATAATAACTCTAATTAATAGCATATAAAATGGCCATTATAATCTAATGCTATGAAATATTTCATCAGAACAAAACATCAGAAATACCAACATAAAGGCACCCGTTTATGGACCTCGTCTGCGACGCGTCCTCAAGCTGCTCATTTGGTCCATAATAATGTTCAGCATAAATAAAAAAGGGTTGCACGATTTCTTATAGAAACCCTCCCCTTCAATAGCGGCAAGTGACCCACAAAATTAAAGCCACGTTTGACGCAAAGCCCATATAGCTCAACCTACCAGAGGCTAGCCTGAAACCATTTGAATCAGTTTGAATCGAATTCTTTGGTGCCTAGGTGAAAGTTCTTCTTTAATCACATTGTGACCATTATGCGAGATCGTAGTGCATTCTGGGGGTATTTCACCAAATAATGATATCCCATAATCCTCTTCCAAGGATTCAACAATATCCAACAACACAGCTCGGCTACCATTTCCCGTCCCATCAACCGACAGAATCGCGGTGACTTTTGGAACGGAATGACCGTCGTAAAGTTCTAAGCTGTGTGTTGAATCCCCCGGCGGTTAGTCATAATTTCTTGGGCCCGAAATATTTATGCAGGAAAGATAAGGTGCGTCGGACATCCAGTACAACGTATTCATTGATGTTGTAAACCTGTAAGAGAAAGTGGTTAGAATGTCATTATTATTCATTAGAATAACCTAAAGTGATTTTGAGAGGCTTCAGATAGACTTTAAATCGTGATAATTAATGTTGGTAATATCAGCAAAAAGAAAAGAAAAGCTAAAATTTTGAAAGTATCTCATCTTCATCGATGGCGACAGAGATTAAGCTTTGATTCCATCACAGTGAAATTCGAGTAGAATCATGATTACATTATTCTTTACACCATACATATCAAGAGTTTCAAAGGAATTACAGGTATTTCAAAAATGGGCGAATAGTACAACGGTAACATTATGAAGGCAATAAAAATAAACAAGTCATTTCAAAGGTTTGACCTCGCGGCGGAAACGGAAAGTCGGCGGCCGCCTTTGAAAACGCGCGGCCAGTGAATAATGTATTTGTTAGATCCAAATAAATCAATTTCAAATTAGGCTAATATGTTTACAGCTTATTTCCGCTAAAGGACGCTATTCTTTAACCACATTAAGTACTTTTAACCACTATTTGTTGGCAATGCAAGGTGAAATAGCCGTTATGAAAATAAAAGGTTCATGGCTCGAAATAACGATTTCAAGTGGGTCAGACAAAATGTCCAATCAGGGTTGCTTTGGCTAGATAATTATGATTTTTAAGTCGGAAAGGGAGCAATTTGAGTCTGAAAATGTCCGGTATCCAATCGCTATTTGAAGCTCTGAGGTATCTATATATCTAATTTAACAGGCGGGAAAGTTGGAGAAAACAAACGTTACTTACAGGGTCATCAAAATGTTGGAGGTTCAACAAATCTTCCAGGTGCAAATCCAACTCCATTAGGGTCTGTTGGCCAGGAAGAGGTACTATAGGAAAAAGAAAAAGAAAACTGTGTAATGAAAAATTCGGATCTTTAAAAAAAAATTAGAACGATAAAATGTCTTTGTGCAGTGAAAATGCAAAACAAAACAAAACGTTCAACAATACGCTGCATTACTCACTTTTATAATGCAATTGAATAGTGTAGATTCCAGGTTCCTTGCAGAAGACTGTAAATGCAATATTTTGTTTTCTGGAAGGAAAGAAAACATGAAGATAAGTATTTGGTCATATCAACCATACACAATTAATCTTGACATAAATCAAATATCTCAAGTTGGTAAATTTTAAAATTTTTCTTTCAGGGTGCGCTCACAATGTAAACCCCAGCTGTTCAAGAGACTAATCCTCCTTGCCCCAGGTCTATTGGTATAAACACTTACTTCTTATAGCTAATGGATTTGCATTCAAAGATGACTCCCTCTTTTTCAAGAGCAGTGTATGAGAATTTGTATGGTCCTGAATTTTGTTTGGTCATTTTTCCTGGAGATGCTCTGCCTTCCTATAAATCGAAGAATAACATTCCTTCTTAATATGTTCCCAACGTAAACAGTTTCCATCGGACACTTTTAGCGTAGAGAAGAATTAAAATTGTGCACCAATGGAGGTTCTAAAAAGCAGGCAGGTAGGTAAAAATAAAAATTATCAGGCAAAGTTTGTTCCTTACTTTTCATGAAAAAGTTTCCTATACAGACTTTGAATATGGAATGTTTTGAAATCTCCTTGCTTTAGAGAGCTTTGGGGGAAAAAAATGTTAAAAGCAAACTTACTCTGACAGCTGCCTTATTTCTTGCATCCTGTAAATATTCTAAAAGACAAAAACAAAATGAAAGTCAAAGTCAAGCTAGCCTTCATATGGTTCAAAAGGGGTTATCTCTAATATTCTTATAGAAAAGACGGACGCGCACAATCACATCAAAATGGTTTAATCGAATTCGCAGCAGGACGTCCTATATGATTACTTAATTAACTTAAACGATGGGTTATAATTGAAACTGAATAGAAATCACTTCTTCTTTTTAAGGCTAATTAACCTGGGATGGAATTACTTGGGCGCCTACTATTGTCTAATTGGCTTAGATTTCATTATAGCCGAGTGCTTGTTGGGACCCCACAAAGAAAAACGTTTCCCACCACACTGATTTCATTTTACAGCCTATATCATGACCTCAGAGAAGAGTTTTTTAAAGATGGTTTAAGGTTCTAACCTTTGTATGCATCTAGCTGTTGACTCAAGAACTCTCCGTGCCAGATGAGTGTCTAAAAAAGAAAGATATAATTAGGTTTCAATACACAATAGACCAATCAATATCCAATGAAAATGATCAATCAATCAATCAATCAATCAATCAATCAATCAATCAATCAATCAATCAATCAATCAATCAATCAATCAATCAATCAATCAATCAATCAATCAATCAATCAATCAATCAATCAATCAATCAATGATTTACCAACCTCTTGAACGTTCTTCAAACTTTTCAGTTCTTTGCTCATTTTATCATAATGGATTTCTTGTTTCGAAACACTCTAAAAGATAATACAAATACTTTATTATCAAAGGGTCTTTATTTCATAGCTAGCGCTTTGAATGATATAGTAGATTCTCCATAACTCGAACACGTACGGGGAACACTGTCCGCGTTAAGGAAGTTTTGAGTTATGGAGTAAGGTTTATAAGGCAATGCTAACTGAAGGGACCATAAAACTTGTTCGAGTTAAGGAGACATCAGAGTTAAAGAGGTTCGAGTTAAAGAGACTGGAGAAAGTTAAAACTACCCAGAGCTCACTAGATTCGGATACCTTATCGGGGAAAACTTCGTCGGGGAAAAGTGACGAAATTTTGGCCAAGTGACGAATATTTTTCCCCGACGAAAATTTTCCCCGGCCTTAATGCGTTTACCAACTACCAGCAAGTGACGAATATTTTTCCCCGACGAAAATTTTCCCCGATAAGGTATCTGCAATAATTGGAGTCGGAGTAGACGGGCACAAAACTAACTAAAGGCCTGTTTCCATCGATCGCGCGAGCGTGCACGCTAGGCCAAAATTCTTAAAATAGATTTAGCCGCACACTCCGCGCGATCAATGTTTGATTTCCATCAAAAACATACACAATCTGTATGTTTACATTTTTTTGTTTACTCAGCAGTTTTTCTCTTTCTTGATTGGTTGAAAAATTATTAATTGAGATGTGCGCTCCTGTACGCTCAAAAAAGTTGAAAATTTTCAGCGTAGAAAAGAGCACAAAAGCGTACAAGAGCGTACACTTTTTGTGTACAAGAAAATTTCATTCGTGACGTCAATGGGCTATTTTAGGAAATTTTGCCCTACCGTGCACGCTCGCGCGATCGATGGAAACAGGCCTTAAGAACGACAGAAAGATTACGTCATTTTGATGACATAATGTAAGAATCAGGCACGAAAGTTATAAATAGCGTGTTTGAAATTAAGAGATTGCTTAACTCAGGATCAACCAAATCAAATAGGATTATAACGGATTATACTTTATTAATCGGAAATTCGGGATTTAATCTTTCAAGCGCCAATGGGACAGCTGAGAAGCACGCGTTCTTTCAAAAAAGAGGTTTTATGAAATAAGTGTAGGCAGCTTCCACATGGTCGGCACACTATACTTTAACTATTTCACGATTATCAACGTCGATATCTTGAGAGCTTCCTAGAACAATTACATCCAACTAAAACACAACTAAAATATTTGTCCCCTAAGCTGAAGTGGTTTGAATTACTCCTGTAATTTAAATCTTTCTCTAATTCGAATAAAATTTTTGGTCACTTGATGATCGAATTAGAGAAAGTCAATTATATCATTTGATACGGAAAATTCGGTTGACGCGTGAAAGCTCATAAACTTTCTCTTACACAAAATTTTGTTGAAAGTAGTTAATTATCTCATGAAAGCGAATCTTACATCTTTGACGTGCACGTAAAATTCTTCTTCTTTGTAGTTGGGGTCAGATTCTTTGAGCGAATCGAGATGTGATTTCACGAGTTGTGTAATACGTTCGATCTCGTCATCACCTGTCTTGTACGCATGCGCAAAGACATTTTTCAACGTCAACTCTTGCATTAAGTATGGAGCCTAAAGAGAATGACCGAAAAGTTGATACAAGAGTTTCGAGATGAGAAAAAAATCAAGTATACAAAAATCTGGACTTTAAGAGAAATTCAAGCAAAACTATAATGTTTGATTTATAATTCATGAGGCATTTCAGGACTTTATTTGATAATTTTTCGTGTGAAATACATGGAATCAAAGCAAAATATAATTCGAAACTAATTCATGCACTGAAAGCATGGAAAAAACTTTCATTTTCAATTTCAAACACAATCGTTCATAGGAGATAAGTGCCAGACCGAAAAGAATACGAAGCATGATAGGTCAATTCAGGAGCGAAATTAACACACACTTTAAAAGCTAAGAAATGTCTTATAAAAACTCAAACTGCCTTACCGTAGTCAGTAGCCTTGTCAATAAATTTTGACAACGTTTCCTTAAAGCTTTGATACCACGTTCGGAAGTGCGTTCATAATCATTGATCATGTCATTCTTGAGGTTGGAAGAGACATCCCAACGGCTCAACAAATTGATGTCAACACTCACATTCTCAACCTGTTGGTCACGATATTTGGCGCTTGGATCACCAAGTTCGAGAAGCAGAACAGTCAATTTTTCGTTATCTTCGACCGTCTGAAAAATGTGGAAACATAGGGTTACTTACTGTGCGCAAAATGATCTTTTTGATCCTAGAAGTGCTTTTTTCTTTTTTCAAATTTTCGAAAAACTCCGCCAATCGCGTAAATATTATCTGGTTGTTCTAGTTTGATTGCAAATTTGATGTTTTGAGACAAAAGCCGACCTACAAACCAAAGACCTGCAAACGTCAAAAGCTAACGTTTCGAAATTGACACTAAGTCGTGAAATAACCGGGAAAGATTTTATCGGGCAACTTACCAGGAAATCTTGGTATTTGCAGAGGAGATCGTGAAGGCGATACATCTCTTTTAACGTGATTCGAATGTTCATATCTTTCGGTAGTGATAGATACTGCTCCATCTGTTGAAAGGAAGGGAGAATCGTCATTACGGTTGACTAAGGGTTTAGGTTAATAGCAGATCCATGATTTCAAATGACAAAGAGAAACACGGAATTTAAAAAATAATCCTTTCTTTGATTCCCATACTGTAGACAAATACAATATTTTCTTAAAAAAGGATTTAAAGTCAAAAATATGAAAAAGGTACCTCGAGGTTGGAATGGAAGTCGTCCACATTGCACAACTTCATGAGAAAATCTTGCAAAATTTGTTGTCTCGATTCAACAAAAGCTTCCAAAGGTTTCATGTAGACTTCTTTCAGAATTTGTGAAGCTCCTTTGTTGCTGATAGCTTGTAAGAGTTTTGCGATTAACACAAAGTTTCTTCGCATTTGTGATCGAGGTTGAGAATTCAGAAGCATGTAATCTAGAAAAGAAAGTTAGGAGAAAAATCGTTTAAGACCTATCGTAAGCCACGGAACACACAACATCCAGGCCATATTTTAGAAAGGCAGGGCAGCGTCCGTGTTGGTGGCCAATAACCGGGCACTAAAAGGGCATGAAAACGCATGAAGGGCTTGAAGGCCTGACATCTTCAATGAGAGATGGTTTTGAAGATTTTCATTTATATATTAGTGCAAACAATATAAACAGATAGTAGAAGAGGGATATTATACTCACTATGCGGGAAAACAATCGCGGGATTGATGAAACGTAGTAAGAAGAACCCGCCAATCAGCCCTGTAATATTTTCAATTGAAACGTGAGGAAATTTCTCCTGTAAAGAAAGAAGAAAAAACAAGCTTGATAATTATGCCATTGATAGCTTAGCCAAAGAAATGCTTTATTTTGAATAAAAATTATCACACTTGAGACCAAAATTAACAATCTTTTCCAAGACGAGTCTATTGACTTGACACGACGACAGAGATATCAATCAATAGCCATTTGCCCACCCCTTTCTTCGCAACCACGGTGATTAGACTAATCAGTACATACCTGGCAGAGTTGGTAGATAGCTTTGCACAACCACCGAATGCCATAAGGTACACTGTTCAACGATTGGATAATAGCATCGAAGAAATATTTGGTGATATTTTCCAGTTTGACTAGGCGAGCGTTGATGGTGGCCTTAACATCTTTGTCTTTCAATGCTTTCTCCATTGTGACGTTATTCCTGAAAAATGATCACGTGATATAAAATGTTTAGTACAACCGCGTCCCCGTGTATCCTAGGTTTTATATACGATACTGATGGACGCCATATTTTTTGAATTACGTTCAAAAAATCATCTTCTGCAAAAGCAGACAGTTACCAGACATTTAGAACCCTTCAACCGTAAAGAATTGCCTGTCGTTCCTTGTTTAACAAAATATCAATGCCATGATATCAAAGAATATATTCTACTATCATTGCCTAAACGCAATGACTGAAAAAGTACGATATTGTAAATCAGATAATGCAATGAGAACAAGATAAACAACCAGTATCCAATATGAAGTATGGTAAACTAACCTCTCGTCATCGACGACACTGTGTAGAGCGCAATAGACCTTCACCGGGTTCACTTCAAGATTGAGATCTTCACTGAGACCAGTTAAGTTCGTTTGCTCCACAAGTTCCTGTAGTGTGTCTTTTAAATACTCTTGTCCAGGCCCACGTCTAGAATCAAGAAAGAAAGTAAATCATATCAAATGAAACACCAGAATATCAAACGTATATATTTCTTTCCAGAGCTCATTCAGAAGGGCCTAGAAGAGTAATCTTTTGTCCGATAACGAATATTATATCCTGCGTAAAAAAAGTACAGTTTGATGCATTATAATTCGATATTGTATTTGTATTCGAATTGTATTTTCATTGAATAAAGGAGCTTATCGAATAGTAGAGCGCCGTTTATGAAAGTGTCTTGTTGACGATGACTTTCAATAATTATTGAATATAATGTCAACTGTAGTCATCTCTTAGGCAGGCTTAGAACTTTGATTGTTAGACTGGGATAAAATGTAGACGGTATTATTACGGAGATTGAAAAAGATCATTCACAGAAGAAGGTCTAAGTACCTTGTATAAGTGGTCATCATTCTTGAGATTGCTGTGTTTTGTCTCATCAAGCTTCCGAATTCATCAGTCTCGTCGAATTCCATGTTCAATGCCAACTGAGAAAAGATGGATATTATTTATTATTATAGCTTTTAACCTCAGTCTAAACTAAAAGGCGATTTTACCTCGACAATGTATAGTGAGCCCGCTGATTCTTAGACTACAGTACATTTTAGGAATCGCTTTTACTGCAGTTGCTTGTTTACGTTCAATACCTTTATTATTGACATTGGCATGCTCATTTTTCACAGTCTATGGAAGCAAGTTCGGTTCTGAGTTCGTCAGGTTCTTCAACCAACAGTATCGTTACATAAAGCAAGTAATATGCTGGAAGACCACTAGTGAGCACAAATCACCCCGTGAAACTTACTTTTAGCTAGTCTGTACCAAACTCTTGTTTGCGAAAGAAAACAAGCGAAACGACACAGACAAACTGCAATAATTTTTAAAAAAGCAAAAATTGCATGTGGGCGATAGGGGCTGACACAGGCAAATTTTTCGCCTACCTCGAACATTTTGAGGAGCAAGTGTTCTTCTCGTTCACCGTATTGGTTGCCATACAAAGAAAACATGACGATTTGTAACAACTCATCAATTTCTGTCGTGTCCACACTACGCGTCAATTTAGCGATGTATTTTGGCTCCGTTTGTAGCAAGAAGAACAAGTTTCCAAAACACTGAAAAGTAGAAGAAATAGAGCTAAATACGATGGTTTTCAAACGCAATGTCGTACACTATACTGATTTGAAAAGCAAAACCATAGAAGTTTGAATTTTGTCAAGTTTACTTATCAATCACTGCAAAAAAGTGATAATACAAGACAATTCGATTTTATTCGCGTTGATGCAATGTCTTCTTGAAATTCGACCCTGCTTAACTTGCACCCATTCTCCTGGGCGGCTGCGAGAGGAGTGACACTGAAAGACAAGTACCTGTTTTTGAATATCATCTTTCAATGTATCGAGTCTGTGTTCTCCGTATGAGATATTGTCTGGAAATTCCTGAAAAATAAAGGAGAAGAAAGATGATTAACTCAATCTTAGGTAGCCGGTGAGCCGTACCCAGCTGGCACACAACGTTGTTTCAACGTTCATCTAACGTTATATGGACGTTGTGAACGTTAGAAAAACGTCGAAACAACGTTGTGTGCCAGCTGGGTAGTGTAAAGGTAGAGCATCCGGCTGAAGTTGTCATGCCTTGGGTTCAATAGTTGTAAGTATGTCTGTGACCGCAGTCGGAGGCGACCCAAAGGCTCCTCTTTCGATAGCTATCTACCCGAAGGTAGGAGAAGGCGCCACTCTTTCTCCCTAGATTTCTCCACTTACCCGTGATCCTTCTCTTAATTGCTGAGTTTCAAGTAGAGAGGCATCAAGTACCATTTTGAGAATCTTTGGGTTCATTACCTGGCCGGATCATACCAAAGATCACAAAATGGTACTTGATGCCTCTCTGATTGATGCTCAGCATTTAAAGAGAGGGACTAGAGGCAAGTGGAGCAATCAAGGGAGACAAAGTGGCGCCCTTGCCTACCATTGGGTAGATAATGATCGATATAGCTTCGACTCCCATCCGTACCGGGTATGGTCGCCGACTTTCTTGCTTATTAGCGGGATCGTCCTTCAGATTGATATTCAGATAAGGATTCAAAAGTTCCGTCAATATCAAGCTAAATTCGACTTAGGAAGAATCATATAATACCAGTAAAAAGCAAAGGAAAATGAAAGAGAAAAGTGACCCTTACCTCTACACTTATTTTATGGTTGATCAAAAGTGCGATTCTTTGATCGAAAAATTTAACTTCTTTTTCGAGTTCGAAATTCTTTTTACACTGTTTGCAGATTTCCACTTTGAGCTCTTGCAGTTGACGTCGCACTGAAGTGAAAGGAAAGGAATAGGTTTAAAACAATACAAATATAAAGGAATAGGTTTAGAAGTGAAGAAATTAGGGGGTAAGGACTTTTAGATTTTTTAATTTACTAATCTAAAGGGCTAACTTTCTATCATAAGATCTAACTGGTGGGACTCATATGCAAAATGATTATAGCGGATATCAAATATCTTACATAGTTGATACATCATAGAGAGATCCATCCCCCAATTTATAATACGCAATTTGAAAAGTTCCTGCTTGAATATATTTTCCTTGATACAGATTTTAATTAAAATACAATTTTCAGTTTTTCTGTTATTTCATCTGTATTTCTTATGTTTGCTGACATTAAGTACTGAAATTGAATTCGAACGTAAAATAAAATCAATCGCAACAAGTCAGATAGTCACCACAGAAAAACCTAAGAAATTGACTAATGTTATGAGCTTCTGTGACGTAATAGACTTTTCTCTGTGAGAAAGAAATTCCAAAAACTCAACCATACAAATGCATCTGTGTCTAAGACCCTTCTAGGTTAGTTACAAGCGGGACCCAGACAAAATTCATTGATATATGTCAAATCTACTTATAGCCACAAACTTTGCCTTACTTATGCATCTACACATAAACAAAGATTTGTTCATTATGCAAATTCTGCTCGATATAAACAAACCGAAAGAGAAAAACGAATAGCGTGATTGTTGAAATTAAAGTAGGTGTTAGGTTATGGATACCTCTAGCATTGCTTTGTAACTGTAAGGGGACGTATGAATATGTAAGGGGACGTATGAATATGTAAGGGGACGTATGAATAAGGATTAAGAAAAGTTAAAAGCATCCTTTGGTACTCTAGCATCATAGCCCTGTAATATGAAAAACGATGTTGAATGGATACACAAAAACTATCCCCAGTCCCCGGGGTGGTAACCGTGGGAAGATGTAGAGCCTATAGTGAATCTATACTATAACTAGTGTAGCATATTTTAACCTTTCTGAGTATTTCTTATAAATCGTTTTGTTTTTATATTTCTTTTTAAGTTTGTTTGTTTTTTGGCGAATGTCTCATGGCGTTGATTGATATGTGTGAAGGTCGTTTGACATTGATACCTAGGCTTGCTCATGCTTGTTTTTCCGTCAAAAAGCTGTCGTCAGCAAAAAAACATTTCACAGTTTTCCTCCTCCTTCCGTTTTATTTTTATTTGGGAACGAAGATAGTGAAATTACATAACCAGGCGACCAGCTAAAAGTTTCATGAATATTAATTTTGTATCCATCAGTTCGAGCTTTGTGACTTGATGAACACATTCACTTGTCGATGATGTAATGTTAAGTACTAAAATGAAACGAACGGTCCATTTAGTATGTCTAGGAATCAGTTAGCAAGTTATTCTGAAATTACAAAAAAATAAATTTTTTGATGATTCACTTGCCACGAGGATGGTAAAAGCATGATAATAGATAAAATGGATAAAATAACACATTCCTAGCAATTTTCTAATATCTTGAATTTGACACAAAACTATGTTAAGGCTTCAAAGAATGAGACATAGCTGGAATTCTTTATCTCCTAAAAATAAAATTCTGTTAAAAACTCCGCCTTCTTCGGGCGTGGCATTCAGAAAGGATATTTATAATTGAGGATATCATTGATTCATATAATCACAACATAGAGGTTCAAACCTTTACAAAAACTTTTTAAAGGTATCATCAAAAGGCTTTTATTTTATTTTGAAATGATCAACTTAATACAAATGACCGATGTAATGGATCTGCATTTAGAGCAATAAGGATTAAAATGGAAAGCGGGAGGGCGACATTTAACATTGACTAGACATAGTATTGACAAAAGTCCTTCAGCATTTATAACATATATAGAGAATGTCTTATACTGCATCGGCATGAGGTTTCTGATCTCAAGATATGAAGCCATGAAAAACTTTTGCTTATAAATAAATTTCATCGATGCCATATATATAATACACATAGTAGAATCAATTAAGTAGCTGAAGTAAAAAATATGACTTGGAATGTTAAGACGTCATTTTGGAAAAGGGGGAGGGACGATAGAGTAGAAATCCGTTGTATTCAAAATCTTGATAATGAATCAAGAGAGTATGCCATGCTTTCAGATGAGCCACTCTGTTGACTTCCTGTCAAACTCAAGTACAATCCCCCGTCAAGCACTTCAAAATAACCGGGTGAAGTCATCGATGAATGTGCAATTGTGTTTTTAAAGGTCATTTTATCCAATAAACAAAAGCCGGACCTGCGTGATATGATTGATTTATTGTAAGTAAAGTTAGCTACCATCGATATTGATTTGTGTAGATCAAGTTCAGTTTAAAACTGTCAAAAGTTCGAAGCCAACATTAGACAAAACACTTACAACTCATTGGTTTTCCCATTCCGTAACTGAAAATCAATCATAGATAACCATAAATATTCAAAGAAACTTGGTCCAGCTCTTCCTTATATTGCTAGCTACTCTTCACTAACTTTTCGTAGTAAACTGAGCGAATTTATACTCTCCGTCTGCAGTTGAATCATGCTAAATAACCATATGGATAAAAGACTAGGTGGAAAGAAAAAGGGAAAATGTGCACTCCAAACGATGTCATACATCTTGAAAAAAGGTATTAAAATTCACGGTTGGTTTGTTACAACACGAAAATGAAGCAAGAAAAATCAGTTCACGTTTGAGATAAAAAGAAGAAAGAATTAAAGGAGAGGCCTCTATCTGCCAGCTTGTCATTGAGATAAGGAAAACCAGTTGTGGTGTATTAATGAAGATACAGTACGGTATTTATGACGTATGAGAGACGGTCTGTGTTCAAGTGTGATGAAAAAGACAACAAGTACCCTACAACAAGTAGAGTATAGTGAAGAAAAGTAAAGACACTGAGAGAGCTACAATCAAACTACACATCACTATAGCCTTTACGTTTTTTAATAGTCTAATTTCTACCAAAAACCTTTATCTACTTTCGAATATAGCAGGTTTGAGGAGACTTCATTGACTTCATTACTCTAGGCTTTTCGTATAACAGAAATAGAAAAAATACAGTTAAAAGTGTGGGTATATAAAGCGAAAACCTTGCCAGAAACACGGTTCGATGAAATGACCTGATGATAATTAGTTCCATGAAAAAGGTTAGAAATAGCCTGTGAAGACAAAGTGTAATACTTACGTTGGTCATACAGTTCTTCATTCAGCACCCATGCTTTCTTTTGGTCTTCTTGGATGAATAATTGATTGTTGGCAGTAATTTCGGCTGATAAGCACGCCATGGCTGATTCGAATGCAAAGACAGGCATTAATAAACAATTTAAGATGCGATTAGGTGTTGGTCTTCTGATGTATTTGTTTTGATTTGTTTTTGTTATTGGTTTATTTATTCTCTGAAATATAGAAGATAAATTCACAGTCAGCTATAACCAGAATCTTTTGTAATGAACACTGCATTATGAATGATACACTCCCTCTCTCTACAGTAATGATACAAAAAATCTGAAAACTTTCCCCTAAACACCTTGTATTTAAAGCAACATCACTTTCCTTTTGAATTCATTTCAATTGAAATGTTCATTGTCAAATCAAAAACTCTCTCAGTATCATACCAACCATTCTGAGAAGAGAAACTCAAGTTTGATGACCAGTAAAACACGAGGCGAATCATCTAAAGTGTTCCTTGGTGATAAAAAATACCAAGAATCTCAATAATTCAGAAACATGAAAAAAATCGAAACAAGCAAATTAGCAGTGTGTTTATGACATTATGCAATACAAATGACCCTCATAATTCAATCAAATTTTCATTATCAAAATGTAAAAGAGAATTGAATTGTCATCAAAAAGGTATACCAGTCATTCAAAATCGTTTACTGTAATTACAAAACCAGACAAAACAATTGAAAAAAAAACAATACAAAAAAGTGAAAGTAACACAGGTTACAGTATACGCAAAAATTACGAATTTTACGTCGAAAACAAAAGTCAACTACCCCCTACTGGACAAATCAAAAAGTAATAATTTTATTGTAAACAGTTGGTATGAGGTAATAAAGATGATGACGTTGTCAACAATAACATCGTTCGTTACTAAGTCGATTCGTATGAGAGAAAACCGTGTGAACTTATCAAATTTTAAATTTAAAAACACTCAAGATTCCAAGTCTGTAGTTACAGTTGACACTCTCTAATTCGACATTCTACTATTAGATAATCTCCATTATTCGAAAATACCGAAAGTCATCGTTAACGAGAAACTCTCTTAAATGACGCTCTCCTATTCGATACGTTCCCTTATTCGATGAAAATCGAATAAGAGAGCGTGAACTGTATTTAAAACGGAAAACATTGAAAAGAAAAACGATCAAAACATACAAAGGATCATGTCTCACAATAATACCCATGAAACGAAATGTAAAGAGATTCAAATACAATATTTCAGCACAAACTAATATATTCTTTCAAATAATTTTTTCAGTATATTTCAAAAACACCATCTTTCAAACACCAACCAACATAACGAGCGAACGAACAGAGGCGAGTAGGAGAGAAAGAGTGGAAAACAAAATTACATTTGAGTTTCCTGTTTGAAATGTCAAAAGAAAAACCATTTGTGGTATCCTGTCTCTACTCAAATGTTTGTCTCGATCAATCAACTTTTTTCTTGTTTTCTCATTGAAGTTTTGGTTTGGATGAACGAGTTGAAACATCCTGTCTTTCAGAAAGTAACGAAATGAGCAAACGTTTTCTCATAACTTTAAATTTATCTCAAGTGTTCGTTTAAGGGACAGTGAAAAGCATTTTAAACAATTCTCAGGCCAAAAAAAGGCAAGTACGTCGTACCATTTTTTCAAAAGGTCCTCAAATTCCCCTTTCAATTTCCTGCAGCGTTTGCGAGACGTTATAGGAAATCAAAAAGTCTTCCCTTTCCAACGGATACATGGGTGTACTGAATGATTTGCATCTCTGAAACTATTTGACATCCAAAATACTACCTTTTCGCCTTTCCCAAAAAGTCTTAAGAATCATGTAATAGCCATAAAATACTGAAATCATGAACATATAACACTACCTTCATATTACGAATTTGAAGAAAAACCGAAGAGGAAAAGCCACGAGAATCCATTTCCAATCTTTAGAGCTCTCACAGTGAAATCCACAACACCAATAACAGTGAGAGCATAAAATACCTCTTTGAATGAATCTGTTGGTTAGAATATTCAATGGCAAAATAAACAAGATAGGAGAAACAAGTTCGAACAAGCCATCAGTATTGAGCACTTTTGCATACAACTCATCTATTAGACCTCATCTCAAATATTGTAGGTTGTAGATTTAAGCTAATACTCAAATAGAAAATCACTCCAGAATCAACCATGAAAATCAAGTCCACTCGTGAATTATCTCAACACAATCTGGATGTCAAACAAACCCCAGTTGATTTTATTCAAACATCAACTGGAGTGGATATAGAATTTTTAAGACTACAATTGACGCTCTCTAACCTAACTCGACGCTTTATTAACGAGTTCTTACTAGCGTTCTACTCTAACGTTATACGCTCCATTATTCGATAATATTGAAAGTTACTGTCAACAAGAAACTCTCATAAACGACATTCTACTATTCGATACGCTCCTTTATTTGATGAAAATCAAATTCCCCTTGAAAATTGAATCAAAGGAGCATAACTGTATAATAAATTACCTAGGCACAGCAGAGAAATACTTGAGAATTCAAGTTTACTCTGGTCGTTGATGATCATTATAGCTTAATTAAATGGCTTTTTAATGCACCAGGTAATTTTGAAGAGCTATCAAAAATGATGATCAATCTACTGAAATAAACTTTCACTTTATCAAATCTCTGAAGGATTACAATAAACGAAACTCAACTTTTTAATCAGCCAGCCTTTAAAATCAAACGAGAAATGAGGAATTCCTCTCATCCCTTCATCGAAAGGAGAAAAAAAGAGTTGGTCTAATCTTTCACAACAACCTCTCATATATTGTGAAGCATGAGAAATCTCTACAGTATCATATTCTCCTTCTCTTGACCAAAAAATACATCATTTAAAACATACGAAAGAAAAAAATATTAAACTGGTGACGGCATAAATTTCAACATATAGCATCACTTTAAAAGTTTCTTTCAGATTCGTTTTGATGCCTTTTGTGTACGAAGTGTGTGAGTAGACATTAAAGGCTTAACCCGCTACTCATCATATTATTACAACCAATTACACAGAGATTTATAATATCAAAAGGGGAGCAGTCTTTTTTTTTAATTTCTCTCTCTGATAACACTTTAAAACAAATTGTCATTCAAGAAGAGGTTGGGATGACATCACTGAGTGATATGATGATGACGTATGCAAAGATTACTTTATAAGATGTACACTTTCGTATCGTTCGTAATTGTCATGAGTTGTTATAAGAACAGTAGAAGCTTATAGAACAATCTGGAATATTATTGAAGTACGCTGAAATTTAGATACCTTGTTAAAGGCAACTTTGTATTTTCGATGTCAAACCCCGAGCCTATTTGAAACCCTAGATTACGTAAATGTTCAGAACCTTGCATACTTACGTCACCAAGTTCTTATTAAATACAAACAGTGTTCCAGTTTTATAGAGATGGTTCGTCATTCGGTGTTGATAAATGACGTAGCAAAAATCTCGTTGCTGTGAGCAACAATCCAAACAACCGGCAGACAGTGTTTTAGACAACATAAATCAACCAACAATTTTGGACAAAAAACAAACACAAGAAAAATGGAGAGTCCAAAATATTATCAAAAACAAGACGAGAGTAGGACGAAAATACGGTTTCAAATGAGCCTCTTCTCCAAAGATTATGTAAGATTAAAAATAAAAAAAGTGAAGAAGATAGTAAGCAAGACACAAACTCTCCCTTTTTCTTAGCTGTCATGCCTCTCATTTCCCTGGATTTCTCATTGACCTTCTTTTAATTGCTGAGCATCAAAGAGAAAGGGCATCAATTACCATTTTGTGATCTTTGGTATGACCACCGGGGTTGAGGTCAAACCTGTCGCTGTAATGAGGATAACTTGTGAAAATAATGCAAATTGGAAGTAGCACTCATTCTAGACACAACAAATCTGGAAAAGGGAATCGAGAAGATTGTGCAAACTTTCAACTTCCCAACTTCGAATAACGATAAATCGCAAAGAAGGACCTGTCTTAAGGTTAAAACTGTCTCTTTCGAATCCCGAAAATAAATGAAAGTATTTCAAAATCTTCGTTTGGCTCTTCTTCAGTGATAAAGTCTTAACCCTTTCGGCGAAGAAAGATGGATAAAGTGCAAGTGTAAAAGAATAGGAGACGATTCAAAATGTAAAAACGTTTAGAAGTATCATAAGATTGTAAGGCGCGAAGAAGAGAAACGCCCCTGAGTTGTAAGTTACATAAACTATTAAACCTTCGCCCATCTTCCATAGCTTTCTTTGTGTGAGAAGTTTCACTCGCCCACAGAAAGATTAGTTTAATAAATTCATCACGTGGTACAAGACAAACTGATCTTTGTACATTAGGAAAGCCCAAAAAGAATTTCCTTAAAAACGAAAAGCGGAGACTGTGCAGCATTTTGCTTTGAAATCGATTCCCTAAATGTTGTCTTTCCGAAGATGAATGCAGTAATCAATATTCAACTATCGAAGTATTAGTTTCCTTTTCATATTTCATCAAGAAATGTGCGAAAAAGAACAGACCTTAAACACATCAGTTTCTACTTCTTTTGAAGATTTTTGACTTTAAATGTTTATGAAATACATTCAGACTTCCCCCATATGCCGAGAACTGTGTGAAATTTTCTTCTTCCAAGAATATTGTTAGGGAATTTTGGTTTAGGTTTCTTTGTCACACCTAGAAGTACCAATAAAAGTAAAATATAAAACTACTACCTGGGTCAAGGGGTAGACAAACTACTTTACCTTTTAGATATTCATGAGAATAATCGTAAAGGGGGAAACAAGAATTTGACCATTCCTTCAATTGTTTATTTAAGGATGATTCTTTGATATTTGTTAGCCAATCTATTACATTGATTGATCGTTTTAAAAGGAGTAGGTAGCACATTGAGGAAAGCCAATTAGAATGTCTTGGTAATCACAAGTTGTTGTGAAATCAAAATCGAGGAACATTTATGATTAAAGTGAGAGGGCTTTTTAAAGTTTGGAAAGACAGCTTATATGTACCAGGTACAGATTAGACCAAGAGAGGGGTACTATTGTTAGTTTTTCAGACTGAAAATTGACAGATATTTCAAGCAAACTATCAATGATGGAGTCAGAAGCTTTTGTTCTTTGGTTTTCATCACACACTTCTTGACCATTTTGGAAGTTTTGTCTTCAAAAAAATCTCAAAAGAGTAAAAAAAAATTCAAAAATTTCAAATCAAAAAAATTAATATTTGAAAAAAGTAAAAATATTACAACAAACTATTTTTTTATTGAAAAACAGCAAAATTCTGTGAAAAAGTACCCAAATAGTATCCTGTACTTGCTTGAAGGTGAAAAATACACACCCCCACCCCCAAAGTAGTACCGGGTACTAACTTTTTTGAAATGCAAAAATAGACACCACCACCTGGCTATGGGTCAGTACCCTGTGTCTGCACCCCCCCCCCTGTATGTACATGCCTGTCTCAGTGCCTAAGGCAGAAAACCTAACAGAAGCCTCAGTCATCCCAAGCCGAGGAAAAATCTTAATTGAATATAAATACAGTGTAATCTCGGTCAAAATTCAAACTTTGTCATTTATCGTTATAACTAGAAACACTTTTGTGCTTTTCAAAATGAAAATAGACCATCCTGGCTAATATTTTAGCTCAAATACTAGCCCCAGTGAAAATTCCACTAACTTTTATTACTCCACCTAAACAATGAGACAGGGGTTCAAACGTCATTTAGAAACAAACTAAAGCTTCCGGACATCTTCAATCAGCGGACAAATCTTTCAAAAAACGGACACATTTATAATTCAAAAATGTTCGTCCACATGTTATAAAAGTGTCCCAAAAATATCTTATCTGTATGAAAATTTCATAATTTTTTAACAACCATCTCTCATCTGATCAATGAGTGATGGAACGATAAAAATATTGAAAGCCAAAAGGAGGAAAAATGCTATATAGATAACGGTTGACTTAATCTCATCTTTCAGTTCATATTTATAAAAATGTGTGTTGTTGTCACATAAGAAAAAAATTGTTCACATTTTTGGTATCTTAATTTTATTGCTGGCGCATGTATATTATCGTATTATCAAATACCTAAGAATGATAAATTGCCTATTAAAGATTTCAGAGAAGAGATTAAAAAGCATGCCTTTCTGTCAATCTTTTTATGACATTGGGAATTCTGAAAAAGACAAGATGACCAGAAGCAATTTTACATGAGCCTCTCTAAAAACCTCTTCATACACCTATCAACGCCACGAGGAGATTGGGTCCCAGTTTATATGAATCGGATGACGTCAAATATATGTTCCTTTAAGGGTGTCAATGCAATGACTTCAGACATTTGACGTCATTCGATCCCGGGAAACTCGAACCCAAACTTCTCTCATAAAACTTCCAGCGAAATGGTTGTATAAGTTCTGGCTTAGGCGGTCCACTTTTCGCCCTACCTATTCTAATTGTGAATTAAAGTGGGCAGAAAGTTGGCTGTCTAAAATCAATGCACTGCCCTATTTCGACGTCAATGAAATGACTTCTTTGCATCTTTATCAGAGCTAAATTTTTAAACTGCCAACTTTCTGCTCACTTTTTGCCTGCTTAAACAATTAGAATAGGCAGGGCGAAAAGTCGACCGTCTAAACTAGAGCTTACCCTGTGAAAAATATTACAATGGAAATTCCAATAAGGGTGACACACCCAGCTTAAAAAGATGACACACCCATTATTCTTTGTCAGAAGATAAGCGCTTCAGAAACCTGTCCCCTCAAAACTGCAATATTCAAACAATAACAAAAAACCTCTGTATAATCTTCACTTTCAAAACATTTCGAAGCAAAGAAAAACAAATAAGAAAAATTAAAAAAAACCCGAAAAGTAAAATAAAAAAGAAAAAGAAAATCATATCAACAATTCCATAGCGAAGAAGAAGCAATACGAAGAATAAATACTGCAAATATGGTTACTTGGTCACCAAGCAATCAAAACAACGAATTCGAATACATCCAATAACAAAAATAAGCTGAAGTAAAATCAGCAATATCTCATGAAAAAGAAGAAGAGCACTTTAAACGCTCCTCATTTTAAAAAATAGCTTTAAAATAAGGTAATCAATCATTCTTTCAAAAAGATTACAAGCATGAAACAGCGCCAACATTGATTACTCTTTGCTGCTATGCTGGAACATTTATAAAGCAAAAAAACAAAAAAAATTATTCTTCAAAAAGTTCATGACTAAGCTGCAAGTTCACATACACTGCCCAATACTAACTAATACTAAACTAAGAATTAGCTAACAACTATTTCGACGCTTTAAACCTCATGATTTCATGATTTAAAACTTAAACGGAGCATAAAACATTCATTTTAAGGCTCGTGTGATAGCACCATGTGTTAAAATAAAACACGCCTTATTTCTCTCCTCTCAAGAGATAAACAAAAAGTAAATGTAAACCTCTCTCGGAGTGTTTTCTTTGCATCCACTTATATGCTAGAGTTCAATTTACCCTGTCCGAGATCGATCCAGTCTGTCCGGAATTGAACCAATCAGTCCGGAATTGAGCTACTTTTTCCAGGACAAACCACTCTATCCGGGATTGCTTCAATTTGTCAAGAATCAATATCCTCTCGCAATGACACGACCATTGCCATCGACAAACTTTTTCCTCGACGAAACTACTGATAAAACTACAAACCATTAGCAAAATAATTACATCATCAAAAACATGTTCATTAATAAAAGACATGCAATTTTTAAATGCATAATTTTTTTGTAGTTTCACAAAAGAATCTACTGTTTTAAAGTCACGATCCTCGTCTCGTTTGAAATTGAAAAAAGTTCAGAATTAGAAGACAGAAAAAAGGTATCATGACCCTAAAGAGTTTACCGATAAGTGATAGTTCACCGGTACTTTTTAAAATCCGCCAAAGTAATATGCCCCACATAAACAGAATGCTGATTCCCACACAATTATGATGGGGCATGGGAGGAAGGTTGTTAAAGTAAGCAATATATGACATTATTAATGTTGTATATACCGGTTCTACTGGTTTTCATTTACTTTCATTTTCATTTTCACATTAGATAAGCAAACGAGAAACTCGGACATCTTCAAAAACGTTTTCTGTTTCCATCACATCCAAGTCTTCCAGTATTTCATGAGAAAACAAACAATCAATCTATAACTAGTAGCTAATTTCTTTCCATATCGCTTTTTGATTTTAGACATTTTATGATGCATATGAACACATCTATAACCTACTTTTCTGTCTCTATATCCAGTTATGTCTTTCATGAGAAAACGAAACATAACCTCAATGTCATCAAAATGTTTGGTACAAAAGTAGTTGAAAAACTCCATCACTCAAACTTTCCAGCAAACAACTCAACTCAATGAATGAAAAAAAAACTGTAATCGGGCTATACAGGACAACGAACCGGCTTCATGCTGAGATAAATTCATTCTATTACAAAGCTTCATAAAATAAGAAAAAGAGAAAGTTAAAAGATAGATATTAGACAGTACAGTGAAAGAAAGAAAAAAAAGCTTGTTTTTGAGATATCACACTCCTAGAGTTCATCAAAATCCTTGGTATAGTGTTGATATCATTTTACAAGAATAAAAGAGTAGCTCTCTCTCTCTTTCTCTCTCTCTTTACGGTTCAGACAATGATGTCATAGTGTTTTAGTTTATGTAAGTGTCATCTATTTTTTCTAAGCACAGCAAAACTTAAGATATATAATACTTCTTGTGTAAAATCGAGTATATTACTACGGCATGACATAACTATACTATATAACTAGTATGCATAGTAAAACATATCTTTTATGATAGGATGTAAAGGTGCCACATTGAGAGAATTCCAGAGATGAAACAACCATTAACCAAATACACTTATTAACGTAGGACCTACACCATGGTTTCACCATGCTGCTATAAAATGGGAACAAGAACACAACAAGCAAAAACATTCTGCACTTTTATTTTTTTGGTTTTAAGTACTCCATATTGAATATGAATATTGAAAGTATTTAATTAGAGAAAAATCTCCATTGTTACTTTAAAAGGCATGGAGCTGCTCTAGCTCTAGAATTATTCCGAGGTACTGAGAATATCAGAAAAGACTCTTGCATTGAGAAACCTTGACGAAAAAGAAAAGTTCCAGGACCTGAATTGGCATGAATACAAGAGAACTTAATAACTCATTTCGAAGAGAATTTTGAAGTGCTTGAAAGAGCTACTTTAGTTTGTCATTTGTCATCGGGTTTAAACATCAAAGAATAACGCAAAAACGTTATGATAATACTGCAAGAAATTTGAAGAAAAATAGTGAGAGGCGAGAGAAAGAGTTGAAAGAAAAAATATCTGAAAGATTGTTATTCTAGACTTGTCTGTGTGTTCTTTTAAATATCTTTAAGTACACGTTCTTTATTATAAGAACAAACTATATAAGAACATAAAGCTTCCATCGCAAAGATATTAAGAACAAATTAAGGATATTCAAAGGCTTTGTGGACTCCAAAACACCCAATTTTTTATGAAAATGGACAAAAATACTCACAAAATGGTAAAAATAAGAACATGCTAAGAACCCTTTTGGACTCAAAACTCAAAAAGTTAAGAACATCCGAAGGCTTTAAAAATTTCTTATGAAAAAAAAACGTGTATACTGTATGTAAATTTAAAGAGACAAGATTAAAGTATTAAAGAAGTCGGGAAGAAAAAAAATTGAGGAAGCGAATTAAGAGAAAAATACATATTGAACCAAATTATGGTTTTAAAGCTCGGTCCCTTTAAAATTTTTGTGAGAACTGTCACCAACACAAGCCTAAAGCATTGGTAACAATACACGTTTCGTTATAAGAATATTTGAAGCATTCTTTGTGTTTTTTCTTCGTTCTTAAAAATTGAATGTCTTCGAGTCCACAAAGTCTTAAAATGTTCTTAAAAATTTTATCCCCTCCTCGTGTTCTCATTACATAGTTTGTTTTTATGAAAAACGTGCAATTCACAGAAGTCAAAGATAAAAAGCCAGGTTTGAATTAAACGTTACAGTTCGTCCGTTCGTTCCATAACGAAATAAAACTGTTCTATTGGTGTAAATTCGATCGAGTTCCTTTGGCATACGATCAGCCGAGATTAATTTTTGATCAAATGGAATACGTGATATTCGATAAAGGAAAAGTTCGAATGTGCCTGAAATGTACTGTACCTAAAATGTACTATTTGGGACGAGATGGAGGAGTTTTTACAAGCTCTTTTTTGACTTGGCTGGTCGTTAACCAGTAATAAAACAATTTTGTTACTTCTTCTAAAGAACACGTCACTTTTATTACTTCAAATGACCAATTTTTAAAGTATCTTATCATTATCATCATCATCTTTCGACTTACGTCGGAAAATTTGCGTAGCCTTCCTTCCACAATACCCTATCTTGCATGATTGTCTTTATTTCCTCAATCTCGAGACCTGTTTCCCTCTTCAGAGTATCCAGGAAGGTTAATCTTACTAGACCCGTTGGTGACCAGAAAAGAAGTCTGGATATTATTTCTTCTTTTGCTCGAAAACAGTGGCCTGCGAACTGAAGTCTTCTATTGGTGAGTATACGCGAGATGCGTGGTAGATTATTGTATATTTGATTGAGGTTCGGATGATTCGCCCAGTTTAGATTTTGAACCTTTTTGAGGAGGTTTGTGTAACACCCGTCTATACTTTTTTCCATGGCTCTGGTCATTGTCCAGGTCTCAGACCCATAAAGGAGAATAGGTTCGATTAAGGTTTTGAAGGTTTGTACCTTAATCTTATTATCTAGATTAAACTTCCAAATTTTGTTTAGTTTGTTGCAGGCCCTCCACGCGAGAGATTTTCTTATAATATATAGTATCTTATAAAAACTCCATCTCATCTGAACTATTTAACTGATACATACTCCAAGCTTGCGGTCAATGTACAGATATCTGCTCATTTGTAAACGTTAAGAATCTAAATAACACCGCTGTCTCAATGCCCTGTTGGAGCTTTTTTCCATAGTGCGGAAAGGGGTCTGAAAATGCCTATCCCCCAAGGATCTTGGACAAGAATAGCTAACAAATATATGGTAAAATATCTTAGAGAAAAAGTGGAATAATAAACTTCTTTCTTCTATTTGACTCAGACTACTCCTTTCATGAACACCAAATTTCATAACCTGTGCTTGAAAATAATCTACAATATATGTAAGCCCCCTTCTTAAACTATCCCCCTTCCTTGCTATCCCCCCCCCCTTCTTCAACTTTTCGGAAGGTGTCACTATGGGGGCGAACTATGATTTTCACTCATAAGATTGTTATGGAATTTCCCAATAGGCATGCGATTTTAAGACATTTTTCTCCGAGTCTATAGTGTGGGCGTGTATAAAAAAAAAACGAATTTTCGAAACATTTTAGAGGTTTTTATTGAACGGCGTAGGCTACTCATTGAGCAATGTACGAAGAAAACAACCCTCCCTCAAAAGAAGAAAAAATAAAGAACATACAAAGTGTGGGTTGAAGATTTGAAGTGAACGAAAACAACTCATTTCGTTTGATTATGTATATAAGTATAGTATCTTTACCGTGATCCAGCTTTTGAGAAATAAGGAATTTTGAAAGTCAAAGCTTTATCAGTTTGCATACAAACCTTATTTTAAAGCCCATTTAACGTTCATAACGGTCCAATATTACGACATTTGATGACTGTTAAAAAACAACGTTGTGTGCGCGAGCTGGGATCCTTATTTCATGACGATGTATCTCGGTTCTACAAAGCTATCGTAACTTGGTAGATTGTGGAAAATTATGTTCAATATTAATGAGATTTTTATTTGTGTATGACCGAAACACCAATCTGTAGAAATAATGCAAAGAGAAGTAATCATCGTATTTCGTTCATTCATCAGTCAAAAAATAGTATAAGTAAAGTAAGTCTTAAACCACAGTCGGGGGGACACAAAGACCCCTCTTTCGATAGCTGTCTACCGGAAAGTAATTGCTTAGTTGCTGAGCATCTAGCAAAGAGGCTTCAATTACCATTTTGTACAAGATACAATGTCTTTGGTATCACCAAACCAAATACTGAAGATGAAAAACGGCAACAAAAAAAACTTAAAAACTTAACAAGGCGTTCATAACATCATATCACGTCTTCAGTCAAGAATATGGACGTTAGATGACTGTTGAAATAACGTTTTGTACAAGCTGGGATCCTGTTCATGAAGCTGTATCTCGTTCCTATAAGACTTTTGTAACTTTGTAACATTATTGAAAGATAAAATTCAAGGCGTAATACCATACCACATCTTCAATCAAGAACATCTCAACCCTAGACTCGATGATGAATAGGAAAAATAATGATAACAAATAATAATGGAACGTCCAATGTAATTTCCTTCGATGACCAAATAAGTTAAACGAAATCAACATGCTGTAAGTTATACAGGAAACTTTCGTCTTTTGAAAAAAAGAAATGTCTTTTTAATGATTGATCAGCAGAATCGAAGCTTTTGAAAACAATACGAAAACGTTTTTGTCTGGTTCGCATGAACTTTTTGATTGGCAGGTATATGTGCCAAAGTGCATTATTTAGATTTTCATCAGATCACCTTATCTACCCTTACAGCGAAAGAGAAGTAGGTTCGAGTTTACAATTTATAATATTCATGACGTAATGTTTTCTACGGACAGTAGGTTTTCGCCAGTAGTGGCAAATTTTATACAACTTTTGTCTAGGTTAAATTTGCCACTACTGGCTAAAACCGGGGTATTTCCGTAGAAAACATTACGTCATGAATATCATGAATTGGGTAAAATGCCGTTAAATTTATGAAACCATAGCATTAAATAAATACGTAGACATTTGATAAAAAACTCATACCCCATTCCTCTCCAGTTAGGATTCATTTAAGTGGAAATTGCACGTGACCGCAACACTTTACGAGTTTAATGTTTCAAGGAAGAGTAGGCGCGATTTTGAAAAGAATTACATTGACAAATGAGTGTGTATTTGAAAGACGAAGTTATGCTACGGCTGTTTTAGAATGGATTACTTCGAATAAAGAATGGCGAGTTCTAGCTCTGGAGATTCATCCCCGAAATACTACAGATTTGTTAAGTCAGTTCTTTAGAACTCACATTAGTTATAAGCTCGTTCAAAAAAATACAAAACTAAACCAGTTTCATTTAAAACCAACACGTGGTATGAAATACCACGCAAAACTGTATCAGTTCAAAAAGCAACATCGAAGTAAAGCAATTTCTAGAATGTTACTAATCTGTACACATTATGAAAGCGATAAGATAGATAATACGCAGATGATGTCATCAGCTAAAAGAAAAAGAAAACGAGTCATTTATAAGGCATGCCTCAACTAATACCCCATTACCTTTTTAACTTCTTAACCAACCGCAATTCCTACAAAACGTAAAAAAAACTTTTTGTAGCTTTTTTAATCTTAAATACTTTATAAGTCATCAGGCATGAGAACGTGCCGCTGGCATTGATCAGATACGGTTTAGCGTATTGTATGCCCATACAAAATAAAGGACAGAGGTCTGATTCAGATAGATACAGCAAGTCGCATTTTCGTACAAGTCCAATATCAATCTAATTCACGTTAAACGAATTTTCCAAACTTCAAAATTACTGAACTTTCCAATCCGACATATAACTTCCGAAAACTTTCCTCTTCCAATCATCAAGATTCAAACCATCGAATAATAATAAGGTTTATAGAATTGTACCTTTAAAATCTCGGTATATTCTTTTCCTCCAACCACACTTTACAAATGAATGCAACGTGTTTCTACGTCATCCACTATTCAAGTTTATCGTCTAGCAGTAAACTGATTCACTTCAACTCATTGAAAAAGAACACCCCAAACTTGAAGCTTAGCACCTTCCATTGAATGAGCTACTTAGGAAATGCATGCTAATTCACTAATGTATTAATAAGAGCAATAACAAGAATACTTAAAGACGGTATCCCAATTTTTTACGACACCCTTTTCAAATGAATAATTCTAGACAATATTGAGTTGGAAATTCGATATTGAAGATTATGGTATGCTTTCATGATTGAAAGAATTTTCCTCAGGCTAAGAACTAAATCTGAACAAAGAGAGTGTTGTACAAAAATAAACCACGGCGGCGAGCAATATATGCTAAGCCCTAAAAATAATAAACAAGCAAGCCAGAGAAAGACGCTTATAGTGTAACTTTTGATTTATATAGGATGGAACTTTGAGCATGCTTTGTCAGTATAAGAGATGCGTCTCCTTTTAATATCATAAAAGGAATAAACCTCTAGAGCCACAAGAGGATTGGAATAGAGTTGACCAGGATTGAATGACGTCAGATTTGTAAAGAAATGGGCGCGCGAATACTCCGTACAACTTTTAGCGATAGATTAAAATAGTTGTATTAAAATAATAAAAAATAAATAAACTGACCATATGCCTTTAATAGAGTCGGTGGAAATCTTCAAAAATTTTCAAATAGGTACTTTTAGTAGAAAAGTTTCTTAAAAAACATTTTATTCCCAAAATGACCTGATTCTAATTCTGCGAAAAAGCGTCTATCCTGATTAATGATATAGAGAATGTTGCAAAAATGATTCACATACCGCAGCCGACAAAACATAAGTATTACGAAACAAGGAAAACTTTCTTCCCAGAATAACCAAAATATGATTTATTCTGCAGAATTCAAACATATTTAGCAGCTTAAGATAATCTCGTGGCTGATAAGGATAGGATTATAGCTTGCTAAAAATGCCGAGCAAATCAGGCACATATTAGGAGTAGGAGTACAAAGTAAAACTTTAAAATTCACTGAGGTAGGGTTGAACCGTTTAAATCATATGTCAAACAGCCAGTTGAAAAAAAAACACCAACTAATATCTCAGCATCGACTCTTAGCTTTAAAATACATAGATACAAAGCAAATTCACATGGGATTATATAAAAAAATACAAAAATACAGTATACATACACAACGAGGACTTTCAGCTCCCAACAGCACGCATAGAGTAAAGCACTCATGAATTTGACAATATGCAAACGAAACGAGTCAAAAAGTCACAATAGAGATAGCATTTAAAAACAAAAACCTCCTGTCACAAAAGACAAGTGGAGTAGATCGTAAAAAAGCTTTTTTTGGTTGACAATGGGTGAATGAGAAGATGATATTACAGGAAATCATTTAGTACAAGCATAACAAAAGGTTATAATGACTGCAAGCTGACCACTGAACTTCCTGATCAAATTAACTTTGCTGTCAAACATTAATCAAATGTTTAAATGGACATTTTGTATGGTGAGAGAATAGGTTTTATCAAGTTTCCCCGATTGATCCCGATTTTTTAGTCCGATTTGCCAAACAACAAACTAAATGATGAAGGGAAACAGTTTTTGTGGTTAAGATTACACATAAACTAAAATACTTTCTGTTGAAATTGATTTTCGTTTTCAAGATGATAAATCTTTGCCCATCGTTCTACAAAATGTTTCTTCCCTAATTGGCCGGTAAATTAGAAATTTCTTGGATTTGTCAGTAGAAATCAATTAAGTAAAATTAACATGTCACTTCACCTTGTTCAAGCGCATTGATTCTCCGCTATTTTCATATTTTTCAATACACCTTGACCTACCTACTACATACAAGAATTGCCCAAAATTTTCCAAAAAAATATTTCAGATCACAAGATGTGATGAGTTTTAAAATACCACAATCAATACCAAAAGGTTCCATAATTAAAACGACTTTAAATGTTTTTTCTGAATATATTCAAAATACAAAATTTACAAGTCATACCATAGAACTGCAACGTATTAAACATGCTAGATGCTAAAACAGACCTAAACTAAAATGTAAGTAAATTCAAAAATAGAAAGAAAAAGTGAGAGGAGAGCCCCATAAACATTCAAAGATAAAAATATCAGTATATTTTAAAGAAAGGAAAGAAAAACAGGATACAAGGAGAAGAAAAGTATCCCTACAGCTCACAAATTGATTCAACAATCAAGAAGGGAAACTAGAGGTTGTCTTACGGTTTATCATTGTTCCAAATCTCTTTAAAACATGGTGGGTGTTTATTATACAGACTGTGTCACTCCATTGATGAAAACCACCTTTCGACTCTTTTTTTAAGAATCATTCTAGCTACGTCATTGCACCGTTGCATAACCTCAGAGATGATAAAATGAACAATTTGGATTAAAGTTTTTTATAAGAAGTTCTAAGATGAAAACCCCTTTCGACTCCTTTTTTTTAAGAATCATTCTAGCTACGTCATTGCACCTTTGCATAACCTCAGAGATGATAAAATGAACAATTTGGATTAAAGTTTTTTATAAGAAGTTCTAAGATGAAAACCCCTTTCGACTCTTTTTTTAAGAATCATTCTAGCTACGTCATTGCACCTTTGCATAAAACCTCAGAGATGATAAAATGAACAATTTGGATTAAAGTTTTTTATAAGAAGTTCTAAGAAGCTACCACAGGTTTTTCTTAGGTATGAATTTTGAGACTTTAGTAGACAGATCTGGGTCTCGTACAGGCAAGCTTTGGGGTAGTATCATAGTGCCCTCAGAGATCAGCGTTCCATGGTGAGGAGTCTCCCAAGAACTTTGTCATCTTAATGACCTTAAAGAATTTAAAGACAACAAAATTAAGCATTGGAAACCAACGTTATGTCCGTGTAGAATATGTAAAGTGTACATTGATGGTGTAGGCTTTATTTAAGAACTATATAAGTTGTAAATAGGTAGGATGGTATTAGCCTAGTAGCTATTTGTTCTTATGTCAACGATAAATAACAATTACAAACAAACAATCCTTTATTAGGGATCTAAAACCATAATATAAGAGCCTTATAAGGTCTACTCGAAAGAAGGACAGAATTCTTATAACTAAGCTAAGCGAGTATTCTGCAGGCTAACATCAAAGACCGATTTTAATATTTCTCAAAATATAAATTAGAATCTTAAAATAAGAAAAGATGAATTCGATAGGAAATACCCATACCGTGATAAACGATTTTGCGATCTTGAGAACTATTTTGGGGATATTTCACCTCACGAATAATCAAAAGATCAACAAATATTTTAGTTTGCATAACCATCCAAACTCTAAATATATAAACACACGAATATACAAAACTGACAGAAAGAAGAACAAACAAATATGGATGAACCAGGGGGGCTTTTCTAACCACTTTTTTAAACAAAGATTGTTATTATTACAGGGACTGTCAATAAATAGGCTATGCGACAGGTTAGTTTCTTATAAAAGCATCTTGAGCAACAGCTTAAGTAAAAAAAATAATACCTTTGATTGGGAAATAATGGACACAAGAAGAACACAGCCAAAATTGGAAAGTCTGGAGAAATTACGCATACAAGCAAAACAGCAAAAATTATTGTCAAATATTCTCGAAAATTACAGAAAGATAATCCTTTTTCTGCATATAACAAACTATATGTAGAGTTCTTATAAATTGCGAGGTGGTTCAAGGACAGACGGAATGTGGTTTCAATTTTATTGAAGGGGCCTCTTCAGATTTAAAACAAACATAGAACAGGAAACATCCACTTGTTTGTGTCATCAAACTTCACGACTCCCACGTTCCCTCAAACTACTTGAGTGACAGAAAATTGGGAAAGAAATTGTGATTTAAAGGAATAATGGAGAAAGAACTGACTGAAAACAAAAATAAATTTAGCTATCATTTAAGCTTTAAAGGACTGGATACAAATGTACTTGACAAAACAAATACATTAGCCAAACGAGAGCCTACTACAAGCTCACTACCTTTTATCATCCGTCAGTAAAATATTCGATCGTGACATTCATTCTTACAATAGACTAGGCACAACTAAATATTTATTAAGCAATTAAGCAAATCAAATTTAGAATAATACACGTTTTTTATAAGGAACCTTAACTTAGCTCCGAGCCTGGATTTCCTTATTTTTCCAGAGAATTTCAGCCTCAAAGTGAAAAGAGTTCCTGTTTTACTTAGCTGCTAAGTTAGGATTTTTGGAATTTGCAAAGTATGTAACTTCAGTACAAGTACAACTTATGTAAATATTCACATTGAATGTCGTTTCAGCAATATTTCATCGCTTTTTTGTTTAAGTTGTAGATGTACAAATTAAACTCTTACTGTTCCTTAACTTGATTTCTTATTCTGAGCCTGAACAGTTCCTTAACAATTCCTTAATTTTTGGACCATTTTCAGCCTCAAGTTCCTTATAAAGGTGTTCCTTATAAAAAAGCAACGTGTAAAGCACATTCTTTCATTTCATCTTTCTTGGATCAAATGTGACAGCCCTCCGAAATTGGTTACAAAAGGTGACAAAATGGACCCACTTTCGAGGGCTGCAACTTTTTAACCAAAGAAGATTGGAAAAATCTGAATTTAAATTTGAAATCAGCAAAGTTTATAGTCTTCTGGTCTTCATTATCTTCACTTCACACTTTCGTTTTCCAGAATTAGCATCTCAAAGACGTATTACCTTAATGTTAACATTTTTGGAACAGACTAGTATTAATAAAAACAGATGGAAATGGGTATTCCATTTTATAGAAGAAGCCCCGTCACAGTGATCATTTTGCGCATCAAATGATCCATAACAGATGAGAGTGGGTTTATATCACCAAGCAGAGTGCTCTACGTTAGGTTTCATGCTAATAATCATCAGCTACATATACAAGTTTGATCACATGATCTATAATATAGCTGATAAAGTATATAATGATGATAATCATGATCCGTTATTAAATAATCTCTTATATTTCCCAAGGAAAACGACTTTTTGAATATCTCTTGTACTTTCCAAGGAAATTGACCTAAAATAATCTCTTGTATTTTCCAAGGAAAACGACTTTTTAAATAATCTCTTGTATTTCCAAAGGAAAACGACTTTCGGATCGTGATCCATTATTTCGGATCATGATCCGTAAAACTTTGGGACTAAGTGATCTGTAATATTTAGCTTAAGATCTATAGTAAAAATTTTGGATTATGAGCTGTAAAATATATAGCTCAAGATCGCTTGCAAACTAAACTATCACCACAGAGATTTAAGATGATTAAAACATGTGCTTCAGTGTGCTTTATGAAAAGTATAAAAGGTGGGATATAAAATAAACTAAAACATAAAATACACAGACCTAGTCGCATAAACTAACAACAATGAAAGGATACTTTCTGGACAAAGTTCCTATATCGTCGACCCGTTTCTACCACAATGCAGCACAATGTTGGAAAAAGATGAAAATAAAGAAATAGCTGTTAGAGAAGTCTTAACCCTATTCAACCTAGGCTTTTAGGGGCGGTTCAGAACTAGGGGGGGGGGGGGGGGGCTTTTCCTGTACCACCCCTTAACTTTTGATCTAGTAGGTCTTTTTGGATGAAATTTGGCACACAAGATCCTTGTCACGTAAGGTAACTTCTGACAAAAAATTTTTGCGATGACGTCACTCATCATGCCCAAAGTGAGCAAAAACTGAAAATTTCCTTTGTTCTTATAAATAGCTATTGTATTCTAACAAAGGCTTTAGAAAAAATTTGTCTGAGTTTAAAATACTTATTTTATCCTAAATATTCAATAAATTACGGTTTAAATGATATATTTGACATCAAAAATAAATTTGTATTAGAAAAGTGTCAATTTTTGTGACACCTTACTGTCAGAAATGTCATCATGCTCAAGGTGTGAAAATATTTAGGTGTCAATTTTTTTTTTATTTTGAAGCTAAATAAAAGTTAGGAATTTACAGAAATTTTCACGGCAAAAGCTCTATTATTTCAGGAACTATTACCAATAGTTTGACCTCCAAACAGAAAGAGCCCCCCCCCTAGTCCGAATAGGGTTAAGCCACTATATATTTATAATGCACAAGTTCAACTCTGGAAAAAATGTTCAAAAAACCTAAAAACACCCACAATTGTACCCACAAAACCTGATATAATAAGTCAAAAAAGTTCTCAAGAAATATCTTCAGATAATATATATTCCTTTTTATGTTGAGTATAGTGCCACAAATCTGCACTAATGCGTTTTTCTTTGAAATATGCCGTTTTTTTATTAACATCTCTTTAATCACCATAAAAATCTACGGTATAATGTATAAGGTTTTCTTTTTGGAAAAAAAGTAAATAATAAAATATATTTACATCGTTTTCGTTTTTCCTTTATGTACTAATAAAAAGGTGTGTCAGAAGGGGAGCTACAGCGTGGTAAAAGGGTATGGGTGGAAGTGGGGGCGGTACGATGGCGTAAGGCGAAAATGGGAATCACCTCGAAAGAGAGACTAAGGGTCGGTGTAGACAGAGACTAAAAAATTTGTAAAGATGGACTTGAGTTGAGAGTAATATTAACTTGGTAAGAAAAATGGGGTGTAGCAGAAGTTGGGGTCGAAGTGATCAACGGAAATGGTTTAGATAGATAGATAAGGACTAAAGTATACTAAGAAAAAATTTTAAGGATAAAATAAAAATTCTATCTATATATCTGGTCCTAGTCTAGAGAGGGCCTTGGAGGTAGGAATCACTCGCCGGGGAATTGCTGTGTTACGGGACAATTCTTCACGAAAATTGTTTACTTTAATGGGATAAACTTTCGCGGGGATTAAATTCCGCGGGTGGAACTATTGGGTGGTAATATTTTCACAATTTTGTGACTTTTACTGTCAAATCATGCCTGTTGGTTGTTGAAATACGCATTATTTGCGCTTCTTTGATGCAAGTAACCATTGAAATAGTATTTATTTGAGATATTTTGAGTTTTGTTTAGAAATACTTTGCGGATGAGGCCGTTCCAAATTTCCATTGGGACTTAATTTCGCGGATTTTCGCGGATGACACCCAAATCCGCGAAATCCACAAAATTTAATCCCCGCGAAAGTTTATCCCATTAAAGTAGTAAAAGCTTTATATTATCAAAATCAAGAATTCAAAACAGATCTAATAAAGACTTTAAAACTTGATCAAAGATAGCTTTTGGTAATTTTGAACACCCTTTTATAGGAGTTGATTTGAGGTTATTGAGCATTTTTAGCACGAAAAATGGTCTTTCATTTGAAATTTTCAACAAAATTGTACTTGAAACTATTTGGGAATGATTCTTTTTTATGACTTTTGAATAGTTGAAGTGAAGAACTTCACTTACTGACAGAAAAAGACATAGCCTAGTTAAATCTAGTTAATTGCCAACCAACCAGAGGAAATCAGAAAAAGCATCAGCAGTAAGAAAAATAGAAAGGCCCCTAGAGATGATTCGATCATGCTGCTGAAGTCCTAAAAGCAGGAGGAGATAAAATGACTCAATTTATGCACATGTTTTAACAAATGGGGAATGAAGAGAAACCACCCTTAGACCATGGTCTCCAAAATGATTGTTACCCTATGCATAAAAATAGAAATAAGCTCGACCTGTCAAATTACAGTGCTGTATCTCTCATTTTTATTCCTGGTAAAGTCTTTACACACAATCCCCCCCCCCCCCCCCCAGAGAATCAAAGCCCAAAGCAAAAGCTTCATTAAGGATAACCAATTTGGGTTTCGACTAAACCGAGGAACAATAGACACCATCTTTATAACCCTCCAAATCATTGAAAAAGCTAAAAAGCACAATGTCAATGTCTACTTTAATTTTGTCGACTATATATCAGCATTTGATACAATATGGAAAGAAGCTCTATGGAAGATGTATGTCTATTGAGCATCACGATTAGTAAAAAGATTGAAAAACTTATAAAGAAAACTTATGAGAATACTGAATGTGTAATAACTATTGATAGGAAACTAACAAATTGGTTTATTGTTTTGATTGGGCTTTGACAGGGATGCTTGTTGTCACCTTTGTTCAACATCTTCTTAGGATTTGCCATTGATGTAATAAGATGTGTACCCCAACGTTTTGCCATGGAGGACAATCTCGCTCTCATCATCAAATATGTACATATGACACAACACTTCTTGCCCTTAGTTTCCAGAAATTGCAAGAGCTAATATCAAAGGAATAAAATGGGGAATGAAAATAAAATTGACAAATGTAAGGTTCTAACCTCCTCTCAAAACTACACCACAATCTAAGGAAATAATGTCGATAACATTAGTAACTTTGTTTTCCTTGGGAGCTTAGTTCCAGACGTCAAGGCTCACATTGACCTTGGAATCGTCCTCAGCTTTTGGAAGACTGCAAAACAGTATATGCAAAAAAAACAATCTTTCTTATACAAAACCAGCATTTCCATTATCATGTCCAATGAATGTGTCAGTGAACAGCTCCACAACATCATTAAAATTTATATGTTTTCATAACTGGTGCTTGAAAATTATGTAATTATAACTAGTCCTCAGGCCGGGCACCAATGTTGAAAAAAAGAAAGAATGAAAAGAAACAAAAAGTAAAAGCAAGGAAGAAGTCACACCCAACCAATCAATGGTACATTTTTCAAAAAAAAAGTAATTGGTTTGAATATCTATCACACTTTTTATCACATTACCGCATCTTGACATACTTGCTGTCTTGTCAAATGTTTTGATTTGAAAGAAATTTCTTCAGTGTTTAGTTCAACTTGGAGTGGTAATACTGTAAAACAATTTTTTTAACTGGTAGTTATCTGGGCATCAGATTAGAAAACTCATTGTCCAATATAAGAGCCAAAAAAACCGCTATCAAAAAATGCTATTAAATAAGAAAAATCTGTTTTCAGGAGATTTAAATTTGGCAGGAACTTAAAGGGGAAGTTAAGTGATTTTTAAGGTATATGTTTTTCCAATGAAAACCAATCCTAACATCATAGAATTCAAGAAAATCTCAACTTCAATGTCTAAACATCAATATATCTTTCATAAACACATACTCTTTTTAGACGCAAAAACCGGTGTTTAAAAGACCCCCTTTTTGTTTAAAATTTCTTCTAATCTCTCTTTTATGTGACGTCATTTGCTCCAGAAAGAATCTTTTTTAAACGACTTTGTAGTAGAAAAGAGCTGTATCATAACTGCTGATCAAAACTTTTTTCAACCCCTGATTTTTTCAATATTTCGTTACTTGATGTTTTATACGGTCTAACTATACTAGAATCCAAAAACCTTGTTTTTTTAAAATAGAAATTCAATGGTAGCCACAATATCTAGGTATGTGAAAGAATCTTTGTGTTTTCAGAAAGGTCCAGTAAGCTTAGTAAGTTTTGGACTTCTTTCCATTTGAAGAGGCCGTAAGTAAAGACAAGAAAGACAAGAGATATAAAAATTGTATTTAGACCATTCCTCACTCTTTAAAGAGAAAAATGTTGTTAAATAATTCCTATTTCATGACAAGTCAACGTTAGTGAGTTAATGCTAACGTACGTTGTGCGCCCTATATCTAAAGTCTAGAACTTGTTTTTACCAGTAGGTTTTTCTAAAAGCTAGCTAATCCAGTGGGAAATTGAAGTCTGAAAGCAACTGGGTTAAATGTATATTTTTCTAAATTCTAGGAGAAGTAAAGGAAGGAGAATCTTCTAGGGAACTTTTGAATCTCGCACAGTAAAGTCAAAGTCAAAATAATGTTAATTCTTTTTTTTCTCGATGGAATCATTTTCAGCCACAAAATTCAAGTGGAATTAGCGATTTACCCAATCAGGATGAGGACTATTCGTGGACACATTTTCCTCTGGAGAGCCGAAGCTTTTTCCGCATCTACAAATCTAGCATTTACGGTTGCTTCATCAAACTAAAATTATCACAAAAGGTCAAGGACTTACTAATCTTGTAGCTAGAAAGAATGAGAAAGTATAGGATCGAAGAAACGTGAAGAAATCTTGAAAAAAACAAATAAATGTCTAGCCAGGTCTAGCAGAATCTCTTTACAAAACACTGTTTATCAGTACAGATTTTGTTTAAAAGAAAAATTTCTGTTCGTCTTTTGGAGCAAATTACGTCAGAACAGATGCTCGTGCCATTCCTCTTTAAAAAACGCGTTCTCTTTAAAAACTCACTTTTATTGCAAAAAAGAGCTATATGTCGTAGAAAAAGTGTTTCGAACGAATAAAAGGTAACCTGAGGCACATGATATTGTCATATAATGATGATAACAGCAAAAAATGGGTACCCTAGAAATTACTTAACTTCCCCTTTAATTTAGCAGATTTTAGCCCAGAAAACCTGGCAACAAAAAGCCATTTGCTGAATCATTTTTTTTTAATTTTCATTACGGTTCCCTGTAAAACAGGGAACTGTATTGTAGGGATCAAAAATCTGTTAATTGTGTTTGTTTCCCATTCTCAAAATTATGATTTTCAACTCAAAGTAATTTTTTGTTGCCAGGATTTTTTGTGTTTTTCTTCAAAACGTCGACCTTATAAAATTCTACCGGTCTACTTCACTGAACTCAGCCTCAACAATTATAAGAAAACAAAGACAAGTCCAGTCAGAATTTGACTCTAATCTAGGGTAGACTGAGCACAGTTTTCTGTGATCGTATTTTTATTGGTTAAAAAATCTTGAGAAAGCAATTATTTTAGGCATGTCTTTTAGGAACAACCATCACACAGTATTTCACGCACAAGGCGATCATATGATGTGGATAAAAATTATTTTCTAGGAGCCAATTCTACTAAGAAATTGAAATACCTAGTCCCTGGGGAAATATATATACAAAGCGCTAAAACATAAAGCATAATACGTAAGTTGGTCTAATGTTGACATCCCTCCTCTAATTTTGTGACCCTTCTTTAAAGATAGGAGTAATAGGAAGGTCGAAATTGCTGATTGAAATTTTATTTGCTTAGCAATTAGTTGAGGAGTCCATCAGTGATTCCGACTTTCCTATTATTCCTATCTCTAAAGAATCATGCTGAAATTAGAAGAGGAATGTCGACATTAAACCAACTTATAGTAGAAGAGTAATTACAATGTACACAATCAAAAAGTTGAAAAGATAAAAAGACATTAAACTGAAAGTTAATTGTCAGGAGGGAGACCGTCTGGATATGACAATCTGAAATCTTAGATTGAAACTAAAAATTACAAACCTAAATATCTTGACTTTAAAAAAAGCAAGTAGCCAGTAAAATTTGGAGGTTCTGCTGTAAGGAATATGGAAGGAGGAATCTTTTGGTTGAATTTTTTATCTCTTTTTTAAAGGCTATTTGTAAAAAATAACTTGGTTCCTGTCACCAAACCGACTCCAACCAAGTCGAAGGGTCGGGAAGCCGATCTTGGTGCCTGGAACTTCACTATCACTCTCTGCCATTTAGAAATTCTGAGCAATGTAGCCAGTAGTTGATTTGCCCGTAGCCCGGCAACCAGTGACGGTGGAGTGATGAAATTTGGCATGCTTTCCCCCTTCGATATGCTTGACGTCTCCAGAAAGTTTCAAGTCGTGAGACTTACCCAGTCCGGCACTGGGGGAGGGGGTCATTTACTGTCCCGTACGGGTCCTTTACAGCCCCGTAGCGCCCTTCCGTCATCTTTTCAGGACTTGGGACCTATTTTTTCGGAATCCACACCCAAAAAAACACGAAATATCAAAACCTGGATAAAAATTTTAAAGGTGACCTTAACCTGATTCGATCCGGGGATCCCTAGTGCGTGAACTCAACTCCTTGTACCACTGGGCCAACTTCAAGCCGTGCACTGATGTTAATTCTCAGCGATGTCATTCCTTTGCTAGCTTGGCTTGGCCCAGAGCTCAATAGGGACCCCTCAGATCACTTTTTAGACTTGGCTGAAAGTGTACGTCAGTACCAAGTGGTTCAGGAGTTGTAGAAACATCTCACTGCTTTCCATTCCACCGGGGACTCAAAGCTGGTCTGGTATGGTATGAGTTCTGACCCCCCCCCCCCCCCTGTAGAGCCTTCCCGTGAACTTTTCAGGACTTCGGACCACTTTTTTTGGAATCTTCACCCAAAAAAACATAAAATAACAAAACCTGGTCAAAAATTGGGACTTTGACCCAAACCGGATCGGATTCGATCAGGGGATCCACAGTGCGTGAACTTTGGATTAGAAACACCGGTCTGTAAAATGAATATTAAGTCAGTAAATTGAACGCGTTTCAAAATAAAAACAGACATTTTACTTTGTATGATAATTCAAGACAACTAACAAATATAGAATAATTTATATATTGTCGAAACCGCAAAGCTCCACTCTACACGTTGGGATATTTTATTTTTGAAATTTCCATCAAAAAGATTTAACCTGTAACCTGAAACCTAAAGCTACTGTAACCTGAAACCTGAACCTGAAACCTGAACCTGCGTTTCGAACTAGCCGGTTTTCAGGTGCAAGTGCAGACGGTTTTTAACCTCAATTGCAGAGTTACGCTATTTTCTCCTTAAGTGCAGCTAATTTTAGCAATTTTTTCCAAGGTATAGGTAACGTAGTCGTCTCAGAAAACAGCTATTTTTTTTTAGAATTTTCCTTACAATCTAGTTTTTCTATTTATAATAAGTAGATTGCTGACGTGTGGAAAGGAATTTTGGCATGACTGATCCTTTTGTTTCGATAATAACATCAAAGTGGGAATTGATTTTCTTCTAGATTCTTTCTTTCCTTTTTCTTTCTTATCAGTTCACGCTTTCTCTCACTACTTTCAAAGCGTGGTTAGCTCAAGCGGTTAGATCGTCTGTCTCATATGCATGGGGCTCCGAGTTCAATTCCAATGGATGTCCAATTTTTTCAATTCTTGATTTTTTTTGTGATTCTCTCATCACTTTAATTTTGTATCACATTTTCATTAGAGTGAAGAGATATCGACGCGTTATGTATTGTTAATTGCTATTAGTAATTACGCGTTCAATTCGAATCTATGATCTGTTCCCTCCTAGTGAGGAGTTTAATACTCTTATAACAACCGTATTTTATAAGCATTGAATACTGAAATTCAAATAACGACCACACAAGAAAGATAAGCAAACAATTGGATCAAGTGCCAAACATTTTGACCCGGAAATCAATTATTATTCTGCCTTTAAAGTATAAAACGAGAAGTTCAATAATTCTGAAAGAAGTTATTTGACGATTCTCTTACAACGAATCTCACTCACTCGCTGGCTGAAAGTGAAAGTGAAAGTGAAAGTAGAACTGAAACTGTCAGTCAGCAAGCGCAGGCGCAAACGCCTATACCCGTTGTTCTATATCTCAGCCTTGAATAATCGCTTGTGGCAAAAAAAAGATTGAAGAAGAAAAACTTAAAAAAGTTCTTATTAAGTGATGCTATCATAGCTTATCTAAACCTTAGACAGAGAGCGGAGGTAATATATGCTAGTTACTTGTTTGATTGACCTTCATTATAAAAGAAAGAGAATTAAAAAACGAAAATTGAAGAATTGAAAAATTGGACACCCATCGGAATCGAACTCGGAGCCCCGTGCATACCGTGAGAGGTCCTAAAGCCGACAGCCCAGCCTAAAGCCGATGGGGTCTTTCAAAGATACAAACTAAAATAAAAACAAACCTTTCGCTGTGACGCAACGAAGATACCAAAGTGTCAACTAAACTAAGGGATTTGATACACTGAACCAATTGAACCAAATAACAATAATTGCTTCTTATAACAAAACATATTTTTTTATTGCAATATGCACAACATCATGTAACGAGATGTTTTGATTTTCCAAAGCACAGGAAAATATAAAAGAGGTCTGTGTACGAGCGTGCTCATTTTGAAACGTTACGTAATCAAGCCTGGTTTCTATTACTTTACACTGGCACTTGGCTTGATTGCGGGGCCAGGACTTTGTGTAAGGATACATATAGACAATGTATATTACATTATATTATATATTACATGATAAGAATACAAATAGACAACGTATATTACAATTATTATGTATTACATGACACCTTGCTCCTATTCTAGTAAAGATAATATATGTCGTCAAAGAGTACACTTAAATGAAGAGCTGTCCGATTGCGGGCCTTCCGTAAATAAACATTCGGACTTATAGTTGGTAAAAAGGGCGTTGATAGTTGCCGCCTCATTGATTCGATGTTTGTTATTCAAATTAGTGCTACCACATCCGCCCTTTTTTCAACTTCGCGCCATTTTAGTCTGTTTGTTTCTTGATGGAAACCAGTCCAAGTTGTTACGTATTTTTCACGCACAAGTCACTTTTATTACAAAACTGTTATTGTTTTAAACATGAGCAACTGATCCAGAATAAAAGGTAATTATTTTTACAAATCGCACTTTTTAATTACATTAATTGACATCTTGACATTACAGCTATCTTGTTAGATGTTTTGTTTCGAGAGTTCTAGCAATAGTTTATCGTTCAACTTGGAGAGGGAATGTTTGTAAACATAGAATTTTTTTTCAGAACAGTTATTTGGGGGGTCGGAATTAGGCTGGGCTGTCGGCTTTAGGACCTCTCACGGTATGAGACAGACGATCTAACCGCTTGAGCTAACCACGCTTTGAGAGTGGTGAGGGAAAGCGTGAACTTATAAGAAAGAAAAAGGAAAGAAAGAAACGAGAAGAAAATTAATTCCCGCTTTGATGGATCAGTCATGCCGAAATTCCTTTCCGCACGTCAGCAATCTACTTTTTATAAATAGAAAAACTAGATTGTAAGGAAGATTCTAAAAAAAAATAGCTGTTTTCTTAGACGACTACGTTAGGTGCACCTTGTCCAGACCAAAATTTATCAGGCGCACTCTTCCAGAGCGGAACTTGGTATTTTCGAATTTTTCCTTGAACACGCGAATGTCTGGAACGAAGAAGATCAAATTAGTGGCAAAACGATAGAGCGTTTGACTTTTGAAGTTACACACTCGTTATTTGGTAATCTCATCGGGTGATAGGCGGTTAGGCGGCGGGCATTCTCTAATTCTCCAATCGGCGTCCCATCATTTTGAATGAAAACAAAAAAGTTTAAAAGGGCGCGCTATCAGTGAAAGTTAGTTATCGTGACATGTTATGACAGAAAGTATGATTGATAAACTTGGTGGAGACAAATTTGTTGTCAAAGAGATTTATCAGTAAGTGAAATGACAGGCCAGATATCAACCAGTCCCATGTTTCGACCAATCGTCCCAAGTTAGAGCAGTTGACAGTGTACTCTGCAAACTGGCCTGCTGCTAACTTTATAAAATGGTACAGTTTTTTTGTGCCGACTGACCAACTGATCTGACCATAATTTTCAAAGTCGGGGTCATGGGGGAACCAAGTTATTTTATACGAACGGCCTAGCTGTAAACTTATTAAGTCTATCAATCAAACTGAACAGCTCCAGCTGAACAGGTCTGAAGATTTCTGATAAAGTTCAATGATTATTCACCCGCATTCGGAAATCAAACTACAAACTATATGGCTGTTTGATGATTCAATCACAAAAATGGGTTCAATAATGCTTGTTGGTGGCTTGCCTTCCTGCCTGCCCATGCCCACGCCTCAGTTCATCCTGGCCCTGGTGTTTTAAAAACATAAAAAAATAAGCAAATTGGCAAACTACAACTACAAAATGATTCACCTCTTTTGTACTGATGGTTGAAGTGATGAAACAGATGAGTGACTGGTCTTAGGTGTTATGTTCAGACCAGAGGACTTGGTGTTTCTGCATGTGCGAGGAATGCGAATGAAGTTGTTGATGTAGCAGACAACACAGTCGGGCTCAACTGTATTATACTAGGACTACATATAGTATAGTAATTACAATGATAACAGAACCAAGTATTATACCACCTCTTTTGTACGCGAATCGGAGATAAAGAATGTTATAATATGATATTATGGTTATGTTTTACTTTATTAAGATAAGGTCCTTGCATATTACAGGTAAACCCGACTGAACAGCTAACGCCAGACGATTTGCCAGACAGATAGATATACAGACAGACAGACAGACGGACAGATTGTTGCGAAAGTGACGTAAAAAGTTCAAAAAAATTCAAACATCAATCCAAATTACGAGAACTTATGTTCGTAATTTTGTGAGTCGACAGCACTTGTGAAAAGATTAGACGCGAGAAAAATTGAGAAAAATCGCAATTAATTTTACACAATGTGTGGCTGAACGAAATAAACGAAACAGTTGGATTGCAAGAATATTTTTCAAAATTTTTTTCACAATTTAGTTGAGCTAAGATTCTTCTTCATTTTCGATATTTCATCAAATTTTTTATCAAAATCATAGTCCATTTTCCCGATAATCTTTCCAACGAGCACAAAATCACTACTCAATACAAATTCTATCAAAAGTTTGAGGTTTGAAAAAAGACTCTGTGCTTTTATCAAATGATGTGCCCTAAGTCAACCTGTGTAGTATTGGTAACCCCGCTTAGGCTAGTAGAACAAAAAAGAATGTTAAAGAAATATAAATATAACACCTCTCACCCTTCACAAGCTATATATTTTAGTGCTAAAAGTAATCAATGATATCTCAGAGCTGTTTCAGTTATATCTTTCAAAAACGCAAGCGTCCTCGATTACCCCCAAGACGAGGCTAGAAGAGAGTAAGCTTGTTTATTCGTTAGTATATTATTTTGTTCACTATATCATCATATCATATATGTACACATCATATGGTTGTCAGGGAATAATTTACATAAAAAGCTTATAAAAATATATAGGTAATAGAACTTTCATTCTTAGATTTATTTTATTTTTCTTCCTTTATTTCAGTCGTTTTTGTAGAAGCATTCACGTTATTCTTTAGAACGCTATTCCTTCTCACACTGTTTCTCCGCACACTGCTCCTCCTCGATTTCGATTCGTCGGGCTCGATTATTTTTTCTGCCGGTGCAATGTCATCAACTTCATCGTGTATGATTCGGTGAGCAGCTAGTAAGTTCTTTCGCTGGTTTCTCTTGACTAGATAAGACAAATGAAAAATGTTCTTAGATCTATATCATGAATTAAATTATTCTACGGAAATCATTAAAAAGGGATCGTTTCCCTTTGTTTCACCACCTAAATTTATATTTGTAATAAAAGAGGGAACTTTGTTGGAAAGTTTTTCCCATACCACGCTTTCTGTATATTCATTCTTTTAGGGCATTTTTAAAGAAAAAAACGAGCATTCTATGTGGTCCAAGAAAAGAATCTTTAGTAAAATCTTTCGTTGTTTTTGGTATTTGGCGTATGTCGCCAGGTTTCTGTACTTAAGTGAACAAAGGTGGGATAGACCATTCTATAACCGACAACTTACGTATAAAGGCCGGTCTCCACTTTCGGGCGAGCAAAAACTTTTTACCCTATTTGTAAGGTCATTGGTCGGTTGAAAAATGAAGCAATTCCATTGGTCGAAATTGACGTAACGGATAAAAAAAGTAGAACTTCCCTCAACTTTTTTTTGTTCGCGCAAAACTTTTTTATGACGTAATTCTTTCTTCAGGCAAAAAAGGTTAAGAAAAAAACTGTCGCTCATTTCGCGCGAAAGTGGAGACCGGCCTTGACACAATTCAAAAAGAAAGAAACTTGCGTCTTACCATTTTCTCTCATGCTGATCTTTTGAACTTCAGGTAATAAAAATGACGTCACTAATTCTGCCACGATTTCTTCACTTTGCAATTGCGTTCGGCTAAACAAAATGAAAAGCCAAAATTAAATTGTGACATGTATCCACAGGATGAGCGTCGTAAGTCGTGGGAAAATTCAACCTCTAATTTTGCGGGAAACGGGTAGTCAAACATCCAAGACGTGTGATTGAAGAGTTTAAATTATTAAAAAAAGTTGAAAATTTGATCATAAGAAGAAAACTTACGAAGCTTCCATGTCGTGAGCAACTTGATTTATTTTGGCGGCCATTTCTTCAACTTCTCGTCTCGCTTGATCCTCTGCTGTTGTCTCGATAGCTCCAGATATAATGTTGGTCAAATAGCTTTCTACTGTCTCTTGATGAACACCAATCACCTGGGTGGGCGAGAAAAAAGTTAAAAATTCATTCGTTTAAAGCAACTTTGAGATACTTGAAGTATTTTTTGACATTTGTTCTAAAACTTGAAATCTATGAAAAAAACAGCTACAGTCCAAGGGCACAGTATAAAAGACGTGGTACTTTTGTTATAAATTTGAGACTTATAGTCGTCGAAATCGTTGGAATCTTACCTGTTTAAAGATCTCATCTTCTTCACGTCTTCGCCTCTCCTCCAACTGTCTTCGGCCGCTTTCTTCCGCTTCACGTATGCGGCGTTGTCGCTCAGCGAGCATGGCAAATGCATGGATACGTCGCTCTTCCTAAATAAAAATAATCGAAACAAGAGATTTTTATTTACACTTGGCATAATGCATATGATAAACAAAAAATATAATGGGCGGAAAATTCTCATCGTGTGGAAAAAGACTTATCTATTGAATGGAGTTATCTACACTATTCCACCGCACAAGGAGCAGATTCATCGGTTATTCCTCATTGCGAGTTAGGAGATCGTAGCAAATTTTCTATACATTATGTACAACACTTCCGCTATGATATTATTCGTGCTCTCGTGCAGCAGTAAGAACTTTATTTTTGGTCACATTATGGTTATCTTTGGAAAAGCATATAAAGTACATGGATATCTACTCCTAATTGTTATATGATACTGGTTATACAAATGGTAAATTAAAAGAGGAATTTTTATGATCACTAGGTAGTATTTGGAAGTTCGTATAGCCATACGTGTGATGCCTTATGACATTACGTCACTTTTAGAACAGTTGATTGATGGAAAGTGATGTATTGAAAAAACCAGTTAAGTTATATAATTTTGCGAAGTCATTGCAGGCAGGGGTCCATATCATACTCAATTCTCTCATTTCGCGTAGAAACGACCTTTATAATTTTTTGGTTCAGAATACAATTGTGCATGCCTGTGCCAAGTTTCATGCTTTTTTTACAAACTGAAGTATTGTTGTGATGATATTACCTGAAACCTGACGAGTTCTTTACTCAAGAAGTCAAGCATATCACCCAAACATGATCCTTCCAATTCACCAATGATCTCATCCACATTCGATTCCTGTAATCAATCACAAAAAAGAAAAGAATGAAATGTAATTCTCCTTAATTCGAATCGAAAAGTTGTCCAGTCTTCACCTAATAAATGCTTCAAAAGGACTCGTTTTTACTTGAACCTCTCCATAAGGTTGAACAGAACGCGAATTTGAAGACTTTCAAAGTTTTTAGAATCGCTCAATAGGTAAAATGCTAAAAAAACTATGGACTCGAGCTCATTTAATCAAACGGTCATGAAATACATTCGAATATCACGACCATTTACGAATATATTCCAAATCTTCTACAATGCCTCATATAAAAGATGGTGATTCTTGAGCTCAGTTTTATTTTTACCCACAAAAGTCATACGGTTCATCTAATTTGCACAATTAATGATATCATTAAATAATCCAATCAAATGTAATGATTTAACCAAATATATTTGAAGTATGAAGCATACTCTAAGGCACGAAAGATGGTGAATAAAGCAAGAAAACTGGCGTTGTAAATTGTGCTGTGTTCTGACTGAAAACGCACCCAGTTCCTTCAAAATGCTATAACTAAGCTTCTCTTTTTGGAGTTTCTTTGAAGTATATCTACCAAACCCTCCAGTTTCAGACTATCCACAGGAAAGAAATTTAGGTCAAAAATTGGTAGAGTATTGTTACAGTGGAGTCACCATAACTCCAAATGCACGTTAAGGAGAGTTAAGTTAAGAATTCGAGTTAAGGAGACATTCGAGTTATAGAGGTTCGAGTAAAGGAGACATTCGAGTTATAGATGTTCGAGTTAAGGAGACACTCCAGTTATAGAGGTTCGAGTTAAAGAGACTCCGCTATTTTGAAACTTACGTAATGCTCGGTGAGTTTTTCTTGTCTTTGTAATTGAAGGATAGATTGTTTCTCCTTCTTCTTCAAACTGATCTCTGCTTGTTGTAGCGCATGCGTACTGCGCAGTTCGTCAATCAATTCACGTCGTTTCTCTTTTCCATCATACATCTAAGTAAAGGATAGAAGGTATGAAAGTACATTAGAGCCTTCATCACTCAAACGTAAACAAGAACACATCGTCAAAAAATCGGGTTTTATAAGCTTGAAAATTTTCTTAAATATTCCTAATTTCGCCATCCAAAAGAGTTTTTCTAATGTAAAAATCATGCAGCTGCCGTACATAATATACGAAAGCGTCCGGAATATTGTTGATACAAGTATTGCAGACAATTTTAAATGGAAAAGTATTGTTCCACTCAACTCTTAAAAAAATATTGACCTTGCAGTCGGATAATTTTGCCTAAATATTAATGATTTCCTACTTATAAAAATCAAAATTAGAAAAATCACAAGCCGGTCCAAGAACCTGATTGATTTCAAACAGATTGAAAAAAGTGAAAATCAAAATGCTGTAGAAGATTTTGAAAATGAGATACCTTTAAATATGTCTCAGTGAATAATAATTTCAAGATACAGTGACGAACTTTTGTATATTCAGGACTTTCAGAAATATTCATTGGAAATGTGAAGTTCAAAATTTTGATCGTCTTATGTAAAGCGTACGAAATCAAAAGGATCAATTCCAAAAGCAAGTCCAAAAAATACAACGATACATACAGACTGACAAACATTTTTAATAATTCAAGATATTTTCCTCAAAAAATAAGAAAATACAGAAGAAAAAATATAAACGAAGGGGAAAATTGGGGAAAATTTTAAGATCGAGCAAAATTGATGAGGAAAGAAAACTATGAAAGACGACTGTGTATCAAGATAAGGAAATTTGCGTGGGATTAGGAATAGCATTTCTCTTTTGACCAGAGTTATAAAGGTTTTTACTCACCCAGAAGCGTGTTAAGAGAATTCAACAACTTTGAAACCCTGTTTGAAGACCAAAACAAAAACCCCATACGTCTCGAACCACCACAAAGTATAAATAGACGTACAACGAGATTTCTTTGCAGAGGAGAACAACAAATAAAGTCAAAGCAAGGTTCTAATTTTCCCCCATTGTCATATGTTTTATTTGAAAGCACGATAAGAAAATTCTTTTGAATCAGTTTGTCACCCATCCCATACCACAACTTAGAAGTTTGAAGACGAGGCAAAGACTAAAATTTATTAGCAAACCAAAGTGAAATAAAATGCTAAAAATACTACATGTCCAAAGAGTAAATAAGGAAGGCTTTGGTGGAAATTTAGGTTGATGAACATTCTTTTAGAAAGTGCAAGTGGCAAAATCTTTGAAATAAGAGTTTAAAAAAAAATCCAATAGATGGCGTTGAGAAAATTTTCCAAGGCTGTTTCTCATTGGTTTATTTCTTAACAAAGTTGTATAACAGATAGCGCTAAAGTTACCCTTGAAAGTCAGACAAATCGATAAAAAATAGCTCACTTATCATCGAAGCTTCTTTACTTCTTTCATATGTTACCCACTAAAAATTTCTATTGGTTGAGATAAGAGCTAGTTTGGTGAAAGAATCGAACTGAGCAAAACGTTACGCTTCAAAGTTTTATAATTTTCCACCAATAAGGTTCAAGCAATGTAAAAATGCTCTGTCAGGGAGAAGAAGATCTTGATAATGCTTTTAGTGAACTTTACTGACGTCAAAGCAAGAGAGATAGTGATATCACATTCCTTTCTTATCAAGAAAAACCAACGAACTTAAAAAAAGCCAAAAGTAAGAAATATTCTCATGTCAAGTGTGAGTGCATTTTGTTTGGCGTTAACTTTTATCAAAGTAAATTAACTGATCATGCAAATTACAGGCTAGCGTTTTAAGAGACTATCATTAATCTTAAAATGACCTAATTTGCACATACATAATTTAATGCCAAACTTGTCAATATGATTAAAATCTGCAACTCAAAATTTTTAATAGAATATCTAAATATACAAATATCCATAAAAGGTGACTCTAGGCCATTTCAGAGAAAAGGGTTCGTTACGTCACGCTTATTTTGACTCGATAACGCCAGTAGTGATCTATGAGCGCCGTGACCCATGCACCATTTGAAAGCACCAATAGGGGCAGTTCAATCGGTAATAGACTTCTCCAGTCGTGGTTTACAGTTTCTCGGTACGGTCCTAGGATTTCTGCTTTCGTACAGATTCACATATATTATATCTATATTTATAATATATCGGACGGAGGATCGAGACAAAAATACATATTATATTTATAAGAGGCAAAATCTATTGCTACAATGATTTAAAAATGACTATCAGGACCAAAAAATGTCCGTAAACGAAACAATGTTGTGAAAGGAGAAGAATAAAAAAAGAAAATTGAATAATTACCATATTTTGTACGGCTCGTCCACGAATGACTTTCTGCAAGAAGACAACAGCTAATTCCTGATCTTCTTCAGCCTGTCGTTCATATGAAAAAGAAAATGAGGAGGTCGAAAAATATGAAGGGTAGAAGTCACGAGAGGTCAACAAAGAAAAAGGAAGAAATGGGAGGGAGTATAAAACCCTGTTTCCACCAGTTACAAATAACGGTTTTGATAATCTATTGGTGACGTAACAAAAAAAGATGAAAATTATTATGAAATTGATGAAGTGTCGATGGTCAAACTCTCTAAATTATTGTGTTTTGATAGTCTTTTTGTTGAAAAAAGTGAGGCCAAGTTTGTTATTCAAAAAATCCTATGCATTGAATTTCGTCATTTCAATAAGCTGCAAGAAAATATTTCACGATCTTTTCAGCCTATGTTGAATAATATTTATAAAGTAACGATGTGTATCTATTCGAAATGAATTCAGTATTGACTAGGTCATGAAAACTTAGAAGAAAAAATTCCCATGACAGCAACATATGGGATTAATAATTTTTCTGAAATCTTCTTTTGAGGGTTTTTATATTTTTGAAGAATTTTGGTCAAAAAATAACATTATAGGATTAAAAGTTACATAATATGAAACTAAACCTTTTCTATTTTCTTTGTTATTTTCTTACCGTAACCTCAACTTTTAAGAACTAAAATGTCATAATCAGCGACAACGAGGTACAGATAAGCCCAAAATACAATTCAAAAAACGTTCAAAATAATATAACGAGGGCAGAAATTGTGATATTATCTTAGACCAAGTTCTTCTCAGTCTTGGTAAAAGATAAAGATTTCCTTCTGATTCGTACGAAACGCTTTTTCTTACTGACACCATTCATTATATACTGACACTTCTGGCTGAAATAAGTTATTGAATAACCTATTCTGAATAAAGGCACGAAAATAGTGATGTGATCCCAAAAATCAGTAAGGGTTGGATTTCAGTGATTAGCTTTAGACCATGTTCAGACGTTACGGTTCCGTTTCGCTCCGGTGTGATTTTCGTTACGGATCGAGAGTGTTCATAAGTTTCAGGATGTTTCGGAGCAAGAAAACAAAGTAGATCCGTTCCGATGAAAATAGTGGATCTATTTTGCTGTGTAACGTCTTCTTTTTTGACTTTTCGAGTTTTGACGTTCACATTTGTTTCGGAACCGTTTCGTTTCGGAGCGAAACTGAACTGTAACGCCTGAACATGGTCTTAGTAAAGGCAGATTTGCAAAGCACCTCAGACATCATCGTTTTGGTCTAATTATTTTGTACCGAATTTTTTCTTACCTGGTTAGGTATCTTAACAGACGGGGTTGGAGGTCTTGGGATGGGTTTTTCGATTTTCTCAAGATAACGAAGTGGTTTTTCTGGTTCATCTGGTTTCTTAGCTTCTTCCAGTTGTTTAGCGACCTCTTGTAATTCATGTTGACGTCTGTATTTACGATTGACATAACCTAATGGAGAAAAATTAAATCAGGCAGGATCTTTACAATTTGAGGAACAGGTCTCAAAATTTCCAGGCCACAAAATTTACTGATTTAACAGCTAAAAAACAAATCAAGTTTTCCAACCAAGCTATGATGAAACGGTTACAAGCCTCTGAGTTTAGAACATATCATAAAATTGGATTTCCTTTAGAATATTTGTCTATACTTGACAGCTGATAATATTTTCAACATTTTCAAACTAGCACAAACCTTTAGTGGCAGATTTTGGTTTGGGTGCTTGAATCTTTGGACGTAGCACGTAATCAGGGAGCGATGCTTCCAGTTCCAAAAGACCTTGATAAGTGGTCAGATGTCGGCTACGAACTTTATTTTTGCCAGAGTTACGATCAGGAAAGACACCAACGCGTGATATGGGCGCGTAAACTTGCGATGAGGGATCCGAATAATCTCGTAAAATGTCACGACGTTCGAGTTTTCCTTCGATTTTACGCTGTTTACCGGTCAGTTTACGAATCACTATAAATCGTATAGTATATATAAACAAAAGTCTATTCAGACTAAAATCTACCGCAAGTTCAGAATGATTTTTCTCACACTACTTGGTCCACCAGGATCCCCCGCCACTTTTTTGCAAAATATATTTTTCTTCAAAGTCAGAAACCTGACAAAAATTTCTTCGTCGTCTAACAATGATGGGTGACGATTTTCCCCAAATTGTTGGTCACGTCACTTTAAATGGCTCTCCGGGGTCCATGTACAAAGAGGAAGTTTACACCTTGTAATACGTTATACGCTTACTTTTGATATGTTCAGCTCTTATCTTATCGAATTTTTTGTCTTTTTCTTTTTGTTTTTTAGACCAAAGTTTATCGAGACGTTTGGTGTTCATCTCGTTATTCCGTTGTTCACGATTCTGTAACATCTTTTTCAATACTTGAATCTTGATGGCTTGTAATCTGAATTAAAATTAAACAAAATTAAGAATATGCTAAGAATATCACCATCATGAAATTTGGCGTCTGAAGCTAGTAAGAATTCCTTATTTAGAGCATTTTCAGTTAAAAATTACCAATAACCCCCAAGTAAGATTCACTACTTTCATAAACATGCCATTTTATGCTTGAGACCTATGTTAAATCTAGTCTGAATTAGGACCCTAAGAATGCTGTACGAATATTTTAAGATGATTTTCCCCAAAAAGTTAAGAATAACCATCATGAAATGAAAAACATCATTCTTATAAAAAAAGAGCGTGTACCACTACTGAGAGCAGATCTGAACAAAAAGATTTCTTATTAGTTCTACATCAACATCGTCAAAAAATAATATTTACTATATTTTCGAAATTTATAATATATTTCATGCTCTGCGCACTTTATTGCTCTTTTTACGGTAATATTTTCGTTCCTCCCCGTTACCTACCATTACAACGTCTAACGTCATTAAAAACACCCCCTTAACGAAAAAGGGAAACTTAACATATAAGGGTTTTAACACTTTTTCAGGATTTTTTCTTTTGAAAATCTTGTTTTGGGTACCACATATTGACGTCAGTAACACTTTGATTCGCGGAAAAGTGAGAAAACATGATTTTTCTCTATTCTTAAAATTCGTGGAAAATAAACACTTTAGAACCACAAACAGTTTGTGGTCGCGTGATTACAATATTTTTTACAAGAACTAGTGAGTTTCGAATTTGTCAGTTTTTACTTTTATCAAAATTAGGGATAGTTGGGAAAACAAGTCTCCCAATTTGGCATTATGGCACATTTTGTACGAGAACTATGCAAATAAAGCGAGCACAAGAACTTTGGGACAATCTTTCCTCTTTTTAGAAAAAAATGCTATCTGTGTGGTATTAAAAAAGGAAAGGATCGCTGAAATTAGTGATCAGAGGGGCTTTTTATTTCTCAGCGCCCCTCCCCACAAAAAAAACAATGGAGCACCATGCTACTGCGTAAAATCTTTTCCATATTTTATCTACTTACTTTAGACATTGTCTAAATTCTAACATAATAAAGGCAGCTTACTTTTCGATCTCACTTTCACGGAAAGCCCATTCTTTTCGTTCCTGTTCATCCATCATTTTACGGCGTTCGTCCAACTGTTCTAGATCGTTTAACGGTGGCAAGGTCGCTTCCCTATGATCACAAAAAGAATTTGAAAAAGAGTTTTCTAGTGGCACCGTTCCTTACTATTAAATTCGGATTCGTACACGCTAGGGTTTGAAGTCTTTACACGTTCTTTGACATAAAGGATTTTCTTCAGCCTAAAATTAAAAATGTTCTGAAATTGTTCTCGGCAGCATGTTGCAATTATTTATGGATCAGATTTCGAGTCAGTGCAGTTTTGGAGTGTTCTTAAAATATTCTCTTTAACTTTTGTCTTCTTCCATGTTTTTTATATATTGAAGAAACGGCATTCGAATCCTTTTGCTATGACCATAATATTGATAACATTGTTTAATAAAATCTTCTATTGTTTTTATTGTTCTATTCCAATGTTTTATAAAAGGTTCTATTGTTCTCAAGGCCAACAACAATAAAAAAAACTAGTAGGGGAAATACCATGCTCTTTTGATTCGAGCTCGTTCTATCATCTCCACTTCGGCCAATCCAGCTGGCAAACCTCGACCTAAAATTGAGAAGGTCAAGAGTAAGAAATTTGGATTAGGATATCAAGAGTTCCAAACAAGATATTTCAAACTTTTAGCTGGTGACTTTAACACCCAGACAGTGGGGCGGTTTAGCCCCGCACATAAAAACATTGTGACTAAGGCCACCACACAACAAAAACACAACAAAATAAGGTTTCAAGAGAAGTTAATTTGACGATTCCTTGTAGATGGATAGAGATTATGTAAAAAAGTTACCCCATGACAAATTAGCGACTGTTAGCAGTTCAGGTGAAGATCCAGGCTGTGCAACACATTCTGGTGTGTACGGATCTGTCTGTGTTTCACTTTCACGGTAATCTGTTTGCACCATAACATTCCTGGTCAATGGCGTGGGTGCCCGTTCTGCTATCACGTCTGTGTTTGTGTATGGCCCACTGTGAGAAAGAGAGGGAAAAAATATAAACATGTGGCAAAGATTTTGACCAAAACTAACACTGGGTATGGTATTGATAAGTTAAGTTCAAGTAATAAGTAATAAGTAATAAGTTCAATAATGATTGAAATGAGCATAAAAGCAAATTAAAAATTTTGATATCGAATGTATGGTGTAGGTTCTTTTGTCATAAAGCATGTAAGATTGATATAAGTTTCGATCAAATCTATAACGATTCAATGTGAAAACAAAGCAACATAAAAGATGGAACGGAGAGTGTATTTTAAAAAACTAATCAGAAAAATCATAAATCTCATTAAAAGATGTGACTTTTGAAATTAGTTTTTCGCTTGTCTGAAGAATTCGGCAGCTTTGCAGAATCTATTGCACTTACCTGTTTGCTTGTAAAACCACTTCAGGTGGAACTTGTTGCAGAAATGGGATAATGGGTCTATTTTAACATAAAGAAAAATAAATTGAATCAATTAGTTAAAGAGATTTGAGAGAATCCAGTGCATTGATACTGTCGGAGTAGGAAACATATCAAGGAGGTGACAAGGAGGTAGAAGGGCAACACCCTAGGGCTCCTCAAATCAATAAATTCCCTGCAGGTTCAATTGTATTTAGTGTTGGTCCTGTCACTAAATACGAACAATGTCATAAGTGACTACATTACAAACTAAAACCCACTGATCTAACCAAAAATCTTTAATTTACTGTGTAAAATGGTGCTTACCTTCGAAAAAATCTATACCGATCACTTCCTGATACATCAGTTTGCTCGAATGTCTTAGACGGTACTTGAACACTTGGATCATAGTTGAATCTATAAAATGATAACAAAAAAAAAACTTATTACCTCCAGGCACAAAACAAATGTCTTTCTTTTTGAAAAAAGAAAAATAGACGGACAGATGAACAGAGATTGTAACTCAACAGGTGTCTAAAACTACAGAGATAAAATACCATTTACAGTAAGTACGCCATTTTAGGTCATAACCAATTATTCCTACTTAGAATGGTTAAGAAATCTAAAAAAAACTAGAAATAATTTATCTAACAACAAGAAGGTATTTGCGAATCCCATCTACCCCCATCTTTGCGATATAAAAGCTAATGGAGCTCAAAAAAACAAAACATTAACTATAGATTATCTACTTTGTGTATCTGACAAGTGCTTCTCTGGCTTGATCAGAATAGCCTCTCCATTGGCGTGGCATGAAGGAAGGTACAGGGTCATGGGCATCTATTTGAACTTGACTATTTGGAAAGTGTTGCAGTGAACTGAACATGTCTCGAAACATTGGTATCCTCCGCTATAATAAAAAAATTGTGATTCAAGGTGGTTAATGTTTGTAATCTTTGTGGAAGTCAAGATGATAGGAAACAACAGAAGAAAGAAAGCCTTGATTAGAATTATCCTACTTTAATAATTAAAAAAATTGGATATAAATATTTACTAATATTTTTTTTGGATTATAAATTATTTAATACGATCATTCAATTTTTTTAACAGACTATGTGACAAATTTACTAAATCAGTTTCAAATTGGAGGAATTATAAATATTCATTTTACAATACTTCTCATTTACTGATTTTAGCAAACAAGAAGAAAATAAATAGAATGTGATCAATTTTATAAACAAAACATGAGAAGAAATTTATCAGTAAGACATTGAGCACATACGTGTGTAGGAGGATACCATTAGGGTAGGATTATAAGAACAACAACTAATTTGAGCTTATTCAAAGGCTAAAGATATTTTGCACTCCATCACAGAGGATCTGGAAGAATGTCTCTTACATTGAACATGTACTTACTATCCGAGAGACATTCGTGGTTGCTCTAAACGTGGCTCTTGCATGATCTCGTTCACTCGACAAAGAGTATAGTGGATCTAAAACAAATAAAAATGATTTTCTTAAATAAGATATGTTGTAACAATTACCCTTACATAATTCACTTTCAAAATCTTGCGTTGACCTTTTTTTGTTCTTAGAAAAACACGTAAAAAGGACAAATAGGACATCGCTAGCTGAATGCTTATGATTAAAAAGATTTAAATAATTATGAAAATGCTGGAATAAGATATGACAATTAAATTTTAAAAAATGAAAGGAAAATGGGGAATTTCCCTAAATTCTGCATAATATATGCAAAATTAAAGACCTTTACAACAAAAAGCTCCGTAACTTTAAAATAACTAGGAAACTTGGGAATTTATTTGCTCAGTTTGAAGAGCTCATGTGGGTATAGGTCTTTTTTGATTTGAGGACCCCAAGGGTTTTCAACCTTTTTGTAGGGGAAATAGAGGCTTCTCAAAACAAATATTTTTAGAAAAGTTTTATAATAAGCTACTATAAAAAGATCTTCCCCACACTTCCCTTTTTTTCAAATAATAAATCTGGTTGTTACTTTACTAAAGAATTTCTCTCGAGCGCCGCAAAACAAAATTTCTTTACAAATACCATCTTCAGCATAGATTTTCAAAAGTCAATTTCAATGGTATGGTAAAAACTAGCAAATTTGTTAGTTAAAAAGCTATTCTTTTTTTCATCAAGCCAATTTTTTTCCACCAGTACTTATAGCGCTGATGTGAAAATAGGTCTGCGTGAGGAGAGGTATTCTGCGTGACTATGAGTTTTCGAAGCTGCAGCGGAGGAGATCATCTTTTATTTCAAAAATTCTTTTTACGGGGGTCAAACATAATTTCACGAGCATGTTTATGTAATTTGTTTTTGTTTGATTTTTCTTTATTTGAACAATTATTAAAAGGATTTTTTCGTCATTATGCATCAAGTAATGGTGTAATGGAAAATAAAAGATGACTGAATTAGGAAAAGCAGAGATTTGAGAAAAGTGAATATAGGTTTTCCTTTCGTTTTTATAAGCATTGTTTGGAGTAAAAGATGGCTAAGGTATGAAAAGTGAATATAGGTTTTCAATATTTATTAGCATTGTTTGGAGTAAAAGATGGCTAAATTGGGAAAAGTGAATATAGGTTTTCGTTTTTATAAGCATTGTTTGGAGTAAAAGATGGCTAAATTAGGAAAAGTGAATATAGGTTTTCGTTTTTATAAGCATTGTTTGGAGTAAAAGATGGCTAAATTGGGAAAAGTGAATATAGGTTTTCGTTTTTATAAGCATTGTTTGAAGTAAAAGATAGCTAAATTAGGAAAAGTGAATATAGGTTTTCGTTTTTATAAGCATTGTTTGGAGTAAAAGATGGCTAAATTGGGAAAAGTGAATATAGGTTTTCGTTTTTATAAGCATTGTTTGAAGTAAAAGATAGCTAAATTAGGAAAAGTGAATATAGGTTTTCGTTTTTATAAGCATTGTTTGGAGTAAAAGATAGATTTACATTTTTCTGGAAAAATCATTAGTTTGTAAAATATACTTGTTTCTTTCTAATACCAACCATTAGATACTGCAATACTTCGAAATCGAATAAACGCCCCCATAAAGAAACACCCTTCCCTAAACGAAAATTTCTACAAGAAAGTCTCATAAAGTGCGTTGAAGAGCCCCCGAAATCCTATTTTCACTTTGCCGTAATTTCGACAACATTTAGCCGGGAACTTAGTCTCGTTTAAAGTTAAAACCTGTCCCATAATTTCCACAACATTTAGCTGGAGCCAAGACACACGCTGTTTTTATAAGAATGGTGTAAATCCATTATAAAATATAATACCTTAAAATATTCTTACAGTTACAGCATTCTTAGGTTAGGATCCTATTTCAGACTTGATTTAACATTTAGTACTTACGTCCTAAGCATAAAATGGCATATAAATTTATAATTGAAAATGCTCTAAAAATGGCATATTCTTAACTTTCATCAAGAACCTCCTAAAAAGTGTATTCTTATAAAAAAGAAAGCGTGTATTAAAGTTCCTTGCTGGAGATGAAACTCTATTTTTACTACCGTATTCTGATAATTTAAAAGCACTTTCGCTTTGTTTATAAAATCTTTATAAAGATATTTATACAATGTAGCTTTTCACGCCTTATAAGAATTAAATGTGTCTTTAGATTAAAAACGTTCTTATAATAAAATTCACCTAAACAATATATTTACTCATTTGTGAAATTGTTAACAAGAAAACTCTACCCCCGTGTTAGAAAAGTCACAACGCAGGAGAGACAGTAAATATCACATCTGTTAAGCTATTGTTTACTACTTTTTCCCTCTTTCTATTGAAACCTATTTTCACTTCAACACCTATTCTCACGCAATTACCTATTTTAACTCAAGCGCTGAAAGTACTTCTCTTTTATTCTGTGTAGTTCTTATTATGGTAGAGAGTATTTTATACCAAGTTTTAGGTCCCTGACACCTCAATACTACTTAAAGTCATGGAAAGGTTGTGGAAAGCAACCTTGAAAATAGGAGCCCCCAAAAAGTTTGAATATAATTGAGTTAAAAAGCATCGTGATTAGGAAAAGGTCTATCCATTTTTGATTGTCTGCCACCTTTTGTTTAAAGCTTTTGAATCTCCTTAACCATTCCCCTTGGCTGAGCTGCAGTGGCAGTAGCTCCTGTTCAGTTGCTTTATACATAATTTTTTTCTATTTCATCCTCAGTCAATTTTGAGGAATATTTTTTCTGGTCCCAACTTTACTGCATGGTGTCTTCATTGAGATGAAGGATTTGGGCAAATCTTTAACATTTTCCAAGCAAAAAAAGTAAAGCAATAATGCACTGCATTTTACATAACAAATGATTTAGTCCAGCACTTTCTTTGCAGTTGAGTACACAGCGGCATTCTTGTCTCCATAAACTCAGCATTAAATAACGTTACTGATACAGAGACCAATTACCAGCATGTAATTTGCAGCACCGGTGACATCATGCGCTCTATCCTGATGTCACCGATATCTTTTTTTCACAGCAATTTTGTTTACAAAAAATCATAACGTTGTGTTGTGTTTTTAAGCATAAAATGGCATATAAATTTATAATTGAAAATGCTCTAAAAATGGCATATTCTTAACTTTCATCAAGAACCTCCTAAAAAGTGTATTCTTATAAAAAAGAAAGCGTGTATTAAAGTTCCTTGCTGGAGATGAAACTCTATTTTTACTACCGTATTCTGATAATTTAAAAGCACTTTCGCTTTGTTTATAAAATCTTTATAAAGATATTTATACAATGTAGCTTTTCACGCCTTATAAGAATTAAATGTGTCTTTAGATTAAAAACGTTCTTATAATAAAATTCACCTAAACAATATATTTACTCATTTGTGAAATTGTTAACAAGAAAACTCTACCCCCGTGTTAGAAAAGTCACAACGCAGGAGAGACAGTAAATATCACATCTGTTAAGCTATTGTTTACTACTTTTTCCCTCTTTCTATTGAAACCTATTTTCACTTCAACACCTATTCTCACGCAATTACCTATTTTAACTCAAGCGCTGAAAGTACTTCTCTTTTATTCTGTGTAGTTCTTATTATGGTAGAGAGTATTTTATACCAAGTTTTAGGTCCCTGACACCTCAATACTACTTAAAGTCATGGAAAGGTTGTGGAAAGCAACCTTGAAAATAGGAGCCCCCAAAAAGTTTGAATATAATTGAGTTAAAAAGCATCGTGATTAGGAAAAGGTCTATCCATTTTTGATTGTCTGCCACCTTTTGTTTAAAGCTTTTGAATCTCCTTAACCATTCCCCTTGGCTGAGCTGCAGTGGCAGTAGCTCCTGTTCAGTTGCTTTATACATAATTTTTTTCTATTTCATCCTCAGTCAATTTTGAGGAATATTTTTTCTGGTCCCAACTTTACTGCATGGTGTCTTCATTGAGATGAAGGATTTGGGCAAATCTTTAACATTTTCCAAGCAAAAAAAGTAAAGCAATAATGCACTGCATTTTACATAACAAATGATTTAGTCCAGCACTTTCTTTGCAGTTGAGTACACAGCGGCATTCTTGTCTCCATAAACTCAGCATTAAATAACGTTACTGATACAGAGACCAATTACCAGCATGTAATTTGCAGCACCGGTGACATCATGCGCTCTATCCTGATGTCACCGATATCTTTTTTTCACAGCAATTTTGTTTACAAAAAATCGAGCTCAAAATCGCTCAGTGTAGTGTGGCCTGCTTTGTTTGCATTTTACATTTCTTAAATTCTGGCAGTAAATGTTACTATCCACAATTGTATAAAAACCAACGCCGTTTACTGTATTTTTCTCATATTTGTTATTGCTAGCGATTGATGGCTTCAGCAAGAATTTAGTTTCAAGGAGAGACCTAGCGCTGTTTTCTGTGCTTGTATTTTGATTGATTCTCCAGAAAGCAATCACTTTATCATTTTATTTAATCATTTGATTTTTCCCATGGTGTCAATTTAATAACTTTGATCAAATACTACAAATAGACAACTGATTCCTGGATAATATTCGATTGTCATCAACCTTTGGAAGTGCTTTATTTTTGGCCTAACAAAAAGACTAAGACTTGTACGTCTTAATGCCTAATTGAACAATTTGAAATTAATCGAAGAAGATCAAGCCCATTATTGGACAATTGAATTGCAAATATAGGAAACATCCAATTCAACAATTCTTATTTTACTTGTATCCAATGAAGCGTGAAGTAATTAGTTATACAATTGAGATTTTTGACAAGCTTTGAATAAGAAGACTATACAGTAGAGAACACTCATTTTGAGGATGTAAAACTTCTCCTGAAAGTACAACTCAATATATGATAAAGGCGAAAGGAAACTATTGGGACAAAGGTTTATGTAGATTTTGTGAGAACGAAGAAGACACTACAGAGCACCTAGGAATTTGTGACAAGATCAGCAAAGAAAAGGTGACAGCAAACAAGATCACAATAGGAGATTGTGAGATACAAACAGAGGAGATGTAGAATCCCAACCACTAAAGGATAAGTGAAAAAACAACAAGAACAATGCATATTGGACCTACCTAATGATAAATATAAAATGGAAATAGAACTGAAAAAAAATAAACAAATGGTCATCAAAATTTGACAATTAAATACGAGAAATTAGTTTATTAGTAATTCTTGAGACTTAGCAGTTAGTCACACTAGGAAATCAAGCTTTCAGAAAAAACAACATCAGTCATCTACAGGATGTATTTGAAACAACAAGGATGAGAGTTATATACCTGAATCAAGTTCCCAAGACAATTAATTAAAACTTGAAAACTTAAAATGAGACAAAATGACCGATTGTGAATGTGCAGTAACCGGAATATCAACCAACCAAATTTTGTCATTCAATTCCAGAGACAGTGCTTCGATTTTTAAGGCCTTGTTTATGCGCTAAAATAAAAAAATTCTGCACATGTAAATGGTCAGTGTTTGAGGTCTGGCAAAATTTTCCGGGATATAGCCTTTCCGGTGGTGCGCGGATCTAAGTGGGTTCCATCTCCCCCGTAGATCTTTTTCTTGGGAAGTTGATCTTCAAATTAGTTTTCAAGGTTGGCTTGGCTCAAATTTTTTCATCCATAGCTCAAATTTTAGGCAATTTCTCATAGTTTTTGAAAATGTTAATTTCATTAAAAAGCGCTGGGTTATTTTTTCATAAATCCCTTTAGAAGTTTTGCGGCGCATTTTTTGCTTGCGAGTTAAGTAAACGATACAGCGCTTTCGCAGCATTAATCTTTGATACGCATTTTGGCGCACGCTAGTGTGACTACCGTAAGTTGGTCTTATGTCGACATCCGTCTTCTAATTTCGACACCCTTCTTGAGAGATATGAACAATAGGAAGGTCGGAATCGCTGATTGTCTTTCATTAGCGCAATGAGAGGAAAAATCTTTAGTCTATCAGTGATTTCGACCTTCTTATCTTACTATACTAAATGAGTTTATGAAAAATGTCTGTAACGCTAGCCCAGTAACATATGTTAAGGTTTCTAAAATTTGAACGCCGCGGCTGGAAAACCTATCCACCTTCGATACAAAAAGTCTCGCGCTAAGTTTGACAAGCTTAGAAAACTCGGATTAGAGAAGACTCTACACTGCTATTTGTAAACGAAAAAAGTTCTGACGTCAATTTCATGAAAAAGTACTGCGACGTCACAAAGTTTCAAATAAAAAGGTGTGGCATTTTTGTTGCACGATTTCGAATTATTTTATATCAACACACGCAACAAAATTCAACATTGTTGTTTGATGATTAAACTTCGTCTAACATTATTTAAAAAGGTTTCAATGTTGGTTGCATTGCATATGTGCCGGTCTTAAGCTGTCCGCATGCGAAGCCAACAAACGGGAAAACCTTCAGTGCTCAATCGCAAAGCGCGAGCCTCTCCTTCACAACTAAGGCTTTTTCTTTCCTAGAAGCAACCCTCTCACCACCTCAGACACCTTTGGGCGTCTGCAACGACGGGTACCCTCGATAATTTTGACAGGGTCACTATGGCATTTCATTGAACACAAACTTCCGTTATCTTAAAAAGACATATCATCGAGGCTTACAGACACAAAATTTTGACTAATGTAGAAAGTTTAGAAGTATATTTTTTATTATGTATTTGGCATTTTAAGCCAAAACGATGTCAGGAATTAACCCACATTATAGTATTTTAAAGGCTTTTGATGCGCAAGCAAAACCGCTAACCGGCGTTTACGACGACGGGAACCGTCTAGTTATTCCTATCTATAAAGAAGGATGTCGAGATTAGAAGAGGGATGTCGAAATTAGACCAACTTACGGTAACTGTCAAGGGTAGGCAAAATCCAAACAAAGATTTCTAAAAGAAATGTATGATATGTTGAGTTGTAATGATCCATTGGGAGTAAAAAGTTACAAAAAAGCGACCGTAGCATGAATGACCTGGCTGGTCCTTAAAATACAAAGTTAAATCAACACAAAAATGATAGAGTAAAGCTGCGAGCGGAGCTGTGTAGTTGTATTTTAATGACCAGACAGGTCTTTCATTTGAGGGCTATGCATGTTAGCAACAGTGCACTGATGCAAGTTACTCGGATCCTCACGGTAAACACAGTTTTTCAACAAGAACTTTATGATTGTGCACTTCAAAACATTATTTGTTAAGGGGTGTTTTGGTATAATCTGGCTCTCTTACCAACGATATAGCAGAAAAGAGTCAAACAAATAATAGGAAAAACATACAGACAGACAGGAAATTCAAAAATTAATTTATGCTCTTACCATAGAGATAATCGTGGGTTCTTGAGGGTTGGACGGGAGGCTTTGTCAATGTTCTTGTCTGTGACATTTTATGATATCTTCTGGTGTATAATTGTTTTTAAAATTATAATTCAACTAGGCTGCTAGGAAAGGATCTTGTACCATTTTTCAGTGGTTGTGAAAGCCTTACCCCCAAAACTTGCTGAAAATTTTGTTTTGATTTTCCCCTTTGATCCCGTGTGTGCTTTGTAACTATTGGCAACCGTAGAATGCTTGAAAATGGCAGACGCACATGTAAACAAATATGGTAGACAATAGCATTCGATTTTTCAGGTTGAAGATTTGTTGTGATTTATGGCGAGCTAACTAAGCCCACAAAGTGCTGAAAATTGGATAAGATTGACCTTTTTGGTGTAAAATGTCAGCTCTATTACCTTTCACTAACTTGTCTGCATCATCGAATGGAGAAATTTACGATATAACCGATGCAAAAAAGTTTGTGGAGTTCGGCTGGAGATGTTCGACAAATGAATCTGGTTTTAAATCGGAAACACTTATTGGAAATTGGAATGAAGAGAGATACGATATCAAATATTTGGCTAAAAAGAAACCAATTCCATCACAGGTAATAATGATCATTTGAAAAATGCTGTTTGGGCCTCCAAAACTCCGCTAGGTTTGTAGGTAGCCGTAGGAGGGTCGCATCGCTTATGGCTTAAATTCTTTAAAGGTCTGTTCATTCTAATTTCAGTTCCTCTATAAAGGGTTCAAAAAACAATGACAAATAGTCGGAAAAATTCAGATAACCCTAATCAAAAGGATAGCTAAATTTCAGGTTAAAAAAACAGATAAAAAGATTACAGCAAAAGTATTTATAAAAATGTCATATTTTCAACACTGTCTGGACCTAAAGATAAAAAGCCTGATGGAAAGATCACACCAAAAGTATTTATAAAAATGCCATATTTTCGGTGGTTTATTCTTCAATTTTTTTTACCCGAAAATCTTTATTGAATTTTCTTTTTCTTTTTTCAGTACAATCATTATTTTGAAACGACTCACAGAAAGAGTTACTCAACCAAAAAGAATATTCAAAATTTGCCAGATCATGTCAAGTTACTGGGTGGTAAGAAAATCTTTCGTTATATATTTAAAGTTATTTTTTGCAACGCCTATTCTCATTCTGACGTCGATTCTTTTACGTTATAAATACACTTTTTTTTATAAGAACTAAAAGTAAATTTTGATGATGCTCGGTTGTTCCTTTATTTTTGGCAATTTCAGCATCAAATTGTTCTTATCCTGTTCTTATTTATAGAGTAAAATTGAGTTATTTAGGCTTTATACCCATATATACCAATTTTTTGCTTGAAATTTAGTAATTTCAGGTCCAGGATTGTTCTTAGATTGTTCTTATTTTTGAGCCTCGTCATTCTTATAAAATTGTTCTTATATATAAAAAGAAAAAGGTGTAATCACTTCAAAAAAAATACAGTTAAAATGAGTATTCGTAACTTTTAAAAAGGCCCCCAAAAGCCTTAAAACTATTTGGTTTAATTTTAAATTATTGATTTGAAACCCCAACTTTATCTTATAGGTAGCCAGTGTGAGCCAAGAACATTCCCCAGTCATCAACCAGAATTAGATCCACCCAGCTTTAAACATCATTACAATGAATTCGTTTCTACTTCAATGGCTGCATATAAAGACCACCGTAAGAAGTAGATTTCGATAGATATGGAACATGATTTTATGGAAAGAAAAATAAAGATAACAGTTCCAACTTATAATAATTTCTGATAATTGAATATCAATAAATTTTGAGAGTTGGGAGGATTTTTACTTTCACTATTGGTATACAGTATATTCCTTTCTGTCCTTATTTGTAGTTTTATTTATTTCAATGGTGTAAGCCGTGTAAGCGCTTTAAGCTCGGATCGAGCAAAAAAATATTCCATTATCACAAAATACGAATGGAATATACAAGGAAGTCAAAATCTTACAAATTTTTTTATGATTGTATAATTTTACAATAACCTTTTTATTGATATATTCTTTAGAAACAATTTTGATAATTGAAGAATTTTATATTTTGCCGATAAAATTAAAATAACATGTTCCAAATATTACTGTTTGTCTGGTAATAAAGTATTGAAAATAATTCATATAAAAAATATTGATTATGAAATAGAAGGTACACACGCTTTTTTTATAAGAATAACTTCTATAAGAATATCAGGGTTAGATTTCAGAGTTAGAACAAGTAGAACAATAGAAAAATAAGAATAATGCTCACCTTCAGCCAAAGTACACTATTCCATAAAAAAGCGTGTAATCGTGAATTATATATAACGACGTGCATTCAAGTAGAAACATACCGGTATGAACCTGGTGTTAAAGTCTAAACTGCTTTTACATTAATAAAATCAGTAAATTTAAAATTGCTGATTGAACATGTTCAAATTCAAAATGAAATATAATACACATTAACATTCGTCTATTATTCAAAGCCTGGCGAAGAAGAAACACACTCTGGGACACCAGCAATTTGTAATACAGTAATTGTTCACCGTCGACTATCGATTTCCAAGGTCAATCCAGTGCTTCCTTTGAACTTGAAATTATAAACATGTGTATGAGTGAGTTCACTTTGGACATCATTCATTTGTAAGCTGAAAGACATATCTTTGATATCCGCAACATACTCTGGTGGTTCTAGTGATAAGCTCTCTGCAAAGTCTTTTGGCCACATGTCAGCAATATTTTCATAAATCTCTTGTAATAGCAGTAAGAGGCCTTGTTTCGCAGGGGTATCTTTGAATCGTATCTTTCTTGCTTCGAATGCTTGACGAAGTTCAGCAATGGTTAACGGCATGTTAGATCCTTGTTGTTTGAGCTTTTCTTCTGTGCCTTCTCTTCCGAACAATCTATGCACTGGGTCCGTCTTCACTGGTGTTTTTTCATCCTTTTTAACTGTTTCCATGTTAGCCAGCTTGTTGGCTATCTCCAAAATACAGATCCAAGGATCCTGGCAAATAGATATAAAAACAGCTTTTCCAAACTCAATCAATTCCCCCGGTACACCATCGAATAGATTCAAACCTTGGATGAAATAATGTGGTAGGAATTCATCTTCAAAGAAGTATCTCATTTGATCCAATAAAACAGATACAGATTCAAACAACGAATGTTCATTCCACCATTTTTCTGGGTACTGCTCACAAACCCACATCAACGTAGTTTTGGCGAAATAAGAAGGAAGTGTTTTGTCATCACACTCAAAAGCTTTAAGATAAACATAAAGAATTGATTTAAGAAATAGATAAGACATGTCCATCTTATCATTCCTGGTGTTTGCTAAAATCATTTCAGCATTTGAGAATGACCATCGCCAATCCAAATTCTCGTTTCGTTCACCAACTGATGATGGTTTTGGTACCAGATGAAATCCAGAACTGAAAATCTTGTCCAGTATGGCCTGTGGTGGCCAGGCACGTTCTCTGTCTTTGAAATTTTGACAAAAATGTGGTAAATTAACAACCGCAATGGCAGGAACACGATCAATATTCAAAGATAATTCATTCTGGTCAGGAATATTGAAATCATCATCATCCTTGGTATCAGAGCAAATGGCTTGAACAATAACAAATCTTGGCCCTAAAACGATCATACATCTGTGAAACAATTTCAATGCTTTGGCCACTTCAAGAGGAATTTTTTCGATGGTTTCCTTGAAAAATGTTTCATAGAAACTTTGTTTATTCCCTTCGACATTGCATTCAGACATTTGTCTTGGTAGTGAAAACAAATGGAGAATAAATTCCACCAATTTTGGTTCTAAAGTTTTCCCATGCTCAAGAAGAGGCATGAATGCATAACTCCAAAATCCAAGCGATTTCTCAAGATTGTTTTTAGTCAAAGTTATTTGGATGACTCGAAGACAGAATATCATCTCATTTATGAAACCGATCAACGCCCAATGCAGATGTAAATAATCATTGATTTTCTCACGCGACGTTGGTAAAACTTTACATAAGAATTCCTCGATATCAAGATCTGGAATATGATTTTCATTTTTAGATGAGATCTCAGGTTCGGCTGGTGTTTCTTGCCGCACTGTATCCGTTTTGGTGTCAGGTTTGGCTGGTGTTTCTTGCGGCACGGTATCCGTTTTGGTGTCAGGTTTGGCTGGTGTTTCTTGCGGCACGGTATCCGTTTTGGTGTCAGGTTCGGCTGGTGTTTCTTGCCGCACTGTATCCGTTTTGGTGTCAGGTTTGGCTGGTGTTTCTTGCCGCACGGTATCCGTTTTGGTGTCAGGTTTGGCTGGTGTTTCTTGCGGCACGGTATCCGTTTTGGTGTCAGGTTCGGCTGGTGTTTCTTGCGGCACGGTATCCGTTTTGGATTCACTGAACTGTTTCTCCATGTTCTTTTTGAATTCAGTGAACTGTTGCACAATATGTTGGTAATATTTGTGCATTTGGATATCAGCTCTTTGAATGATACCAAGAAGGCCGTTTAAAATCTGTACAGCTCTTTGCAAGTCAGCTTTCTTGGTCGCTTTCAGATCCAATACCATCTGTTTTAGAAGCATAGTTGCATCTAAATTATTTGATGGTCCTTGAAGTTCCTCCTGAAATTTACTGAAATATTTCTTATCAGGAAACACAGTCATGTTTGTATCCTCTTTGAACGATTTAGAATCTAAATATTGATGATCGTCAGTATGCTTATATAAAAATTCCTCAACTTTCCTTCCGTTGCTTGGCTCGAAGTGGATATCTTTTGAATCATATCTCAACCAAGCAAAACCTTTCGAATATTCTAAATTCTTGATAACAGAATCTTCATGACCCTCTATGATTCTTCCCATAGGAAACATCATGTCAAATTCAAATTCAATATATTCTTTTTTCAAATTAGGATTCATCAATCGGGCAAAGGCTGCCCCTTCCATGAAACTTCCAGAGAACATGAAAGATTGGATAAGCTCCTGTAACTCAATTTCATTATCAATTTGTCCAAAACTTTTACCAAGGCCATATCCAAACCATTTGAATTGTTCGTCTGAAATTTTCGGGAAATGTTTTTGAACGTCAATTTTTGTGAGCAGTTCATTCAAATGAGATAAATTTTCGTTTTCCATTTTGTAGCAGAGTATCAGCGATGTCAATATCACTCGGACTATTTAATGAATTCTACTATCTATAAAAGAATAAGAATAAGGAAAAATCGATCCCAAGAAGAAAATTAACCAAATGACTAGTTATCGCTACCCCCAGAATACCTTCAACAAATAATATCGCAGTTTCACATTTTCTTGTTTTCTTTATAGAATTATTATTGAGAAATGTAGACCAGTAATCAAGTGATTTCTTAAAGTCACTCGCATGACTTATAAACGAATATCAAAATTCAATCATCAACAGTATATTCTGAGAAAACAGACAAAAACAAAGGATGAATCACTCACCAACCAATCACCATTCGTCTCATCAGTGAATTATTTATCCTCTAATTTCTCTTTCTGATATGATATAGGATATTCATGATATTCATGGATGTAATCTTTTATACGGAAGCACACAAAATAATCCGGAACTAGTGGCAAAATTTGCCACTAGTCTTTTGTTATTTTGCCACTAGTTCCGGGTTATCTCGGGTGCTTCCGTATAAAAGAATACGTCATGAATATCATGAATAGGGTATTCTAAAACGAATATGCAAAATCATTAAGATTTTTTGTTGTCACTAGCAACTCTTTTGCCCTTTTGGTTGCTTACATTTTATATCAGCTTAAAAGAAATATGTTTGTCGTATTCAAAAAACAATGATTGCAATACACGCTTTTTTTATATAAGAATAACTTATATAAGAATATCAGGGTGAGTTAAAACAATGGGCCTATTGTTTAGAAGAATAGAAAAATATAAGAATAATGCTCACCTTCAGCCAAAGTACACCATTCTTATATAAAAAAAAGCGTGTACTGTTTTTTGGTATCTTCAGGTTAAAATACCTTCCTGCCAATTTAAAGTTTTATTATAAAGCCTTGAAGCACAAACTCTTTCATACAACCCACGCATGATGATATTCAAGTATTTTGTATATTCCATTGGATGTGAATTTCTAGAAAAACTTTATCATTAGAGGATGAGCAGAAGCCTACGATTCAACCAAAGAAACTAAGAGTATTTTCGAAAACTTTACTACGTTCCATACCTCGAATTCAGATTTCAAAAACATCTTCAAAAGAACACCTTTTTGTATATGAGTGAAAAATCAAGAGATCGTCGTACAAAATAAATTTTCAAAACAATTTTCAATCAATGAAATATAAAAGCAATCAATATTTTTCCTTTTACAAATTTCGTCAAAATACACATTTTATAAATATCAAAAAAATTCTTTCCTAAATATAAACGATTATACTCAATTTTGATGATGGTAAATAATGATAAACTCAAATATTAAATAATCTTAACACATAAAATCAGTCAAAACCCATTCCATCCCGATTCTTCTCAATCATCAGCTGAGTTTAAAAAACTAGTCTTGGTTGAAAATGGAAGACTATCCCACTGGTTAATTTTGTTAGTTTTTCCCACTGAAGGAGAAATCAACTTTAATCAAGTTTTCTTTCAGGCAGAAACCTTCACGAGTTTTCCTTTTATTCCAGATCATTGAACACGGAAACTGTGTTCCGTCACCGAAGTACTACCAGAGTCACTGACCTTTGCACTGATACAAATTTATTGTATATCAACATCTTGAGCAGGAGTATTTTTTAAAGGGTCTTTAGAACCCAAGATGAGTGCCAGTTATATATACAAAATTTTTAAAAAATATAAGAGATAATTCAACATCAAAGTTATAATAAAACGCAAGGAAGCTACTACCTACACAAAAACATGAGTTTATTGAGCATGTTTCAAAGGTCCGTATGGTGGGAACAAGAAGAAATCTTTTCTCATTTGAGTGATCAGTGAAGCAATCTGTCGTTTGTTATCGGTTTTTATTTCATCAGTACGCGATTTGCGATACGAAATGATATCATTGACTCTAATCAACATTCGCATGACATCCATACGATGAGCATTTTCACGGAAAACTTGAACCAATGCTTCCATGAACCAAGATCCCCGTCTAGAATTTCTCCAAGAGTAGTAGCCAGGCACCGTGGAGTAAGCGTACAAAAAGTCAGCTTCTGACGGTAGCGTCAATGCCATTTCTTCCTCTGATAATCTTTGACCGGGTTTCCCGTCCACTGCATCGTACGGATTCATGTACTCTGACCCTTGACACGCTTGGAATAAGAAAAATTTCGGCTTCCCAGCTAGGCCACGCGTACGAAACATTTTGGTGATGTCACGAATTTTCACAAAATCGTCGTTACCGTAAATAATGCCTTCTTCACCGTGACTCAAAATTGCACATGCGCAACACGCTTGTTTTGAATAATCCTCATTTGCAGCAGCTTTGACAATGGCTAGGATCTCCTTCTTAGAGGGGTTATCAAAACGATCAACGACAAAACCAAGATCTAGAAATAAGTCGGTCAAGCCCTCTGCATCCCTATTGGTACCCTCACGTGGATAATCTCCCATACCAGAAGCACGTGTGAAATGTTTAACATTGATCAATGTTAATTTCCCACGTGGAAAACAGTCCATTTTGTAAAAACTATCAGAATAAATGTTCGATGCGTGGTCACTCATTTTGGAATTCTTTTCCAAAGGTTTGGGGTGATAAGTGGTATGTTTGATAGTAATCCCTTCTCTGTTCTTACGTTCTGAACGATGTTGAACTAATTGCTGGATCGGTTGCGCCGGTTTGAAAAATGTTGACGTAAAAGGGCCATCAGTTTGGCTCAAAACTGGGGCGTCCGTCGCATCAGCGCCAGGTGATTCAGGTCGTATCTCCTCTAGCTGAAATTTATCATTGTCGAAAGGAATGTCAATGGTTGAGAGCATTTCTTCAACCGGTTTTTCGGGCTTCTTAGTCGGGAAAACGGGTGGTGTTTCGTCCATTGCGATACTGGATAATATTTCGGACTCTTTACGTTCAAGGTCGGGCGGTTGTTGTTGACCAGGGGCGGGTATGATCACCGAGGGGCGCTCAGTTGTTCCACTTTCCCCAGCTAAAATAAATACAAGGTTTTGAAAAGGTTGATTACTTTACTTAGCAGTAAGTTAAAGCTCGCAAAATATCATGGTTTGGATGAAAATATCAGAGATTCACCCTTTAGCTCAAGAAATCAGAGTTATTTGAACCAATTTTAACTGGTAGATGCAGTACCATTGCAAGCGCTATCTGAATTATAAAGCGAAGGGAGTAAGTTTCGTATTCATCGAATCCCTTCAGAGCAGAGAATGAAACTACCATGGTTCTCTAATGAGCTGTTATGGATAAAATACACGGTTTCTTATATGAGCAAACTATACAAGAACATCAGGCTTTGATAGCTAAAATATAAGAACAAGTTAAGAACATTTTAAGGCTTTGAGGACTCTAAAACATTTTTAGGCTCATAACCAAAAAAAGTTAAGAGCATCCGAAAACTACAAAGAAATTTGATGTTCTTATAAAAAAAGTGTTTTACAATGAGTTACCTTGTGAAATTGTTGGTTTCGCTACTTGGTCTACTTCATCCATAGCATCGCTTTGGTCCATTGCAACAGGAGGGCGGTTCCCCATGGTGTGTTGGGCGTTCGTTTTCAATGTTTTGGGAGGTGGAATATCTCCAGGGCGGTCTAACTCATCCATTGAATACTGAAAAATGGGGAAGACAAATAAGTTTGTTATTTTCTGGAAGAAAATGAAAACTGAATTATTGAAAGTGTTCTAGATAAAAGGTATTTCAAGCAAAATTAATAAGGATTATCGAGACAGGGGTAAGTTTTCTTAGTAAATTGGGTAATAGAGGCTTAATAACATATCGAAAAATAATCTTAATTAGCATTTCTTGTAATTATTTATCGATACATATCTTGAACAATTTAACAATTAATCAAGTTACAATTGGAAGGTGCATCGGTACATCGACCTCTAACGTTAGAGGTCGATGATCGGTAATTAGGCTCGAAAGGGGTTAATAACTAAACTATATAATGGTGTTAAACCCGGCAAATAGACAACTATAAGAAAAAGTAGTGAAAAGAATTCCAAACTGGACTAAAATTGTAATAACTAGCCAACACCACGATAGATGACTCGCTATTTGTAACTGAAAGTTGAACTAAAAGCTGTTTCGAATATAAATTGATATATTGGTTTTATAGGGGGCTTTATAAGTCAATGAAAAGCGAGATAAGATCGTTTGAAAATTCCCAGTTTTCTTTATAGTTGGTATTGATAAGTAAATGTTTGGAGAGAATTGAGACATGATGATTGCCAATAGAAAGACCATGAAAATGTTGATAGGGTAGTTCGTAGAGGTGGGTAGAGAGTTACTTGGACAAAATCATGTCGCCGATTGGCAAGGACTCGAGTCCTAATAATGGTATGGAAACATTTTCAGAAACAATTATAAAAATTTGATCTAATTTTAAAGCCTTAATAAAGCAAAAGAAAGTATTGGTATTCAAAGAATTTTTAAGATTCCGTGTGAAAATAATGTTTAAATGTTATGATAAAATTTGAAACTTGAGTAAACACTGGAACAACCAAAACGAACACTGACTTCTGAGAAAGAGAAGGCACACGATGAAATTTGAAACGACATTACACAGTATCCAAGGGAAAATAAGTCAAGAAATTCGTGCATGCAAAGACGACTTTTAAGCCATAAGACTCGAAATTCGATAAGACTAAACTTAGAGTAAACTCGATGACAATTATAATCCGTAAATTTTGAACAAATCAATTTCGCAGTGTTCATTAACAAAAACGCTCCAATTAGAAGAGATAAGACTTTCTACGAAAAAATAAGCATTCCTATTTCGCAGAATTGTTGATTCAGGTGAGCTAATTATTCTTTGCAACTTCCTGGTCTGAAAATTTGTCCTGCTATGCTATTCTAAAGTTCTAAGCTTTAGAGGTTTAAAAAAAAGATGTAATGAAAAATGAAACTGGAAATTTGAATGACTTAGTACACCCCCTTCTCACAGACCCACTGGGACCCTTCAAACTGGAAAAATTGGTCAAAGTATCGTCCCTAGTGGAAAATTATACTCTTATTTTTGTCCCCGTTGAAAATAGTCATATAGGCAAATCCCCACTGCAAAATATTGTGCTCTTTTTTCCATCCCACTGAATTTTCTGGCTAGGAAACAATGGAATTCAAATCCTTAGCCATAAAAAAACATGGGAATATCAATCCCCATCGAGTTTTGGTCCGTTATTTTTACCCCTACTGGCTGATAAAATCCTACCCTGTGAGAGGGAGGTGTATTAGTCTAAATAAAATGCTTTTTTTTTTAATCTTTCCTCTATAAAATACAGACCTAAGAATACCTAAGAACAGCGATTTGAAACTTGAAAGAAAAAGAACATAGTATAGACACTGTTGCTATGAATGATCAAGAGCTATGAAGACTGAAGAACTTCCTTTTCGCAAATTTGTTTACGTTTTGCTTTTTTGACTAAAGGAAGGAAGCAACTTCTTCTTTACATCTAGATTGAATATGAAGGAAATTCTGAAAAATATTCTTAAAATTGGAATAAGGAAAGGCGAGAAAGTGAAAAAAAGATTTTCTTCTTCAAGTTTGAATTTTGCTCAAAAGACTAAGCTGCTAAGTTTGGATTCGCAAAAATTGGATTCCTTAAAACTTGTTTTCTTATTCTCAGCCTGAACAGTTCCTTAACAATTCCTTATTTTTTGGACCATTTTCAGCCTCGAGTTCCTTATAAACGTGTTCCTTATTAAAAAAAAAACGTGTAGATCCTTTTAGATAGATAGATCTCCCTTTTTAGGATATGGCCTTGTATGTCATAAAATACAAAAACTTACAATTTATCCATATTTTCGTGTGTTTTGAACGAACTTTAACACTCTTTAACTTCACAAAACTATACTAACTACAGAGAAACCCCTCAAACCATGAAGAAAAAAGGGTTCTCAACAGGGTAATATAAACAAATAATTCAAATAAAAATGGGTTCAAGCTTTAACTCATAAAAGAGGGAGACTTTTAGTAAAAATATTAAATTTCACTATTATTTAGTTTTGTTATCTATGGAAATGTTAAAAAAATGTCAATTAAAAAACGTTCAAAATATACTTACCTATTTTTTGATATCAAAATGTATTTTTTATCGTTTATATATTGATACTTTTTATTGATGATGGTACAAAAAGTCTTTTCTTTTATAATTTCTCAGTTGAAAAAAATGTTATTATTACAACCTTTTACTTTTTTTAACAAGACACCACATCGACAAATCTGTTCACTTCACATATAACATGGCAATTAATTTTTAATAGGTTTAATTCACCAAAGATTCTATTCATTAGATAGCATTTGCTATTCAACACTCTCCTTTTTATATGACAGATATTTTATTTTATATGTTCTCCTTCGTATAGCTAATGATGAGAGTAAATCTCTCATAACATATTTATCCAAAGGAAATTATTCACGTACACCATGCGTACACAGTTATTCCAAATGAGCAAACACTTCAATTTTCTACTATTTCTTTTCTTTTGTTGAAAGCAAAAACTATGCCCAAAAATAAGCACAATATTCAATGCAGCAAAAGTAGACCTTGCACCAAACCCTGCAGTGACTGAAGCTTTAAAAAAACTGTAAAGAAAGAACCATCTATGGTAAAGCCCTGGTGGATGATAAAAATTCACAACTTCCTCTGTCATGGGTAGATTTGCTCTAACAGAGAACTAATTTTGGATATCAATGGGGTCTTTTAGAAGCCTCCTCGTATCCTAAAGTTTTGGGTCTTAAAAAAAAACTAAAAATTATCTTATGATGGTCTTAACCTTTTTTGGCTTTGGAGTCTGATGTTCTTACATACTTTGTTCTTATAAGGGTGTAGTTCTTGTCAAAAATGTTGTAATGCTCATTACTGCTCATTATATAATCACTTTTTTACCTAAATGTAACAGGTTCTACTTTAAATTAAAAGGCCTTTCAGGTACACCAGTAAAAAGTTTAGCAAAGAGAAAGGTTTCTTTTTAAATAAAAGGTAAATATTTACAATTTTAGCAAATTAAAAAATTCTAGCTTAGTTTTAGCAGGCTTGTCCCAAGCGAGGCTTAGCTAGATGATTGCCTAGAAATAAAAAAATGATTGTGATGTCAGCTATTTACAAAAATAATATATTCTATTGTTAGACTCAATAACAAATAAAACAGCAGCAAAATTCAGGCAAAATTTGGGCAAAAGGAAACGTTTAACTTTTTTTTCTATTTTATCTAGCAGGTTATATAACTCTTTGACTTTTATAAATCTTGCAACAAAAGCTCTTGTGTCAAAAGAATGTATGTAAATAAATATGAATTTATATCGGAACCTGCAGGTTAAAATTTAGATCTTTAAATATGATTGTATAAAAATATAAAAAAACTACCCATCTCATAAAATAAATTTCATCTCTATAGTGAAATACAACAATTCAATTTAAACATTGTCTGGTAGTAAGGCTTTCCTCAACATTTGAGCGCTTACTGATTTGCTATCACCGCAACACTCTTCGTGAGTATCACATGGCGAGCATAAATATTGTTCTAAAGGTAAGCGAAACTTTCCACAAAAGTCAACAAATTTAACACATTTAATACGAGAATCAAAATAAACTCCATCACATTTAGGATTGACACACCTTTTAGCACTGTCTAAGTATGAGCATAATCGTTTCGGTATTACTCTGTTGTTGTATGGAATGTTTTGTGTTTTTACTACTCGCCCAGCCAGTTCCAATAAAGATGGTGTGTTGAATTCTAGGCGTTTAATAAAGGTGTGAACAAGAGGGTTATCTCTCAATGTTAGTTCTTGTAGATTTAAAAGCATTACAATCGCCATTGGTAATAGTTTCAATTCATTTTTATGGAGACTTAGAGATTCAAGTTTCTTCAATTGACCAAGTTCTTGAGGAATGGTTGAAATTTTGTTGTCACATAAAACCAAATGACGTAGATTGGTTAGTTTTCCAAGATGTGGTGGCACTTGGAAAATTTTATTTCCACCAAGGTACAGCATCTCCAAGCTATTAAAAAATAGGTAAAATATATTATTTAAAGGATTTGGAATAACTGGGAATATATAATGAAAAGGTAAATAAATGGTTTTTTAATTAGTTTTCTTGTTGTAAATTTTGTTAAGCTGGCAAAGCTAAAGAAAATTTTCTATTGAGTATTGAAGGGACTAGGGTCATTTGGAGACCCTAAGAAAGTCAATTTTTGAAGTTTATTATTGAAAAAAAAGGAAACCAATTTTAGATGTTTTCTGGCATCAAAAAAAGAGGTAAAACTGCAAAAAATGCTAAAATTAATTCCCCCGAAAACTCACGACCTTACTTCAACAAGGTTCCAACTCTGCAAATTGCGTTTTTTAGTAAAATGCATTTGAAAATTCCGTAACTTTATAAAAGACCTTAGTTTAAAGCTTGGGTCTTCACTTTCCTTTTTTCTGTTACAGAAATATAATTTTAGCATGAATAAATCTTTAAAGCTGTAAAAAACCAAAATATTAAAGCTAGTTATTAAAGAAATAAAATTTTCGATACAACCTTGTTGCCTCAAAGACTCAGTAATGCGCAAAGTCAACAAGGTTCCATCTTACTAAAACTGCTTCCATTTTTAAAAATTTTAAAGAAGAAATAGCATACAAAAATGTTTAAAAATGACAAAAAAGACCTGAACTAGCTTTTCCAGCTGGAATTTTCACAAATTTCAGTTTCATATCAAAGAAATCTTTAATTTTCATGATAGAACCTTGTTGAAGTAAGGTCGCAAATTGGTTCCAATAAGGTAGTTTACATTTCTGTGGCTGTGATCTGTTGAGAGTATTTTTTTTGCCAAAATTTCTGACGCCTCTGCATAAACAATTATTAATGAGGGGCTTAGATAACAAATCAGGTACACTCTTTTTTCGTAAGCATAACGTTTATAAGCATACTTAGGCTCAAATTAGTAAAAAAAAGCATAATGCTAAGCATACCTCCAAGCTGAAATGCAAAAATACTTAAGTATATAAAGCTTTTCTAAAACCTTTCTAAGACCTTTTTAGTGTTACTTTTAAAGCTGTTTTAGCTTTCTTGGACCAAAGATTTTTGCCTGTGGCGCCAAATTACAAAAAAAGAGTAATTTTTTTAGTCTAATCAATGTTCCGACTTAAGAATTTGAAATTTCCATGAACCCAAAGAAAATCAACAAAACTAAGCATACTGAGCCTCAACCTGATTTTCCCTTATGCTTATAAAAAAAGAGTGTAAATGAGCCAAATTTGGAGCATTTTTCAAGCTATATCAGATGGTACAATCAGTTCCGAAAATTGACTTTCTATAAGGGTCACTAAGCCAAAACATTTGATAGAAAATTTTCATTTCAACTGTGTTTCTTTGCTTAGTGGTCAGAGAGGAATAATCCTTTTTCAATCAGTGATTCAAGCTTTCATATTATTCCTGTCTCTAAAGAAGGGTGTCTGAATTAGACGAGGGATGTCGCTATTAGACCAACTTACGGTAGTTGTTTTGAAGAACGCAACAGCCTATTGAATAACAAATTAATTCACATATACTTGTCTCTAGGTAGCTGTTTTGGAGTAATTAGGCATTTAATAGGCCATCACGTTCTCCAAAACTACTATTGGTATTCCGTCTAGCAAAGGCCTACTGCTATAATACATAGGTTTTTTAATCATTCAACACGAGAAACTGCAGCATTTTAAACAACCCAAAAGCCTGCCGAAATTATAACCAATCAGTGGATATCATTGGAAGTGATATTTTTGTTGAGCAGGCTTTTGAACCTATCAAAGCAGCAAAATTTCAAAACAAATGAACTACTTTAGGCGTACAAACCTTCGCGAGCAGAAACTTTCGCGATTTTCGCGAATTTTGGCCCTTTTCGCGAAAGTAAATGTCTTTAAAAATTCTAGGAAGGGCCATTCGCGAAAGTTTGTGCTCGCGAAAAATTCTTGACAAAATAAAAAATCTGTAAAACTTCAAACTTTGAATAAAATGTAACTTTTATGGCACCTTTTAACCTGCTAAAAGACTAATAAGTCAAAGGACAAATGTTTCAATCCAATCGGAGAAGTATTTGTCCCTCTAAGCCATTTTTTCATGTGAAAATTCTCAATTTTACGTCTTAATTCGCGAAAGTTTATGCTCGCGAAAAATATTTTTCCGTAAAATTCGCGAAAGTAAATGTCGTGAATTTCGCGATTTTTCGTCCTCGCGAAAGTTTCTGCTCGCGAAAGTTTGTACGCCTAAAGTATGCAGCTTCGCTCGCAGCTCTACTCTACCATTTTTGTTTTGATTTAACTTTGTATTTTAAGGACCAGACAGGTCATTGATTTAAGGGCTATGCATGTTAGCCTCCACTGATGCAAGTTACCTGACTTCACGGTAATTACTCCACCATACATTACTTTCTCTCAGCTAATAAAAACATGATAAACTATCTTGTCTCTAGGTAGTAGGTACTGCTGTGGAGTGAGTAATTAGTTTATACAGTATTCACAAAAGACCATTGCATTCGCCAAAACAACTATTGTAAGTAAATATTATTTACCTTTCTAAACTCTGAATTTGAGGAGGTAGACTTTCGATTTGGTTCCCACCAAGATAAAGCTCTTTCAATCGATTCAGTGTAAAGACTTGTGTAGGAATAACTTTGAATTGGTTTCCACTTAAATTTAAAGTTAAGAGTTTGGGGCATTGTTCAATTTCTTTGGGCAAGTTGTTCAGGCGATTATTTCGAGCATCAAGTATTTTCAATAATGGCAATCTTGCAACTTCACCACTAATCCAAGAAATTCGGTTTGAAGAAATGTCCAAATGTCTTAGGTGAATAAACTGCACAATGCTGGCTGGTAAAATGTTCAAATCGTTACCATAAAGTGTCAGCTTCTGAACAATTTCAGGCCTAAAGTTGTACGATAAGCTCAATGCAGATGGATCAAAATTTCTCAATTCTGCCATCGAAATATCAACTTCTCTTGCATTGTCTTCTGCGTCGCTTGAATCCATGTTTTCACTCAAAAATTATTGTTTCCTTTTTAACAATTAAACATCAACATTTAGTGAAATTAAAGAAAAGTAAAGAGTAAAGCAAATGTGTGCAATGTACTACCTCAAACTTGGATTTGGCTTGATCATTACTTTCATCATTCCACTCCATTTTTACAACCTAAAGATGTTTGTTTACATTTGATCAGCCAAATGGTCACACTGCCTCAGATTAAAAATTTGAGATTTCAAAGGAAAACACCTTAGTGAAATAGGCCACACGTGGCTTCGAAGTTGCGTAAGGCCAAACATTCCAAAGTTCGAAGCTCGGTTAATCCGATTTATTTCCGGATTATAATTATTGCATCATTGACGTTTCTCGAAACTTTGCACTGTCATGCGGTGGGAACATGAAAAGGTGACGCAAATGCATCATGATATTGCACCTGCGTAATGACATATGGGGTGAAAAGAGTCTGGGGTCTAGCCACACCCACATTTCCGCACCCGAGGTACCCGGGTTACCCCTTTCGACCTAGAGAACGAAAACAAAATGTACGGTCAAAATGGAATGGCCTGTAAAGAAAAACTTTCAATTTTACTTTTCGAAAATTCACGAAAAATTCTCTTAAGTTCAAATTTGAGTAAAGAGGGAAAAGGGACAGAAAAAGAGGATAAGTTACATGTAGTTTCTTTACAAATAAATTCTTTTGAGATATCAAATTTAAATTACATTCATATTTGTAAAAAACTAAATCCAATCAAAGTTGATAGAGGTGACTAAGCCCCCAAATAATGATGATTGCGCAAACAGATCCTTTTAAAACTCCGATGTGTTGAGATGAAGAATCCCTTTTTTGCACTGCTCAATGGCGATGGGGATGCTTTGGGACGAGATGGAGTTTTTACAAGCGTTTACAAGCTCTTATTTGATTTAGTTGGTAGTTAACCAGTAATAAAGGGAGGCAATTTTATTTTAGGGAACGGAATTTAAAAGATACTAACTTTAACTATCAAAATCTGCGAAAAGTGAAAAATTGACGTAAGTCAGCGAAATTGTCATAAAGTTATTTTATGAACATACAAATGTACAATTTTCACCAAGGGTAGAAAATTTCAAATCTTCCCTGAAAATTTCATTGGCCTGCAAACTTAACTTAACTTAACTTATTGAAATTTAAGCTTAAAAATGTTCATAACATGTTTTTATTAACACTAAGAGAGTATTTTTGTCAATTTTCCTAAGAAAATAGACGTTTTAGGGTCCGCAAAGCCTTAAAATGTTCTTAACATTTTGGCCATCGAAACCTTATGTTCTTATATAGTTTGTTCTAATAAAAAACACGTGTTTTTTGGCACAATCAACATAATTGTTAAGGTATTGTAAATAATTTAAAGCAATTTTTTAAAAGAAAATTTGCATTTAAAACCAAAACGAAAGTTACGACGTCTGAAAAAAATATACTGTAGAGATGTATCATCTATTTCTTTTTTAGTCTTTCTCTATACTTTCGAGCGTCTTCGTACTCAGGATCCGTGGAAAAGATCGTGTGTAGTTCTTTGAAAGTTGGTCGTTGTGCAGGATCGATATGCCAACACCTTAACATGATAGAGTATGTGTGTTGTGGGCAGTCCTCAGGACGTTCCAACCTTTGACCTTGCTCCAGTAACGATATCACCTGTAAATTGATTTCAGAATTTAAAGTACAATCGACGCTTCATTATTCGATGATATTGAAAGTCACCATCGACAAGAAACTTTCATAAACGACGCTCTACTATTCGATGCATTCCCTTATTCGATGAGAATCTAGTTCCCTTGAATTAGTGAGCGTGGACTGTATCATTGAATTCACTTATTCTAAAAAACCATGGATATTAAAGCGTTAACCAGATCTATAATCGTCGAGACTTCCTTCAACTTATTATGGATTTGGCTTGTATCATGTTTGAAAAGATTCGATATTGATTAAAAAACTACACCACCACTCTTTTATGAAAAAAAACAACACCGACCTCAGCTCCGGTCATTTCACCATACGGTAGCTCTCCAAAAGTAAACATCTCCCATAAAGTTACTCCATAACTCCATACATCAGATTTCTGTGAGAATGTCCCGTAGTTGATCGATTCTGGTGAATACCTAAAACGGAGTCGACACAGTCACTACTAAGGCGCTTTAGGGGTTTTTAAGCACTTCTCTTTCATAGCACCTTTAGCATATTTACATCCTTTGGGTAAGACCCCTTCATTTCGGTCATGGCTTTGAGACTTGTGATTTATTTTCTATGTTTTTAAACAGTTTGAATTTTTTGGGATTCGAACCCATCAAATGCAAGGTTCCAATGATCAGAAACCCAGCGTTCTTGACCACTACGTCACTAATTCATGCCGGTTGAATTGTACAAACTAAAGAGCAGACCCAATTAAGAGAAAATCACAAAAGGGTGCTTGTTTCGAGCTCCAACCCTGACCCTAACTAAAAATAACCTAATGCCTAGCCTAGCCTAGCTGATATACAACCACACCCACTTGGATTTATTGCAGTTTTGTCAAGTTAAAAGCTGAAGACTTTGTATCACTCCCTCTCCAACTCTCTCTCCTTTGCAGATAAAGGTGCATACAAAAAAATAAGAAAGTAGACCATCAAAAAAAACTTAATCTCTGAAGAGTGTCAAAATAATTTAGGTGCTTAATTTTAGGATAACATGACATACCATTTGACCGGCCAGCGGCCACCTTGTTGCGCTTGATAATAATCACTACCAGCTCCCACAGCTCTCGATAACCCGAAATCACTGATCTTCGCCTGTAAAACAATATCATTCATCTTAAAATTTGCAAGTCATAGATTTTCATATTCATTCTTCTCATTTTGATTTGTTCCTGTAAGTTCCTCGAAAGCGAATTCTTATGAAAAAAAATCAAAATAAAACCCAGGGCTTCTTTTCCTGAGGCCTCCTATGATAACTGATTGTTAGGCATAATTCTATTGCAAACTGATCTTTCAGAGTCAAAAATTGATATGGTGGTGAGATCTTGACAACGGAAATTTAACTTCGGGCCGGAATAGAACGAATCTCTAAATTCTCGAATGATCAAAATTTCACCATAATAAAAATAGAACCCATTTACCTGACTCTTATTGTATAGTAGAATATTTCTTGTGGCGAGATCACGGTGTACAAAACGTTTCTGTTCAAGGTACATCATGCCCCATGCAATTTGTGCAGCCCATAATTTAAGATCAATCTCTCCGATATCATCTTGGTGATCGATGAGATGGTCCAATAATGCACCCATCGTCACCAACTCTTGAACCTATGATAGAGAAAGATACACACCGTTCATTTTCTTAACAATACAATAAAATTCCGAAGAAAAAAAATCCCTTCAGAAATTTTACATGCTTTACAATCTAGACATTCTTGCATGTAAATATTTACTTTTTTGATGTGTCAGTTTAATTTCAACCTCTAGACGGTAAAAAAAAGTGGAAAACAAACCAAACCGATGGTTTTTAAGACTTTATGTGCCTTCAAAGATCAACTCTGTAGAATTTTATTTTTGAGTTTTTAGAATAAAGAATACTATTGAAGAAAGTTAAATTCACGACATTACTCATCATTTAAGATCTAAAATGATCCAATTTTCTCAAACACAGGTCTTCTTTCTCTGATTCACCAGAGAGAGAGAGTGTCCTATAGTTGAAACTAATTTTATTCTGGAAGGTGGAAAAATTACGTGGTTTAATAAGACTTCAATATCAAACTAATGGAATGCTACGGGAAAAGCAAGTCTTACCAAAATCATTGGCGGTCCCAAACACACACCCAGAAGGCGTACAATACACGGGTGGTCCAATTGCGACATGACGCGCGCTTCTCGTAAAAATTCCTAAAGGGAAGATAAATAGAGTTAACTTTTAAAAGTCCGAGTATAAAGTACAAACAAAAGAATATCTTTGATCGATTGACTCGTGGAGCAATCAGCCCTGTGAAATACTACTCTGTCGAAGAAAATCTTTTTCAGCTTTAGTCTACTATTTTCGCTGTACCTTTTCTCCTTGGAGTAATTTGTCTTTGTGTAATGTCTTTAGAGCGACGGAAATCTAAAAACAAAGTTTAAAAAAAGATGTTAAATAGTTAATCAAATAAAAACCAGAATAAACTCATCGAGCAAGTAATATTACTTGAGAATTTAGTGAAGAAGGATATAGCTGATGCTCTCTAATTTGACATTCTACCATCCGATCCGCTCCGTTATTCCATAAATATTGAAAGTCACCGCCAACAAGAAACTCTCATAAACGACGCTCCCTTATTCGATGAAAATCCAATTCTCCTTAAAAATCGAATTAAAGAGCGTCAAATGTATAATTATGCTCAGTAGCGTAGACAGAAGGGGCGCCAAATTTGTATAGGAGAGCAGATGATTTTTATGCCACTGTAATTATCTACTCATAATATCAAAATATGATTACTGTGTCATAAAAATCTGCTCTCCTACACAAATTTTGCGCTTCCCTTGTCTAAGCTACCGATGCTCTAACCTTTTCACCAGAAGGACTCTTCCAAACACCTTTCAAAACTGAACCGAATTCTCCTACGCCCAATTCTTGACCAAGTTCCAAAGAATCTTTTTGAATGACCGTTTGTTGTGCGTTGTTGGATTGCTGTGCAGGCGATTTGGCTATAAAGAAAAACAAACGTTTTCTTTACGTGACCAAAAGATTTTATTTTCATTTTCCAAAAGATTTATGTCGGTCGCAGTATATAACCTCCTCTACACCAGAAATGCTCGATGAAAAGTCAGAGCTTTTAGAAGAAAGACTTTTTGGCACTAAAAGTTTCATGCCGTCCGTATGAACGACAATCACCAGCCGTAAAGAAACGTATCACAGTATAATAACAACTATCGAACTTTACTTATTATATCACATATTAGTCTACACAATAGACAGCTCCAGGCTTTTAGGCCTTATACAATGTAAACAGAGAAATTCAATATTTAAAACCAGAGCAGAAGTGTAATCCCGAAGTGTGGGAATTTTAAGCTTGAAACGAAGGAAGAAATAACGGGTCCTAATCACATATGCGACATATAACATTTCAATTTCGAAAATCAGAAAAACATCCATAATACCTTTTGCTTTCACACTTGCTTTTGGTGACGCCACTTTCGGCTTGTTGAGCGGCTGTGGCGGAGGGTGTTGTTGTGAGGGCGGGAATTGTGGATGGCTTTGAGGGGTATGCTGAGGAGAGGCGGGCGTTTCTGGTAATGGTGAGCCTACAACATAACGAAATGATGTTCAACGAATATTGACCGTGTGATAAACTTGAAAATTTTGAAGAACTTGAAAAAAGGGATAGTTATCATAAACCCAAAACTTATTCTACCACTAAGTTCGGAAATAAAACATTAACTAAAAGTAGAGTTAAAATTAGAGACATACCTTTGACACTTGGTCGACTTGCTGGTACGGGTGGTCCACCCTTGCTAGGGCGTTGATCCAGTGGTGGGTGTGGGCGCTGATGCTGAAATTCATCATCTCGACTACCTTGACGAGGTATAGGCGATGGTAAGTCCTTAGTAAAAAGAGCGGAATAAGTAATGTAAGCAATGAAAGATTTGCAAACATATCACATATAATATATGAAAATCTTTTGATCTCAGTTTTCATCATCTCGAGTAGCGTCACCCTCAATATTTTTCCTCTTTACGGCTGAAAACTATGGTGTAAAATAGCGAGGGGGACCGTAGACTAGAGTCTACTTGTGGCTGAACTTTGCTTTTTGATAATTTTTTATGACGCTGAGTCCAGTGAAGTAGACTAGGAGCATTTGGCGAGGTCGCCATTTTGAGAGAAACTGTTAAAAATCCAAATGACAATAAAACTACTTGGAGTTGAAAAATATAATCAAAAATGAGAAACAAACATGATTAACAGATTTACAATCCCTTATTCTCAAATAAAAACATTACTTCATACAGTTTTTACCTTCCAAAAACAACTAAAATCTGGCGGACTGTTTTACAGTCCGCCTAAGCAAAAGCATATTACCATACACTACCGGGCCACTTAATCGCGCCATCCAGCCTATAAAAAAGCTTTAAGCCCCCGGGGGGATAGGGGGACCGAAATTAGCAACCAGAGGCCCCCCCCTAAAAATTGACCAAATACCAGCAAAGAGATCAACTAGCAATGAAATCAACAGGTCTGTTAGGCCTTTAATTGAGAACGCCCTTGTATCAGACAGTATCAGACGTAAAAACTGAAAATAGTATTACTTTTCTAGTTGAGGGTCTTGGTGGTCTGCTTGGCAAAACGAGAGGAGACACTGGATTCCCTGAAGGATTCCCTGGTAATGGTGATTGAGGATGTCCTTGAGCTGGTGGAGGTGGTAGAGGTGACCTCTTGGTCAAATTACGATTCTCTGGTGAAGGAACAGGAATTTTGATCACACACGGCAGACCGTCAGCATACTGTAGGTAATGGTCTACAAGGTGTGGTAATGTCTCGAATAAAGGGCCATCATCGATGTAAAACCAACGATCAGCCTGAGAAAGGAAATTAAAAGTAGATTTGTAAGTTAGTAATGGGGTATTTTTGATAGAGACAAAAAATCGAATAACCAAATAAAAAACAAACAAGAAAGCCTGCAGGTAAATTGTCAACAAAATGAGTCACCCTTCCAGTAAAAAAATCTTTCTTTCAAGAATTATTCCAAAAATAAAAGATATGAACAAAAAACACAGGAGACGAAAAATACAAGAGATTCGAGAAACCATACCCTGCTTTGGATTTGAAAATGGAAGACTTTCTTTTCACAGACAAGAGAAAGGACGTAATATCCATGGCATTTGATGCTGTTTCGAATGAGAAATGATCCGTTTATCAAGCCGTTTGATTCTAACACATTCACTGCAGCCTAAAAAAAAGAAAATAAATTATATGAGAATGGTAGATAGCCCTTTCCATCAAACTGGTACCCTACCCATAGATTCATAAAGCCCGATGGGCTAGATGTCGTACTTTTGCTGAAAATTGTGCCGTTGTTAGGTAGCAAATCCTACCTAGGTCACATGACATTACAATACAATTTCAGGGCTTGACCAATCAGAAGCTTCGCGGGTTTTCGGAAACGATAACAACAATATTTTTTGCGATATTCAATTTTTTTTGCCGGCGATGGCTTAAAGTTTAAGAATTTCTCTTTTGGTTTAAGAATCGAATGTTCTGTTCATTGGATCCCTATTTCCCATTTCCTTATCATTTAATTTCTGACCCGATTTCATTGATACCCTGGCTTTCTCTTTCCCCAGTGCCGTAGCTATTTTAGTAAGGGGTCTTTTAAATATGAATTTCTCAGAAGATGAAATGATGTTTTTTGTAACTATTTCAGTTTTTACGGCCGTTCGTTATAACTAACCAGAAAAAAAATTCCACTGGGCCAACGCTACTAGCTATACTACCTATCCCTAACAGCACGATTTCAAGTTTAAAATTAAAAAATATAACTTCTTACATTCCGATCAAGATTCTGATGAAGCCATTGCATTGGTGTCGTCTTTGGTGCAGGAACAGGGTAGTTATCTAAATAATATGAAATTCATAAATCTGAAACTTTTTTGTATGAGCAAATAATCAATATACTGTCATTGAAAATCAAGTCAAAATATTGTACATTTATACGTGGGTTAGTGTTTTATGAGTAGATCACAATGTACGAGGATTTGAGTCTCACCTAAAAATTCTTCGACTTCAGAATGTCCATATCTGATTGCTAGATCACGTGGTGTATCACCATCACTCGTTCTCGGGTGCATTGATGCTTGGAAGGACAACAAAATTTTGACGCAATCCATAAAACCTCTCATACAAACTTCATGAAGAGGAACCCAACCGTTCAACGTATTACGTTCATGAAAATCAGCATTCCCTTGCATGATCAGAACTCGTAAGGTTTGTGCATGGCCAGCCATACATGTTACCTAAACAGTAATTAGGAATAGGCTTTTCCAGAAATAGTCCTTGCCCCCCCCTGTTGAGGATATCGGATATCCAGGGGGTTAAATATCTACAAGGGAGCGGATATCCAGGGGGTAAAGTGTCTTTTCAAGTAAAAAATACCATATCCAGGGGTAAGTATCTTTATAAGAGAGGATATCCAGGGAGTTGAGCATATTTTTAAGAGTGGATATCCAGGGGGTCTTTACTAATAAAGTAGGATATCCAGGGGGTTCGATACTTCAAAATCAATATCCTCAACAGTGGGGGTAAAATATTCTTCTGGAAAAGCCCAACATAACATTGAAACGACTTTCTTCCAAGTTGCCTTGAAAAAATATTTTGAAATAAATATCAGATTTTTACATTTTCCATTCTCTACAGCATTCAAAAAGATGTTTTCGCCCAGAGGAGATTTGCGAACAATTCCAAGTGCTGAGAAGTGACAAAAAAGAAATGCCTCCAAAATGTAAGAAACCGTATAAGTGAAAGTCAAATTATGTACACTTAATGGGAATGGGTCGGTTTTTGAGATGAGATAGAGTTTTTATAAGATACTTTAATAATTGGTCATTTGAAATAATGAAAAAAATGCGTTCTTTAAAAAATGTAACAAAATTGTTTCATTACTGGTTAACGACCAACCAAATCAAACAAGAGCTTGTAAAAACTCCATCTTGTCCCCGGTTTTTAAAAGCAATCAAAACCAAAGGAAAATATTAAATACAAACCTGAACTGGAGTTTTACCAGTGTTGTCAGCAGCTGAAGTATTTGCTTTCGCATATAAGAGGGTTGCTACAATATCATTATCTCCATTCAAACAAGAAATGTGAAGGGCTGTCTGTCCTTTGGAACTCCTTCCGTCAATATCTGAACGTACTTTAGGGTCTTGTAGTAATTGCTTTACAGTTGATATACTCCTCTTTTGACAAGCACTGTGTAAATTAGTATCAACACCAAACTTCAAAGATTTCAACGGAGGTAGTTGTCCTACTGCAAAACCAGTCAATTTATAAGGTAAACCATCTGGTGACACACTGTAATGTGCAGTTAAAGAATCTAATCCTTGAAATACAGGGCCATCATCTATTGCGAATCTGTTATCACCAAAACATTGGACTTGAAAATGCATGACCTGATTTCGGATCCATATTGATAAAACATAATCACCAGGCGATCGGCTACAATCACGTATCAAATAATATCCATCTTTACCATTACCATGTCTCAAAAGTATTTGTGATGCTTGGTCTCTTGATAACTTCCCATGGTAAAAATGCAATGAATCATTGGAATAAAACATTTTTTAAATTCATTTCATCTCATGATGTTTTTTTTGTCAATTTTTTTTCTTATTTAGTCACCTGTAAAATAAATAAAACGAAAATATCAATTTAGAATGAAAAAGAGGAAAATGCAAAACCGCAAGCCAATGACTAGAATAACATATAAACAAGTCATCAATGGAATCAACTTAAAAAGCCTTCTTCAAATTATGCAAAAACATTGGTTAAAAAACAAGGTAGTTTGGTGATTTCATTTTTAGATTTAAATTAAAAATATAACAAAACATACCGGGTGCGCCACAAAAAAGTTTCTCTCTTTAAAACTTATTTTCTCAAAATCTGAAAATTTTGAAAGAACTATTCCTATTCCATTGGAAAGAAGAAAGATAAACTTAAATTTTGATGGATCATTTATTAAATTCAGTTCATTAGATCGAAAGTTATGCTCAATTTAATAAAAAAGTTACTTTCAGAAAGTGCCCGAAAACGTTAAAAGTCGACCTATCAAATTAAACAGAAGCATAATTACGTGATGCATCAGTATTTTCGTTTCAGTCATTAAAAATGATAATTAGCTGTCTAAACGACCTTTTCTTATATAGAGGAAGTTTGAATTTCAATGAAAGGAAGAACTTCTTCGAAAAAAGCCAAAAAATCTGGTAAGACTTATAAAAATTCATTAAAATACATCAAATATGGGTTTCGAGGTGTATCCAGGCTTTCAGAACCAAAAATCTGAGGAAAGTTTCGGTAAAAGTAAATTAAAATGATCTTGATGAAGATTTTAAACCCTTTCGAACCATCAGTTTCAAAATTTATATGTTTAATTACTGAAAAATGGTCTTAATCAAGTAAAGCCTATTGTGATTTCCAATTTTGAAAATAAAAATTGATAGGTCGATTTTTAACGTTTTCGGGCACTTTCTGAAAGTAACTTTTTTATTAAATTGAGCATAACTTTTGATCTGATTAAAGGAATTTAATAAATGACCTATCATTATTTAAGTTTATCTTTCTTCTTTCTAATGGAATAGGAATGGTTATTTTAAAATTTTTAGATTTTGAGAAAATCATTTTCAAAGAGAGAAACTTTTTTGTGGTGCACCGGTATAATTACAAAAAGATTCTTATTACAGTCAAGTAACTTAAGTATTGTTATTATTAAGAAAAAAGTAAAATTAGGCTTTTAGTGCACTAATCTACTCTTTAGAATTCAATTCATTTTCCAGTTTTTGTAAAGCTTCATTGCTTACGTCATCCAATTCATCAGTGACTTCTTCAACAGAGGTTACCTCTGGAATATAAAATTGCATCATATTCTGAACACCGCTCTTCAAAGTAATCGAAGAACTTGGACAGTCTGAACACGATCCTTGAAGTTTCAACTGCAAGACTCCTGATTCAGGGTCAAAGCCTTTAAATATGATATCACCACCATCTTCTTGAACAGTTGGTCGTATACGCGTGTCCAATAATTCTTTGATCAATGTAACGACTTCATCATCATCCTCAGAAATCGCAGTATCCTCTGCAGGCTGTTCATCTGTTAATATTGGCATGTTGGTTGCAAAAAAGTCCATAATGACAGCAAAAATATCTGGTTTTAGAAGAGTCCATGTCATATCACTATCATCTGATTTTGTTACTGTGATGAAGTCCTTGCCATAAAAAATACCACGCACTCCATGGATTCTGAACAGCTGTCTAGCTAACGGTGAACGATAGCCATGCGAGGGTGTGGGTAGGTCAACAGTTCCACTCTCAAGAACTTCAACTCCTGGGATAAACTTTAAGCTATTTGGATTAGGAGTTTCTTGAACACGAATAAACATACTTCTTGCTGATATGACATTAACACATGGTAAGGTTTTTCTTAATAAATGTCTTGGTTGCTGTGTAGGCCCAGTAACACACTTGGAAATTAATGATAAACTCCTCCTCTGGCAGACGGCTGCATTGGGCAATCTCTTTGGAAATTTTCTCATTACTTGAAAGTAGCGATTTGGCATCATTTTAAATGTTTATTCTTGAGTAGAAGAAAATAATCATAAAAAGTGTGGTAGAATTCATTCAGACTAAGCCTAAAATGTCATAGATGAAATTATAATTCCAATCATTTTCTTAAAATGTTTTCTCCAGACCTTTCCAAAAAAGAAGAAGCATCTGATCATTCTTTTTTTAAGTAGTTTGTTATAAGTTTCCCATTAAGGAAGATCTTCACAGAAAAATGAACAAACTGATTGAAAAAATAAGTTTTACCAGTCTAATATATTCTAATATACCATAGAAGGGTATACAAAATTTTGTATAAAATTCTTATATGATATATACTACTTTGAACTGCTTTTCCTAAGCCTTGTAAAATCAACTTCATTTTCTAAGCATTGAAAAACAGTACTTTTGAATGCATTCTCTCGGGCAATTGAAGTTGAATGGCCTGTTCCTTCACCAATTTGTTTTCCTCTACAGAAAATCCCAACTTGAAATACTGGAAAATGTGAATCCACTCCTGTTTCAACAATTGTTCGAGCTCTAACAGTTGTACTAATACCTTGCAAAGAAAAGATCTTCATAAGCTCCCCATGTGGGTCCTCCATCTCAACATATTTTGTTAAGTCGGTATGGTCAAGATGGGGCAATATGAAATCCTTTATGAAACTTATTGTTTCAGTCTGGCCAAGATCTTTCTCGATGGCTCCAAGTAATGCAAAAAAGGTATCAATTGACAAATCTTCCATTGTGTTTACATAAACACTTTCTTCTGCCTCTTCATTGAGGTTGTCTAGTTCACGAGACAAGAGCAAAAAGTCTTCCAAGCCAATGTTTTTGGCTAAGCTAGAAATAACTTCACGGCTTGTCAAAAATAAACAAACATCTTGACAAATAGAAGGGGTTAAATTTTTATACTTGTTGTAGAGCTCTTCTTTAATGATTGATGTTGCAACTTCATAACCCAGTAGTGATAACCGATCATAGGTGACATCAGGTAAATGACGAATGATCTGCAATCTTGCAGAGATATCTGCAGTTGCTGTATCTTCTGAGTTAGATAGTGATACCAATGCTCCTATCTCATCACGAAATGAATTGTGGGCAAAAGCACCAATCAACATTTTGGTGTCATTGAACTGAATACCAATTCTGCTCTGAAAGGCATCAACTTCTTTCATATAGTTTTCCTTCATCCATGTTTTAAAATTGAATTCAGGCTTGCTTTTGATTCCATATTTGTTTTCAAGATCTCTTTCCAACTTTTTCTTTTCTCTTGCCTCTTTAAGCCGTTTACTTCTGTTACTTCCACGATAAAACCTTTCAAACGAAAGTTGAGAAGCAGCACCAACATTATTTGACACTATTTTTGATGGAAAATTTAACAGAACATTACCAGCCTTTTTGAAATTATGATTCTTTAAAATGGTTCTTCTGAAAAGCTGCACTGCTGCCATCTTCAATAAAGATGGTACACAATTCTGCTTAATTAGCTATAAAGTTTTAAAATTAAAAGGTTAATGATTTTGATAGGTGTAATTTGCAAGATAACAATTGGGTATAGTCTGTCCAATTCGATTTTTGTAAAGGCCTTTTGAAATGAAAGATCTATTATATCTATCCCTACAGCCCCTAAAGATTATTATAGTTTTAGATAGTTGAAGGACATTTATTTTACTTTTTAATACAGTCATTCTGTTCCATTACTTTCACAAACTTGATTAAATTTGTCAATAATGATTCCCATAATAGGTAGGAGGGTGTGAAGTCCCCATTTATACTCCATCCCCTGCCCTATACATATATCTACTTCTATCCCAAATTAAGCTTACCACCTGCTAATGCAAAAAAAAATCTAATTTTAAAGGGAAAAGTTTAAAAAGGTGAAAGGTGCTGAGAGAGAAAATCTTACTTTGACATTATTTTTTCATCTACCAAATATTTTACCCAAAATTGAATATGATGGACAGTTTGACCAGGCTTTTGCTAGCCTTTATACTTATTTGACTCCCTCTTTAAGCTTAATAAAGCTTCCATTTTATAAGAGAAAAATACTATCACCCCTAATGACACCTTTCTTGAAAGTTGGATGCTATCAAAACTCTGATTGGCTGAGATGTTAATAAATAATTTAATAAAACATTTGCTAATTTATTTCAAACAGTTTGACAAAAATGATATTGTAGCATTTACCTTCAAACTTGGCCAGGAAAAGTACAAATAGAAAAAGATATTACACTTTGAAACTTTCAATTTTTGTAGAGCATAGAGAAGGTTGGTATCTATCAAATTATGCTATTGGGAACAAGCAACTTTTTGTATTTCTAGCAAAGTTTTATAAAAATAGTTTCACTTTCCTGATTCGGAAAGTCAAGAAAATTGTAAAATACTTTGCTAATTACTAGGCAAACTTGCATGAGGTTCCACTCCTTAACGTAAATGTTTTTTTAGGTTTTTTCAAAGCCTTTTGATATAGAAAATGAGATGGGCATGGTCAGATGGTCCAACTTGCTCCATAATTGAAATTTTTTGAGAAAATATCGATTTCGCTCCATTTTGATGACATCACAGGACATCATAGAAAGAAAATCTTGATAACTTCAAATAGGAGAAAGCTTTTGACTTCAAATTTTCACTAAAGGTGCAAATGGATGAAAGGAAACGATCCATGAAAAAAATCTATTTTTTTGCTTATGTCAGCAAAAATCACAACAAAAAAATTTGGTATTTTTGATTTTTTTTCATTTTGCAGCAAGTTTGACCATCTGATCATGCCCCATCTCATTTTCGATATCAAAACGCTTTGAAAAACCTACAAACATTTACATTAAAGGGGCGGAACCTCATACGACCATTAGGGAGTTCCTTATGCACCCCAAGAGGTTGTTGAATAATAAAAACTTCAGCATCAACAGATATCAAAACAACGATAAGAAAATTATACACACTTAATATCTCATTGTTTTTAATGCTGGAATTTTCAATTATTCAAAATGACTTCCTGACTAACAAAAGGGTCTATTTCAGGAAATAGTTTTGGGATTTTTAAAGGTGATTTAAAATTTTTTTCTATACTTGTAAAATAATAAGGAAAATTTCAAAATAATATCTAAAAGGATCCTGCATCGATGCTGAAAGACAACATGGAAAAGAAAGCAAAACACAATTGTTGTAAATTTGTTTATATAATAGCCGATGTCTTGATTTTGCCGGTTTAATATTATTCAACCAAAAACCAGTTGAAAACAAAACCAAAGAAGGCAAAGTGGGCCTAATAATTGAGAGTTCAATAGTCGTTTAGGAGAACGCAACAACCTATCGACACTGAAGTGGTGAGTACTCTTAGGTTCCAAATAAATGCCCCCCCCCCCGCTTGTTAATTTTTCGAAAATTTTCCAACCCCCCTGGACCTTACAGTTAGGGAAACCATCCAGGATCCTGCCATTCTATAAGCTAGCAAAAACTAAATGACACTTGTAAACTTAAGTTTCTTACCATTTCCCATCAAAAACAACCAAAAACATTACTACTTCCCAAAGCCGGAGACGAAAACAAATTATCTTCCAAGATTATGGCGCCCTTTTGGATCTATTGTTAAGGCCATCTAAAATGGTGGAAAGAGTTGCGGAAAGACAGAGGCGCCCGCTGCTTCGAGGGTGGTAACGCTAAAACGCCCAATATGATCTTCCAACAGAAGGCGAGTTAGTTGCTGCGCGAGTTACGTCACGCACACCACCGCAGCGCACAACGAACGGTGTTTCAATGAATATCAATAATTATAAGAATATCTTATGTGCTAACCTTCAGTAAACTTTGAGTGCTTCATTGAAAATGAAGAAGGTAAGAAGATAAAAAATGCGCTGGATAATTTTCATTATAACAGTTTGGTCAATCATTGCTGAAAGTTTGAAAAAGTTTTTCCAGCGCGAAAAAAAATTTCAGCCAATTAAAAGCACAGTGTGCCTATACTTACTTTGTTTGTTACAGCGTCTAGGCTAAAAAAAGTGAGAAAAGACACGAACGCCATTTTTTAATGAGTGTTGTTATGATTATTTTGATTGCGGTCGCGTACAGAAACTCGTCAAATGTTCCTAACTGCCTTATTAGGTCATAGTCACGTTTTGAATGAAAACAAAAAAGTTAAAAGGGCGCGCTATCAGTGAAAGTTATCGTGACATGTCAAGACAGAAAGTATGATTGATAAACTTGGTGGAGTTATCAAAACAAATTTGTTGTCAAAGAGATTTAACAGTAAGTGAAAATACAGGCCAGATATCAACAGTCCCATGTTTCGACCAATCGTCCCAAAAGTTAGAGCAGTTGACTGACGGTACCCCCCTGCCTGACTGAGAAATAACGACAAAGGACAAGAAAAAACAACAATTAAATGACAAATTAAGAACAAAATATTTAGCCATTCCAAACCCGAATTTATTAGTGAGTACCACCCGACCCTATACTTGTTATTTACGCTATTGTTTAACCACAGACAGTCACGGAAATCCTTGCATTTGCACAGGGTTCGACATGCGGCAAATGCAACGGGTGGAAAACGAAAGTGACGAAATACACTCGATCACTGCGACCCGTTGCATTTACACAGAGTGGAAAATGTTACACTTGATTATAAAAAAATGCACAGATCAAAATTTTAACCTGTAGACAAAAATTTTCATAAAAAGGCTAAAGAATCTTCTAAAGAGAAAATGAAAATGCCATTTGTCTTCGTTTTATGCCATTTTCATTTTAAAGTTGAGATTTCGCGACCTTGGAATAAAAGGGTTCCATTTGACATTTTCTTTGATTTTGTTAAAATCGTTTTGAAAAAATTACATGAAAAATAACCTGGTTCCACATTGTTGATAACCTAAAAACCATGTTTTTCTGAAAGATTGTGTCCTACAACTACAAAAAGAATTATTTAAATGTTCTTACATTCATTTCCCCTGTTTTTATTAAGCAGTGATTTTTTGGATAGAACCTTTTTATTTTTAATGTTCCCAAAATTGCTATAATAAAAAGGTTCTATTGTCAATTTTTCTTAATTTCTTAAGGTTAGTTCGTACCATACCGTGAGTGGTCCTAAATCCGACAGCCCTGCCTAAATCCGACCCCCCAAATAACTGCTATGAAAAAAAATTATATGTTTACAAACATTCCCTCTCCAAGTTGAACAATAAACTATTGCAAGAGTTCTTGAAATAAAACACTTAACAAGATTACTATAATGCCAAGATGTCAATTAATGTGATCAAAAAAGCGCGAGTTGTAAAAATAATTACCTCTAATTATTCTGAATCTGTTATTCGTGTTTAAAACGTTAACAATTTTGTATATAATAAGAAATTATGTTTTGTATTAGAAGCAATTATTGTTATTTGGTTCAATTGGTTCAGTGTATCAAATCTCTCATCAGTTTAGTTGACACTTTGGTATCTTCATTGCGTCACAGCGAAAGGTTTGTTTTTATTTTAGTTTGTATCTTTGAAAGACCCCATCGGATTTAGGCAGGGCTGTCGAATTTAGGACCACTCACGGTACGTCTTACATTCAATTCTTTTGCCATTTCCACCAATAACACATCTAAAGAAATGCATACGGGTGCATTAAAAGTGAAATTTGGGTGTTTTTCAATGAATGTGCTAAATAGAACCTTTTTATCCAAATTAAATAGAACCTTTTTATTTTTGTTGCTTCTTACCGGAAAAAGATTGCACGATCGGCAAAATAACGTCTAAAAGGTTCTATTTGCCTGATAGGACCTTTTTCTTCCAACGAAAAAGTCAAAATTTGGGATAGAACCTATTTATCTTCTTAATTTTGAGAAACTGAAAAAAGTAACCGGTAAAACGTTTCTCTATGCCCTCAAGATTTCATTCATGCATAAAATTCAAAAAGTCGAAATTTTGCGATAGAACCCTTTTATTCTGGTCGTGGCTTCTTCATAAAGACGAAAGACAGATCTGGATTTATTTCGTACTTTCCAGTCTCTTGTTCGTAGTTTTTCCTGACTTTCTGGTTCTTTGTGAGTTATTTTCTATGTTTTCTAACTTACTGAATGACTTACCGACAGATCGCCACCGGTGGGATTCGAACCCACTAAATGCAAAGCTCCAAAGTTTTGAAACCCAATGCCTTATACACTGCGCCACGGATTCATGCCAGGAAAGCGTTTCTGACGGCTATTTATATTGTACAAACTGCAGACCAGACTGTATTAAGAGAAAATCACAAAAGAATACTTGTTTCGAGCTCCAACTCTAACCCTAAGCTAACTGATAATAACCCAATTCCTAGCCAATCTGATACGTAACCACACCCAAACCACACCCATACCCAACCCTACCAGGTCGCCTGCAGGTCCTGACACTATTCCTGCATGCCGGATCCGAAAAATAGATACATGTCTTTCCTCTTTATGAAGAAGCCTTCACCTTTTATTCTAAGGTTGCGATTTGTTAATTTTCGCGCATTTTGCCTTACACGTTCTAGCTCATTTGCAAAGGGTCGGAAAAAATCGTTGAAACCGTTGCAATGCAAATGCACACCCCGTGCAAATGCAAGGATTTCCGTGACTGACAGACTAATAACACCAGTCAGGGAAATCCCTCAATTGCGGTAGTAATTTTTTACTGCAATTGCGGTATAAACGTCACTTTTACATTTTTCATATACCGCAATTGCAGTTTATTCAAGAAACAGAATTCAAGATTCAAGGAGAAAACAGGCAATTTTTGTACATAATTCATCATATCTTTTTAACGCATAGACAATGTAATAGACCTTTTTTCAAAGAGGACGTCCTGTTGAATAATTATGTAGTCCGGCCATAAAAACAATGATAGAGCCATGCATAATTACTGTATCATGCATACCGTAGAGTCGTTTATATCGACATGCGTCATTTTATTTCGACATAGCTGTAGGCTGGTCTTCGAAATAAACAAGTGATACTTTTATGGACCTACCTGGTTATGAATTTAACACATATAATTGATATCTACGTGAGCATGACCGTTAAACAATCATTCAGAACACAAATAGTGACGATCTATTAAAATTAGTCGTTTGTTTCTTATAAAAAAAACGTTTAGAAACCAAAATTTCATGATCTTGAAATATTCTTTCATATTCAAGACTTCGTGAGCAAAAAAACTCATCAAAGAATTGAGTAATTTGACTAAGAACATTGATGTATATATGCTTATTAATAGTGATTCTTATAGATAAACATGAGCGTTTTTTGAGCCAACAAAATGTTTTTGCAAAAATCTGCTTGAGCCATCTTTTACCTATTTTCATGCAAAAAATCAGAAAAAATTAATGATCCAATTTTTCACAAAGTCCAAAAAACCTGTTTTTTAGCCGTTTTTTAGCCCAAATTTGCCCAAAAAATTTTTGTTTCGAAAATCAGGCTCCGTCACATTTTGGCCACTACCATTTTGCACCTTTGTACCAAAAATTAAAAGATTCCTATGATTCAATCCTGAGAAAAGTTGGTAACAGACGAACGAACGAACGGACAGATTTTCGGAAAACGTTCCCCGATTTTCCGATTTTCGGAAAAATTTCCCGACTTTTCCGATTTTCCGGAAAAATTTATAGGACCTCCACCCCACCGGGGTAGGTCCAAAAATCAAACATAAACAAATACATACCAAAGTTATCAATCAATCACTAAATTGTACTCTCCCTATCACGTCACAGATTGTTGAAATGTAAGAAACGTGAAGTGGGTTTTTTTCGAAAAGAAAACTTTAACGATGTAGTCACTAAAAACTAATTAGCATGCTTTCATTCAACGGAACGAAGATATCCAGATCAAAACAACATTTTGCACGCGAGGAATTTTTTAGTAGACCTTTTTACCGTGAACCGAAAATAATAAAAAGAACCCGGTTTCCTTTTGAATTTAATGTGACCGCCATACTGGCCATCACGGCGTGCGGCCTCTTAGCGCCTAGAGCGTGTGTTTTTGATAAATAAGGAAGGGGAAACCAGGCTAAGCGCGCGAATTATTTTTATCACGTGACTTGAAGCGTAATAAAGTTGTAAAATTTTAATGATGGACACGAGAAAGTTACGAGGAAGTTTGCATGCGTTTCTTGTGCTGTGTAAAACTGCTTATAATTTGGCTGTTTTTTTAATTGAAAGGATTGCAATGTTTATAGAACTTCTAGTTTGATGGATGAACTTGTTTGATAAGAATGATACCAAGAATTTCATTCAAGGTTTGTTTTGATTATTTTACAGATCCGGTGTCGACTTTAGAAGACGCATGTCGATATTAGACAATTCTACGGTATTGTAATAATTATGTATGGTTTTATCATTGTTTTTCTGCTGGACTACATAATTATTCAACAGGGTGGCCTCTTTGAAAAAAGGTCTATTTTTCTGTAGATCAGATTCTTTTAATAAAGAAAAACTTTCTTCTCGTACAATTTTTTACAGTTGATGTTTGTTTATCTTTGTCGACCAGCACTATATGTACCGTCAACTGCTCTAACTTGGGACTATCTGACAAAACATGGGACGGCAATTCAGCCACCATTTCACCGAACCTCCAAAGTCATTTGATTTGAGTTAAGGAACCGCGTATTTAAAAATACACGATTTCTCTTTCGATTTTACAGTAAGTGAAAATACAGACCAGATAGCTATGCAACAGCACAGAGTCCCCATGTTTCGACCAATCGTCCCAAGTTAGAGCAGTTGACGGTAGCCGTTATAAGCCTTTGTAGGCTAACCACGAATGAGAGCTACCGCAATTGCAGTATACCGCAATTGAGGGATTTCCCTGACTGAACACAACACATTCACATGACACACACACACCACGAAGCAAAGAACGATAAATTAAGGATACACCTTATACCTGCTATGGGCTGAAATTGGAGCATCCAATATATGTAACGACGTGATAGATGTTAAGGGAGGATTTATTTGTTTGTGTTTGACTTTCCATTTACCTTTTTTTGTTCCTTTTTTTCTGAACTGCCAGAACTGCCACTTCCACAAGGATAATTACAAGGTCTCAAAAGAAGGTTGTCTATAGCTCATTCCGACATCGACTTACAACCTGACTGAAATTCGAGCCGTTACTAGCAACCCTGCGGGGCCCAAGGCGCCGAGTATGCACCCGACACAGTGACAAGCCGTTACTAGCAACCCTGACCCTACCTAACTGTTAGTTAATCAATTCCAAACAACAAAACCCCCGGAAAATTTAAAATGTCGGAATGAGCAATAGACAACCTTCTTTTGAGACCTTGTAATTATCCTTTTCCGGTTTTTTCCACAATCCCACCTCTGAGTTGTGAGTCCGCGCTAATCTCGCTCGCTTCACTCGATCGCTCAATTTTAGCTTACCTACTACTAAAACTTCAAAGTTTTTCCTTCAGGTCATGTTAAGCGTTCAACAATTGTACAGAGAAAAATGAGCTACTTTCCCAAGTTTCGCGGAAAGCGATTTCGCTTAGCACGGCAAAAAAATTCTAAGAATTTTAAGTTGAAAACCCATGGTAATTCTCACATGTTCATACTTTTTTCCTCGATGGTTTCGGGAAGTAAACATTCAAGCCGAAACCTCCAAAGCTTAAAAAATGGAGTACACTCCATCAGCAGGAACCCAACAGCAAATGTGAGTTTGATTTGTATGCGCTGTTTAAAATACTTTAAAATTCATTTTTATTATTTTCTTGTCTCCAGCACTGAATTTCAACTAGGGCCTCAGTAGAGAAAATGGAGTGCAAGAGGTGTTCCCAGGGTTGCCACCTTTTTACACACCAATTGATGAACTCCTGATCTCTGGTTACTCTGCAACATTTCAAGGGATTTTAACTAAAGAACTTGATTGAAATTGCTCAAAGTCAGTCAAAGCAAATTTATCAAAGTGATTGATTCAATTGTTAAAAATACAATTAGAGCGCAATATTGAGTTTGAGGGAAAAGATTTCCAGTCACAGGCACATCCTGGCAATTATGAACGGGGTGAGCATTTGCATGGGGTATTCGTCACCCAGTGTAAATGAGATAGGACGTCTCAGGCTAAAAGCGTGAAAATGAATAAAAATGAACTTCAAACTGAAAATGGGAAAAATGGGAAAAAAGGAAGATAACTGGGAACTTTATTTTTTTGTTAAAAGTTTCTTCAATCTTCGAAGAAAAAATTGACTTATGGAAAAAAAATTTCATCTATGCAGTTCTTCAAAATGAAGCAAAATATTTCAAACCCGGTTCAATTGCGTGGGGTATTCAGCACTATTACATCACTTTTGTTTTCGACCCCTTGCATTTGCCACCAATCACAAGTGAAAAATACCCCGTTCATTTTTGCCAGGATGTGCCTGACTGATTTCCGGGTTTCCTGGGGTTTTTGAAAATCACGCCAGTAAGCTAACGCTGTTGTGTATACCGTAAGTTGGCCTAGGGGGCGGGAGCCATCCAAACTCAAACTTGTGACAAAAAACATTGATTGGACGTTTGTACCGTAAGTTGCTCTAATACTCATCTAACTTGATCACCCTTCTTTAGAGATAGTAGGAATAATAGGAAGGGCGGAATCACTGATTAAAACTATGTTTTTTGCTTAGCAGTCAGAAGGAAAAAATCTGTTCGCAACCTTCTTATTATTCTTACCGTAAGTTGGTCTAATAGCAACACCCCTTGTCTAATCCAGTGTGGAATTGGTGCAAAGGCCACGCCGAAGGCGTAAAGACGATATTGAATTCCTAAATTTTTTTATTTTTTTATTTTTTAACGATGGAAAAATTTGTGCGCCGCAGGTGCGATTTTTTCAGCAGGGGGGTTTAGGGGGGCGCTGTTAGCCCCCAATCACTCTCTTAACAAACCTTCAAAGACTTGATAACCGTTCGAGTACTTTGATTGTTATGTTATTACTTTCGATAACTTTGGCAACTTCGATAACCAATTGATTACTTCGATAACCAATTACTAAGATATATCTTAGGAAAAACCAAAAAAACTGACCTAAAACCAAAGCACAAAAGAAGCCCCGCCATAAGATTGAGCCCCTTATTTCCCAGCCATTTTTCCCACCATTTTGTGTCTTTGCCCTGGGTTTCCTCAGTAACTCATACCGTAGAGTCGTTTAATCTCGACATACGTCTTGCAATCTCGACACCGGATCTGTAGAATAATCAAAACAAACCTTGAATGAAATTCTTGGTATCATTCTTATCGAACAAGTTCATCCATCAAACTAGAAGTTCAGTAAACATTGCAATCCTTTCAATTAAAAAGAAAGCCAAATTATAAGCAGTTTTACACAACACACGAAACGCATGCAAACTTCCTCGTAACTTTCTCGTGTCCATCATTAAAATTTTACAACTTTATTACGCTTCAAGTCACGTGATAAAAATAATTCGCGCGCTTAGCCTGGTTTCCCCTTCATTATATATAAAAACACACGCTCTAGGCGCTAACAGGCCGCACGCCGTGATGGCCAGTATGGCGGTCACATTAAATTCAAAAGGAAACCGGGTTCTTTTTATTATTTTCGGTTCACGGTAAAAATGTCTACTAAAAAATTCCTCGCGTGCAAAATGTTGTGTTGTTGTGATTTAGACATCTTCGTTGAAAGCATGCTAATTAGTTTTTAGCGATTACTACATCGTTAAAGTTTTCTTTTCAAATATAAGTATAAGTAATAACACTTCACATTTCTCATATTATATTAACAATCTGTGACGTGATAGAGAGAGAGTACATTTTAGTGATTGATTGATAACTTTGGTATGTATTTGTTTATGTTTGATTTTTTATTTCGAAGACCAGCCTACAGCTATGTCGAGATTGCAAGACGTATGTCGAGATTAAACGACTCTACGGTATTGCGCATTCTGACAGTCAAGAACAAGTGCAAATTAGAATACCTTTGGCAATCTCTCCTACTTAGGAGAATGTGCTAACTAGCATACGCAAACGCTTTTTTCGCACAAAAATCGGACCGTAGTGGGCCGTTCCGTAAAAAGAGAAACAAATCTTTAGCTCGTGCTCACAAAATTTTAGGCTCTGAACGGCAGATTATTAAGGATGTTAATTTTCGTGGAACCCGCCTAGAGAAATTACTTGAAATTTTGGTCAGTGGTGCAAATCTCGATGAAGAAGAGGTTTGCAGTTTCAGATTATTTTGACGCGCTGCTACTGGAAACATATTTGATAGGCTGGAAAGTACTCCAATCCATTTTCTATGCCTTTTAAGCGTCCGGTTATCGAACGCTGCCCTTCTTAAAATCTCAAAAATGTGTACAAAAAGCAGCCTTTTTTGAGCAAACAAGCAACAAAAATACCCTTTTTGTCTCAAAACGGACCCTGCCCTGCCTTTCTAGATTATGGCCTGTACTCAATATTACAATCGAAGGTATTCAATATAATCAAAGGTAATCGAAAAGTAATAGAAATGATTGAACAAATCGAAAATGGTCGAAGAAAATGCCAAAATCTGGAGTCGAGTGAGTATTCGATCACCAATAAAATCGATAGGTGGTCACTGACCACGATCATTATTGATTACTTTGATCACAATTGAACGTTAGATTATTACCATCTGGTTTAGAGACAGGAATTATGAAAGCTTGAATCACCGATTGAAAATATATTATATTCCTTTCTGACCAATAAGCAAAGAAAAACAGTTTCAACCTTTCTATCATTTTCAGCTGATAAAAAGGGTGTCGGAATTAGAGGAGGGGTGTCAACATTAGACCAAGTTACGGTAACTCTGAAAAGAAGGGTGTCAAAATTAGATGAGGGGTGTAGACCTTAGACCAACTTGCGGTAGGCTGTGGTTTGTTAAATTCACAATTCCTGAAGGAAGAATAGATCAGTAGAGAGATTTCATGTCTAAAATTGAGTTTGAGTCAACTCTCCTGCACCCTGTTTAACCATGGATTTGGGGTTCATCTGGAATTTTTTTGAGATGTACATTTGTCCTAGATCACGTGCGTTTGCGTAGGGTAAAATGGCGAAATGCGAAAATCGAATTTGGCAATTTTTTTTTGAAAAATGACCCTACAAGATTTGACTATATCTTTTTATTCCATGAAGAGATTACTTTCAAATAAAAAATATATTGACAATAAGCTTTCTAGAAATCCAAACATAAATTGCATAGCTTTTACCAAAAAATAGCACTTTAGGATCAGAAACAGTCAAAAACCAGCTTTTTCCAATTTTCTTCGAGTTACAGGAATTAATTCCTTGTTAGTTTTGATCTGAAATTTTCAGTAGGGGTGGCCAACATGGTTCCCTTGCTCATATCAGAGGGGCCCGAGACGGGGTAAGAGAATTAAAGTTTCTAAGTAAAATCTTAATTATCACCCAAAAATAATTATCACGCCTTTTTTTGTCCATATCTTTTAAATAGATAGTCCCAGCCTTATCCCTCCTTGAGTAAAGCTTCCTATCTATACCTTTTGACCTTCAGAAAAACCAAAAATATTGGCCTTAATTGCTTGCTTTCAGTTCCTGTAGGCAATAGTGTGACCCCCTGTATTTCTATTTTATTCGGCGCGGGTTTTTCAATAGAGATGTCACATGACTCAAATCCTGCAGTCTTATTGGACTAGAGAAAGTGAAAGTGAAATCGCGTGATCTGATTGGATGAAAAAAAGGACAGGGGAACTGGAACCGAATGGAATTCTCTGGAATTCTCATTCTAAAACAAGATGGCTGCGAGAAAAGCACGTCTTTTGCTTCGGACGAAAAGTTGTAAATTCTGGTTGATTTTAAGGTTTTATCTTATCTTATCTCATTTACTTTAATTAGTAGAGGCTTCTTCAATGTTTGGGGAAGGTAAGTTTATAAAAGTTATTTGTTTTTCGGTGGAAAAAAGTGTTTAAAAAAGCATTTTTTTGTGCTCAAGGTTTATTTTTCTTCGCAAATTTTTGTCTTCAATCTTAAATAGATGAACGAGTATTTCACTGATGGTTATGATTTTTTCACAGAACATAGTAAAACTATTCAGGAACTTGGACCTTTTTACAGAATTTCAAAAAATCTGTTAGTTCTGGAGATATATTGAAAAGTTTAGACATGGGTAGTTCGCGTTCCCAAACCAAGCGCACGTGAGATGCGGGTGTTCTTTTGCTTTGAAGCTATCGTTGATGTTTGGTACTTTTTTTTTCTAGAATTTTCCAATCCTTCTCTGAAGTGAGTATATCTTGATGAGCTGCATGAGACATTCCCAGTAATTTTGAGATGTTCTTCTTATTTGCTTTATGAAAGATTTCTGTATCTCTTCAAGTATAAGGCCGACAGTACCCAGGGCTCCATAGAACTGAGCAGTACTCCAGAATTGGGATAACAAGCGATTTATATAGAGTAAGCATAGTATGAGATGAGCGACAAGTAAATGTTTGTAAAATCCAAGAAATAAGATTTCCTGCTTTTTCAATAGTTGTTTCAATGAAGTGTAATAGGTTTCCTTTTTGATTTCATTTGATTTCAGCTATTTAAAATATTATACAAACTACAGACCAGACTATACTGAGAGAAAATCGCAAAAGAGTGTTTGTTTTGAGCTCCAACCCTGACCCTTACTGATAATAATCCCATTCCTAGCCTATACTGATACCCAACCACAGCCATACAACCCTACTAGGTTGCCTGCAGGTTCTGACACTATTCCCGCATGCCAGGTCCGAAAAATATATTTGTGTCTTTTGCTTTTATGAAGAAGCCATCACCTATAGCTTCGCACTTCGCAAAATACGAAGTGAATTTTCGATTTACCAATCAAAAAAGATTTCCTAACTCCAAAACGCGAAATCAAAAAATTCTAAGAAAACATCTGTCATTATCATTCATTTGTTTGTTTATTGCTTCATAAACTTTCTACCTCGCAACTTTCTTCATTCATTTGTTATATATCTATTACTTTATCAACTCGCTACCTCGCAACTTTATATTCGTTTATCTATTGCTTTATCAACTCGCTACCTTGCAATTTTCTTCATTCGTTTATCTATTGCTTTATCAACACGCTACCTCACAACTTTATTCATTCGTTTATCTATTGCTTTATGTACTTGCTTCCTTGCAACTTTCTTCATTCATTTATCTATTGCTTTTTCCAACTCCCTACTTATAAACTTCATTATACTTTCCTTTGTCTACAATCTCTTACTTCAAGTCTTACTTCGCTTTTCTATAGAAATGCATTGAAGATACTTTTGCATTTTCTTTCAAACAACACTAAAAATGCTTTGCAAACAGTGAAAAAACCTCTCTTCGCTCAGAATAATAGCAAAGCTCCTGAAATATATAATTCAAACCCAGTGAGATAAACAAAATATATGTGTGCAATCGTTTTGGGAATTACAGGAAAGGTGTTTTCTGAATAATCCTTGTTTTTTAATAGGTTAATTAAAAAAAGAAAGAATGCATTTCAACTTGGTAACCATTGTGATGCAAAAACTTTTGAATTATCCTGAATTGATGCCATTGGCTACAAAGAAGTTACCAGCACATGTTCTATACAAACTTGCAGATCTGGCAGTAAAGAATCACAAGCTTATTTTGTTTTCCAATCTAATTGAAAACTGGACTTTATCAACTTTTGATATTCTTAATCTTTCAGAAGATTTGGACAAAAACCTTGAGTTTTTGGTTTTGATAATACTTAAGCTTCGAAATGGGTCAATTCAAAATATCAAAGAGCTCAACTTGGTGGGAAGGAATATTTTTAAATCTATCTCAAATGGTTATGGTTTTAATGAATCATTTACTAAATGTTTACTGCATTTATTATCAATGAATGAAATATTGCCTGCACACCTTAAATATAATTCTGTTCTTGGGACACAAAGTTTTTCCAATGTAATTCAAGCTTTAAAAAAGGACAAAACGAAAATCAAAAAACCTAAAGCTTTGGATAATCCAGTATTAATTAGAATTACACCAGTAAAGATAAATGCAGCTTTAATTCTTGGCACAGAAACATTTGATATGTTACGTGACTTTCTGATGCAACATCATCAACCTGATCAATCACAAATATTTATCCTAAAAATCGTTCATGTGTCATTTTACGGAATTAATCCCAATCAAATTTGTCGAACTCTTCAATTAATATCGAAGGATCATCTGTATGGAATAAATCTAGCGTTTAATCACATGGAAGAAAAACAGCTAATAACTTTATGTCATGATCTTCAAAAATGCCACAATTTAAAAAAACTGAACTGGTGTAACAGTAATTTGAAAGACCAGAAATGGAAAATTCTCACAGACTGTATATCTGTACTGCCAAATCTGAATGTTTTGGATTTATCAATGAACTTTCAATTATTTCCTAAAGATTGTGCTTTGGAAGGACTGCCATTTGAGAACATCAAGTCTTTAATTTTGTGCGATTGTGGTCTTGGTATTGATGTTATCCAGCTCTTTATCAACTGTATCAAATCCTTTAGGAACGTGGTTGATCTTAGATTGAGTGACAATAAAAACCTTGGTAAATGTGGTAAAAAGCTGATTCATTTCATAAAACTTTTGTCAATGCAATTACAGTGTCTTGAACTCAAGAATTGTGAATTGAGACCAAAGTGGATAAAAGGTGTATGTAAATGTTTTGAAAATTGCTATGAATTGACAGAACTGAACATACTGCAAGACAACTCGATTGATGTTTCACATTATCAAGAGGGTTTTTCTTTTTTAGTCCATTTACAAAATGTAAAGTATAACATTGAGGAATAATTTTTATAAAATAAGGCCTTCCTGTAGGTAAATTCTACGTTTTTTTCATACTAATTTATTTTGTTTAATAAATCATGTATACATAGTATAGTAAATTTAATAAATTTTATGTTGGAAAAGACATTTCTATTTAAAATCCTGGAATAAAAGTAGTCATTCATTGGAAACCTCTGAACAAGTTTGAAATTTGCTAGCGTAACACTCTTTTTTTCTCTGTACATGTCATATGAGATTTTTTAATTCCTGGTCTATAAAGTAGACAATTCCAATGGTCTGTTCCATTTAAAATCCATACATGAGCTAGACTTACCTCTTTTATTTAGTTTTTCAAGCTAAAAAAATTCTTGAAAATGTGTGGGATACCCACTGGAAGATAGCAAAATTTGCAAAAATACCCTTTGAAAATTTCTTCTTCACACCTCAAAGTGAGGGTGGACAAGCTAAAATCAGGTACTGGAAGTTTTAGAATAAAACTTTTATCCCTGGAAAAAATGAATAAGGGATAGAAAGTGCATCGCAAATTTTTGATAAGCATGATTTTGTATCCTAAAAAAGATCAATTTTCAATTTTTAGCTTGTAAGTAATCCAAAACCCTATCGTGAATTGCGAAATGCGATACGCTAATTCGATCCCTGCTGTTTAGCTCAATTTATTTTCAAAGTGCATTTATGTAAACAAATCTACATGAATGGAAATGATCATAAAGATTTGAAAATCTGATGGGTCCTAATCCTCCTATTTATTGATTTTGCAGATTCTATCCTGCATTGACTTTTAAAAAGACTCTACTTTACGAAAAGAGAAATTGGCCTGTCGTTGTTATATCGAAATCTTTTGGTATTTGTTGGGGTCTTATATTTCTCTTTGCAGTAAACTCTAATTGTTATCAATGATCTTTTTGTTACCATTTTTCTGCAGATTATGTTGTCAATGTGGCACACCAACGCCACCAAATCCAGCAAACATTTGTATTGGATGCATCAGGAGTCAAGTTGATATTACTGAAGGAATCCAAAAACAAGCCTACCTTCAATTCTGTAAAGGATGTGAAAGGTTTGGCCCTCTCCTGTTTTTACATTTTATTTTGTACATAGGCATTGTCATTAAAGCTAGACCTATATTTTAGATATTCCATGACAGATTAAAAAGACTGCATCAATTTGACATCTACATTACACGTTTTTTTTAAGAAACACACTTTTAAGAAACATGAGGCTCAGAATGTCTAAAAACTTTGGGTACAAACTATTGGTCACTACAAACCCTGCAAACCCTGCAAAAAACCCATATTTGCAAATCTTTGGTCACGAATTTGAAGGGTTTGCAGCGTTTGAAGGAGATTCAAACACAGTACCTCTTGAGCTACTTTGTTTGCAGATATCACAGGAGTTGTAGCTGAATTTCAATCTTTTCTCAGCAAAACAAAATGTGCAAATCTTTTGGACATTCAAACCCTACAAACCCTACAGAATTTACAAAATCTGCCATATTTGTTTTTATTCTTTGGTTTAATTTACTAAGGTTAAAAACCGATATTTGTTAGCAATGTCAAAAAAGGATGACTGACCAAGGATAAACCATGTGACTTCTCTTCTCTTTATTATCACAGCGGGCGGACTCACCTTTCAGAGCAATTTTTAGCTATCCTTGAGTCGGCGTTCGTTACGTCGGAGAAAAGAAATCATGTAGGCAATCAACAAATTTCAATCTACAAACCCTGCAGATTTGCAAATCTTTGGACAAAGTTGCAGGAGTTGAATATCTTGTAGATGTTGTAGCAGATGAATGTGACCAATAGTTTGTACCCTAAGAAACATCTAAGAAACATGCTGAGGCTCAGAATGAGAAAATAACATTTTTTAATTCGTTTTTTTAAGAACCTTCCAATCAAAACAAATGTTTTTTTTTTCTTTGCATGCAAAATAGGCTGATTACGTCAAAAAGTTTAGAAACATGTAAGAAACATTTAAGGCTCAAAAGGCCGATTTCTAAAGAAACATTAAGGCTGCTTGGTAAAACTAGTTTCTTAAAGTGTATTCGCCCCATAATAGGCTGATGATATGACAAAATAAAATAAACACTCTAGTTTTAATTTAAAAAGGGCTGCAGCAAAGCGTTGGTTCAGCTGTTTGGCTGGATGAAGTTTCTTTTGCAATCTTTGCACTGTATTGCTTTATTATTTGTATTCTGCGATTTATATAGAAAGAGTTTGAAATGACTGGTTGGTGTACCGGGTGACCCACGAAAAAGTTCGGACAGTTTTCGGCGTCTCGAGGCCGAACAAATGTCTCAAAGTTCTTGAAATTTTAATATGTAGAAAGTAGATATTCTAACTTAAAGTTTGAGCTATTACTTTTTAAATTTGACTCACAAGTTCCCTACTTGTGAGCTTTTAAAGTCAAAATTCACTTTTCGGAAAGAGAGAAATTACGTCAAAAAAGAGGTATCAAATTCTTTTATTATCAATCAATCAAGCAAGGTCGTTAAATCGTTAGAAAAGAGCATGTTAGATATTTTTATTCAATTTTAAAACTATTTTTAGATTCTTTACTTTCACAAAATTTATTAACAAGTTATTCGTTCAGAAAAGAACCACCACCATACACTTTCTAGCATATTCCAGGCAAACCCACACTCTCTGTTCTTTCATAAGACACGACATTTTCATAAAGAAGGCAAATTATGCCTATTTGCAAAATATTTTTGATAAAAATATTTACAATAAATTTATATAAATCTACTTCGTTGTTAATTTATTATTTTATAAACTTTAATTACCTACAACACTAATTAACGAGGTCGTAAAACATCAGCACACTCGAAAAACACAATGTTAAAGATAAAGAAAACAATTATAATTTGATACCTCATTTTTGACGTGTTTTTGCACTTTCCGATATTTGAATTTTGACTTTAAAAGCTCATAAATGAAGAACCACTGAACCAAATTTAAAAAGTAATAGCTCAAAGTTTAAGTTAGAGCATCCTCTATCTTTAAAAAAAAAGATTGAGTTTATATTACCTTTATTTCAGACACTAGCCAACGAAAACCGTCCGAACTTTTTCGTGGGTCACCCGGTATTGTTCTAACATTTTTTTTAATCGTAAACTATTTCTAGATATTTCCAACCTCCCAATATGTGGGTTGTTTGTCAATTGGAATCAAGAGAATTACTTGCGTTATGTTTGAAAAAACTCAAAGGTTTGAATAAGGTAAATCCTTTTTCACTTGTATTTGAAAACTCCCTAAAGTATCAGTGTCAAAACAACGGGGACCACTATTGTTTTTTATTTATTTGTTGTTTATTAGAAGGTATAGGGAATATGACAAAGATCCGATAACACCATTATGAAGCTATATTAAATAATTTCTTTCCTTTTCAAAAAGAGTTTACATTTCACATGGATTAATTTCCGCGAATTTTGGCCATTTTTCTGAAATTCAGTCCTAACAAAAAATTTAAAATCAGGATTTTGGCCAGTACATTCTTCCCTAGAAAAATGAAAGAAATTAGGTGAAAAGAGGCAAATATTTATCGACATAAGGGATGTTTGTTAATATTTTCTTTGTTTTACAGGCACATCTAATCGATGCTGGTTTTGTATGGACAGAACCTCATTCCAAAAGGATTAAAGTCAAATTAACAGTTCAAAAGGAGGTTTGTTTATATTTTGTTATATAAAAAAAGAGTGAGTTTTACTCGCAAGGTCAATCTCACTTAGGGAATCGACAGTGTTTCATACATTATAGCAAACCTGCTGTCGAACTAAAACAAAGTCCTGTTTTTTGTTTTACATCATGACTGCCAGTTGGTTTGTAAACAAAACTGCAATACCAGATTTCTATTCTTACAGAATCCTTATTTGATAATCTATTTCAGTTTGACTAGGATGAACCAAACACAAAAATAAACGTGTTTCAAAATTTGTTTTCACTTGCAGGTATTAGGGTCAACAATCTTGCAACAGACTTTCATTGTGGAATTCCAGGTACAGGGTCAAATGTGTGACGATTGTCATCGAAGAGAAGCCAAAGATTTCTGGAAAGCAGTTGTTCAAGTCAGACAAAAAGTAAGTTTCCATCCAAATTGCCATCGACCTTTTTTTCCTGTCAAAATTTATAAAGATTATGATTTGATATTAATTAATCTACTTTTTTCCTTAAGGTTCCACACAAGAAAACATTCTATTACTTAGAACAGTTGATCATAAAACATGGTATTGCATCAAGTTGTCTCAATATAAAACAGGTCCATGGTAAGGGAATCATAAATTTTTTTCCATTTAGAATCATGATTAGGTAAAAGAAACAATTATATCTTGTCTGATACTTTAAATATGACACCCAATCAACACTTAGACTTTTGATAAAAGTTGTATGCGGAATAGATTTTGTGGTAGCAAAAACCATGAAGTTTTGTTAATTCCATTTGATGTTTTTGGTTTTTTTATTCCAAATTTCCAATCGCACGACGCTAAAAAAGGTTTTCTCATTTTCAGAGGGACTTGACTTTTACTATGCAAACAAGCAACATGCAAAAAGAATGGTCGACTTTCTGAGTACACAAGTTCCATTGAGGTAAATTTTAATTTAAAATTGAAATCTAAATTTCCTGATTAATATTCACAGGAAAAAATTTTCGATTTCCAAGGTTGGAAATTTCAAGTTTTCTTAGTTGGAAAAAAGATAAAGTCCAATGGAAAATCCAACCTGGAAATGTGGGACATTCTCCAAGGTTGGAAATTTTGCATTTTCCATGGCTTGGAATTTTCAAAAATCCAGGTTGAAAAAAGCCAAAATCCAAACCGAACAAGGTTGGAATTTTCAAAAATCCAGGTTGAAAAATACCAAAATCCCAAGCTAAAAAAGGTTGGAATTTTCAAAAATTCAGGTTGAAAAAAGCCAAAATCCAAAAAGTGATGGCAGAGATGTGGAAAAAGAGATCTTAAACAAGGTTTTTGTTTTTGTGAACAGTCACTCGCTAACCTAGGCTCGATGGCTCCCGGTCAATCTCTCGTTATTGTTCGCACAGATACGTCGTTGATCTTAGATCACCCACACAGCTCAGCAGGGCACCATTTGAAACTATGACACAAGTACCTATGTGCTTCACTGTGCGAACTCACTGCGATTGACCGAGGCCGCTCCGAAGGGACGCCTCACCTGACGGAAACTTACAGCTTGACTGCTCACATTATAGCCTAATATCTAGGTTAGCTAAACATCAAAACAGTTTTGAGCGAAAAATCGCTTGTGGTTTTCTCAAAAGACATGCGCAGAAAATGGTTACATAAACGTAATTTCCACATGGATTTTTAACGTTTTCCAAACTGTTTGGAGAAACACAAATTTCCAACCCAAAAACTCTAGTTTTCCAAGAAAGGGTCTCAATCTTAGAAAAATGTAATTTCCACATGGATTTTTAACGTTTTCCAAACTGTTTGGGAGAAACACAAATTTCCGACCCAAAAAGTCTAGTTTTTCAACCCGAGGTATCAAATTTACAAAAATATGTATTTTTACCAGGGGGGGGCACGCAGTTACTACAAGACAGTATGACACTTACTACCGTGGTGGTACTGTATTTAGAAGTTATGAAAACAGTTACTACACAGTGTAGTAACTGCTGTTTGGGGATGGTGCCAAACACGAAAACTAGCTCTTTTGGTGTAGTAAGTGCTTATATTTTAATTCTTTTTAAAGAAATTTCAAAATTTTTCACAAAAAATGAATTTTTTTGTGAAAAAATTCTTTGTTAAAAAAAACTATTTTTGTTTATGGACGAAAAAAAATTTGAAATTTTTCTCAGACCCAACTTTGAAATTATGCTTTCCCTAATTATCATTAAAATGTTCTCAACAGCTGTTAACCAAGTAAATTAAAAGAAAATCTAGCACAAAAATGGCTTTAGGTTGAAAAACAATCGCAATTTAGGGTAATTTCGAGCATGTTTTTGATGATATCACTCAAAAACAGGGGTGGTACCTGGAAATCTTTTCTGAAAACAGTTACTACCAAGGTGTAGTAACTGCAAAGGGTGGTGGTCCTGAAAAAAAGTGTTGAAAAAGCACTTACTACACATCATGTCTTGTAATAACTGCGTGCCCCCCCCCCTGTTTTTACATCGATTTTTGACCTTTTTTTCAATTCCCAAACTGTTTGGAAAATAAAAATTTCCCACCCAAAAAGTCATGTTTTCCAACCAGCCTTGGAAAATTGTCATTTCTACATGAGTTTTTTTCACTTGATTTTTCAAGGGCATTGGTTTATTCTACAAAACCTATGGGTAATTTACGTTTTCCAAATCAGCTTAAGGTAATCGCTCAAATTTCCAATCTTCAATTATAAAACCAAAATTTCCAACCCAAAAATATTGAATTTCCAACCTTGGAAATCAAAAGTTTTTTCCTGTGATTCTCTTCACTGTGGTCTAGGACCTTCTAATCAATTCAGTAACAATTTTCTTTTATTTTCAGAACAAAGCAATCGGAACGGCTAATTTCATCAGATATTCGAAATAATACTGCTAATTTTAAACATACATTTTCAGTGGAGCTTGCTCCCATTTGTAAGGTAGGTCACCTGAGGGGTGTTTCTCATTTTTTAAGAATTTTGACATTTTGGAGTCTGGTGACAGGTTTTTATGCCAAAGGGGGGCAAGAACGGTCTGATTTGTCGATTTATCTTATGTTGTTTTTTGGGGGTGTGTTACAATCAGCTTTTTGAGTAGCTGGAAAAATACTGAAGTTGAGCCTATTATGGGGTTCGCACATCGGTCTATTTAAAGGGACATAACAGTACTTGCGAAATTTGTAAACAAACTGTATGCAGCGGATACAAAATCAAAACAAATGTCACATGTCAAAATAAAAAATCAAACCAAATATGGCTAGTTTTGATTGTTCAATTGTTTTACAAGTTTGTTTTGGACATGTGATTTTAATTGTTCTCTTTAATGACACGTGGTTCGCGCAATTTTTACATTTTACTACTTTAATGTCCCTTTAAAGCAAAAGAATTAAAAGAGTTAAAAATTAGTTATTATTATCTAAATTATAGAACGATATTGTCTGCCTACCATTGAAAGTCGCTCGCTCTCTTGGAAACATGAGGTAAACTTCATTCTTTTATAAACTCTTATCCATCTAATCCTTCTTAAGTCTGATATTTTACACTTTTTTGAACAATCATAACTGATGGGACTCTTGTATTGCATTTCAGCCAAATTGCTATCTGCTCGAAAATCGCCACTACGATTCATTTGGTGGACCCATTCACAGGAAAAGGTACCATTAAATATTAAAACTCCATTTTGCTTTAATTTTGCTTTTTGGACCTACCCCGGTGGAGGTCCTATAAATTAACCTGTGTTTGTTCGTTCGTCCGTCCGTTCGTTCGTCTGTTACCAACTTTTCTCAGGATTGAATCATAGGAATCTTTTGATTTTTGGTACAAAGGTGCAAAATGGTGGTGGCCAAAATGTGACTGAGCCCGATTTTCGAAAAATAAATTTTTGGGCAAATTTGGGCCAAAAAACGGCTAAAAAACGGGTTTTTTGGACTTTGTGAAAAATTGGATCATTAATTTTTTTGATTTTTTTGCAGAACGTAGGGGTACCATCATAGTAAAAGAGGCTCAAGCAGAATTCAAGCAGAATTTTTGCAAAAAAAATTGTTGGGCTCAAAAAAACGCATGTTTTATCTATAAGAATTACTATTAATAAGCATACATCAATGTCTTAGTCAAATTACTTCAATTTTTTTATGAGATAGATGTTTTTTTGCTCATGAGGGCTTACTTTTGAAGAATATGTGTGTTTAAGACAGGAAATTTTAGTTGCTTGGCGTGTTCTTAAGAAAAAACTGGCCAAATTCGATATTTTTTATAAGCACATTATCGATTACTTAGGTATTAGCTTTTCTCGAGATTGGCTTTTTCATTCTTTATGATATTTTGCACAAAGATGCATAACTATAAACCTTCGAATGTGACGGAGTCCGATTTTCAAATAAAAATGTTATTGGGCAAATTTGGGTCAAAAAACGGCTAAAAAACGGGTTTTTGGACTGAAATATTGGATCATTGTTTTTTTCTGATTTTTTGCATGAAAGTAGGTAAAAGATGGCTCAAGCAGATTTTTGTAAAAAAAGAATTTTTCGGCTCAAAAAACGCATCTTTATCTATAAGAATCACTATTAATAAGCATACATCAATGTTCTTAGCCGAATAACTCAATTTTTTGATGAGATAGATGTTTTTTTTGCTCACGAAGTCTTGAATATAAAAGAATATTTCAAGAGCATGAAATTTTGGTTTCTAAACGTTTTTTTTATAAGAAACAAACGACTAATTTAAATAGATCGTCACTATTTGTGTTCTGAATGATTGTTTAATGGTCACGTCATGTAGATATCAATTATAAATGTGTTAAATGCATAACCAGGTAGGTCCATAAAAGTATCACTTGTTTTTTTTGCGATTATGTGAAAACCAATCTCAAAAGAACTAGCTTAATTCGCTTGCATGGTTTCTGTTTTGCAAAAGAAAGAGTGCACTCTTTAAGCAAACTTAAATCTCATACTTAATCTCTTCAACCTAGTAATAGTATGGAGACCTTTTGAAATGTCTCAGAACATTTTTGGACCTACCTGGAGGTCATTTAATTTGACCGTTGTTCGTTCGTCTGTTACAAGCTTTTCTCGGGATCGGCTCATTAGTTTTATTTTATTTTTTACACAGTGATGCAAAGTGGTGATTCCCAAAAAGTGACGGAGCCCGATTTAAAAAAAAATTTTGGGCAAATTTGGGCCAAAAAGTCCCTAAAATGGGGTTTTTTAGACTTTGTGTGAAATTGCTTCATTAGTTTTTTCTGATTTTATGCATAAAGATGGAGGGCAAGGTTCTCTAAAAAGTGGCTGAAGCAGTTTTTTTTCGGAAAATTTTTTTTGGCCGTAAAAATCGGATTTTCTTATTTGGGGAAATTCCCTTATGTCATTTTTAGGGAAAATTTCTGGCGATTGGAACGATATTTTTTTCTGATTTTTTGCACTTTGATGTAAAATGGTAATATTTAAAATCTGATGAAGTCCGATTTTCAAAAAACAATTTTTTGGGCCAAATTTAAGCCAAAATGTGCCTAAAAATGGGGTTTTCTGGACTTTGTGTGAAATTGTTTCATTACTTTTTTCAAATTTTTTGGACAAAGATAAAAGGCAAGGTTCTTTAAAACGCCACTCAAGCCTTTTTTCCTGAAAAAATTTTTGGGCGTAAAAATCGGATTTTCTTATTTAGGGAAATTCTATTATGTCATTTTTAGGGAAAAAGAGCATTTCTCTAGATTGGATTCATATTTTTTCCTGATTTTTTGCACTTTGATGTAAAATGGTAATCTTTAAAATCTGAAGCCCGATTTTCAAAAAATAATTTTTTGGGGCAAATTTGGGCAGAAAAGTGCCTAACATGGTTTTTTTTGACTTTTTGGACTAATTTGAGCTGTGATACTCACGGTAATCTATTCAAGCTGCTCATTACACTTTCTTACTCTCTTGCTATTTGTCCTATTTTTATCTGATTCTGATCACCAGGTAGGTCCGTTCAGCATGTTGCTTGTTATCATTGAAATGAAAAGTGCTCAAGTCTCCTAATAAGAGTTATGAAAAAGTAATTACAAAGTTTTCAGCTCAATGGGGGTTGTATTTTTGATAGAAGATTGCTTTAACTTTAAATCCAACAGCGCTTAGGACCAAAGGAGAACTAGGAATTTCTGTTTTCCTTCGAACAACAAACGAATAACGGAAAGTCTTCTGTATTTATGATATGCACTACTGCAACAATATTTATATAACTTTGATTGCTTTTTCTAACCAATATGTCACTTGCAACCAAACCAAGCTGTTTTGAAACGGCCGTGATGTCAGAAGAAGACAAAGCAGGGGTTCATATCATGTAGAATTTTATACTTCATAAATTTACCAATAAGCCATGATAACAATCCATCCTTATATTTATAGTTGGCGAATTGAGTGGTGTTGCATACTGGAGGGCTCCTTTCTTACCATTCACTGGTGCAAAACAGCTGGCTGAATTCACTGTTATTGATGTGGAAATCAACAGACAAACTATGAAATCCAAGGTACGTCTCCTGAGATTTAAGTGTTGCAACTTTCCACTTTAAGTTTTAACTTTAACTTCCGCCACATTTGTGAAGGAAATCTCGGTCATATAAGTTATTTAATTCAAAACCAGGTAGCTTGATGTCACTGTTCCATCGATATTATATAGTTAGATTGATTGCTATGAGTTATTTTAAGTAAGTGTCCAAACCATACTTAGGTCCCGAAGTAATGTCTCTATCTCACCCACCTTTTATTCGGACCCACTTTTATCCGGACCCCCTCCCTCCTCTTGCCCTACTATTTGCGACCTAAGAGTGTGGACTTATTACTTTTTCAATGATAAAATAGTCCGCGAATCCTAAAGAGAATTCTGTTAAATCTAAAAATTGTATCTTTAGTACTGTCAAGCTGACGTGTACCTGATGAAAAATAATGTTGACGTTGGTTCGGACATGCAAGTGCATTGCCGAACACATCTTGGACATCTTCTGAAAGCTGGCGACATCGTGAATGGGTAAGGGTAATATAATGACATTATTACGGGAGATTTAGTCCCATATTTAGAGATGATGCAGAGACTTAGCTCTACTTTTGCAATGTTAGCGGTTTCACAAAGCAAGACGATGGGGGATGAGCCTCTCTATTCCTCTTATCAAAAACTCCACAATTTAGTATTAAAAGTGTTAGGGTTGCTCAAATATGTTTACTGTTTATCAATGTTACCTGACCTATCATATTGTCAAGTATGTAAAATGTGTATTTGTTCAAATTTCAGGGTCGATTTTACAACAGCCAATTTAAATGATGACAATTTGGCTGAAATGAAGCCTGAAAATATTCCTGATGTGGTAAGTAAGGAACTACTGTCTCCTTGTTCTCATTTGAAAATTTGAAAATTCTCGAATGAAAACCGTTCAGTGACTTAATCTTATTCTGATGAATTCTTACTTAGTGGAAACTTTGTCTCAGCCTTTCAATCGAAATAACCTTGTTCTTGTTCTTTGTTGATGTTTCAAAAATGTCTACAGTTTGATTTATAGTCCGTCCACAAACATCTGGATAATGCCTTTTTACAAGCACTTTATTTTCATTGTTTTGGATAGGGAAAAGAAAAGATTTTATTCAAAAGTCCCCAGACAGATTATACACAGTTAAAATGATATTTTCGTAGGCACTGGTGAAGAAATCGTTCGCGGAACGTACTAGACGAAGAGCTAAACGTGTTTGGAGGTTGAAAGAACTCCCTAAAGAAACGGAGGAGAAAAACCCTTCGGAGTAAGTGGTTTTGTTTTTTCTTAACACGCGGGAAAATGGTCAAACAATGATGATGAGACAGAACTCCTTTTGTCAAATATCATCAACAATTTTGTTCCGTTACTTTGATTCACTTATAGTATAGAAAGTCGGGTCACGTTTTAGTTTTATGCAACACTCCCAGCTGACACAACGTTGTTTCATCATTCATCTAACGTTCACAACGTCCATATAACGTTAGATGAACGTTGAAACAACGTTGTGTGCTAGCTGGGCTTATAATGAATTTTTGTCCAATTGATTTGATTCGGATGGCACAGAAGCAAATATAAAAAGACCAATGATCAAGTCGTCGAGACGCCAATACCGTAAACCGGGGGTTCCTGGTTCGATTTCCGATCCTTCCCATTTTTCCGTTCTGTTCATAGATAGCCGAGCCGGCTAGCTGTGGGTGGACCCCGTGAAAATAATCAAAAGACTGTCTAAAAGTCTTAGATTACCGAGCTGTCGGCGTACAATATCGGCTCTATCTATATAAACATCCATTTTTTTGCAGGTGTTTCAGTTTTGCGTTTGTTGGTTAGTGAAGTAGTGATTTTATTCTCCCTTTTAGTGATTACGATGACTTTTTAGAAGACCTGGAAGAGGATAAAGACTATCGATCGGCCATCAATATTTATAAAGGTTTGTTGCTTTATTCATCATAATAGTTTCTAGTGAGGTTCTCTTCTAACGAAATTCAATGATTGTATGTTTTCCAATCATGTGTATAACATTGATAAGCATACCCAAGCTACCATTCCCTTGTGTTATTGTATAATAGCTAAATTCTTTTCCACCGTTCAACACCTTATTTTACTGTATATATACGAAGCAGATCCAGGTTTGTTATAGCGAATCCAGACCGTTCAATTGCGGTTAAGAAATTCGGGCTCTGGTAATGCTTGCATTGATTTGATTTTGTAGATCCATCGAAGTTCGCTACTGACAGTGCGAGTGAATCGGGCGACGTTCCGAAGATCGGGTTGGAAGAGATGTTGGATGATCTAAAGATTGAGGACGCTGAGATGGCAAGTGATGAAGATTAAGAACGAATGAATAAATGAATGAATGATTGGATAAATGGGATGAATAGAGAAGGACTGATATTCATCTTAAAAATTTCACTTTTTGTATACTCGGATATCTTGTTTTGAAGGGTATTTTTGGGATTTTGACAAATTGACAGTTTATGTTTTTGAATATAACTTTTTAACCAATAAAGTAAAATTAAAAAGTAATACACCAAATTTTAAGTTAGGCTTTTCTCTTAATGATTCCAAAACAATATTTGAAAAATCTTTCTGCCACTGCCTGCAATATCAAGTCAAAGAGGATAACTTATTTCTGGCACACAGATTTTTAAAAAGTTTGTTAGTGAATGATACCTAGGAACCCAACAGTTAATCTGATAATTCATCCAAATCTAAAATCTGCCCATATGGCTGAAGACTAAGCCTTCTCTACTGTCCCGCTTCCACTTTCAAAATATTTTTTTGTTTTGTACTCTCAGAAATTATATTATATACACTTTATAATATTGAATGAATGAATATCACACTCATAAAAATGATGGATTTTTCCTTTTGTTTCTTCATGACAATGTTTTATTTGGAAGCATCTAATATATCATAACTTTTTGGAAAACTGGCTACCTTTAGTGTCTTTTTTACCATAGTTAACTTTTTTGATGTCCTTAACTGAAGATAATCAAAATGTTTTTAAAATCTGCAAGATGGACTGTCAAATCAAGTATTAAGTAAGTAATTCAATACCTTACCTTTCATATTTTTGTTTATTTACAGTTTACCAAAAAAAAATAATAAAAAGGCTAATTTGTGATTGGTTGGTCTTGGTCAAAAACAAAATGGGCAAAATCGTTCTGCTAATCAACGTAAGTTTCTTTTTGAACCTACCTGGGTGGGTGGAGGTCCTTTAAATTAACTGATGTTCGTTCGTTCGTCTGTTACCAGCTTTTCTCGGGATTTGCTCATTAGTTTTTTCTGATTTTTTACACATTGATGCAAAATGGTGATTCCCAAAAAGTGACGGAGCCCGATTTGGGCAAATTTGGACCAAAAAGTGCTTACAAATCGAGTTTTTTGGACTTTGTGTGAAATTGCTTCATTAGTTTTTTCTAATTTTTTGGACTGCTCACTACACTTTCTTACTCTCCTGATATTTGTTCCTTTTTTTATCTGATTCTCATCGTCAAGTAGGTCCATTCAGCATGTTGCTTGTAAAATCTACAGTGATTTTTTGCGCTTTTCCCCGAAATTTGGGTTGGTGTTTCGAGTACATTCCCTGTTGATAAGCTAATATATTATTTGTGTACCCTATCTTTTAGCCTTCAGGGTCAGAGTACTGACTAATCAAGCGAACTTTTTCAAATTCATCCATTCTTAGAAATCTCTTAAGTAATGTCTTGGAAATAAAACCTGGCCGCATCATGAACAATATTTATTTAGAAAGCTAAATTTTCAGCTGACTGCGTAGTCTGTAAATCCCTGGTCAAATCACGTGATCGAAATTTGAGCCAAAAAAATCTTTTTTGCGATCATAAGTAAAACTTTTTACCAAAAGAAAGAAACGAAACCCTTCTCAGATCACGGTTTTTATACATACTTTCCTGTTCTAGCAAGTTTGCTTTTGTCTCTTTAAGTAAGATCAACAATGCAATGGCAGTGTGGAGGAAATTTTAAGTGATGACTTTCATGTGACAAAAGCTTGTTTATATATGAGAGAAAAAGGCCACAGTAGTACATTTACAAGAAAGATTCGAAGAAGTAGATCAGAAAATTATAGAGCAATTTTATGTAAGTTTTCTGCTTCTGCTTTAATTGTTCGTTTCTTTTATATACTTTGTACTCTTTTCGAAATCTCGACTGCTAAAAAAAACTTTCTACATTTTGACAACAATCTGAGATCAAACAAGGCCTATTTTTTCAAAATTTGGTTTTTACTTGACCAAACTTATACTGTACCTCAAAGATTTGTTCAGTTCAAAGAGGTTGTCAAAAATTTGGTGAAAGTTTGACTGTGATATTTTTTTGGTAAAGAAGGTTACACTTCAAAAATTGGATCAAGAAGGTGACAATTTTTGTTAGCTTTAAACCCTTCATCCTAAGAGGGTTAAACAGGTTTCGTTTGAAAAGTATTTTTCATCTTTCTTCCTCCAGACAAGATGGCTGACAATTCTCATGGATGGAATTGTTTTGGATGTAATGGAAAAGTTACTGTTGGTCAAAGTCAACGATCTTGGATGTGGTTTCGTATTGGTGCGTACCTCTTCTTAATATTAGCGTTATTCGCAATACCAAAAGAGTTATATGAAAAATGGAATCGCTTGACGCCTGACGAACGCTTGATGTATTTTGGTTTTTATGCTGCTGAAATTGGAATCACTGTCCTTTTAGTTTTTCCTTTCAGACGTTGCTGTCAAAAGATTTTTAAACGCAAGCGAATCATTTTCTGGTCTAAAAGCAGTACGGTCAGTCTAAAATCAGCACTCGCAAACCTTCAGAGGTACATACTTACAGAAGAAAAAGCCAAGGAGATTGAAAGAGAAGCAACCAGTTCTATCAAAGTTATTAGCCAGCACATTTCAAACAGTTTTCAAGGAAACCAAATCAAATTTTCGTTGACCGGTGGATTTGCAGAAGGGTATGGAGTGCCATTATGGTCAAAATGGCTTTTAATTGAAGGAGAAGAAAAACTTGACAAAAGTCATGCTCTGATTAGTGATTTCGATTTTATGTTTGAACTTGAGAATATTTTTGCTGGATACGATCCGTCGGATGATGTTGATTTTCTCATAACAACAAGAGACTGCCAACTAGGATTTACTAAACTAATGGTACATAATCAAGATTCGGGATCAAGATTTGGCTGTGATGGGGAATACCTTTCAGCTAAGTTTGTTAAGCAAAAAATCTACACATCCGTTTTGGAAACCGACATGGAAATTTACCCTGGATTCAAAAATTACTTACCACTTTGTTGCTTGAGATCCTCTAATGAACATTATGTTGAGACAAAAATATCTGGCCCTGCTATTAAATTGAAAATATGCAATACTGGAGTTTCACATCAGGATGTATTACATACAGGCAAACATAGTTTTAGTGATATCAGAATGAATTCAAAGTATCAACCAGAAACAAATCATTTATTAGCTGATATCACATTTAGCATCTGGTGTAAAGAGTTTCCACGCAGCTCAAATTTTAACAAGAGAAACGACCGACGATGGCCGAAACCTGAAGACGTAGAGCGAATCGTAAATATGGGGTGTCATTTGGTTCCCAAATCGCAGGAAGAAAACGATACAAAGGAGTTGACTTGGAGATTCTCTTTCTCAAAAGCTGAAGTTGAACTCTCAAAACTCATCAATTATACTGCTCGAAAATGTTTTCTTGCGTTGAAAGTGATCAGTAAAGATCACCTCTCATTTACATGCTCTCGACTATCATCTTATCATCTTAAAACAATTTTCCTGAACATGGTGGAGGAAACTGGTCTGGAAGCTTGGACTGAAGAAAACATTGAAACCATGTTCAGATCTTTGTTAGGAGAAGTGAAAAGTGCAATTGACAGTAAAAGATGTCAACATTTTTGGATTCCCGAGATCAACTTATTTGAAGACATCCCAGACAGAAAGTTATTTTCCCTTTCAAAGATTTTTGATAAGGTTCTTGAAAATCCAGCACCGTATATTCAACATAAAAAGAAAGTTGATGACAACCAGTCAAGAGATGTCTGCGTTGATTTAGAGGATGTTGAAATGATCGGAAATAATTTGACCGAACCATTGATACCTAGATCTGCAAGATGATATTTGTGAGATAGCAAATCAAGCGAAAATACAACACTCTCTTGTCTGTCTTCGATGAACGAGAGCGATTTTTGCTGATTTTAGTTGGACAAATTTTTTCCTAAAATTAGATAAGTAAAGGCACTATTAACTTTCAGATTTATTTTGTAATTTCATAAAATTTTAAACTCTTCAACATTTGTCAAATACTATTCAAATTTTATTTTGAGATATTTCCTTGTCTTTTTCGTTCAGTTATTACAAACTTCAGGCCCGGCGGAAGCGGGGAGGCATATTTTTTCTCCGTCAGCGTTCGCAACCCAACTTCAGCGGTCGAAACCCAACTTAGCGGTCGAAGTAGGCTTCTGCTCATCCTCTAGCGAAAAAAAGTTTCTTATAACCCATTTTAGTGGTCGAAGCCCATGTTTTAAATTGAAGGGGATTTTTTAAAGGTCGAAACCCAACTCAGGTGAGTAAACAAACTTCACAGATGAATGATATTCTTTTGTTTTGACATTTCACAAATGGAAAACAGATACCTCTATTTCCAAGAATTGACTTCATGAAAACACAAGAAAAAATCATTTGTTCATCATAAAACTTTTAAATAAATATCATATGATATTTTTCATCCATACACTACAGTCGTGACTATTAGTTACAGTATCAACCTTGTTAAAAACCTTAATCAACAAAAATGTGAATTCAAATATTTGTATTTTGAGCGAAATTTTTCTATCACATTGAAAAATAACATAAAAAGGATAGAGAATCGTATATAAAGTCATTATTTGTTTCACATAGCGTGTCTGGTTTTTTAGTTGTTTGGGTACTTTAAGTGACTTTATTATCTTAATTGAAGTAATATTCGACACCACGACTTGACTATTTTGTCCATCAACTAATTACACGGCGGAGCTACGGAAGGAGAAGCAGAGAAACTAAAAGATACTTAATCTTTATAACTAGATATTTATGAGATCATGTTGAAAGAAGAACTAAAAGTAACAGCCTAGCTCATCGGTAGTGTCCAATTTATTAAATATCCAGCTCAGGGATATATTGATGTCCTAGAATTGAGGATTGCTAATTTCTACATCAGAACCCATCGATCAAATATTATTTTATTTTATTTTAGAGTAATATTCGACGCCACGACTTGACGATTTTGTCTTTATTATCTCAATTAAAGTAACATTCGGCAGACACCACGAAATGAACACAACTACCAATCCACTTACATGTGTTGGGCTGAATATAAGTGAGGGGAATAAAACTTTTTGCTATACTGAAACTTGGAAACCTTTTTCAAAGGAAATCACATTGGGTGTTGTGCTTCCACCCTGTATTATCGCTTTCTTAATCGTTGCTGGTGGATTCCTGTGTAGTGGTATCCTTTATAAACTGGAAGACATCCGAGATAAGTATTTGCAACAATATGATAGTGTCAACGATAGTTTTTTTAGAAAACGAAGTGAAAAATCAAAATGGTTCTTTCTCGTCTTCGTACTCGATACATGGAGGTATGTTTACGCTGTTGTTGATTTGTGTTTTGATTTGGTGATCGTTTACAAACTGCAACAAGGTTTATATTTTCATGAAGCGATCTATCAGAATGATGCAATCATTTGGTTTTTATATTGTATCGATTGGTTTGGGTTTTTTTCCAAAATGCAAGGGTTCAGCTTTATTTTGAAGAAGAAACCGCCACCTCAAAACAAAGGATTTATAGATTGGAAACTGTTTTTTACACTCTCACAATTTTTCCTTGATGAAGGTCCTGAATTAATTTTACAATTTTTCTATATCGAAAATTATGAAGTTCGATATAAAGCTAAATATATCCTACATGATATGATCCTATACAAGGACTTTGTATACATCATAGTATGTGTTTCAAAATGCATTTACCATTTCTCAAAGACACTTACAGTGATGAAGGATCGAACTCAAAGCTTAAGAGATGTCGTTGATAAGCTCCTTTACCTATCCATATGGCTTTTTACCATAGCTTCGATTCTAAGAGTCATCGCCCATTTTGTGCAGCATCTAAACAACGAGTTAACCAGGTTCTGTTACAAAGAATGGAATGGTCGTATCTACCAAACACCTTTTGATCTGAAATGTATGAGCATCTTGGATTGGCTTCTTTTAGCATTTTCAACCATCCCAGCACTTTGTTTTGTCATTGCGTTCTTCATCTTTGTCGTGGTCCGCTGCCAGGAGTGCCGCATTGAGTCACATGACGCAGACACTGAACCAATACTTGAAAGATCGTCAGAAGCACGTGTTTGACTCGCCCACATCTTTTGAAAACAAAACACAACAATTTTGAAGTGTATGAAGAGACCCCCAGACGCGCACTGCATCATGTTATCTCGTCAAGTTTGTTCCCCCAACACAATCACAAAAATTGACTAAATTTGGTTTATCACCCAAAAATTATTGCGTCTTAAATGTTTACCCTATCACGCGCGTCAACAAAATCCTGATCACACTATCATGCAAATATAAATTTAAGAGTCACGAAAAAGCTCTGGAAGTGAAATGAACATTGATATTGGACAATCATTATCCAAAGTCTTGGCAATTTATAATATTTATTTAAAAAGTCTTATATAATTTATACTCATTTATGCACCACTATAACAGATATTATCTTATTAACAATTATTCACAAAAAGTATGATAACGTCAGCTTTTTATAGGGAAGTCGATGTCCCGAAATTTTGCTTATGAAATTTATCCAACTCAAACCACTCAAACACACCCCTGTCTCAATGACCTGGTTAGCGATTTTCAGCCATTGGAGACTATCTGATTTTTTTCTGGTTTTATTAAAGGGAAATATATTCTATTGTTCGCAAACTCATATGAATACTTACTTACAGCAAGCTTACAGAATACTCGGAAAACATCTTAAAAATTAGATGGAATACTTTTGGGCTTACATATACTTTTACACCATGGATAATCAAGTGAATAAAAGAGCTATGGTTTTATGGGTGACAGGGCAATTGCCCTCTTTAAAATTAACCCCGGATAATCAACCCCGGATTATTGCCTCCGAAAAATTGCCCTCCTCTCTCTAGAAAGTCTCTCACAGTAGTAAGAAATTATTGTAAACGATTGTAAAAATGATATGCGAAACATTTTAAAATTTGCTCGAAATTTTCGATTATACTAAAAAAAAAAATTCCAAATTCAATCAGATTTTTAAAGCAGTTGTTAGCCGCCTATTTTTGAGAGTAAGCTATCTTCTACGTGCATTTCAAACTTGCATTAGTTTTCAACAGGTAAAATTATCAAAATCACCTCATAGCATAAACTGTTTTTTTTTTGCGCTATTGATAGTCAGCGCGACTCGAACAAGTTTTCCCGTCCTCTCAGTTAACAATGCCTTTATAAACGTTACTCCATAACTCGAAATTTCCTTAGCTCAAACAAATTTGTACTCCCCCGTGGGTACGTGTTTGTGTTATCGATACTCGACTGTATTTCAAAGAAAAGCCCATGTGACATGTGTCTGGATTTATTTTTTGCGACAAACAAATTCGCAACGAAATTATTTTTTCCAGTGGACACCCAGCTTTACAGTGCACTCTGGTAAGCCTATAAAACGATAATAAAAGCTATACCTTAACGGCCACACCTACGGTAGGTCACTTATACCTTAAGTATCCCTCCAGGTTCGAACTAAGATTCATGGTCTTAACAACGTAAGATACTTACTGTGTAATAGAGAAACACATCATTTTGCATTAAATAATCGTCTTTCATTTAACCATTTAATAAGGCAAAGGCACTGCACGAACGCGAATTAAGTAGTCAGTATATTGTGCAACAAGCAAAAAATCCGTGCTTTTCTCCTGTTTTTATCTCACGCGTCACACTCAAACAAACAAAAAATTTGATGAAATAATAATGTAACGTGTATACCCTTTAATGAAAATGAAAGACTCAAAGTTTCTGGAAAATTTGGACTTGGGGTGAGAAAGTCGATTTTGGGCCATCTCGCCATCTCTCAAATTTAATCGGATATTTCAATTTGGCTCGGGTTTATAGACCTCCAGGCTATATTATGAGCCTTACTGGACCAAGTCTTAAGTCTCATGTTAAAACTCTACCCTTCCAACCTACTTTAGAGCACTTACAAATCGATTGTGGTTTCAAAACTTCCCAGTGGATTTCCTTTTTCTCTCAAATATTACGACTATGATCGAGTATGATCTCCGACAACCTAGAGTAGAATAATGTTAATTGACATTAAAGTAAGGTGAAATTAATGTGACTTCTTGATTTCGTCGTTGTTTAACCTGTAGAGAGACTTGACAGGGTCCAGGGTAGACCAAGTTTCAGAAGCATCCGGCGACGACCAATTTTTGAATATCTGCTGTTCGACCATGCCTAGTTTTTTGGATCTGTTGTTCAAATTTTTTGGAATCCCTACTCCTAGAAATATGTTCTCTTAAAATGCCAAGATAACATTAGAACATTTTTAGAAGTTTTCAAAAAAGAATTCTTCAATTCTTGATATGCGTAAGTCATTTTTCTAGCGGAAACACCCTAAAAAAGCCGGGATTTGACCTCTCTCTGTTACTAAAAATAGAAATACAGAGGTCAAAAACTGGCTTTTTTGGGTGCTTCCGTTAAAAAATATGACGTCATCTTGACTTACGCATATCAAGAATCAGCTGTTTTCGCATTTTCTCACTGCCCTCCTCCCGCCACCTGCGCCCCCGCCTGTTATTCCGATTTTCAGCCGAGTGTTTTATCATGGGAAATCGGATTTGAAATCATTTGTTTTTTACTTTTTTTATCTCCGCAATGACGAAAACATTCGATTTGACAAGAGGATGGGAAAATGATGGAAAAAAACATGGCTTCATCGAAATTGATTGATCTTTTTTCTTCAAAATCTATTATATTGGCTATTTTGGTAAGAAAGATCGCTTCTAATTTATTTCGAAATAGTATTCATCTCTGAAAAGTTCCTGCTCTTAATTACAAGATGATATGTGTAATAAACTAGACTCTCCCACTCATATCCCAGACATCACTCGATACGATATATAATTTTTTCCAATCAATACAATGACCAATCAATAAATTGGATATTCATTGATTTTGATAATTGATAGGGTCCACGTCATGATCTGGAAAAATGGCTAAGAAAGGTGGCGGTAGAAAATTTCAATTTTGACCCGCCCTCTAGATTTTAATCGATAAGGGCAGGGCACGCACAAGAGGACCCTGCCGACGCACCGGACTTAACGAACACCGGACACGCGAAAGTCCGGTGTAAAATGAGAATTTTTTTTACCACTGGACAATCTCTACACCGGACTTAAGAAAGTCGGATGTCCGGTGTTGGAGAAGGATATTTTTTCCACCGGACAATCAAAACACCGGACATGACCAGTCCGGTGCGTCCGGTGTTTCTTAATTTTTTGTTTCATAAATGTCCGGTGTCCAAAATTCCCTGTATGCAACACCGGACTGACACCGGACTTATTGCGTCCGGTGTAGCGAAAGGATACTTTTTGCCACCGGACAAATAACCGGACAGTCCGGTGCGTCGGCAGGGTCCTGGCACAAGTGTTACGCGTAAGCCAAATCGCGTATTACGAACAACCTCTAAATTGCCGAGTACAGGAGAAAAAAAATCAAAATTCAAAATGGCGGCCAAGCCCACGCTGATAACTATCAAAAATCTTCGTTTTTCAAAATCAGCTATTGCAGCTCAATAAATCAATAATGAAATAATTTGAAATAAAAAGTAAACAAACCTTGAACCTTTCATGAATCCAAATGAATAAAAGTATTCATCTAAAGTGAAGATTACATTTCAAAATTAAACGATTTCCAAACCAACCTAAAGTCAGTGTCTGCCAACTAAAAATTTCTCTGCGGGGTCACTGGCAAGGAGTTACGACTTCAGACTTTAGATTCCAATAGACCTTTTTTCAAAGAGGCCCCCTGTTGAATAATTATGTAGTCCAGCAGAAAAACAATGATAAAACCATGCATAATTATTACAATATGCATGATACAGTAATTATGCATGGCTCTATCATTGTTTTTATGGCTGGACTACATAAGTATTCAACAGGACGTCCTCTTTGAAAAAAGGTCTATTCTTGTATAGGCTGCAACTACACTGCCCAAATGATCTGTATTACAGACTTCCAAATGGGTCCATAAGTTAAGAAAATGAGATTATCATCTAGCACTGGGGTTTTGTTTTTAAAAACAAACTTCAAAATAAAATTGTTAATGAACTTGTTACTTAAAATATCACTTACTTACATAATTTATTTATGATATAACACCCCTTTCTTAAATAAATGGCCTCTTAAAGTCTTTTATGTTTGCCGCAAGAAGGGAGAAAAATTTAATTTGACCCCCGGTTTTTTCTCTCTTTTTCTAGCCATTTCCCGCGTGTTAGTGTAGACACAACTTTAATCCGGGGAAATGAAGCGTTTTCATTGGTCTAAAATCACGGATGGTCACGTGACCAGAATTTTTATCCAGGGAAATGCCGTGGCCGCAATGTTTTGCTTTAGTGAGATTGACCATTTTGTTGTTTTGATTTGAGCGAGCAAAATTTCTGTACAAACCAAAATATGGATTGTTGGAATACCGGTTGAAACACTTGTGAGGGGCCACTCACATACAGCTCACATATCAATTTTTCCCATCCATGCTTTCGTCAAGCGTCATTCTGACGCTAATTAAACTAGACCGTACCGTAGAATCGTCTAATATCGACATGCGTCTTCTAAAGTCGACACCGGATCTGTAAAATAATCAAAACAAACCTTGAATGAAATTCTTGCTATCATTCTTATCAAACAAGTTCATCCATCAAACTAGAAGTTCAATAAACATTGCAATCCTTTCAATTAAAAAAAAACAGCCAAATTATAAGCAGTTTTACACAGTACTAGAAACGCATGCAAACTTCCTCGTAACTTTCTCGTGCCCATCATTAAAATTTTACAACTTTATTACGCCTCAAGTCACGTGATAAAAATAATTTGCGCGCTTAGCCTGGTTTCCCCTTCCTTATTTATCAAAAACACACGCTCTAGGTGCTAAGAGGCCGCACGCCGTGATGGCCAGTATGGCGGTCACATTAAATTCAAAAGGAAACCGGGTTCTTTTTATTATTTTCGGTTCACGGTAAAAAGGTCTACTAAAAAATTCCTCGCGTGCAAAATGTTGTTTTGATTTGGATATCTTGGTTCCGTTAAATGAAAGCATGCTAATTAGTTTTTAGTGACTACATCGTTAAAGTTTTCTTTTCGAAAAAAACCCACTTCACGTTCTTACTTACATTTCAACAATCTGTGACGTGATAGGGAGGGAGAGTACAATTTAGTGATTGATTGATAACTTTGGTATGTATTTGTTTATGTTTGATTTTTTATTTCGAGGACCAGCCTACAGCTATGTCAAAATAACAAGACACATGTCGATATTAAACGACTCTACGGTACTAATGCATCAATAAATTCGATTATCAAAGTAATCAAACGACCACTTATTGATTAACAATCAAATTTCGAGTATCAAAATTTCAAAAGAATTGTGAGTATTCAATCAATACTGAGGAAACACATCATGAAGCACCTTTCTGATCATAATGTTTTGTCGAACAAACAATATGGCTTTATTAGCAACTGTTCAACCGTGACACAGCTTTTGTACTACCTGGAAAAATCTTATGAGAGCATCTCTGAAGGAAACGTTGTTGATAGTATCTACCGCCCCGTCAACTGCTCTAACTTGGGACTATCTGACAAAACATGGGACGGCAATTCGGCCACCATTTCACCGAACCTCCAAAGTCATTTGATTTGAGTTAATGGTTAAGTTAATGGTTGAGTTAAGGTGCCGTGGTATAGTGGTAATTGACCTTGGCTTCTGTGCAGGAGGCCAGGGTTCGATCCCCACTCACGGCAGTTCACTTGGCAAGTGAACGTTCCTTCGCCCGGGTCAACCCATGCCATGTGAGGGGAATTGGGTAGTCAGTTCAAGGTGCTGACGGGACGCTCATTAGTAAGCGTCTATAGTTGCGAGAATAGGCCTCTAAAGCCTCCTGCAACTCAACCAAATAGAAATAAAAATAGAAATGAACGGTGTATTAGAAAATACACGATTTCTCTTTCGCACCGAGTAAGCTTTTAAATCGAAATATGAAAAAAATCCGTAGTGGAACACACGCAAATGTCTGGAACGAAGAAGACCAAATTAGTGGAAAAACAATGGAGCGTTTGATGTCACTCGCGCGGCAAGTTAGACACTCGTTATTTGTTAATCCCATCGGGCGATAGGCGGATAGGCAGTGGGCGTTCTCTAATTCTCCAATTGGCGTCCGGTCACTTTGAATGAAAACAAAAAAGTCAAAAAGGAAGTGAAAGTTATCGTGACATGTTGTGACAGAAAGTATGATTGATAAACTTGGTGGAGCTATCAAAAATTTGTCTTGATAATGTTATTTTTAACAGGTCAAACACAGTAAGTAAAAGTGAACCAGTCCTTCTCTAGTGAGTGGTATTCCACAGGGTAGTGTACTGGGACCGATACTGTTTGTGCTATACATCAATGATCTTCCTGAAAAGGTCATCTCATTGATCCTAATGTTTGCTGATGATATCAAAATCTTCAAAGAAGTCAACTGCATAGATAGAAGGCTCTGTTTCCCTTCAGAATGATATAGACACACTTGTAGAATGGTCGAAAGACTGGTTATTACTATTCCAGCCTGAAAAGTTTCACGTTCTGACGCTAGGAAAGTTTGGTAACATCAAACATGCTCATCCAACTTTACAAGCACATCAACTTTTACGATAAAGATACCATCCCAAACAAGATAGCCCGTCAAATGCGACCAAACAGAAGGCACAACTTTGAGATGATTCCAAACTTTGGAAGCAATGGACTCTGTGGTGTTCAAACGAATTCCTTCTTTTACCGAATTATACCAACCTGGAATAAATTGTCAAAAGATGTCGCTGAAGCAAAGACAGTCAAAGTCTTCAAAAAAAGACTCAACACTGCATGGAGTAAACATCCAAAAAGATTCAACACCAGACAAATTCAACACCAAACAATTGTTCTGTACTGGCGTTGTTAATGATGACAAAACCTGGGCTTCAAACTTGATTAAGGATACCCACTCACGCAGTCTTATCAAACGTGTAGCAAGGTTGGGTAAGGAGGAAGAAGGAAAGAAGCGCCCATTGTTAGTCTCTCTTAACGATGAGTCTGATAAATGGAATTTACTTTGCAATCTTACAGCACTGAAGGATAACGCGACGTACAAAGGCATTAGCGTTACTGAGGATCTCACCCCTGATGAAAGAAAACAATTCAAGGTACTCTCAACAGAAGCCAAAACAAGAAACTCACAAGAGAAATCAGAAACCTATGTCTATCGTGTGAGAAGCAACTCAAAAAACGGCTTTTACCTGAAGAAGGTCAGAGTCGCAAACCACCAATAAAAACAAGAGAAGCGCATAAACAAGTATCAAAAAACAAAAACGAGAACCAATCAAACACAATTTCGGAAATAAAAAGTATGTATACAAATGTCGACCAGCTAACAACAATGAAAAAACTACAACTAGAAGAACTCATAACATGGAAAATCCACATTTTATTGCAATTTGTGAAATCAAACCAAAGAACGGTGAAAGATGGAAAATTCACGAATATCAAATTGATGGATACACAGTCGTAAACCACACCAACACTGAGAACAATACAGGACGTGGTATTGTCATCCTAGGACATACCAGTGTAGACGTCACCTTACAGTTGACATTGAATGTCCTGTAGCACTGGAAGAGGCGTGCATCATTGAAGTACGTCTGGCTGGAAAAGATATGCTTGCTTTTGCATGCGTCTACCGCAGTCCAACGAATCAATCAAACTCTGGAGAAAATAATGCCAATCTTAACCAGCTCTTACGAATTATATCAGAAGATAAGAGATACACGCATCGTTGCATCATTGGCGACTTCAATTTTCCAACTATAAATTGGAAGAACTGGACAAGCCCACATGTAGAGGAAAGTAAAGAAGAGCAATTCCTGGAAGCATTACGTGATTCATTCCTTTTCCAACATACGAATGAACCTACCAGATGTCAAGATACTGACGAGACTTCACTGATTGACCTCATCTTGACAGGTGAAAGAGATCAGGTTCAAGATCGAAAGTTCCTAAGCCCTTTAGGAAAAAGGGATCATAGCGTTCTCTCTTTTAGCTTTAAATGTTATATGGAACTTAAAGCACCAACCAAAAGATACACCTACCACTTGGCAGACTTTAAGTCGATGAAAAATCACCTGCAACGAATCAACTGGACGAGAGAATTCATTGATACCTCACATGGGTCAATCGAGGAGCTCTGGTCAAAATTCAAAACAGAACTTCTTCAACTCAGAGATCAATTTGTCCCAAGAAAAGAGTTAGGAGCGCCTCACTGGAAAAAGAAAGGGAAAATTCCAATCAATGCTGAACTACGTAATGACATCAAAGAAAAGAGGCTGCTTCACAGGATCTGGCTAAAATCAAAATCATCACCCACAAACAGACGTCAAGCAAGAATCCGATATGTAATCGCGAGGAACCATGTCAATCCAAAGATGGCACTTGCAAAAAGAGAATACGATCTAGCCATCGGTGAAAACTCAAAGAGAAACCCAAAAGCGTTCTGGTCACATGTCAGAGGCAAACTTAAATAAAAAAGTGGAGTTTCCCCACTTCTTGAAACGCCCGATGACAAGACATCCCTAAAGCACGAGGACCAAGAAGGCCAACATCCTGCAGAAACAATTTTGCAGTGTATTTACTAAAGAACCGGAAGGTGATCTACCTGATTTTGACAACAGAGCAGATAAAATACCTGAAAATACTTCAACCACTAAACATTACGAAGGAAATGATAACAGAACAAATCAGGAAGCTCAATGCGAATAAATCAATAGGTCCAGATGAGATTCATTCCTCAATGCTTATTGAACTTCGTGACCATATTGCAGAACCACTATCAATCATAATGAATAAAACTCTCGAGGAAGGAAACTTACCTAGTGACTGGAAACTAGCATATGTGACACCAATCTATAAAAACAAAGGAGCACACAACCTTGCTATTAACTATCGCCCCGTAAGTCTAACTTCAGTAGTCTGTCAATTGATGGAAACAATGATACGAAAACATATCATGGAACACCTTTTCAGCGAAGAACTTCTGTCGAACAAGCAATACGGTTTCATCAACAAAAGGTCAACAGTCACACAGCTTATCTCCTTTATAGATATGTGTTGCGAATCAACTGCAAAAAGTGAAGTGGTCGACTGCATATACTTCGACTTTGCCAAGGCATTTGACACGGTACCCCATCGAAGACTTATGATGAAACTAGAACGCTACGGGATAAACGAATCAATTCTGAACTGGATCAAATCTTTTCTATCGAACCGCAAGCAATTAGTGAGTGTTAATGGTGCAAAATCATCTTTAGATCCAGTGATAAGTGACATTCCTCAAGGAAGCATGCTCGGTCCTCTGCTCTTTGTTATTTATATTAATGACCTACCGGAACATGTTCTATCAAGCATTTTCTTGTTTGCAGACGACACGAAGATTATAAAGGAAATCAATTCCATTCTTGACTCCTTAATCGTACAGCATGACATTGAAGCACTTGAAAGATGGTCCCGTGAGTGGCTGTTGAAATTCCACACCGACAAATGCCACGTTTTAACGATAGGTAAATCGAGAACATAAAGCATGCACACCCGTATCAACTAAATGGAGAGCAACTTGAACATGTCTTCACAGAAAAAGATCTCGGTGTTTTGATAGACTCAGAACTTTCATTTGAAGAACATATCGCTAAGCAAGTAAACAAAGCTAATTCTATGTTGGGATTGCTCAAAAGAGGATTTCAAGACCCTATAGTCCTCACGTATTCCAGACACTTTATACCACCTTTGCACAACCACATTTAGAGTATGCTCAATCAGTATGGCAACCAAGATTACGTTGATCTATAAACCTGATCGAGAGTGTCCAAAGACGTGCGACAAAACTAGTAAAACCAATCTCACGGTTACCATATGCAGAAAGACTAAGACGCTTGGCGCTACCATCCCTTGAGTTTCGAAGACTTTTCTGTGACATGGTCCAGGTGTATAAGCATATCCACATCTATGATAGTAAAACAACACCAAAAAAGTTTATTAAAAGGAAGTGACCATGTAGAAAGCATATACACGAGCTTCAGATGAATTTCCCGGATGATGGAGTACGTGGTGCACAAAGCAAGTCCTTCTTTTATAGAACTATCTCAACATGGAACGCGCTTCCAAAATACGTGGCAGAAGCATCATCGATAAAATCGTTCAAGAATAATCGAAACAAAGCATGGGCAAACCATGAACTACGCTATTTATTGTAAATAAACAAAGACCAGTTCTAGAGGCCCACGGCGTGCATGAACTTTGTATTCCTTGTAGTAATAATAATAATATACGTATAATCACAATCAGTTCCAGAGGCCCTCGTGTGCCTAGAACTTTGTTACGTTATAATAAATAATAAATAGTAATAATATTATAAAATATACCGAAAATCAATGTAAACCTTCCTTTCTCACTTCCAGTATTGATGTTCCACTGCCAGAGAAGTTACTTCCCCCTTCTGCTTGGTACATTTCGCTTGTTTTTTTAATAGTGGTTTCGGTATATGACTTGTACACAGATTGGTTCCCAGACGACATTAGTTATGACGCGGGAAAAAAAGCCCCAAACTTTTTTAACTTAATGAGTGTCTCCAGCATTTTATGACATGGTTTATTCTCGATGCTTTGATGAAAAAGAGACAGATTTGAAGTGAGGATGTTTTGTTGAATCTTGAATATGAAGAGGGGTAGCAGAAAAATAATAAGTATGAAAGTTATAGTTTTCTAGAAATTTGAAAATCTCTTGGGCCTCGAAAATCGATATCTCTAGTAGATTTTCTCAGCGACAGCGTCACTCGATCTAACCCACTCACCCTATAGCGTCGGAATGACGCTAAGCGTGGGAAAAATCGATGTGTGAGTGGCCCCTAACTATAACGACCCTGTGGATGCACCGATGCGAAAAAGTATTCCTCAGTACCACACCGGAAACCTTTTGTCCGATGTTACTTCCGGTGTTAATTTTTCCAACTTCTAGACACGGACAAAGTTTGGTAACATCAAACATGCTCATACATACTCCCTAGATGGACGCCAATGGGAACACGTCTTTGAAGAAAAAGATCTTGGAATCTTAAAAAAATTAGTTCCCGCCAAAATAAGTTCCCTTAAGGTAGTAGTGGCTTAGCATAGTCTATGCGTCTACAATGGAGTTTATGATACATGAATTGGAGTTTTAACCTTGGTTTCGGTTTTGTTTTGGAAGCTTGTTCGTATCTATTCTTATTCTTTTTGGACCTACCTTGGAGGTCCTATAAATTAACCGATGTCCGTCCGTCCGTCCGTCCGTCCGTCCGTTCGTTCGTTCGTTCGTCCGTCCGTCTGTTACCAGCTTTTCTCGAGATTGGCTCATTAGTTTTTTCTGATTTTTGGCACAATGATGCAAAATGGTAATGCCCAAAATGTGACGGAGCCCGATTTTCGAAAAAAAATCATTTCCGGCCGAAAATGCCGGAAATATGCCGGAAAAACCGGTTTTTTGGCATTTTCTCGAGATTTCATCATTAGTTTTTTCAGATTTTTTGCACAAAGATGCGTATTAGCAATGCCCAAAACATGGCAGAGTCCGATTTTTGAGAAAAATTCTTTTCCTGCCGAAACTACCGGAAAATATGCCGGAAATCAATCCGTTTTTACAGATTTTTATCGGACTTTTTCCTTATAATTGGTTGTTTTTTCACACAAAAACATTGTTAATAGCAATGTCCACGATTAAGCATGGTTCAATTGTCGATAAAACTGATTTTTGAAGCTGGAACTTTCTAAAAATTGCCGGAACAGCCGATTTTCGCCGGAAAAACGGTATTTCTTGAATTTCTCAAGCTGTACTTTATATTTTTTTATGAAATTTTGCACACTGATGTAAAATGACAATACCTAAAAAGTGATGGAGCCCGATTTTCGAAAAACATTTTTTTCCGGCCGAAAATGCCGGAAATATACCGGAAAAACTGTTTTTTTGGCATTTTCTCGAGATTTTATCATTAGTTTTATTCTGATTTTTTGCTCAAAGATGCGTAGTAATATTGTTCAAAACATGGCCGAGTTTGATTTTTGAGGAAATTTTTTTTCCGGCCGAAAATGCCGTAAATATGCCGATAATCGCCGTTTTTCTGGATTTTCATTAGACTTTTTCCTTACAATTGGTTGTTTTTTCATTCAAAAACATTATTAATAGCAATGCCCACCATCAAGCATGTTTCAATTTTTAATAAAATTGATTTTTGAAGCCGGAGCTATTTAAAAATCGCCGGAACAACCTATTTTTGCCGGAAAGACAGTATTTCTTGAATTTCATGAGCTGTAACTTTATATTTTTTTTTTGAAATTTTGCACACTGATGCAATATGACAATATCTAAAATGTGACGGAGCCCGATTTTAGAAATGCCGGAAAAACCGGTTTTTTTACATTTTCTCGAATTTTCATCAAAAGTTTTTTCTGATCTTTTGCAGAAAGATGCGTATTCCCAATGCTCAAAACATGGCTGAGTTTGAGTGTTTTTTTTGGTTGAAAATGCCGGAAATCGCCGTTTTTGCAGATTTTCATTAGATTTTTTCCTTGTATTTCTATGTTTTTCACACAAAAACATTATTGATAACAATGCTCACCATCAAGCATGATTCAATTGTCAATAAAACTGATTTTTGTGACCAGAACTTTCTATTTTTTCCCCTACAACCCTTCCCTCTCCCCCCATCAACAATCAATGATGAATTTATTGCGTTATGCATTTTCGCTAAACGCTATATTTTTTGACTGATTTTTTTCTCCTCGAATTGCTATCCAACTTTCATCATCAGGTAGGTCCATTCAGCATCTAGCTTGTTTGTTTATATAATACTATAATGTTTACACTCTCTTTCATATAAAAGAAGAGGTTATTATAGTGCGTTCACTATCATTTGGATAAAGGGAAAGCAATCATGAAAAGGACAAAAATAAATTTTTTACCGGCCACCCGCATGACTTTTTTTCTTCACTGAGTGGATCGTAAAGGAAAAGTTTTTTAGGGTCAACCTTAGTTCAGTCAATAAAAAGTTCCATTAGTTAGTTGCTGATGTCAAATCCTACCCTCTTCCTTCACTTGGAAACTTTTTATCTCAGCACCTGATTATTATTTTGATAGTGCCTACCTTGATATTTATCAGAATTTACCCAGAATAAAGTCAGTAGTTGGTACCCCCTCTGTTGCGATTTTGCTCCGCGGCCTCATGAAATACTACGCCCCAACTTAACTGCTTAACTTGCTGGCTGCTTCCGCTGAGCAGCACAAACTTGTCAAACTAAATTTGGGTTATCAAACTGATCATACCGCAATCCTTAAATTGAACACTCACAATTATTCTTAGGAAATGATAGACCTTTTGCTAGTTAGGACCTCGTGTTGAATAATTGAAACTCCAGCATCAAAACAATTATAAGAAAAATAAAAATGCACATTTAAAATAGTTATGCATCAATCTGCACCTAGAACTTTGTTACATTATAATAATTAATGTGTCTTAGTCGCATAGGAGAATGGGACGGTCTATTGAATAACTAATTACTCCAGCAGAAATTCTTTTAATGATAATGTCATCTTATTGATTTGTCTTTTACAACACAGCAGTTACCTAGGGACAAGATGGTTTATCATGTTTGTATTGGCTGAGGGAAAGTAATGTATCAGGGGTGGATCTACGATTTTTTCTGACCATATGAACGATCAGTTTTTACATCAGCCAAAAGTAGTAAAAATTATTTTCTTTTCTAGACTTTCATCATTCTATCAAGAAAACATTTTGATGATTTAGACACGTTAAGGCCATCAGCATGAAACTTTCAGTGTAAATACACCCCTAAACTAATAAATTAAGGAAACGATTTTTAAAACGTCCCAGAATGTCCTAGAATGCTCGTTCAATTTCGTTTGTAGTTAACTCGCTTTTTCCTTATTTTTTGTTTATTTTTCTGTGGAGCCAGGTAGGTTCATAAAAGTATCACTTGTCTATCAAGTAAAAGACAAATTTTAACTTTGGTCTTACTCTCTTAAGAAAAGAAGCATTTTGTTTTTGTTTGGTTGCTTCACAAGCATTTTCTCTCTCATTGAAGCACTCTTTCTGTAGGTTTGTAAATGCATTTCAATATCAAGTAGATGAAATAACGAATTTGATAGGCTGGGTCACACAAAATGTCTGATCAGGATTACTTTTGCATGAATATTTTTTGGTAAGACAAGAAGCACCTGACCAAGTCTTAGGGACTTGATACTGATGATAAGAATAGTAGCAGAGTCACATATACTTGCGTAATGCTCTTGGCAGAGGGGGTTGGTACTAAAATCGCAACTTTAAAATCGCAACTTTAAAAGTAGTTTTTCATTTCTTGTTATATATACCCACATACTTATAGGAAAAAGCAAAAGTGCATGACAGCAAAAGAGGAGTAATTTTTTCATCCTAATTTCTTACTTTTGAGGAGAATTTCTAATCACATAGAATCTGTTTTTTTCAATAGAAACAATCAGAAAACTTCCAAAAACATTGAAATAATATGAATCGTCTAAAGTAAGAAATTAGACTGAAAATTTTACTCCCCTTTTGCTATCATGCCCTTTTGCTATCATGCACTTTTGCTTTTTCCTAGGTACTTCTGTGAGCTTCAAAATTATTTGTTTCTGATCAGTGCTAAGTTTTTTTTACGTACGCTAAAACCATGCTTGAAATTCTTATTCCTTTCTTAATTATTTTATAGAATTAAAAAAGGAAAAGAAAAATGGCAATGCAAGATCCGAACCAAAGTAAAAGCACACTACATGTGCGTTCAGACTCAAAAGACGCCCTTGATGCATTGTTCATGGTGGCTGAATCAAAAGGTAGTAATAAAATGGGGAATGCTAGCAAACCATTCCGAGAAAGAAATTTACCGCCATCGTTTTTCAAACAACCGACAGACGGACCAGTACATAGGAAAACACAATCACTACCCATTTTAGACTACGGTAATAAATTCCCGCAACAAATGAGTCCTGCAGGTGCAGGCAGCGGAGGTGACAACTCCACTAGTGGCAATGTATCAAATACTAATAATACAAATCAGCATATGAGGCAACAAAACCAAGCGAATCAACCAAATCACCAGCGGTTTCTTTCGTCTGGAAATGTTTTGGATAATCAATTACCGCCTGGTTGGGAATCAAGAACAACACCACAAGGACAATCTTACTTCATCGAGTAAGTTTGGTAGTAACTTCAATTTTGGGAAATGATTGGTACTTTTTAATTGATTGAAAGCGGATTTATTGCATTACATCACTTCATTTTTGAGAAGTTGTACTGGCCAATTTTCTCAAAAATGCTCAAAAATTTATTTTGTAACACCCGGTTTCAGAAAAAGTGTACAAGTTTGAAGTGAGGTTGTTATAAAAAAATTAAATAATTTAAATCCAAACTTTTTCCATTCGAAAGGAGGAAAGGCAAACTTTCAAATTTTGGGCTATCATACTTCAAATTTGCTTCACGTGTTCGAAAGGTATGAAGAAAATTCGAAAAAATTCTCTTTCGAAAAAGCGTCAATTGATCTTTGATACTTCAAATATTGAATACGATACTATAATTACAATAAAATCTGAAAACGATTAAAATAAAATGACTAAAATGAATAGTTTTAGTACCAAATGTGTGCCATTATATAATTTTTAAAAAATAGACAAAATGGGGGGGGGGTTGTACCTGAAAAATGTTGAGTTAAATCGTAGTTTTATATCATTTCAATGAACATCTATTTTGGAGTCAGTCTGATTGATCAATAATAGGACATTTTGCATAACAAAACAGTTTGCTATCAACATTGTATAATTTTTTCTTGCATGAGCAGGGGGTAATGTACAAGAAGGAAATTAGTTTTAAAAATGGAGTCATTATAAATGTTTAAAATCGACGTTTGATAATTTAGTTTCGCAACTTTATGGATATTTTTATAACAATAGAGTTTTTAGTCTAACAGGACTTGGAAACTTGAAGGGAACGGGTTTCGAAAAGTGGTTTCTTTCTTCCTCACGTTTCCAGTGACGCAAATATGTAAATACCCCCTAACCTCAATACAAATACTCTAGGAATGGGATACGTAAAATACGACGTCCTTGAATTGTTTTATATAAGTAAACCATTATATAATTTTTAAAACCCCAAAATGGCAGGGGGGGGGGCTGATACCTGGAATCACACTCCCATTTTTGTACCCAACTCGATTACATCTGCCGTACGTAACGAGCATTTTCAAAACAATTTCTCTTCCGAATAAAAAACCAAGTATCGCCGGAAAAACAGTTTGCGAAAAGCACAAATATATAATAATTTTTCCAAGCAAAATCGACAAGAAGGAAAAGAAAATTTTCATTCCGCACTTAAAACAAGATTAAAAACACTTTAGAAGGAATTTTTGGTTTTTCCATTTTTTATTGGGGGGGGGGGTGTGGGGTTTCAGATCTTTTGGTCTTTAGCGGGCTACAGTCCCAGTGAAGTTACTTTAAAAACCTAGAAATATTTTAAAAACGAGGTACGCATTGCTCGTGACGTAATTTATGAAAAGGATTGTATTTTTAATTTTTTTTCTCTTTTCAGCCATTTCAATCGCCGTACTACATGGGATGACCCGCGAAAAGCACATTCAATGACCATGCTCCCTCAAACTCAACAACAACAACAGGGTCAGCAACAAGCTCAGGCTTCTCCACAACAGCAGCAACAGCTTCAACAGAGTGGATTAGGTCCATTGCCAGATGGTTGGGAGCAAGCTCACACACCCGAAGGTGAAGTCTACTTTATCAACCATAAGAAACAAACAACGAGTTGGTCTGATCCGCGACTGTCGCAACAACAACAACAACAGCAACAACAAAACATGGGCTCCACTTCACCACCACCCATGAATACCCAACAAAGCATGCATTTCATGAAGCAACAACAGCAGCAACAACAACAACAAATGTTGATGCAACAACAACAGCAACAAGTACAACATCAACATCAACGTTCTGGTAGCAATCATCAAATTGATCCCATCCTCGGCTCCAACTCATTACTGGGAAATCTAGTTCGAGATAAATACGGAATGCCAATGAATATTGGAATGGGGATACATGGTAGAGGGAGTTCTACCGATTCTGGTCTTGACGGTATGGGTACCCTCCTCACGCCTCCCGTTGATGACCCAATGAATATGGATGAAGTGGACATGGAGGGCAACCAACCATTGAATACTCAAAATCAAAACCAGAATCAAGATGGACGCCTCAATCATAACCGTGGTCTACCAGACTGTTTCGATAGTATGCAAGGTACTAGTGTTGATATTGGGATCTTGGATAACGATCCTATTAACAGTCTACCTCTCAGTGAAATGGACATTGCCAGTATGGATATTTCAAATAATTTAACATGGCTTTAAACAGGCCAAATAGCATATTCTTTTGTGTGAGGAGACTTCGCCCAAAATGATAGACATGAAAATGTACCATAGCTCATAGAATGGTTTGGCAGGTTTAAACAAAAGGGGACGATTATGTGATATATTCGGAAGAGGCAAACTTAAAATGTCTCATCGACATATCTTTAGTTTACGAGGACTAGCAAGTCGCTAATGATAATGTTGTTCGAACATTCAGGAACTTTTACTTATAAAAGCCTTCCAATGTAAAGAAATGAAAAGCTGAAAAACACGTTTTGAAAAACATATAGAATTTTTTTATTATTTTTGTACCGACTTTTATACCAAATTTTCTTTTTTTTGTTGATTATATGATGATTGCAACTTATTTTGATACTAAATTGTCTATTATATTTTTGTATGCTATATAACTTTTTTTGTAACTGTCGTAAGATAATTCTATAAGACTCAAAAGAAAGGAAATCTTTTTTTGAATATAAAAAAAGATAAAATGGTTAAGCTGTTATCCCAGCATGATCTCAAATAAAAAAAGCTAATGACAAATATAGAATGAACGAATCTGAAATTACTTTTTCGATACTTAAAAATTCAAAGGATTTCCAAATTTAAAGTTTTCACTAAAAAATATTAAAAATTATTTTCATTTTTTTTGTAAAGTATTTTGTTAAAGTTATTTTTGTGTTATTTTTATACCAAAAATAGTTTTTTATATTTTTATTTATTTTTAATTGCATTTTGTTGCTGGCATTATTCTAATTTTAAGATCCTTTCAATTAAATGAGAGGGATCAAATTAAAATTATTTTAGCCATGTATCTTCCTACAAGATGCACTTCTTCTTGCTCACTAAGAATGATCTGATACCTTCTGACTTGTAGCCGAAATCGATCGACCCTTTGAGACAAAATTTTGGTGGTTTGGGACCCTTTGAGAGACTTTTTCCTAAATTTTGGTCCATTTTTTCCAAATTTTGGTTTGATTTTCACCAAATTTTGGTCAAAATTCTTGGAAATCGTGACCCTTTGAGAGAGAAATTTTTGATTTTTGTGATTTGGGACCCTTTCAGAGACTCTTTTGAATTTGACCCCTTTACTTTTTTACCCTTATTAAAAAACCCCCCCCCCCCGTGATAAAAATAGATCCCTTTTGTAGGAACTGAGCTTATTAAGAACATATTAAGAACATTTAAGCCTAAAAATAGCTTCAAAAAATAGCCAAGACTTAGCTGAATGAATATGCTGGTTCTTAAAAAAGTGTGTTCTGTAAATTTTCAAGCTCAACTTTCAGAAAGAAGAATCATGGAAAGAGTAAGGTCGACGTGTTTAGTCATAGCTGCACGAGGATAAGTCCTTATTCACCGAAGCAATTAAATAGCCACTATTTCCCCAATTATTTTTGACATTTTCATAGCCTTTAATTATTTTCTTCTAATTTTCACCAAAGCTGTATATATATTATTCCATTATTTCATCTTTTAGCTGTATTTTTCACCCAGAGACTTTTTTTTACCAAAAAAAAATATTATAAGACTTTATAAAAATCACCTCTATATCATCTTTATACTTTTTAACCCTATTAACCCCAGTTTTTTTTTACTTTTGTAGCTCCAGAGAGAGGGTTGTAGAATATAACACGCTCGATTATTTTTGATATTTTTTTTTGATATGAAAATTGGTACACATGTTCTCAATCTCTCTTCCAGAGACAAAAAAATTTGATGACGTCTGCCCAAAATTTCCACTTATCAAATCATTTCAAAAACTTTTCTCCGAGATTTAAGCTTTGGAGACGGACTGTAAGAATGACTTGATATGCAAAGAATGGAAGATGGAGAAACACATATTCCCCATGTTAAGCTCGTGTAGATTTTATAATTTTCTATTTCCAGTTACAGTAAACTCACGGTTATTCGAAACTCCAAGGGGGATAAGAATTCACTTCGAAAAACCGGGAGTTCGAATAATTGAAAAATTCATTTTCCCGCCAGATTTTTTGAAGGCTTTTCTGAAGTAATTGAGGTATTGTGGTTCAGCTGAGGTGCGTAACAGTAATTACCCACTCATAATATTTCAATTCTCTTAAGTTAATTGGTTCCTAATTATGTAAAAATACTTTCTCCTTCGTTGAATCTTCTAATCTTTTCTACGTTTCTCACTTGTGATTTGATCGGTATAGCCATACCAAGATTCTAGATGATTGCCATGGTTACTTTTGCTTTCGCTAAGGGGCCGTCCATATAGTACGTACGCACTAAGGGGGGAGGGGAGTCTTCTCAAAAGTGTATGCTTGCGTACGGGGGGGAGGGGAGGGGTCAAAGGAAAATGTACGTACGCAGAGAAAATTTTTCATAGCTCTTTTTTGCTTGTTTTTTTTTGTCAATTTTTACGCTTTTTATAAGCATCAAGGAAAATAAAAAGTTTCTTAATAAACAATAGTTTCATGTATGAAATAACAGTCCGAACCAAACGATTTGAATTCAAAATTTTCTTCAACCGAGGGGGGGGGGGGGTATGGATGAAAAGTACGTACTTACCAGGGGGGTATAGCCATTTGCGTACGCTTGCGTACAGGGGGGAGGGGGTATCCGATTTTCGACATTTTAGTGCGTACGTACTATGTGGACGGCCCCTAAGTGCGCGTTGCATAGGCGTAGCGAGATACCCTGCAAAATTTATGGATGAGAGCGGTTTTTACGACACTGTAAATATGTCATAAACGTCTGCACTCCCTCATAAATTTTGCAGGGTATCTCGCTACGCTTATGCGTTGAATGAAATCGGGATCGGGATCCGTCTTCACATTGTTGGTAAAAGGAACGACTGAAAAACTCCAAACTTCCTGAAAAAACCTAAAATATTCTCGGAGACTCCTGGGAATTTGTCCAGCCCCTGTAGTTATACAAAAAAGTCCTTTACATTATTTTATAACTGTGATTAAAATTGTCAATTCAAAATTGAAATATCACACTTAAAAAAATCTAAATTAATTAAATATGAGGGAAAATTTACAGCTGACACAAACATATTTCTAAATATTTACACAAAGACCAAAGCTGAACAAATTTATATGTCACGAGATTCCGTATATAAATTCGAGCTTTCGAACATTGATTTAAAATTGTAAGAAAAAAAAAATAGTTTAAGAACCATGATTGTTTTTCAATTTGCTATCTTGTTTACGATAATCTCTTCGGGACTGGGACGAGTCTTTGTAGTGGATAACACGTCACAACAGGACAAGGCTGATGGCTCTGTTGGATCACCTTTCAAAACAATCCAAGATTGTGTCAACGCTCTCAAAACTATTGGAAAGCCAGGTAAATTGATAAGACTTTTTTTTCGATCATAATTGTTTGATGGATACAGTTGACATAATTCGACGTTCTTTTATTCGATACACTACACTCCATTATCCGATACACTATTGAAAGTCACTTTCAACAAAAAACTCTCATGTTATTATTCAATACGTTCCCTTAAAGCTTATTGGATGCATATTGGATGAAAATCCAATTCCTTTTGATTGAGAATCGAATTAGAGACTACTGTAGTAAACATCTGCAGGCTACCTTATCGGGGAAAACTTCGTCGGGGAAAAGTGACGAAATTTTGGACAGGTGACGAATATTTTCCCCGACGAAAATTTTCCCCGGCCTTAATGCATTTACCAACTACCAGCAAGTGACGAATTTTTCCCCGACGAAAATTTCCCCGACGAAAATTTTCCCCGACGGAGTTTTCCCCGATAAAGTATTTCACTTTAACGCGCCATTATTTTGACAAATATTAGAATACATTACGATACATTTTGTACTTTAGAATTATCGTCTAGAATTGGATCAAATTTTAGAATTTTTTTCCATAAAGTTTTGAAAAAGGCGGGAGATATGAAAAATCTTTTGCCGTCAATGAAACCAGTCAGAACTTGTGTTCTTTATCATTGTGAACTAAATGTATAAAAACCTCTTCAACCAATCATCATAGAAAAGCAGAGCAGAATTCAAATATACCAACAATTTGTACATTGTAATATTTTCAAACTAACCACTTTTGCCGTTTAAAACTCGAAAGTACCGAGTTTATGGATGTGTGTTTTTAAGCGATGGAGACGGTAAGGTTCTAATTTTACTAAATCCTGACCAACTGAGGACGACGGTAAATCAGCACCGTCCTCGATTTTGCAGGGCAGAACTGCGGGTTATTCCAAATCGCTTCAGTCACTTTACCGTCCTCAAAAGCGCAAATACATAAACTCGCTAGTGATATCGCTTCAAACACGAGGAATATTTTTCCAACTTAGAGAACTTTTTCAAACAATCTTAGTTGAGTAGAGCTCAAATCTCAGGTTTCAATGAAATTGATTGTTATGAATTGAATTTCATCCCAGGAGATGAATGCCAGATTCGTGCTGGACAGTACCACGAAAATGTGAAGATTGACAATCTTCAAGGTACACCAAACCAACCGTTTATGATCCGTGGATATGGAGACGAACGTCCAAAAATTGACGGAACAATTCCCATATTTCCGGCAATCGATCCGGAGACGGGTGACCGTTATGATTGGAAAACTTTGAGTGAGGATTCGAAAATCTATAAGTAAGTTATGTCTGGTTCCTAATATATACCGAGTTGTCCATATATTTGTAGTGTAAATATTTCGATCACAGACTTGACGCAATGAACTCGAATCCCAATCATTTCTAGGTAAGGTGTTAGGGGAGACTCTCTATACCTTTACTTGGTTCCTAACATTGAAAGAATTGATGAATGTTGAATCTTTTAATAAAATGCTGAATGAAGCCCTAGTGGCACAGGGCAATATACATTCTATAAGTATATACTATATTTTCAGAACGAAAATCAATCAAGACATTTGGCAACTCTTTGTAAACAACCAAATGATGACCAATGCAAGATGGCCTAACGCTAAATGGTCAGATCGCTCCATCTTCAAAGGTTCGTTATGGGCCAAACTTGACAACGCGTCAAAGAAAGGTTATATGGTGAACAAAGGACGAAGCCTGGCGCAAACGAACATAAATATGACGAACGCAGTAGCCGTATTGAACATTGGTAGTTTCAACACCTTTGTGGCTAAAGTTGAAGATCATCAGGCTGGTCAGAATTGGTTTAACTACAAGGATACGTTTAACAATGACAAATTCAAACCATCTATCAGTAAATATTTCATTGAAGATAAATTAGAGCTTTTAGACACCCCAGAAGAATGGTTTTATAATCAGGAAACCAAAACACTATATGTGTGGATGCCAAACGGAGATTCACCAAGAGATCATGAATTGCGTGGTAAGGTTCAAACATATGCTATGGAAATTACCAATACTCATAACTTGGTTCTCAAAAACCTAGATTTTTTTGCCACCGCAATCTCAGCCATCAGCAGTCGTTCAGAAAATATTGATGGTGTGAAATTTGATTCACTCATCTTCAACTATCCGACCTACTCTAAACGAATGTTAGGTGATATCTCACTAATAAAACTTATCAGGGCCTTGGGAAGATCTAGGCGAAACTATGGAAGTTTCGTCTTTTTCAATAACACGTTTTATGGCTCTGACGGAGCGACCCTAGATGTTAACGGCTTTAACGTTACCTACGACAACAACCTTTGGGAATACAATGACTGGACCGGTGCCAATATGCTCACATTCAACGGCGGAGAAGGGCCGATCAATACTTACGCGCGAAATGAAGTGTACTATAGAAACACATTCCGGTAAGTTTTGTTTACAGAGTAACAAGCTTGTAGTTTTGCGAAAACCAGCATCACTGCCACCAGATTCACAATTTACTTTACAACTCGCACTTTTAATTAGTAACTCGCACTTTTAATTTATAACTCGCACTATAAATTTGCAACTCATGCTTCTGATGTCTTATCAAACAATTTTCAACTCACAACTCGCGATTTTATTTTATTTTATTTTCGATTTTAAATGCAACTAGTAACTCGTAAAAAGTAGCACGCAACTCGCATATCTAATATCAACCGATTTTAAATGCAACTCGTAACTCGTAAAAAGTAGCACGCAACTCGCATATCTAATATCAACTCGTAACTCACAAGACCAACTCGCAACTTGTATAGTATCCAATTCATAGTGTAGCCCGTAGATATCGGATAAATCAGACACGTTTTGCGGACGTTAAAAATTCAAAAAATGATGGAAGTTTCCACCTAGAAAAGCAACTATTAATTTAAAAAGTTCAACATATACCAACCGTTATCTCTTTCCAGGTACAACGATGCAAGTACATCCATTCAACCTGGTTTGAATCCTCGCATCATATTAAATCACGTTGGGGGACCATACAAAATGATGGCGCCGGTATTCATTTAATGAGGGGACAACAGATGAATGCTCAATTGAGATATAACTGGGTAAGATTTTAAGTTAAGAATCAAAGCCATCAGACGATATCATTTAGCGGCTAGTCGGCTAGAATCTGTGGGATATTTTATTGGACGCAACAGCGTGGGGTTAGATTGAATATTAGATCCATATTTCCGGTAGGAATGCCTTATATGCAGAAACTTAATTGAAGTAAAGTTGTAACAGATTTCTTCAGTTCAATTAGCGAGGTTAAGCAAGTGTTTATTTAGACCGTTCAATGCGATATCTGAGGCCTGTACATAAAATTTCACTTGCATGGTTTGCTTTGGCAAGTTATGTACAGGCCTACGGTATCGCACTTTATGGTCAAATTAAACCCGTGCTTAACCTCGCTATTACAAAGATTCGCCGTCATGTTTTTTTTCATTCAATCATCAGGTACACAATACTCCAAAATATGCTCTTCGTTTTGACGGTCAACCACCGCGTATTGGTCGAAATGGAACAATGTCGCATAATGTTGCTTTTCAATCAAACGGAATCATGGTCAAAGGTATTTTCTATACATTTATTAAATTCATGTAAATGAGGTAAATTATAGAAGAAATGTTTTCAATCAAGAAAATCTATTTGAAATATTCAAAAGGGGATAAGTATAAACCATTTGTAATCAATGTGTTCATAGAATGATATCTAATCCCCAGTCCATGGTGTCGGTAACAAAGAATTCTAAGCTCTCGTCTAGACTGCCCACTTTTCGCCCTGCCAATACTATTTGTGAACTAAAGTGGGTAGAAAGTTGGTTGTCTAGAAAGTCAACGCATTGCCCTCTTTTGACGTCAATACAATGACTTTTTTCAATCTTTTTGAAAAGAAGATTTTAAAATGCCAATTTTATGCTTAATTTTTGTATGCTCTAACAATTAGAATAAACAGGACAGAAAGTCGGCCGTCTAAACTAGTAGAGTTTATAAACTCATTAGTCAATTTTAATCACTCTTTCAGGCGACAGTCATTTGGTAGAGAACAACTTGGCTTTCCAGAAATACAATGAAAATGACGATGACAAACAGGGCACCGGATGTTCCCTGTGTATCCTCAAATTCGTTCGGGCAAACCCTGGTCAAATCAACAACAACTCAGTAGTCATCAACAATATAGCAGACAGGGCGAATGGCGGAATTAACGTATGGAAGAGACCAAATGTCTTCCCAGTACCAGGGCGTATCGTTAAAAATAATGAATTCAATGCGAAAATTGCTGAACAAATTATGGATCATAATAATTTCGATTTTAGGCCAGTCAAAGGTTCTCGAGCTGCTGTCAACGGAATAGGCCCGTACCGCTACGAAGAACGAATGACTGAATATTGGATTCCCGGGCGCAAGTTATACAAAACATCCACCCCAGTCCCACAAAACGGCTCGGTTACCGTTAAAGCGGCTCGCCGTGACGCCGTCATGTTTCTGCAAGCTTGGGACTGCCGTACGCATATTATTTATTTTGGATCAAACAAAAGAGCCGTTGAAAATGCTCGAGATGTCGACGATATCAATTACCTTGGAACTCTTGAGAATGGTTCCAACGTTTTTTATCTCCCTAATAAATTGTCCAAATTAGCCACCTACTTTTGGCGTGTGGACGCTATGACAGACACAGGTATAGTTTATAAAGGAGATGTATGGAATTTTACAACAAAAGGCGACTTGTAAATTTGTATTGCATATCTTTTTATCAGAAGAGATTTCTGCCAATAAACTTCTAATTCAAATATTGTTTTTGACTTAATAATAATAACAACGTTAACAACCTTTCCTAAAATCTTCTTATTTTAAGTAAATTGCGTCAAAATCATATTCCGACCTGTGAGGACGAATATCAACCCCTTTCCAGCGCGCAAACAACACAGAGAAAAGTAACCATGACGACAATCCAAGATTTTGGACTAAGTTCAAAGTTTATATTTTAATTTGCGTCGTTGAAAACACAACTAAAAATAGCATCAACGTTTTTGAGAAAGAGTCAGTGATAGGGGGGGGGCTCAAGGTTTTTGGTGACACGGTATCGGCCTTTTTATGTCCAGTATTTTAAGAAAAAAACGTACGGTATTCCGGTATTTGAAATGCTGCCGGTAACGGTAAATTGCCTAAAAATACTTCGGTATTTCGGTATTTACTCGTAAAACTTCGGTATTTCGGTAACTTTAGAATCTTCCCGAACTGTTTTTTTTCATAAAGAGACTTCCAAAAATTGCCTGGTGCGCTAAACTTTCTTAAATTTTAGAAAACTACACCCATGTTTTCTAAAACAATCAGTTTTTCAAACTTTAGCTCCCCAAACAGTGAAACAGTAGCGTGGGTGACATGGGGTCAGAAACAGCTCCACCTCTAGTCAGTCTAGTGGCAGCTTTTTGTGGTTATAGTCCATCCACTATCCTTTAAAGTACTTTAAAGGTTACATAAAGATTTGTCTATTATTTCGATTCCATTGAAGTAACATTACCAACCATAATTAATAGTTCGTAATTACTGTAATACATTTGGGAATCAAGTATATAGAAGATTTCTTTTGAAAGAAACTCATTACAGTGACACTTTAGGTTTCTGGGGAATTCGTCAATAGGGTTTGAAAAAGGGACCCCTTATGACTCGAATACGTACCCCCCGGAATACATTTTGACTAAGTACCCCCTCCCGCCCCCGGGCGGGCGCGACTGAGGAACGATAATTTGGCCCATTTTTCCAGTGGGAGGGATCCTAGTGGGTCTGTGAGAATCCTTCTCGGACTAGAGTAAAGGACAATGCTTTTGTACGTAATATAATCGTGTAATAAATACTTGTTGTGATTTAATTTTTTGTTGAATGTGGCGGCGTTCTGCCCGCCCGCTGATAGGCGACATAGAGCTCACGCCCATGCCCATAGATATTTTTATCGAAACGGCGCTTGATAGATCAAAAGAGCAACCAAGGCGCTTAAAATTGTTTACTTGGTTGCCGTGAGCCAAAATAGCAAAAACAACAAATACAAATCAGATGCCTAATGAAAAAGATGGATGATTGAATGGTAGTGGTGGAAGTTGGAAGTGGTGAGTAGTGTATAATTATTTTCCTGCTTTATAATCTCATAATCTCAGGAAGCTTTGAGCACCAGTGAAAAAATGATTTATATAACTTTCTGATGAACTTTCTGATAAACAATAAAATTTTATCTCATCAATCAATACCAGTTTTTTATAGACTAAACTTATACTTTTGCTGCTCTCTGCTGCATGAACAGGGGAATTTCAATGTATATAACTACTTTTTACCAAACTAAACTAATCAGCTAATCACACATTTGAAAGGTAGGTTCTTGATAGACCTTTTTTCAAAGAGGCCACCCTGTTGAATAATTATGTAGTCCAGCAGAAAAACAATGATAAAACCATGCATAATTATTACAATATGCATGATACAGTAATTATGCATGGCTCTATCATTGTTTTTATGGCTGGACTACATAATTATTCAACAGGACGTTCTCTTTGAAAAAAGGTCTATTACATCACATCCCAAACCAAATGAAGCATTGTACCGTGAAGTCGGTAACTTGCATCAGTAGTGGAGAGAAGGTTTTGTTGCATCGCCCACAAATGAATGACCTGGATGGTCATTAAAATACAAAGTTAAATCAAAACAAAATGGTAGAGTCGATCTGCGAGCGGATCTGCGTAGTTCATTTGTTTTGAAATTTAGCTGCTTTGATTGGTCAGTTATTTGACGGCTATGCAAGTTTCCCTCCACTGATGCAAGTTACCCGACACGGTACCATTTTAGAGAATCTCATATTTGCCGTGCAAGTAATTTTGGCAAGTTACTCGCCGACAGAATCCCGGGTAAATGAAACAGCATGGTTGGATAATAAAAAATCATGCGAGATCATGCATTTCAAGATGGCGGGAATTCAGATGTTTCTCGATGGGCTGCGCTGGGACGTGTAACCTCAAATTTAATAATGATAATATTAAACATATATGATGCATGACATCACTTATGATTAGGGGATATGTATTTCCCACCTGCAAATTTTGTAAATCAGGTGTATGCAATGACTTCAGGGTAGATAAGAGCTGCAAGCGGAGCTGCATAGTTCATCGTAGTTCATTTGTTTTGAAATTTTGCTGCTTTTACTGGTCAGTCATTTGATGGCTATGCAATTTTCCCTTCATTGATGAAAGTTACCCAACTTCATGGTATGGTATTGACCATGAAATTCCGGTGTCGGTACAGGTCATATCACGGCCCGGTTGTTCAAGTAATAGTGGATTAGTGGCTGATAAGCTTAATTTTTTCCAAAAATCTCTATTAGCGCCGATTAAGACAGGCAACAGAATCCACAGTTGTTAGGAAAAAAATTAGGCTAAAAGTTGTGATTAAATTCCGATTAAATAGACCAAATTTTAATCTTTCTCTGACCCACAATAAAGCTGTTATATATATTATGTTATAAATCATTAAAAGCAGAATCTTGAGTAGATTTTTAATCTTAAGAAGTGATGGCTTAAAAAGAACTTACAAAATCAAATTATGGTTTGTTTGACCTAACCTAACATAAGATTAGCCCTGTATTTGCCTTAATTTAAAGATTAAGAAAAAGCTGGGAAAAACATTACATATATACAGTATTGTCACATCAGAGTAACGAATCTTGATGCTTTTTAGAGAATAAAGAAGAGAGACATTTAATGATGGAATTTTTTTTCTAATTACTTATTTCTACTTTCTACTATTATGTCCTCTAGTTGCTTAAATAAGTTTGCAACCAAAGTGGAAGGCAACCCAAAGGCTCTAAGCTATCTACCCAAAGGAAAGGGAGGGTTTTGGATGAACAACCAGCTGTAAGATCATCAAATTTTCCATCTCATAGTTTTGTTATGGGATTAAAATCAAACTTATATTTTTGCCACCAATATTAAGTAAATCAATTAGTTTTAGGCCATACTCTGCTGTCACCTTAAAAGTAGACCAAGTAGTAAACAGCTAAAAAAGTTCACAGCCTAGATATCAAAGTTCATTCAAAAAATTTTTAGTTTTATCAAAATTTCATTATTTGAACCAGTACTTTGATTGGGATAAATCTGCGCGAAAAATTCCAGAATGTGGAAATCACGAAATTTAGTACTGACAGTACTTGTGAAACACATTTCCATGAAAAATTTAGTACCCACGAAAATATATACAATATCAAAAATAGATATTGCAGTTTGTTTATTCTGAAATTTTAAGATAGAAACATATTTTTAGAAACACACAATGTCTTAGTTATTCATTTGAAGAAAAGATTTATAATAAGGACTTAAAAAAAATGTTTCCTTGGATTTTCATTTCTATTGTAGTTTCCATATTAAAACAACTTATACAAATAAGTAATTCTGTTTTGTTTTTGCTTTTTAAAAGACTTTTTACTAGATCAGATATATGGTACTTTCTTTGATATAACTATATTAAGGGAAAAGATATTCCAAATCATTTATCAAACAGTGCAATTTCAAAAGCAAACTTTTTGCTAGTCTAACTTTTTGCACCTTTTTTCTGCTCTCATATTTCATCTAGTTGCAAATTTTTTGTTGCTATGGTAATATCTTGTTTATTACTTCTCAAATTGGATAGGACAGCGGATACAAAACCATCACTCTGGCTTCACTGTGTACATTTGGGGTAAAATAAAGTGATTTGGCTAGTTTGAATTCTCAAATGGTTAGGGCACTTGGTGTCTCGGTATACTTGTTTTGTTCAAGACTTTTTAATGTACCTTAATATTGAATACACCTGGACCATTTCTTCAAGAAAGGAATCTATTTAGTTTGTATCTGAGTAAAAAACTCCTAAAAAACCTATCCATCTCATTTAAAATTGCATTGAAAATACTGTATCTGATGATCATGTAATTGTTTTTTGGTTTAATTTCAGCTTGCTTGGCCTTGTCTAATGGGGAATTTTATATTCAGAAAATATTTTATTTTTACGGATTTTTTTCTTCATAGAATCACTTAATTTGGAGTGTCCTAAACAGATGCTTTGGATTTAAAATTAGCTTTACTTTTGGGACTTGATAAGGGAATGTAGGGGAATCAAGTCTCCATACGATGCTTTGATTTAACACTTTTATTTGAGTTTGGAATTGGAGATATGTACAGGAATATCTTTTAATAAATTAATCTATCTTTGAAATTATATGAGTGATTTATATATAAAAAGCAGTATGAAAATTTTATTTTTCAATTAATAGAAAGCCCTCTGCCTACCCTATGCTGGTATGGTCAAAAGGAATTTCATTTTAGGATTTGTGCATAATTGATATTCTAGTTCCAATAGAATCGTTCTTATTGCTTTACTGGTCAAAATCTGGTCTTTATTATAATCTTGTTCTTTTCAAATATTAAAGCGAATCTTTTGTTTTAAGAGGTTTTTCTATCGAAATAAAGTTTGAGAAAGAGCTTAATTTTAGAGGAATCTATCCGAAAAGAGTGTTTCTGAACTTCTAAACAAACACTATATTAGAACCTTGGCTGAATAGGATCATTATTTTCAATTCAAGTAGACTATTTCATTTAAGGTATTTAAACTCACGAAAGTTTGCTATTACTTTTATCATAAAGCATGAAATTCTCATGTAGTAAAAAGTCAAGTAGTCTATGAACAGCTTTTGGTACACAAGGAAAGTTGCAAAATAAACTCAAAGTTTTTTTGACAAAACACTCCTTCATTAATTTGAGTGCCTTAATGGCATCAGTTCAAGGACTACTAGAATCGTTTAAAGACAACATGGGAAAGTTTGACGATATGTAGCGAGGGTACTTGAAAGTCTAGGTTCTATTTGTACTTTAGATATAAAATACTAATGACTGAACATTCTACTTTTCATTTTTGCTTCTTTTATAATTTTAGAAGTAAAATAATGCAGAAATCAAAGATATCAAATTCGAAAAACTTAACATAAAATGGGTTGTGGCTCCTCAAAAGTTGCTGTTAGTACAGTACTCGTAAATGGCACACAGGATGGCGCCATACTTAAAGATGCTAACGGAAATATCACACAATCAAAACCTATTGGTTCTAATGAAAAAGAGAGACTTGGCTCTCAGCTAGGATCAAGTAATCGATTAGGTCCTGTTGAAAGTCTTGGTATTTTTCGAAAACGCAAGAAGAATTTGTATCAATCTCTGGATGTCTTTGAACAAATCGATCAACGTTCTGTCACGGTTGGTTTCTTTCGGCTTTCCATTCTAGAACGATTGAATTTTCATAAAAACGCCCTGTTCAGTTTTGCTACCTTAAGGGATCTTATTTTGGCGGGAACTAATTTTGGCGAATTTGGCGAATTTAGACAAAATTCGCCAAATTTAGTTCCCGCCAAAATTAAATATTTTGCTCACTCGCCAAAATAAGTTCCCGCCAAAATTAGATTTTTTGTTTCCTTGCCTAAATAACCCCTGAAATTCATCAAAATTGCTCAAAATAAGGCAATATAGAACAGATTTACGCTGTCATTCGCCAAAATTAGTTCCCGCCAAAATTTAAAAAATTCACTATTCGCCAAAATTAGTTCTCGCCAAAATTAAAATGTTTTAAGATTTTCGCTGCTCGCCAAAATTAGTTCCGGCCAAAATAAGTTCCCTTAAAGTATATATTTTTTAGGAAATGTTTTATTCGTGTAAAAATCTGCTTGGAGAATCACAACAAATGTGCTTATAAGCACGCAAGCACGTCTTAGATACCTTTAACCACCACGGACTTATTCATTTTTTTCTATGTTCAACTCTGTAACCATTGAGCAATCCAATCTAATAGCGCACCGCAACGCATACGTCATAATTATTACTTTTCACTTTTTTTGACATTTGTACGAGTTGCAATCCCACAATTCAACGCGGCTCAATTAAAGATACGTGCAAGCTGTTATATATCTTTTGTCAAACGATGCAATTAACGTGCAAAAGAGGTTAGCGCAAAGGTTGATGGGATTGGAACTCGTACAAACACATCGAGAGTAATGATTATGTCAAAAATAAAATCTATTTTTAGATTCAGCACGGTGCGCTATTTAAAGTCGGCATTCAGCAGTGTTGACCCAAAAACCGACTTAAGTATGAGTAGAGTCATCATCAATTCTCTCGAAAACCGAAAATAAATTGCCCAAAAAGTCAATCATCTCTTAATGTGTATAGTAGGAGAAAGCGACAAGCAACCATCCATATAGCCTTAATAAATAAAATTCCGACCTAAAACTCAGACAGAGATCGAAAAAGTTTTGCCGGCCTTCACGTACGTGTCGACGCACTTTTATTGATTTACACATCATTTCTGTGTCTAGCTATGCAATCACTGGTTTATTGGCGCTACTACTGCTAAAATATTTTTGATTTATTTGGTTTGTGCTTTATTGTAGGTGCCATCTACTGTTTCAAGGACTGCTCAATCTTTAGTTCAATATTTGACTGAACCTTACGAAGCACCCCTATTCAAACTACGTGCAATCTGGATATGGGTCACTCATAATATCTCCTATGACGTCAATTCTTTTTTCAATCCAAGTGAAAAGAAAAGCTCCCAGTTAGATGCATCGGACGTGCTATCAAGCGGAAAAGCTATTTGCTCAGGTTATGCTAATCTGATAAATGTTTTAGCAGAGTAAGTTGCTTTTATTTTGTTTTGTTAATTGTACCTTTTGGTTGTGTTTCATAATGAGTATCAACAAAAAGCTTCCTTTTGGTTTCTGAAATTCTGCCCCTCTGCAACAATAGTACCGTGGTTACGCCCCAATAATTTTTTTAAGGATAAGTTTTTTCCTCATTTTGTCATTTAAAGACTTTTTAATATGTGCTGTTTTTTAGTCAATTGTTGCTTTTTGAGTGTATTTTACTATTATAGGGAATAAGGGGCTGTAAATTTGTAGTTTGGTTGAACTATTATGAAAAAACATTTAAGTAGGAGATCCGCCTCTAGACGTCGGCTAAATTTTATTGTTTTGACACCCCTGTCTCAAAGAACTTACTAATTTTTCAGTTGTTTTAACTTTTAACGTGAATAATAATGCTTTTTCATTAAATTTCCTTTTTTAATGAATTGGGGTTTTCAAAAAAATGTCATTCCAGTGAGAATAAGAACCCAGTGTACTTCCCAAAGATGTTGAAAATATAATTATCTCACCGAAAACAAGTGTTTGGTCGAATTTTCCTCTGGTGTAATAAAGGTAAAAAATTGGTTTCTATTATTTTACAGATCAGCTGGAATTAAAACTGAGCGCGTGGATGGTTGGTCTAAAGGCTACAATTATCAATATGGTCAAAAGTTTGGAGACATGAGTCCGAATCATGCATGGAATGTCGTAAAACTGAACAATGATTGGTGGCTGCTAGATTCAACATGGGGCGCTGGCTACGTAGACAAAGAGAAGAATTTCGTACGACAGTATAGTGAACATTATTTTTTAACGGATCCTAAACAATTCATTTTCGATCATTGTCCGACAGACATGCATTGGCAACTGTTGGAAGAAATGATTGCCGTTGAACGGTTCGAAAATTACGCTCGAGTTACGAAACATTTCTTTCGCCTCAAAATGAAATTATTTTCACATCAAAACGGAATTGTTGTATGCGAAACTGGCCGTTTACATCTTAAGTTCCGTATTGATAAAGATATTCCGATAAAATGTACCGGAAAATTATCGGAAGTTGACGGAGATGTGGATACGGATCAATACATTCATGTTTATTCGACAGAAAAGACGCTTCACGTTTTAGTCGATGTTCCTCGCGTTGGACAATTTGATTTGAAAATATTCGCACGAGAACTGAACTCAGAGCAGAGCAATTTGAATTTAGTATGCAGGTACGCGATCACGTGTACTAATAAATTGGGACCGAGCTCAAGTTTTCCTAGACAATTCAAAAGATGGAGTCCAGGCTTTTATTTACATTCTCCAACTGATGGTGTTTTGTATAACGGTGAAACGTACAAGTTCCGAATTAGTTTACCGAATGTTACGGAAATGGCAGTATGTTTGGGTAAGAAGTATTTCTGCTATATCGGCCTTTTCATCACTTACATCACGGATAACATCTGTCTCATCTTCAAACAGTGTCCAATCTTTCATTAATGAAAAGAATGTACCTCCTAGAAACTTTGATGGTTGTCATAGCATTGACAAACGCAGCCCTTTATTTAGAAAAGAAAATTTCAATCGACCTTTCGGAAATTGAAAAAACCAGCGATGTGAAATAAATTTATGGCAATCTTGCTTCTAGCGCCAGATTAGGAGTGGTTCTGTCCTGAATTTTGAGTTGGTCAAAATTCATGGCAAAGAACTAAAATCCTCGACATTTTAATTTCGGGAAAACCGATCAAAGAATACCTTAGAGTGTGTTTTATAATATACATGCCATTATTTTATTTCGTTTGCATTTATTTTCTTGACAGGTGGAAAGAATTCTACATGGGAACGCATTCCAAACAGTCGAGGTGCATTATGGGAAGGTGAAATCACGCTTCCTGATTGGGTGGAACGAGTGAACGTGGTGGCACGTTTTGAAGAAAAAACTCCTTTCTCCAGTCTTTTGGAATACAAAGTCGCTGAAAAGGATTGGGCTATTGAAAATTGTGAAAATGAACATTCATAATATTCGTGATATTCATTTCGTAATGTTTTCTACGGAATCACACCGGCAAATTTTAAACAATTTTTCTCTAGATTGAATTACCACTACAGGAAAAAACCGAGGTTTTACCGTAGAAAATATTACGCCATGATTACACCCCTTTCTCACAGACCCGGTAGCATTTTTTCAGCCAGTGGGGATAAAAATAACGGACTAAAACTCGATGGGGATTGATATTTCCATATTTTTTATGGCTGAGGATTTCAATTCTTTTGTTTCTAAGTCAGAAAATTCAGTGGGAATGGGAGAAATAGTAAATATTTTATTCTTTTCGGTGAGGACAAAAATTGGAGGATAATTTTCCACCGGGGGCGATATTTTGGCCAATTTTTTCAGTGGGAAGGGGTCCCAGTGGGTCAGTGAGAAAGGGGTGTATATAATGTATCATACAAATTACGAATTTTGAGATGTTTTTTTTATCATTCGTTAATAAGGAAGTCTCTTATGTTTGTTAACAAGGAAAGCTACCCCAAGGAACCGATCTCCACGCAAATTTCTATTTTTGAATATACTTTAATCTGCAAAATATTCCGGCAAAATTTGCCCCGAAGATGTCTCAGAAGAAAACCGAAGATCAGCTTTTTCTATATTATGATTTTCCGCAGTCTATAAATAATTTCATTTACAGCATTTCTACATAAAAATGATGTGAAAATCTTTCTAAAACTAAGTTGATACATTATTGATTTTTTTAAAGGGTCTGGTTATGCATCAGTATACTGAAGTGATTTTATATTTTTAAAATAGTTTTAAGTTTGTTTAGATATTAATTGGTTTTAAATTCTTGATTGTTGAGCTATTTATTTTTTTTTAATTCGAACAATGTAAATAGTTAATTTAGATGCTATTTTTATACATCAAAAGATCAAAGCATAATTGGGAAAGCGAAAACTCAAACTGGTATGATTAATCCAAAAAATATCGAAAATATTTTAAATTAATTTCAAAAAAATTTTGAATCGGAATTTGTATAATTGACACATTCTTCAAATTCTTGCAGTAAATGTTACTCCCAATCCAGCGTTTTTATGAAAACCACACAGACTACGCAACTTATGTAGGGATTAAGTGGCTTTAATAGGAGATCCGCCTCTCGGCTTCGAAAAAATAAATTAATTTCAAAAAAATTTCGAATCGGAATTGGTATATAATGTTATACAATTCTAAAATTTCCTATTGAAAAATACTCTTCCGAATTCAATCAAATTGCCACATTATGAATTGAGACATGGTCAATAATGATAACTTAGAGTCTACAAAATTTCCAGATAGCCTAAAATTCAGAAAAATTCTCAGCAAAGGCCTCAAAAGAGTATGTTATGTTTTTTACTTTTCTCCACATTGATGGCTTCAATAAAGTAAATCTTAAGGGAACTTATTTTGGCGGGAACTAATTTTGGCGAATTTGGCGAATTTAGACGAAATTCGCCAAATTTAGTTCCCGCCAAAATTAAATATTTTACGCACTTGCCAAAATAAGTTCCCGCCAAAATTAAGTTTTTTGTTTCCTTGCCTAAGTAACCCCTGAAATTCATCAAAATTGCTCAAAATAAAATAGAACAGATTTACGCTGTCATTCGCCAAAATTAGTTCCCGCCAAAATTAAAAAATCCACTATTCGCCAAAATTAGTTCCCGCCAAAATGTAGTAAGGTTATATCACTTGCAAACGTTCACATTTACTTTACTCGTTCTGCGTATTTTAAACCATAATATTCACTTCATTGAAGTCGGGTCCTGAATTAAACACTTTCTACAACCGCATTGAATCTAAAAATCTACAAATCGGCCTGAATCAGCACAAAATTTATCGTTTGTTCGAATTCCATCATTCTTTGCGTTAATACACAGGTTGCAAAATTAAAGTCTGAAGACAAATCACGCTTTTACTCGAAATTTTTATGTGCTTGTTACATGACATTTATTTCTGATTGGTTCAAATTTATTGACACTAATAAAGTTATCAGCGGTAAGTTGTAACATGGGAATAAAATCACGTCTACTTTTTCGAGTAAGTTTTGACTGCATTGATATAATTTTGCAATTCGTGTATTGCTCTTGGATGTCAGTTACTCACAGTAACAACTTTTAAGCTTCGAAATCAACACTGGGTTTGAAAATCGTTCAAATTTCAGCGCTATTTCATCAAATATCAGCAAACAGTATCAGGTTTCATTATTATTCATTTCATTCAAACATTCATCAATCAAAGTCAATGCTTCCAAACCACCCAGTGGTATACTAATATCTTTTGAACGTGGTATCTCCGTATCTCGTGGATTAATACGTACTAAATAACTGTTCTGATTCATAGAACTCGATCGTTCGCTCTGGTATCGTATAGTTGGGACAGCGAGTCCAGCGCCAATCTCGATGACCACAAGTGATTCGGATGGCATTATACGGTATTGCCACTCAGAAAATCGCTTGAATTGTTGTTCAGTGCGTTCATCAACCCAGAAATGATCGTTAAACATCAAGACGTTTGGTCTGCTTAGTGTTTGTTGTCCAGGATCTGCATCTGAAATAACAAATTTTAGGTGATCAAAAAACTTTCACTATTAACTACTTTTTTCTATGTTCTGGTTCAAAGTTTTCTAAGTCAATATTTAATCGATGTCTAAGTTTTTGCTCGTGCAATGGGCCGTTTATTCAAATTTATCAAAATGGTTTAAATACCTCAGTTGTCAGATTCTTCGCAGCTTTATTACTATAGAAAAGTTTTTACTTTATTAATAACTATCAATAAAGTTATTCTTTACTTAACTCAAAGAATAAGATAATTGGGGGCAAAGCGAGCTCGAAAAACTTGACAGAAAAAACACAGACCAAACAGTTACATCAATATGCCAAAAACATTTTGTTCAACCCCCTTCACTTCAAGATAGGCCACCATAGAATGAACTTCCTTTTATAGGACGAACCATATAAAATGTTTTTGGCATATTGATGTAACTGCCAAAAAGCAGTAAAGGCCGGCGCAAATGAATCCAACATTTGATCCAGCATTATTGTTGGATCAAATGTTGGATTCATTTGCGCCGGCCTTAATAATAGCTTGAGCCAAAACAAGACAAACACACGATCTTAATAGCAAAGATAATGCTTACATAGTGTATAGAGAGGTCTGAACCTCCAATTCATCTTACAGTGACAACCTAGTAACCATTCAAAAAGTGTCAAATTTTCAGTTTGACCTTCCCTAAAAGCCAAGCCCCCATTTTATTTGTGATTTTTCAAGGCTTCCGGTTAAAATTCATGATTTTCAAGGTCCCTTGGCCTGTGGTTAAAAAGACGTGGGTGTTTAAAAAGAAAGGCAAATACATATATTGTCTATAGGTGCGAAAAAAGGACTGGGACGGTTTTAGTGGGATAAAGCGGATAAAAAAATGCCTGCGCGGAAATTGGCGGCTACGATCGAAAAGGTGTATTTTTTTAAATTTTTGAGAAAAATCCATTCTCTATCAATAAATTTAATATCTCAATGGCTAAAGATTTCATTCCTTAGCTAAAGTAATACGTACCTGGAGGACCAGTCGGTAGTGGGGAAACAGCATTAAATGTTTCAGTGTCTATTTCCAATGAGAAATCTTTAGGGCAGGGCCATATACTACCACTTCCTTCCAAGTTTTGAAAATAGGAAAGACTTCCATGGCATTCGACAATTTCGTTTTCGTCAAATCCAGAAATTTGAAATTGGTTATCAACATTACTGGTCATCACAAAATGTCCTTTTTTACGATTCTTGCACCATTTCTGGAGAATCCTGAAGCCATTGTGTGGAACTGTTTTTTGGTATAACATGATACGGTGACCAAAGAAACCCCATGCAAATTTTGGATCTGTCTTAAACCAGTGAGGGGTACTCTGTAAATAAAAAATAACTTTTCACAATCTAGTTAGAATGTCTCTAGTCAGGGTTGCTACAGGTTCGTCAAGTTCAAAATTCTAGACTTTTAGTCTCAAAAGCCATGTTTTTCCAGATGTTTTTACCTCTGCGAGCAGAAATTTTTGCGAATTTCAAATGCCAGGATAAAAGTTTCCTCGGGAAGTTTACTAGACTTCATTCAGGACTATTTCCTTCAAATTCCATATTTTTTCAGACATGAATGACAATTCCAGACTTTTCTAGACCGGTGCGCTTATTCCAGATATTCCAAGACTTTAACCTAATTCCAGACATTTCTGGCAGACGTAGCAACCCTGCTAGTGTCTAGGCTGTTATGATGCATCATGCATGAAAACTATTTTTAGGACCATTAGAAGCAGTTAGAAGACAGAATCATCACTGTCAACCACCGAATACTCAATTTTTAAAAACAAAAGAATTGTAACGAAATACCCTTACTATGTACCTTTTATCATTTGCTAGACGTGATGACATGTTGGATAATTAAAAACTCTAGCATTAGAACAACAATAAGAAAATTTAGTGCAGGCTTATAAAGATTATGCAATTATGTGTGATTTTTTAGTGCTGGAGTTTTTAATTAACCAACTTGCATGACATTTTGTATCTAGCAAAAGGTCTATGCTATAATAATCAGTCAGGGAAATCCTTCAATTGCGGTAGTAATTTTTTACTGTTGGGGTATAAACGTCACTTTAACATTTTTCATATGGCGACAATCAGAAATATCTTCGTTTCGCGTCGCCCGACCAACTCTCGAAAATTGAGTAGAATAGAGTCGGCGAGTCGGTAAATTTGTCAGACTTTTTATGTCAATGACCTTTCCTTCGTTCAAAAAATTTATTATTGCCGACTTTTTGCAAGTGATTTCTAGCGCATTCGCAGCATTTTGACTTTGTTTATCATTACATGTGCCATTTTGACCGAGCGACTGACCGACCATAACCGACTGACCAACCGACCAATTGACCAAGGACACGAAATGAAGATATTTGTGATTGCAGTCTATTGTAGAATAACCACAAATGAAAATTTGCAGTATATCGCAATACACCGTTTAGTAGTGTCGACTGCGCATGCGTCCAAACAATTTTCCATTGTTTTGATTTTAGTGATCGCGGGAAACTACGGGGGAGAGCGTAAAAAAATGGTAGGTAAAAATTTGGTTTTCATAAGGAAACCCAGCAGAAAAACGGTAGGTAAAGAACTCCTTTTAATCATAACTTCTTTTCCTCTAGATGAATTTTTGTGAAATTTTCAGGAGAGATCCATAAGATTATCATTGATATCATGTTCAAATATATAAATCATTCTTTTTGAAGGAAAGAAAAAATTGACAATGTTTACATTCCTCTAACAGTGTAGACCTAAAGCTCTAAAACAGCATCTAATAACATGAAAACCAGAATATGATTCTTCAATGGGAATCAAAACTATAAAGTGCACTTACAAACATCAATTTGTCAGATCTAACAAAATTAATAACCGCACTGTCATCATTGACAATAAAACAAACGATTTTCTGTCAAGAGCCTTGTAAACATTCCAACAACTTCCATCGATATGATCTATCACAGCTCAGTCTACCATTTTTAGCGCGGTCCGAGGATTGAGCACTGACCTTTATATACCCTGGACAAAGCTTCTCAATCCCAGCAAAGCAAAATCTTTGATCAAAGTTTTTTGAAAATTGGTACCCTAATGTCGGCACTACTCGATAACGGTGTAAATGCATCGAGAGCGCTAGGTCTACTTTCCCCCAAATTCTTTTGATGATGTAGCGGCGTTAGATGTTAATTTTTAGCACTGCAATTTTTTTTTGAACTCTTTTTTTTTTTGAACTCTAACTTAAAAACGTATTGGCTTCTCCTTGGGTACCAATTCTAAAAAAACTCCAATCAAAGATGGCAGGTATTGCTTGGTCCAGGGTTATATAAAGGTCAGTGGGATTGAGCCGAGAATGCTTCGCAAACTCCTGCGCGGGTGAAAAACTTCAATCTGTCAATCATTTTCTCAAGCGAAGAGTACGCAAAGCGATTCTAGCTTTACGATAGTGCCGCGGGTCATCAATGGATAGTATTCAATTATCATTATCCCTTTATTTTCATTCCTAGAACTTTTGCAAAAAAAAGGAAAAATAGAAAAGTTGTATTTTTTACTGCTCTATTCACATACTGAATTTGAAAGATCTTCTATGTGGCGTTTTTTTGCAAACTTCAAAAAACTGATTTTTGTCCCGCCTTTGCGGGACTTTGGCTTAAGTGCTTGAGTGCAGCATAGGGTACAAAGTCAAAACATGCGCTTCCCATAATTTTTGGGTGAAGAGTTAGGTCTATAGACCTTTTTTCAAAGAGGACGTCCTGTTGAATAATTATGTAGTCCAGCCATAAAAACAATAATAGAGCCATGCATAATTACTGTATCATGCATATTGTAATAATTATGCATGGTTTTATCATTGTTTTTCTGCTGGACTACATAATTATTCAACAGGGTGGCCTCTTTGAAAAAAGGTCTATACTGTCTAACATTCCACAGTACTAAAGTGCACATTTTTACCTACCGTATTCACGGTGGAACATGGTGGAGGAGGCAAGACTCCTAAACGGTGTATTGAGGGATTTCCCTGACTGCCTGACTGATAATGATATGGTCTTTTAATAACTGGTTAAATAACCCTCATGATTGCCTACCTACTAAACTGATTAAACGGCTGTCAAAAAAATTTCTAGAAAAAAACTTCTGAACTCAAACACATTTTATTCTAATCATCGTCTTTAAAAAAACTTACCATACTGGGGAGAGAAAGCCCTCTCTTTTTTAAAGGTGGATAGGCTTTCCAAAGGCCTTCATCTCCTCGAAAATCAGGCAAGCCTGAATCAACTCCCATACCAGCGCCAGAAGTTATAAGCAAAGCATGAGCTTTTTGAATGACTTCAGCTGCTCTTTGAATGTCTTTTCTCATTGTGGTCTAAAATCTTTTATAATTTTTGATAGCTGAAAAATAAAAAAAATGAAAATGAAAGTAAAAGCATGGCGAAGAAAGCAGCCATTTTGTGTTTTTTGATTTTCCTAGGAAAATATATATATTTGCCAGGACCACGGTTGACTGGCTAACACGAGCTAGCAAAAAAAATGATATTTTTTTTTAACAAACAAATAATCCTATCATAGGCGAAATATATATATTATATTCTAATTGAAGGCTGAGCTCACTTCCGAAGCATCAGTGTCATTTGAGCATGAAGAGACAATATAATTGTCTCGATACCATGGGTGTCTGGTTCCTCGGACACAGTATACCAGCGATTTCATGAGCGAGAGGTTGATCTTTCTCTTAACCCACGACGAAACAAGGCTGACATTAGTTTTTCTTTTGTCAGCGAGAAGTTCAACAAGTCTTTTTATGACCATGCTGCATTCTCTTGCCATCCCACCAAAAGCACTGAATACCATGGGACTAAACGACCCATGCTCCACTCTCAATACTCGTTCATTATACTGCCTTTTCTTTTCACGTTCGTTGATCTCGTAACACTTTTTGATTTCCAAGTCAGCATACCTCCGGGCTGTTGGGTTAAAAACCCTTATGTCAAAAAATGCCCTTTGGTGAGTGACCCAGAAATTGCGAGCGGAGACGTCCAGACGAGCTTCGGGTGTGACATTAGCGGTCGTCTCACGAAATCGTTCACCAGTCAGTTCACTTAATGGTGGTTCAACTTTTACGTCGTTGCACACTTCAGTCATCAACTTAGCAGTGACATCGCGGAGAGTATTGTGACGTTGGGTTTTTTGATTTCCGAGAAAAAAGTATCGTTCCGTAAAATAATTTACAGAATAAACATAATCATTCTGCAAAATACAAGCGTAAAATCAAAACAAAACAAAACAGGAAGATTTTGAACAAAAACGAAAGTGTTTCTGTTTTCCAAGTTTTTTTGCTCGCAAACGACACGTTGTGTTCAGTCCATAAACATTTTTATTTTGTGATCATTTTGAAATTTAATCATACTCATTTGATCACTCGAAGTGTGTAGACTCAAATCTTGTTTTGATTTTGTTATAGCTACACACAAATCTGTGTAAAAAGAGCTAAAAAGATGAGACAATTAAAAGGAAAAGTCAGCAAAGAAAATGGAAAAATGAAAAGAGATCGAAAGAAGTCATTCAAAGAAGGACAAAATAAAGCTTTGACTGTCGCTGTTCCAGTTCTTTTGGGAATCGTTCTTATGATCATTGTTTTTGTGGTGATGAAAACAAACAGCAAGGCAAAGATGGGAGTGTAGAACAAATTGAAAGAACTTTATTAATGGGAACTGTTAGCATAACGAAAACAAACAAACACATCAACATACACAGAGAAAGTTTTATTTATCATATTTTATCTTCTTCACCTATACCTTATACATATAATTCTTTGTAAAGAAAAACTGAAAATTTTAAAATACTTTCGAATTTATCAGTGAAAATTTATGATCTTTGTGAAATAATCTTTTTGTGATAAATCATTATGCTGCCTCCTTTCTATACATATCTTGTAACATCAGTTTAGTCTACGATATTTCAACTAGAATTTAAAGCATTTTTAGTCTGATTTTTACAGGGAAAGAACAAATATATAATTTTAAGCTTGTTTAAAAGCTACAAATCATAACGAAACAATTTTAATTTTTCATTTTTTTTCAGTACGAAAAAGTGCACACAAAACGAAACTTAGATAATCGGTTCATTAGAAGGAAGTTCATTAATAAAAAAAGTTAGCATTGCAATTACACTTAATCGATCCGATCACTTCCTTGTGTCCCTCATTAAATATAATATAACGATTGACAATCAATCCATTTAATGTGAGTAGGATGAACGCAATCTTTCTTTTGACAACATTGATTGACAACAAACAAACGAGTGAATACAAAACCATCTGTGCAAAAATAGCCATTTCCCACTGTTAGAGCCCATAAACTTGTTTGAATTTGACTTTAAGCTAAGAGAGGTTACATTTCAACAAAATAACAACATCTCAATAAAAGAATTATTTTTGAAGGTCTTTGTTTGAATTTCATCCGTGATTTTTAAAAACTACCAACTCATAAATACAAAATAAAAATTTGTAAAATTAACTAAATCATAAATTCCTAATAATACTAATATCATCAAAATTTTTTAAGTTTTAAATTCATAAGAATCTCCAAACGTTTTTTAAGGATAATTTGACAAAGATTTAAACTGGTAATTTAGAAATATACAAAAAGAATCTTCGGAAATTCATCAAAAATTACTATCATGCTAAGTACAAAAAAACTATGTAAGTGACTCGTAAAGTGCAGTTTGACTCAAAATTATCCTGAACAAGTGGTGTATTCTACTCAATTTAAAATCAAAATCTTTTTTAAATAAGCGTCGATATTTACATGAGTATGTTTTAAAAAATAATATGTGAACAAAGTAAATTTGCATACATTTATTTATAAGAACGTCGTAACTTTTCTTAACTTTTTGAGTTTTACGCCTAAAATTGTTCTTAGCCTGTTCTTATTTTCACAATTTTTAAGAGTATTTTTTGTGCTATTTGTTAAGAAATAGGGTGCTTTGGAGTCAGCAAAGCCTTTAAATGTTCTTAACTTGTTCTTAATATTTTAGCCATCGAAGCCTCATATTCTTATATAATTTGTTAAAAAACAAAAAAAAGTGTAAGGCACCAATAAAATTCCTGAATTTACTGATGGACTTGCTCCATAATCAGACTCCTATTTCCAGATCTTTTTTCCCCTTACAGTGAAAAGTTTCTTCTCATAGAACCATCAAAATGTAGTTTTAGAGAACACAAAAAACAACTTTGATAGTCACCTTGATAGCCCCTATTTATTGGACCTCTACTCTCAAGTACTATTCAATTTCAGTATCTATTTCAAAACAAATCAAGGTAGAAAATACGAGGAGCCATGATTACCTCAATTTAATGTAATGGTGTAAGCAACTGTAATTCTCTTATTACAGAATCCAGATATCATCCCCATTCCAAATGCTCATAATAAATACATCGGAAATTCATCAACAGCATACCACACCATCACGTATCCGGGGGGGGGGGGGGTACGGGGGGGGGGGTACTGAGGATCGAAAAATGGACCCTACATGGGACTAGTTTTTTCAATAATTTTCTCCAAATTTTCCAAAAAAGGTACCCTACTAATTTTTCTATTTTGGTGTTTTTGCGACCCTACCTGGGACTCGTGGAGGTTAAAAAAGGTACCCTGACCAGCGGCGCATCCCCGTAACCCATTTTTCCCTAGTACCCCCCGGGCACGTAGCACACGTTCTCTGCTTCAAATACCATCAACAAAGGATTTTTTTCTTAAAAACTTTCATCATCATCATCGAAATCTTCAAGTGTGAACTTGGTGACAGCCGTGCTTTGTTGTTGTTGTTGTCTTGATGGACCTGCCGTAGATGCACCATAGGGCGTTGACGAAGAAGAGGGTGCTGGTGGCTTGCTTGTTGAAGGGCGGTAAGATCCTATTTAGAGAGAGCGCAATCTTAAGTAGTCAAAAGAAAAGAACTTATCCATTGACATATTTTTTACAAAAAAATGTTTTCGACTGTGTCTCCCGAGTTATAGCCTAGCATTATTTAACACCTCTCAACCTCGATCCCTGCGTATTATTAGCTTTTTGATGATTACTGATAGCGCTAAATAATATTCTCTAGCGTCCATAAGTAACGTAAATAAAGTCTGAGATACACGGGGACGAGGTTGAAAAACTCTATTACAGATTTCAAACGAGTCCAGTCTAACTGAGTTATGTATTGAAACTAAAAATCATATTGACTGATATTTACTCTGAAACTAAAATATTTTATTACCTTTGTTTTGTGAATTGTCTTGATTCTCCCTAAAAAGAAAAATATTCGTAATCAATGAGTGAGGAGGGATGAACTTTCGAACTATCAGAATGGCTGTTTTCGACAAAATAATTGATTTTTTACCAGAAAACAAATTCAGCATTTAACTTACACTTCTACCTTGTGGATGAAGTCTTGGACTAAGTTTCATCCTATCACTAAGATCTTAGTGATTTCATTGGGCAAAAGACATCACATGGAGGTGGGGGGGGGGGCACTCGTTCTGAAAACGACCATTCGGCCCAAAAATTGACTTTCAAAATCGGACCGTTACAGTGCAGAAATAAGCTACGAAATTTGACACCCTTACAGTGCATCATTCTCTTCATCAGACCTTTTCAATGGACCACCTCCCTTTCAAAAAGGTAATTTTTGAGACATAAAGATGGGAAATATGTACAAGATCGCGATTTATTAATTTAGTTTAATTTCCTTCCAATGTTGAAATGATCACGGACAGCTGATCCAGCATCCTCCTCAGTCGGTCAGAGTCTAAGACACTAGAAAATCTAACCACCTTCAACGTTAAAACCAAACCTCGACAATACCATGCCATGCCAACGACTATAAACTTTTGATTTGACGTCAAATAGTAAAACAATCAATACTTGACGTCAATTAGAAATTTTAACCAATAAAATTCTATCAAACAACACTTCGTAGTTAATTGACGAATCGACAACAAAAAAGTAAGTCACGCGCTAATCTGTTTATCGTTTTGGATCAAATTTTTGGATATTGATTTGGCATCGTTTGGTTATCACCAGATTGAATTCATTTATTGGTATTGGGGTCAGACGAAACTACTTTGGTATTGTTTTTGATTGACGAGAACTCACCGAAGGATTCGGATACATACGAATTTGACCGTCATGGATCGTGACCAGGCTTCGTCCTCCGAAACCGCCTTAAAGGCCAAGGAATCGAGCCAAATACAGGCTCGAACTAACAACTCCGTTTTCAAGCGCAAAGAATCGGAAACTGCACTCACTCCTCGGGAGTCTATGATAATGCAGGCAAGGACTGCAAACATGATACTGAAGAAAAGAGACTCGACTCTCTTACACATGAAGTCGTCAACACAGTTACATGTAAGAGAGTCTACAATATTGCAGCCTAGGGCGTCCACCATTCTCCACCCAAGGGCGTCCACCATCCTTCAAACCAGTGACTCAAGCAACTCCCAACTTTGCTTGAAAGCAAAAGCAAAACGCATTGAACAATATGAAGCCCGCTTGAATGATCAAAAGCAGGTATGGTAATGGGTAGAGATTGTTATTTTTATTTCTACTTAAATCACGAGGCTTACTCAAAGTTTGATTTTATTATTTGGTATTTATCCTTCACCACCACGTGTATCTTTCCTTTAACATTTTTCTATGGTACAGTGTTTATTAAAAGATGGTATCATTTTGGATTTGAATTAAGGTTGTTGTTATTGTAATTGAGTCAATGTCCGACTTCGTTATATTTCTTAAGTACTTCAGATACAACGCAAACTTTAGGCGAGGTAGTTTTATCTCCAGTGCAGAAAAAACAATAATGAAAAGTTAATTCTCTGAGTTTATCAATTTGTTACTCATGGGTTTTTGGTTTTAAATATCCCATTATTCTCTAATTACAGATCATTCTTCAGCAGAGGAGAAAAGTACGCGAGTATGCTGCTAAAATCAAACAAAAGGATGTAAAAATTAATGATTTAACAATCCAAATCAAAGAGAGGAAAGTCGAGTTCGAAAAATACAAGGACGAGAACGAGAATAAAATTAAGGTATGAAGTTTGACGCCTTTTATGACATTTTATATTTTTGAAATTTGAAGTTTCTTTTAACTTTGTTTTAAAATTTTCCAAAATGAAATGACAGCTATTTCAGCACTTCACTTGTATTGTAGACGAGTTTAGGAGGAAAGTTTACGAAAAATATAACTACTCTCGGGTACCTAATAGCCGGGGGGGGGGGGGTTTGGAATAAAAATGTCCTGGGTGGAAAATTTTTGAAAAGGAGGCTAATACAGCATAATTGGGACAAAAAACAGAACTTTTAAAAAACATTTTCCCAAAAATTAATTAGCGGGGGGGGGTTGGAATAAGAATTTCCTGGATGGAAAATTTTCGAAAAATTAATAGCGGGGGGGGGGGGACGGCTATTAGGTACCCGAGAGTAATTAATTTAATCGTTCATTCAAAAACGTTTAGACAACAACACCTCTCGTTTTATGTTTAGGGCTTCGAGACAGAGGTTTCATGCCTAAGAGAGAAGAACGCGGAGTACCGCGACACCTTGCAATTTCAAGGGAAATTTTTAAGAAACTTCCAAAACGAATTAACCGAGGAATTGGCTAATCGTGACACTGAATTGAATAACGTTCGAGATGCTAAAAAGAAAAGTGACAATAAGATTGAGGTAAGGCGCGTTTTACTTGATAAGGAGGTGTGAATATAGAAGAAAACTAACTCCTGAAAAAATTGCATCAGAAAAAATTATGCCGACCTAGTCATAGCCTATCCCTAGCCTACCACACGACTTTTTTTATCACTTTGTGCGAAAAAGAGCCGTGTTCATCTGGTACTGGCAAACCGAATTATTACATACAATCAAGGTCATAATATTTGAGAAAAAAGGGAAATACACCGGGAAGTTTTTGAACCACAAGCGATTTGTAAGTGCTCTAAAGTAGGTTGGAAGGGTAGAGTTTTAACTCTGAGTTTTAAGAGACTTAAGACTTATGAGGACCTTAGGATCTTAGCATTCAAAAGTTCAAAAATAGTCCAATAAGGCTCAGAATATAGCCTGTAAGTCTGCCAACCCCTCCCGAATTGAAATATTCGATGAAATTAAAGAGATAGCCCAAAATCGACTTTCTCGCCGGAACTTTAAATCTTGAAAAACGTTAAAATAACCAAAATTATCAAAATATTATGACCTTGATTGTAGTTTCACAACAGATTTAGCATCAGGTTGAGTGGAATTGACGAATTTTATTATTATTGTTTATAGGAAGTCCAGGCTTTGCTCCAATCAAAAAACGAAAAGATCACTACTTTAAATGACCGTGTCGAGGCTCTGACATCGCTTCTCAAAAAACAAGAGGGCGAAAAAGAAGTAGCTCTCGCAGAGAAAGATGCGGATTTAGAAGCCGCCAACAATAAAATTTGCGAGCTTGAGGTGGAACTGGTGAAAGCGGACGAAAAAGATCTGGTCATTGAGAATCAGGTAAGAGTTACAAAAGAAATATCACTGGCAGTTGTCAAAGTAAGGTTTATTGTCTCAAACCTTAAACAAAATACACATGTTGCAAAATTAATTGAAGACAAATCACGCTTTTACTCGAATAACTCGAATTTGTATGTGCTTGTATGACATTTATTTCTGATTGGTTCGAATTTTTTGACACTAATAAAGTTATCAGCTGTAAGTTGTAAAGTAACGTAACATGGGAATGAAATCACGTGAAATTTTTCGAGTAATCAAATGTTCTGACTGCACTAATATAATTTTGCAACCCGTGTATTATGCGAGACTCTTCAAATCTTTGGTGAATTTTGAGAGGGAAAAGCCTCTTTTTATACTTCACTGAGAAGGAAATCCATCGAGACGGAATGCTTTGTATACTGCACTAGTGTTCAAGAGCGTTAAGCTAGAATATTACTTTTGATAAACTTAATTATGAGAAGTAACTTACTGGAATAAGTAAATCTAGCAAAAAATCATAATTAAATATAAGCAAGTTTTTCAAATTTTATTTTCTAACTTTAGAAAAACGAATTAAAAGCGATGAACGATAAAATAAGCCAATTAGAAATCAACCTGATCAATGTTGATAAGGAGAAGGTAAGTTTGTTACTTTTTAACAAAATCCTTTGGGGGTCGTCGTGAAATGGTCATCAATCTAGCTGGTCGATGAAGAATGCCTTCTCCTCCCGTCTCAGAGTAACCTGCGTTTGCGGTATAAGGTAAACTATATCGCTGGCGACTATTGGCTGTTACAATGTGACCCTAGCTCAAAAGATATCTAAAGAAAGTTAAGACCCACGCTGTTTATGTAAGTTCGGCTCAGTTTTGATAATTTCATTATCGACAGATAATTTTTTTAATCAAAACGCTCCTTCATTTTAGACCTCCCTTGAAGCAACCATTTGCGAACTGGAGGAAGAAAAATCGAAAAAGTCTAAGAAAGGATTTAGATTATTTAGCTGTTTTTCGCTATGTGGACGACGACGTGGCCGAAAAGCAAGCCAGAGCCGTGATGACCCCAAGAACCTAGGAGCTGTTCCTAGCAGCTCTAACGCTACTGACAAAGGCAAGTCAGTCTCTAATGTTGAAGTGGATGCCATTAATGGTAGCTCTAGAAACGCCAAACGAATGGATAAAATCCTAAAAAACGTACAAAGCGATGTCAACACAACTAAAACTGCCGTTCGAAATATCAACACTTTGGCAAAGGCAAGTGCCAATACAAAAGGAGCCCTGGAGCATAACGAATCCAATATTGATATACCTGACGATGTCCCTGACGTGGACAAAGTTATAAAACCAGTTACAGGTATACAAACCGCTATGCTTGATGTTCATGAAATTGGACAATCCGCCCCTAAACACGCCCCGGATACTGAACACGCCCCAGATACTGAACACGTCCCCGGTAAAAATATCATTCCATCAATCATGGTTACCGATGAAGCCGGCAATGTAACTCATTTGTAAGTTGCCACATACTTCTTCTATAAATTTCTTTATTTTTCATAAATATACAAAAAAACTCAAATCAACTTAGTGTTCAAATTCTTTGTTTTTTCCTCTTTGTTTTTTAATATCGAATACTACATGTTTCGTATATTATGGCTTTCAAATTGGGGACCAATGAAATTTACGATGAAGTATGTAGATCCAATTTAGAATTAGAGCCAAAGATTTTGCACACTTAGTGACGTCAAACTGCGATTTTACGATATACAATCACCACTCTTATTCGAAGTTCGAATTATAGAAAGCATTTTAATGGCTTCCCTTTGACGGGGACTTGGAGTTATTTCGAATTATAGAAATTTTCGAATTATAGAAGTCCGAATAAGCGAGAGTCTATTGTAAATAATACCTTCAAAATTCAATAAAAATATTGAAATAATTTAATCCACTCACCTCGTATTGTCATTGGAGGAGAGAGAGAAATCGCTTTCATCGTCTTCATCTTCCATATTTCCACCACCATGGTATTGATTTTGCTGAAAGAGAGAAAGAGAAAATGTTTATCATCTATCTGATGACTCTGACTCTATTCATGATATGCATCATTGTAATGTCTTCTACGGACCCAACAGCTGATTGGTTGAAAGTGACTTATTGACTGATTTTACGTCACTTACAACCAATCAGCTATTCATTGGGTCCGTGATGTAATATCAGAAGACATTACAATGGTGCATATCATGAATTCCTCCATATTTGTAGACCAGCGGCCGAGGCAGTGGATTGTGTCACTTCGTAGGGCACCCCTTAGATCAGGGCAAATTTTTGATATTATGCTCCTAATAGGGTGTAGAATTGACAAAAAAAATTTGCCCTTCGAATCTCCTGCAGTTTTCGAGTGAATCGATTTTTAGTTAATCGATAGAACTTATCAAGGGTCCCCCCTTTACTAACGGTTTTTTCGAAGTCTGAAAATCAAATATCTGAGAATACCAACGGATTCAGCGTGAAAAGTAGATAAAGAAAATGGGGTTATTTGTTAAGTTTCGACCACCTGGTGCCGAGAAATGGCATTTTTAAGTCGAAAAAATCGACGTTTTTGGCGTTTTCCGATGACGTCAGCATTTTCCTATGAGCATTTTCAGAAAGAAAAAATCATCCCCACAACTGGATAGCCCTGAATTAGTAGTATCCCAAAAATGGTATGGTTTGTTAACTTTCGATGTCTAGATCTCGAGATATTTTAGTTTAAAATATTGAAAAATTATCGATATTTTTTGCTGAGTCAGCAGTTTTTCAGCATATTTATCCACCTTAAAAATGAATTATCTCGAGATCTATACATTGAAAGTTGACAAACCATACCATTTTTGGATACTACTAATTCAGGGCTATCCAGTTGTGGGAATGATTTTTTCTGAAAATGCTCATAGGAAAATGCTGACGTCATCGGAAAACGCCAAAAACGTCGATTTTTCGACTTAAAAATGCCATTTCTCGGCACCAGGTGGTCGAAACTTAACAAATAACCCCATTTTCTTTATCTACTTTTCACGCTGAATCCGTTGGTAGTCTCAGATATTTGATTTTCAGACTTCGAAAAAATCGTTAGTAAAGGGGGGACCCTTGATAAGTTCTATCGATTAACTAAAAATCGATTCACTCGAAAACTGCAGGAGATTCGAAGGGCAAATTTTTTTTGTCAATTCTACACCCTATTAGGAGCATAATATCAAAAATTTGCCCTGATCTAAGGGGTGCCCTACGAAAACCATTTTAAAGGCCTTTTTTGAATCTCGGACGCTGGTCTATTGGTATTGAACCAAATAGTAATTCCATGTCTTGTTGAATTACATAACTTAACCGATATTATGGAAGCGTTCAATTTGCTTAAGGTATTGCATCTACCGATTGAAAGTTTATTTACATAATGGCAGAAATTGCGTAACTAAACAAAACCTGAAAAACCAATATAGCAGATAGAGTCCAGGGGGTCAACTGATGTTTGTCCGGGGGTTGGAACAGCTATCCGGGGGTTCAAAAGTCACAATGACCGGCGGGTAAATTTCTAAAAAATGTTATATCCTCCACCCCCAATATTCAATTTATTTCTGGGAAAGCCAAATGACTGACGATTAAAGGGGATAAAGGGAGGAAGCCTGTCACAAGGGCCCGCATAGACCATGTATCTGAAAGATTATTGAACAGAGTGCATATGTCAAACGGTAGTCATCGACACAAGTTCCTGTATGAGCAATAAAAGACTAGTTCTGACTTGAAGCCGTTCTGTTTATAAGCAAATTTCACTCGGGTCAGCCTTTGTTAACAAAAAGGAGATCGAGTGGTCAGCTCCTGATTATATAGGAAGTATCTTTCCAGTTCGAAATAATTCATTGTCATTAGGAATTTTGCCTGCAACATTAGCTTTTTGGCGATAAAAACTTTCATGTACCAGGTCTTATTCGCTGGTCCCGTTTCAAAAAAGTCTCCAAATCCCATCTACTTTCGAACCAATCATATGCGGTCACGCCTCAGTTCCACGAAAGATGCTACGGACCCTAAGGGTTGGCCCCCTACAAAAATGAAGAATTCCTTTTTTTCAACTTACATCGCGAAAGGATACAGATCGTTTAGGTTTGAGTTCATTTTCATCTTTTTCTTGTGTATGGTGAAGATCTACTGCACCGGCTGGCTTTTTGATCGAACCACGGAGTGTCAAACTGGCTTCCAAGTTCTTTGTCAGTTCTTTCACCTGTTCAATGAGACATGAATAAGAAAATGATTTTATAACAAAAAATATGACTTTATTAATTTTTTGGTTATAGGTGAATAAGAATAATCAGCACGTGACCAAAAAAAGAGAATTAAAACAAAAAACTATTGTCTGTAACTAACAAAATCCAAAAGTCATAGGAAGCCCGGAGGTCGAATCTCACAGTGGTTGCGCTGTTCCCGTGTTTGGACTATAACGTAAGTCCTCGAGGACGGCATGAGTTTCGTGTTGAAGACAGCATTTTGACAAATAATATTCAAAAGAGCCCCCTCTCTCAAAAAAGTTTCAAAATCCGGTCTCCTTTCGAGTCCCACGAAAGATGCTACGGATCTGCTAAAGATTGGCCCCCTACTACTACTACTATGGAGACTCGATTGTACAATTAATATTTTTGAACGTTACCTTTTCCCCTTGAGGCGATCTCATTTTTGGACGGTATTCTTCTTCTTCTTGTTGATGATAATACTGCGGTGGTGATTGTGGTTGGTTTTGGTGACGCTGGTGTTCGTCTGTTTCGTCTAAATCGTCATCCCTAGGTAAAAAGAGATCAATCATTCATGTTTCTAATAAGACCACGTTCACACGCTGCAGTTCTGGTTCGCTCCAAAACGAAATGAATCCATTCTATTGGTTGGAAGTGACGTAAAACTTGAATTTAACCAATAGAATGGCTTCATTTCGTTTCGGAGCGAAACGGAACCGTTACGTGCGAGCATGGTCTAAGATCACGTTCAGACGCTACAGTTCCGGTTCGCTCCGAAACGAAATAAAGCCATTTTATTAGTTAGAATCGAGTCTTAAGTCACTTCTAACCAATACAGTAGAACGGCTTCATTTCGTTTCGGATTGAAACGGAACCGTAGTGCGTGAACACGGTCTTGATGTTTTTGATGGTCTTACGTTTGATCGTATTTAGCAGTACGTACTGTTACAGAACGATGGTTAGAAATCAGTGTAAAAACAGCCAAAATGGTTTTAAGAGAAATCATTTCTATCGTATGAAAATTACATTTTAAAAGTCAGAAATTAGTGAAAGCTCTCCCCTGGTGTGTAAAAAAGAAATTCAGTCATGTAAAAAGTAAAATGCAAACACCAGGAAAAATGAAACTAAAAAAAATTTCCGAAAAAAACCTTCAGCCACTTTTTAGAGAATCCTGCCTTCTATATTTATGCAAAAAATCCGAAAAAACTAATGAGCCAATCCCGAGAAAAGCTGGTAACATACGAACGGACGAACATCAGTTAATTTAAAGGATCTCCGTGGTAGGTCCAAAAAGGGAGAAGAAGAAGGCAACTTACTCATCAGTGTCCCATGTACCACTTAAATCCTCTTCTTCTTCGTGAGGTTGTTCATTTGTTTCTTCGTCATTTCTTTGAACGATAGATTCTTCATCACTATCCATCGCTCGTTGGTAACGCAACATGACTCGCTCATTCTCCGTTGATGAAACCTCTTCGAGGTCCTTTGTGTAAATTTTTCTCTGTCTAAAAGAAAGCATACGGACTCAAAATACGGATGAAATTCTTGAATAAATCCCTAAAAACTACTAAGTTTTGTATATCAGAAAAAGCTAATTAAAATTCAGAAACGACACATGTTGAGCTAAAAGTGGCAAACTAACAAAACTAAAAATCAACAAAAATGACAAATCAAAAAAACCCAAAAAGCCAAAAGACCGACAAACCGACAATCTTAAAATTGACAACCGACAAATGAACAAATTTTCAGATTTAGCTTAGAGAAAACCGGTAAGTGAATGTATAGAAAGTTGAGAAATAAATGGAGTACGGATAGATGAGGACCAAAGTCTGGCACCAGGTGGCCATCCTAGAAGCAGTTTCTGAATCTTAGCCAACAAAAAGCTTTGAAAATTTTCAAAAAGACTCCGATCAAATATGATGGATAAAGCTTAGACCATGTTTAGGCGTTACGGCTCCGTTCCGTTCCGTTTCGTTCCGAAACGGTTCCGAAAATGTGTGAGCGTCAAAATTCGAAACGTCAAAAAAGAAGACGTTACAAAGCAAAACAGATTGAAACGATTTCACTCCACTATTTTCATCGGAACGGAACTGTTCCGCTTTCTTGCCCCGAAACGTTTCGAAACCAATATGAACACACTCGATCCGTAACGAAAATCATACTGGAGCGAAACGGAACAGTAACGAGTGAACATGGTCTTAGTCCAGTGCCCAAGACTTACTTCTTATCTGCAGGGGGAGGACTGGTCTCATCACTATCACTACCCTCAAACGATTCATCATCATCGAAAGTGGAAGAATGTCTGTCTTGTTTGATTTCTTCTCGTATTGGCGATTTCTTCACTGCTTGAACCAACCCTAATGATTTTGACACATTTAAAAAGGTCTGTTTTGAACGGTTCTAGGTCTTTAATCTGAAGCAAGGTTTTCAAAACATTTTAATGCAACGTAGACTAATATTTTGTTAAACACATTGATTTAGGGATGCCTTTCAAAATTTTAGCGTAACCTAAAATGAAGATAATCAGTCTATTATATTTGAGATCTTCAAGATTTTGTATGGCAATAGCGAATCTGAGAAAAAATTTCTTAGACGAAGCTTTGTTGGTAAATGTTCTTTTGGGTTAAGATTAATCTTTTTTTCTGCGAAATGCCAAGATTTTTCTGAGAAAAGAGCTATTTGCAAAAATACACACTTGAGGTCTTAGATATTCGATTCGATGAAAATATTCAGAAAAACTCATGCCGTCAAAAGGTCAGTATTTTAAGACGTGAAAGTCGAGAAAAAACCTTTTATGGCTCCTGCAGCTTGCTTGAACCTCTTGCCAGCTTTTTTGCCTTTTTTCTTGGCCCATTCTTGGAAGGTGAAATCGTCCACGGCGTCCTTCAATTTTTGTCGATAGTGAGTGAAACCAGGGAATGTTTTGTTTTTCATCTCCTGTTCTTTTACTAAGTGAGCTAATTTCTTTTTGTAAACTTGATGCGCCATTCTTCGCTCGTCCTTCAAGAAAATGTGATATTTGTCGTGTAACGGTCAAAAACTACCGGGGGAGGTACCTAGGTAAGTGAAAGGTACAAGTATTGGCAGCCCTTAAAATTTCCTTTTTTGGAACCTGGAAATTTGGAAAGGGAAAACTTTGAAAGGTCGAAATTTGGAAAAAATAATCCCAATAAGAGCCGTAAATTCACTACATTTTTCTTTTTACCTCCTTTTTAATTTAGTCCCGCTAAGGGTCAGAGATAGTCAGGCCGCAACTCTAGTACCCTCCCCGGGTGAAAACTGTAAAATTCAACTTGTAAAATACGTTATTGTTAACTCAAGGAGTCTGATTATTTTCATAATAGCAAATTCTGATTGGGAAGAAATCGGGTCACCTAATTTAAATTGTGTCACTAGCCTGCTCAAACTTATCAGGAAAATATTCAGTCACTGTTCCAAAGAATGATTTACTTACCACCGACTTTATTTTTCCCTGAAGGTCATAGTATAAGGATAGTAAAAGCTAGTAGGAAACTTTCATTACATAAATGTACATATATTATTCTCCATGAGAAGTAACCTTTCTAATGTAAACCTTACCGGATCGAGACCTCTCTTTTCCAAGTGATCATCAAGAATATCCAACATTTCTTTACGTTGTCCGCTCAACATTTCTTTACTGTGATTGTAACGTGCCACTGCCAGCGGATTGTGCTTGTAAGGATAAAATTCACCTTTTTCAGGTAAGGTAGCATTCTATATATGAATGAAAAAAGGATAGTTAAGAATGGACCTTTAACGGGACTTATCGTCAGTTACCAACAAGGTTTTTGGGAAAGTCAAGTTAAGAACTAGATAGATGGCGCTCAAAAAGAATCTACTTGAAAAACAAAACACACCATATTAAAAGCATATTTTTATAAGAACAATACGCGGTTGAAATTCGGCTTCAAAAACTACGCCTCGGACTTTGGAAATTGTTATGAAAGTGTTAGTTTTTGAGTCGTCATCTAAAACACCCCCTTCTCACACACCCAGTGGGACCCTTTCCCACTAAAAACAATTGGCAAAAATATCGTCCCCAGTGGAAAAATTAGACTCAATTTTTTGTCCCGGCTGAAAATAATCAAATAAACAAATTCTCACTGCTAAATATTGTGCTATTATTTACATCCCTACCGAACTTTCTGACTTGAAAACAATGAAATTCAAACCCCCAGCCGTAAAAAAGGGAATATCAACCATTGAGGTTCAGTTTGTTATTTTTCACACCCCCCCCCTGATGGCTGAAAAATCCTACCGGGTCTGTAAGAAGAAGGGATGTTCTAAAGACTTTTATTATCGAGCTCAATATATTATTAAAAGGAAAGGCGAAGTTGTTTATATCGTTCTAATGGAAGAGTTGAGTAGAAAGAGAGGTTTATCCATGAAGGAGAGTTACTGCTTTGGTATGATATGAATTTTCTAACACTCTCCGTCTCAGTTGCTTTGTAATCATGCAAGCTGATATCACTTCTCGGAATTCCATTATATACTATGGCAACGTTATTCAACATTTGTATTTATGTAAATAAAATCTTTTAGTCTGTGGTTTATTGAAATTGTAATATGAACATGCTATATTATATTTTTGTATGCTTTGACTGTTCTTGTACTGACGTGCAGATAAATACATTTCGGGTGTCTGGAAAAGTGTAAGTTTAATATGAACTGAAAGTAGTGAAGAGTAGAGATTACAGAAGGCTTTCAGAAACCCTCTGATTTAGTTGGTATAAGGGATGTGAATGGGCCTCAAAATTATGTCACCATAGCAAATTTTCTGGGTTTGGAATCGTTGACATCATTAGAATTTCAGTTATGAAGGATATTAAATAGTATACAAGGGTCATAAATTTGTAATTTTATTCACAAACATAATATTAGGAGAAAGTAATGTTATGTTTTTAGAATTTTTTTGATGATATTGAGATGTTCCATTTAATATCCATACAAAGAGGTAGACGAACCTTTGATTTCTACTTTAAACTGCTTTAAAGTGAGGGTGGGCGAAAACTAGTTTAGGTATAAACTTATTTCTTTTTTTATGATTTTTGTTGGCGCCAACAAAAAATCATTAAAAAAGAAATAAGTTTATACCTAAACTAGGCGAAAACCAGTCTTTCACCCCCTGGTAAAAGTCTTTAAATTACTTTTTACCCCCTAGAAAAATTAAAAACCCCTTGGAACCCCCCCCCCCCGGAAATGTTGGTTAAACCCATTGTGTGGATATAAAAAAGATATTGCAATATTGCGATATGTAAAATATGTAGATCCAGTGTGAATAAGAGTTACCAGCCTGAATAAAGGAAAAATAGTTTTACCGAGGAAGACGTTAGGGAACAAATATCATTGGACTCTTGCAAAATGCTTCTTTCCTTGCAAGCTGCTGGTATCTACTAATGGATTCGTCCTCCTTATACTACTGGTGGTTTTGTAGAGGCCAGCGAGTATGACTACTTTCAATGTAATTGGCATAAAAAAGGGTTGCGTTAAGCTGCTAGGTGCGAATTCATAGTACACCATAATACAGAAATTCTAAATTTTTACGTATTTTCTTTACTACAGTTTCGAAATTCTATTTAAAAAAAATTTGTTGTAAAAAGAATGGAAAAATCACCAGAGAAGATGAATAAAGACCAACATGAAGTCAAAGAAGATCTAAAGAGTGAATCTAAACCGTTAGAAACAATCAATCCATTTGATTGCCAAGAGAATAACGCAGACAGTCTGGTCAAAATCAGAACAAAAGATCAAAAGGTCATCTTGATTGATCATATGATGTTGCTCTTCATATCTGACGCTTTTGAGAACATCATTGAAAATGAAGAAGGACAGAAATTTATTGATGCATCTGAATTCAGTCCTGAGAATATTGTTCAAGCCATTTCATTTCATTTACCAAGATTCAATGGGAAATTGAATGGTAAGTAGTTTCTCTTGATAAGGTTCTAATTTTGGCTAGCCCATGGTCAAAAGGAGCCACAGACGCTCAACTATTTTCTGTGAAAAGATGAAAGTCAACGTCAGATGATAATCTTGGCTCTAGTTTGTCCTCGCTATGAAAACATACCATTTCATATTCTCTAGACATGTCAAGTTTTATCCGTTAAAAATAATTATGATTTATTTTTCAGACAAATGCGACTTCGCAGGATTATTATCAATCTGTTCGAAATGGAGTTTAAGCAACTACAGGAATCACATTGAAGAATATTTGCTGACTCAGCACAAAGCTGGTATTGAGAAATTCAACGGTTGTTTACAACCTCAACATCTCGATATATTACATCTAGCAGATCGATTTCAACTTGAGAAAATTTTGACAAAGCTTATGTCCAATCTGTCAAGCATAGGTTTCGAGTACTCAACAAATATCAAAGTAAGTTTGGAAAAGCTGAACAGAGAAATCAAGTATGAAATTCTGAAGACTTTGATTGTTGGGAAAGCTACAAGAGAGTCAATGGCGGCATCAGTTTCAATGGAATTAGATTGTATTTTCAATTTTTTGGATCTGCTCATTTTTGAAGATCGCGTCTTAGATATGTATGCTAAAAACAAATTCAAAGATTTCGCAAGTCACAAGGAATATCTTATCTACAGTAAACTCAGAAAAGAGGATTTCACCGCAAAACAAAGATCGAGTGATGTAAAACTGGTGGTCAACGGAGATGAGCTGTTTGTCAATCCTTACATTCTATCTAATAATTCACCGGTGTTGAAGGATATGCTGGTCAAAGCTGGTAAAGAGAACGATGGAGATTGTTTGAATCTTCTATGGAAATCAACAGATGAAATTGTTTTGTTGTTGACCTTTTTGACCAAATCTATGGAATTGAATGGTAAGTGCGTTTTATGATTCAGATGCAATGTAACAGGTGTCAAATGAAAAAATTCATCATTTGAATTTTCTCTGAAAAACGGAAAACAGAGAACAAATTCACCTTCTCTTTCCTTTGCTCTGTGTAAGAGATTACAGTGTTCTCCTCTACCTCAATTTTTTCGAGGAAACGTGTTTCGCGTGTATTAAATTTCGCGATTCCCTAAATTGGGCATTTTCAAAAAGTGGGAATAAAGCAAGAAAATGACTGATTTTGCTTGAAACACAACGTATTGGGTGTAAACATACCAAAAATAGTAACAAAACTAGTGACAAAACTAGTGACAAAAATAGTAACTATGTGTAACAAATAAATATTTTCGATTTCGGCCTATTTTGAAAATTTTTCGCGTGTATATAATTTCGCGATTTTGTATTTTTGAAAAATTTAAACGGTATTAAATTTCGCGAAATTTGACCTAAACAATCGCGAAATTAAGTACCCGCGAAATTTTGTAACCCGCAAAATAAAGTATTCAATCTTTTATAATTTTCATCATTTAAAATGGCAAAAACTCTTCAGCCTATTGCAGCTGTTTTTTTTACAACACTTCTTCAAAATTCTATCATTCAAAGGGGACTGTGACCTTTACACGCTTGCATCACTTTGTAAAGAATACAAGATCGAATGGCTGATGTTGAAAATCGAAAAATTTGTCCAAGACCTCGATATGTCAAAACTTAGCGCCAAAGAAACCCTCGTATTCCTCAAACTTTCTTCCATCTACGGTTTCACAAAAGCTGAACAAAGATTGGTTAATCAGGTTAACGAAGACTTTCTGAAACTTCAAATGCATCAAGAATTTACTTGGCTGAATACAAGAGCAAAGGTTTTACTTGCACGAAAAAGACTGTGGAGTTTATTGAAAAATTTTCAAGAAAAGTCTTATTTGTTGAATGAACTAAACGTTGGGTTACTATCAGTGTTAAAAGATTATAAACAATATGAGTTTGAATTTTCTAACAGATTCCCATTCGATGGAGCTCCTGAACCCAAAGCCGGAAAATCGTCCGGATTTTCATTCAGTGGAGCCTCTAAACCTAAGGCCGGAAAATCGTCCGGCTTTTCATTCGGTGAAGCCTCCGACCCTTGGGCCGGAAATTCGTCCGGCTTTTCATTCGGTGGAGCCTCTGGAACCTCCAAACCTAAGGCCGGAAAATCGTCCGGCTTTTCATTCGGTGGAGCCTCTGAAACCTCCAAACCTAAGGCCGGAAAACCGTCCGGATTTTCACCCGGTGAAGCCTCCGACCCTGAGGCCGGAAAATCGTCTGGATTTTCATTCGGTGGAGCTTCCAAACCTGATGCCGGAAAATCGTCCGGATCTTTATTCGGTGGAGCCTCCAAACCTGATGCCGAAAAATCGTCCGGATCTTTATTCGCTGGAGCCTCAAAACCTGATGCCGGAAAATCGTCCGGACCTTTATTCGGTGGAGCCTCCAAACCTGATGCCGAAAAATCGTCCGGATCTTTATTCGCTGGAGCCTCAAAACCTGATGCCGGAAAATCGTCCGGATCTTTATTCGGTGGAGCCTCCAAACATGAGGCCGGAAAATCGTCCAGATCTTTATTCGCTGGAGCCTCAAAACCTGATGCCGGAAAAGCGTCCGGATCTTTATTCGGTGGAGCCTCCAAACATGAGGCCGGAAAATCGTCCGGATCTTTATTCGGTGGAGCCTCCGACCCTGAGGCCGGAAAACCTACAGATTCTACCCAATCAAGTGGTTTTAAGTTGGGAGAAAAACCAGTAGATTCCACCCAATCAAGTGGTTGCTCATTTGGAGGAAAACCTGCAGATTCCACCCAATCAAGTGGTTTCTCATTCGGAGGAAAACCCGCAGATTCCAGCCAATCGAGTGGTTTTACATCAAAGGAAACAACGATAGTTCCAACACAACAACCGAAGACTTCTGATTTAGTCTTTTGGAAATGTCAGAATTGCTTTTTTAAATTCAACCGAGAAGACTCAGTAAAGTGTGTTTTTTGTCGGGTGGTAAAAACCTGATAAGATTGGAGATGGATAAACAAATATTTTTATTTAGAAATGGAGAAGTATAGTGACATGCAGATTGCGGTAGTGGTTATATCGTAATAGACGATATCGGCTTTCGATAAATGCAATGCATTCTGGTTTCTAGGGACTCTCAAAGGAATTATAATCTATTATAATTGATCTATTATAATTCCTTTGAGAGTCCCTAGAAACTAGAATGCATTGCATTTATCGAAAGCCGATATCGTCTATTAGTAATTTATCGTTTATCTTAATTTTATCAAGTGTTATCATCAGAATTGTAAAACACTCACACGCATAACACTTCTTTTTAGCTATTTTTGGTCATTTTTGGCCGTTTTAGTCCAGCTAAATAGACTTTTAATTTTCGATTTTAAAGAAATGTTCAATCTAAAGTCTGTTTCAATATAATCTGCAGTGAAGATGAAAAAGGATATAACTTTTGATAGAATTCGAAGAAAATAGCTGGTTCTTGCTTGTTGAAAGTGGAAAGTAAACATTACAAAAGTTAGGGAAAATGAGGGCAAATGAGGGCAAAAATTAAGAAGAAAAAAATCTTCTTCTTGTGGAGTTGTGCTATGATCGTCATTTTTGTATTAAGAAATCTTATAAGGTTATTAATGGGAAAGAATTTTCAAAAGTTGTTCATTCAGTTATAGTAGGGGGAAATTTTGTTCGTTTTTTTTAGGGCGCTCGATTTATTTAGTTAAAGCACTTATTGTATATTTTTGGAAAGCTAGGGGATAGGGGAATCAAAATAAATTGGGTGCCAATTTTTTTTCAGACACTTTGGTGTAATTTTCGGACAAATATGACGGTGTCAGGCAAAAATCATAGAGTCAAAAATTTATGAAAATATTAGCTTGAGAAAATCTCAAAAAATTAAGATTAGAGATATATTGCAAATATAGGTGATTTCTGTACCTAACTCGAGATAATAACCCTTAAAAACGTTGTTTTTCAGTCAGAAACAGCTGTTTTGTCCAGTTTTTGCGCTTTTTGAAGCTCAATATCTCGAGTTAGATATTGAAATCAATGCAGCTGTATTTTACTACACTTATTCAAAATTCTATTATTTAAAGGGGACTGTGACCTTTACACGCTTGCATCACTTTGTGAAGAATACAAGATCGAATGGCTGATGTCGAAAATCGAAAAATTTGTCCAATACCTCGATATATCAAAACTTAGCGCCAAAGAAACCCTCTTATACCTCAAACTTTCTTCTATCTTCGGTTTCACAAAAGCTGAGCAAAGATTGGTCAATAAGATTGATGATAAATTCCCGAGACTCCAAGTGCATCAAGAATTTACTTGGCTGAATACAAGAGCAAAGGTTTTACTTGCACGAAAAAGACTGTGGAATTTATTGAAAAATTTTCAAGAAAGGTCTTATTTGTTGAATAAATCAAATGTTGGCTTACTCTCAGTGTTGCAAACTTATGAGCAAACCGAGTTCGAATTTAACGATGAAGATTCTAACGTTAGCAAGTTTTCACTATCAATGAGGCACATTTCAGGTAAGAGTTGACCAAAAACCAAAAGTTGAAAGTTTTGTTTATAAAAAAACATCCAAAATTTTAAAGCCTTCGCATGTTCATAACTTTTTGAGTTTTGTTCTTAACATACTCTTATTCTCACCATTTTCTAAGTTTTTTTGTGCAATTTTCTAAGAAATCGGGTCTTATAGAGTACGCAGAAAGCCTTAAAATGTTCTCAAAATTTTCCTAATAGTTTAGCGATCGAAGCCTCGTGCTCTTACATAAATTGTTCTAATGAAAAAGCGTGTAAATATTACGGCGATGAAGTTTAATTTTAATATTTTTTTAGGCTATTAATACGGCGAGAATGTCGAATACTACTTAGATCCATCTAATTCTTTCTCATTTCCATAGGTGGCGCATTGAGTGGCGCGGGTGCTCAATTATTCGGTGCTCCAGCCGAAGAGCCAAAATCACCAGGCTATTTCAACAATGAGGAAGATGACGATATCCTCGTTGAAGCGATCGTGCAAGTTTCTAAGCTAGATAGCTTAGTTACTGGTAAAGAAAACGAAGAAACGATCTTTGAGAATCGATCAAAGTTGTATCGATTCGATTCTGAGAACAAACAATGGAAAGAGAGAGGACTCGGTGTTCTCAAAATAACAAGAACGAAAGGGCAGAATAGTTGTCGTGTATTGATGAGAAGAGATCAGGTTCACAAGCTATGCGCAAACCATGCGGTGGTTTCCACCATGGAATTCAAACCGCTAAGTGAAAAGTCATACAAACATTGGACCTTGTTCACACAAGCTGATTTCAGTGAAGAAGAACAAAAACCCGAATATTTTTGCGCCATATTCAAAACATCGGAAATCGCGAAAGAATTCAAAGAGAAATTTGATGAATGTATTCAGATCGTTGGTGGTAAAAGTGCAACTGCTTCAACACCAGTTCAAAAAGCGACAACTCCTAATGCTACAAAAGTAACTCCTGAAGTCTCCAAATCACCCTCATTCTCATTCCAAACAAGTGGTCCATCAAACGCGTTCTCAAACATGAACGGCTTCTCTTTTACATCACTAAATGGTAACCAAGCAACCAGCGCGTCTGCACCAGCGTTCTCATTAGGACACAAAGCTACCGAAAAAGCTAAACCAACCACTCAAGCTCCTACATCGAATATTTTTTCAAAATTCGCAGCCCAAAAAGGAGCTTGGGAGTGTGAAACATGTCTAGTAGAAAACGAAGAAGAAGTACCACAGTGTCTTTCTTGTGAAACCGCCAATCCGAACACCCCTAAGACAGATACAAAGCCGGTCTCAGCTACGGCCTCCTCAGGATTTTCCTTCGGTAACTCAGGAAGCAATCAGCAACTAAGTTCCGGTTTCTCATTTGGAGGCACCAACACAGCAACCAACCAACAATCTGCTGGATTTCCGTTCGGTAACACTTCAACCAGCAGTCAACCTGCAAGTGGATTTTCTTTCGGAGCTAAAACGAACGATTCTCAAAGCTCTGGTTTCTCTTTTGGTGGTGGAGCATCTAAAGCTGATCCTGAACATTCATCTGGATTTTCGTTCGGTAAAGTATCCTCAACAACCGAAAATACAGAACAGAAACCATCGTTCAGTTTCGCCAAGACATCAGACAACCCTTTTTCACAATTCACTCCAGGAGAGGGTTCTTGGGAATGCGATGCTTGCCTCATTGAAAACACTAAAGAGGTGACAGAATGCGAATCGTGTGAAACTCCCAAGCCGACTACAACACCAAAGAAAACCCCAAAACCATTTCCAACACAACAACCGAAGGCTTCTGATTTAGTCTTTTGGAAATGTCAGAATTGCTTTTTTAAATTCAACCGAGAAGACTCAGTAAAGTGTATTTGTTGTTGGGTGGTGAAAATCTGATGAATCTCGAAGATGAACAAATTTTTTATCTTCATCAAGAATTTTAACTCTTAATTTGAATTGTAAAACGAGACAATTAGGACTATTTTTGGTCATTTTTGGACATTTTGAGCCCAACTTCACAGGCCTTTAATTTTCGATTTTAGTAAAACTTTTAATCTAAAGTCTGTCTCAATATAATCTGCAGTGGAGATGAAAAAGGATGTAAATTTGGATAGAATCCGAATTAAATAGTGGATTTGTGCTAAAACCGCATCGTGAGCTATTTAATTCAAGCTCTTCAAAAAGTTAAAACCTTTTTTGTCTCCACTGCAGATTATATTGACTTTAAGAAATAATTTTCCTAGAGAATGTCTTTTCAACGGTGTATAACTTTTTGAAATAATAGCATAAACGTGTACTAATTGCTAAAAATAAAGTGCCCATATACTTTGGAGACATCTATATTATAATACGCTTAAATCGGAACTCTCCCATTCTCGCATGAGGCTTTTTCGCTAGCGATTTTTAAATACACGGCAATTTTTTTCGCGCCTTTTTGATTGTATATTCAATTCTATTCGCCAAGTGCACTTCCATTTAAGAGAGCACATTTCTCCTTGATGGAGAAACACAACTGACTGTGCAATAGCACTATCAGCATAATTTATAGTTTTTTAAAAAAAAGTTTATGTCGGTTATGAAATAATTTTGATTCACATGGGAATACGTCGAAGATAAAATTTGAGTTTTCAAAAAGACATCATATTTATGATTACCCTTGAGATTAATAAAGCTCCGATGACATTTCCCTTCTATTTGATACTCTGATTAAAACATTTCAATTTAATGGACTTGACAATATGAGAAAAGTTGATGACTTATTCCCAATTCAATTATGAAATTTTTTAATCAATGTTTGCTATTTTTTGTTCTATTGAGATAGCAAAATGAAAACGCTTTTACTTACGCATTGAGTTTAATTGTTAAATAATTGTTGACTCTGTTAAGAGGTATTGAAAAAAGGAACTCTTTATATTACACCGTAAAGCACTGTGGTCTTTGGAGTGATCGGTGTTGCCAAGTACCTCTAATACTGAATTTGAATTTCTATTTGTTTTTTATCTTCATCCTTGCGTGAGGAAAATAATAGTCTTTCCTCTCCCAAAAACCCAAAAAAAAAGCACGTTTAAAGTATGACCGATTTCTCGCGAGAAATTTTTAACTCAATTTTCACCAATATTTGCATGGGCATTATTTTTAGCGAGTCAAGAACATTATTGTTTGAAGGTTTTCAACAAAAGAAATTATGACAAATTTATACAATTTCATAAGGAGAAGAAAAATCAAAATTCAACTAAAAATACTTTCACCATATTTTTTAATGTGCATTAATTTTAGTGTCCCCTTAAAAATTTTAAACATCAATTTTTACGAAAAAGGCCTAAATTTAAGAACATTTCTTCTCGCAAAATAAGTATATTTGTATACAAATCCCTACAAGTTTCTGAAAAATAGAAAAGCGAGCGAAGCGAGCGTATTAAAAGGAGTAAGAAGTCGTCTCGGACGACGCCGGGACGGCTAGTACTTTAATATAATCTGCATAATGTTCTTTTGGTTAAAGTTATTCTAGACTAGAAATTTATCTTTTGAAATTGAATTTATTAATTTAAATAAATTTAAGATAATTCAAATATTCAACTAACACTATAAAGAATTGTGCAGGTTTCATAGTTTCCTTCTGGGTCAGTTTCCTTTTGGGTCCCCCCTCCCCCAGAAAGTTTAGACTGCCCGGTTGTCGAATCCCCCCCCCTGAAAATGAAAAATGTCATAAAAATATTTGGTATCCCAATTCTTTTGTGTTCTTCAATTATCAATAGTGAAGAGATAAAATTCATATTTTCAATATTGGAGAATTTTGATTTAAACTTGTACACTGATATTTTTTTTTGATACTGTATGGGAACTTCTTTTTCTCTTAAAGTCATTTTTGTATAAGAAATTAAAAGAAAAGAACAAATAAAGGAAACATACCAGGAAGGAGCTTGATGACGTCCCAAAGCTTCAAGAAGATAGAAAGAAATTTCATTACCTTCGGTAATTAGTAATAGGAGCCTCGCCAAGCATTCAAATATGAAAACCTATTTAACGATCTTTGACTTGTGTGCGTAAACGTAACTCGTTTATCGAGAAAAAACATTACGATATCACATGTGAAATAGTCTAAAAGTTGTTTTTATAAGGCAAACAAAACGAAGCCAACAATAAAAAAAACGGTGACTTTTGGGAACAGTTTGTTCAATACTTACTTGCTTTCTTGCGTTCTCTTCAATTCGTTTTCTTTCTCTTTCTCCTGTTCGTGTACTCGTGCATCCACTTCATCGTCATGAAGATCACTCTCTTCTTCTTCATCGCTGTAAAGCTCCTCTTCTTTAAATTCACCTTTTGTATCATCGCCAATGTTTACGTCATCTTTGTCTTCCAACAGATTCTCACGGCTCCTGTAAGAAAAAAGTAAAATTTTTCTCGATGTAAATAGACCTTTCCATAAATTACGTAACGAACAACGACTGCTTCCTTTTTTAAAGCATTGCCACTATCTTTTCTCGCGAGACTTAAAATGATATATTTAACAATAGAGTCAGGTTTGGATGAACTCCTTTGGGATTCAAATACCACAGTGGTCAATTCAAAACGAGGCATTAGATGTTCACAAAGAAATTTATGAAAAGGACTTTACAAAAAGAACGGATTTTCTCCGACAAATTGTCTCTATTATTTTAAAAGTTCAGTTTTTTAAATATATTTTGAAGTCAAGCTTTTTCAATATTACAGTATACCCTGAAAAGATTTTGACAATTTGTAGTGTGACTTCAATTGCAAATGCAAATCAAACTTTTTAAATGAAGACAGTAAAGTAGAGTAACATAATGATCCGTCATTAAGTTATGTACTTATTTCAAAATCCCACATAATGGTTCTACATACAATTTATGTATTGTATGAAAATGCTAGTACGAACCACATCTTCAAGCGTCCTCCATACTCAGCTTTCCTCTGATTTATAATCAATGCCATATAGCTAGACTACTCCAATCCTAACCAATCATTACTTCATTAGTTTTCCGCTTCGTATCAGTTTGAACCATAGCATTTTACAAACATTACACATACATAAAATATATAAAACTTTCTTGTAAGAAGAACCTATATATTTTTGGAGATAAAAAAAATCATAGTGAAAAAAAAAGCACAAACCTTTTTATATCATCGGCGATGAGGTTTTTTACAATATCAGTTCCTGTAATTGTCGACACTGAAACATCATCGTCATCCGAAACGCCGTCAAATATATCAGAATTAAACGTCCCCGATCGAGTAACAGACGTCTTTGCAGGCCCCGTCTTTAAGACGTAAAGAGCTGAAGTTTTTTGACGCCATTCGGGTCCCGGTACTGTATCACCCTTATGGATCATTGAGCGAACAACAGACCCACTTCCGGCCTCATAGACTGTAATTTTAACAGTTCCTAACAGCTTTTCAGTCGTTGTGTAAAACGTAAAATCGTGTTTATAGTTCGACTTGGGTAGCGTGGCCGAGCCGGACACGTATTGGCGCCAGTATGGAGAGCCAGGACATGAATATACATATAACGCTTTAGTGAAGTCGCCGACCGGCTCCATGAGAGCATTGAATGAGAAAAGATCTTTCCAATCTCCTTGAGCAGAGGATGGTGTTTTGAAAACGCGGAAACTAGGCTGAGTAAGTGATTGGTTCATTGACACCCACAGTGTAACGCCGTCTGAAAATATAACAAAATCTAAAGATACCATTCTAGTATTACGAATGAATAGACCAGACCTTTTGAAGTTTCTTTTTTATTCGAACTCCTCAAACTAAGTTGAACTTACTCTAATAATAACAACTTGAGTAATATGGCCATCATTACAGAAGGCATTGCCGCCTCAATATTTTACCAAGAATACTTTTTTTGAAGCCTGAAGTTATTTTTTTCCGAAATTCTATACAATTTGACTCAAAATGGGTCCTAAAAGTGCACTTTCAGCATCTCAAAATTTAAAAATTTTAAAGTCAATATCTCTTAGAACTCGTCGAATTTCACCATTGAAATTACACACCTAAAACTTCCGTAACTACTAAAATCTTTCAAGATATTCTCATCAACGTTCGAGTAAACAGATCACTGAAACTCTCATTGTTCGAATAAACTTCAGGGATTTCAGGGGTCTGGGATAAAATATTTCTTAGAAATTCTTAACGCATGTATATGAATGGAAAAGGAACTTTTACTAACCTTTTTCAGGTAATTCTTTTTCAACAATTTCAACTAAAAATGAAGCAAAAGTGATTTAGATTATTACATTGAAGTTGAAAGTAATTTAAATTACTCGTTAATTATAGAAGACACCGAAACAATCAAACAGTAAGAGGTAAGGTGTCAACTACTTTCACTAGCTACTTCAAGAACACGTCGGAAACACCTCATTTATTCACTAAAAAATATATTTCATTCATTAAACCAGGAAGATAACATACCTTCTTGGCTGGGATAAGGGAGTGATCTTTTAGGAGGTATGGGCCGAGAGTCAACTTCATCTTTCGTAGAACGTGAAAGAATATTCTCTTTCTCTGAGCGTGAATCTGCGCGATCGACCGCTAGTGTTGCCTTTAAATAAATGATTCGGAGAAATCAAAGATTGTTCACGTAAGGAAAAAACTAGGCTGCAGTTGACATCCTCTCATGAATGGCGAATTATGATTCAGTACAATATACTAATTCCTATAGTTTACTGAAGACAATTTTACCCTTAACCTACTTAAAGAAGGAAATGAGTATAAGTGATTCGGACAAGGTGAAAACCAAGCTTGGTAAGATCTTAAGTAATAGAAAGGACATTTTCGTACATTCCTTTTGTTTTTCTTAATTTTGAATACTTATTGAGAACATATAATTGAGAAAGTAGTTTTACAGTGTACCTTTTTCGTGTTCTCTTCAATTTGTGCATCGTGTTCCGTTAGTCTCTAAAACGAAACGATAAAGTGACGATGAGAAGATATTAAGAATTTAACCAGAGAATGTTTGATCAAAAATTCTATTATAAATACAAGGAATGAAATGACTACTCTATAAACTGTACACATAGGTTATTGGTATTATCCAGTGGAGTCTCCATGACTCAAACCGGCACGGGGAACGCAAATTCTTAAGTGAGGGGACCAGAAAACTTGTTCGAGTTAAGGAGACATCTGATTTAAAGAGGTTCGAGTTAAAAAGACTCGTGTGTAGTAATTTTGAGAATGATATAAACCAAAAGAATATTGTTGAAACGTGATTGATTATGTGATTGATATCAGACCCCATTACTCGAACAGTTCTAGAATCGAACTACTCGAACTTACTCGAACTTACTCGAAAAAGTAAAGTTCGGAAATTTTCGAAAATTTGTGAGGAGTTCGAGAGGTTCGAGTAAGTTCGAGTAAAAAATTGTTTCGGAAAGTTCGAATAATGGGGTCTGATTGACAACATATCATGCAAATAATTAGGCTACGTCATATCTTTATTCGTTTCGAGCGTAAAACTCCTTCGAAACCTAAGCCAATCAACTGCGTGTTTTAAACATTCTTTTATTGGAAATCTTAATTGATAAATATCTTTTGTGAAAGTTGTCTATTATGTTTAAACCTATTAATAAGTTATTCCCGGTGGGGGTTACTAGTGGCCGCCTATAGCAGTACCTGTAGACCAAGAGTAAGGCCTAAAAGCCTGGAGCTGGCTATTGTGTAGACTAGCAAATAATAAATGAGTAAACAACTCAAAAACAATATCACATTACACAAACCTGCTTCAGGGCAATAATCTGATCTTCATAAAACATTTTATCTTTGTCTCTTTGTTTAGCCAATTTGTCCTGCTTGTCTTTTTCCTATGAGAAGATAATAAAGTCACTTATTCAAAGTTTTACAATTTTCTTTATATGGTCAAAAGCACTATAGAGGAACTAACATGGGATAAGTGTGTTTAGCATAATTGAATACAAAGCCGGTTAGAATCAACCATAATAAGTCATTTCTCCATACCATATTATGTTAGGGAGGCCCGGAAAACCCGAGTTACAAAAACCCGAGTTACAAAAGCCTGAGTTAAGACGAATATGACGTCATAAGTCTCAAATTAAGACGTCAAAAGGAGATTTCTCAACTCGAAAAAGTTATTTACTATGTTCGGTAGATGATACCTTCTTTTGGAAATCAAAAAAAATGAAAGTGTAAAAAAACCTGAGCCAGTTTTTTGGTGAAAACTATTTTGTGAGCTGCCTCTTCTTTCTTGTGTTGTTCTCTCAATGTGTTGATTTGTTCCAGTAACTCACTCTCCAATCCCTTCATCTTCAAGAATAAATATCAGGAGTCAGTTACAGACTACATCTTTTTTCTTTTATAAGCATTGCACTTTATAAGCATATCTAGGTTCCGGTATCTTCAAGAACAGAGTCAAGATAAACATCAAGAGTCAGTTACAGACTAAATATTTTTTCTTTTATGCATTCACTTATAAGCTATCTAGGTTCAGTATCTTCAGAACAGAGTCAAGATAAACATCAAGAGTCAGTTACAGACTACATATTTTTTCTCTTATAGGCATTGCACTTATAAGCATATCTAGGTTCACGTATCTTCAAGAACAGAGTCAAGATAAACATCAAGAGTCAGTTACAGACTACATATTTTTTCTCTTATAGGCATTGCACTTATAAACATATCTAGGTTCACGTATCTTCAAGAACAGAGTCAAGATAAACATCAAGAGTCAGTTACAGACTACATATTTTTTCTCTTATAGGCATTGCACTTATAAGCATATCTAGGTTCACGTATCTTCAGGAACAGAGTCAAGATAAACATCAAGAGTCGGTTACAGACTACATATTTTTTCTCTTATAGGCATTGCACTTATAAGCATATCTAGGTTCACGTATCTTCAAGAACAGAGTCAAGATAAACATCAAGAGTCGGTTACAGACTACATATTTTTTCTCTTATAGGCATTGCACTTATAAGCATATCTAGGTTCACGTATCTTCAAGAACAGAGTCAAGATAAACACATCAGAGTCGGTTACAGACTACATATTTTTCTCTTTCTAGGCATTGCACTTATAAGCATATCTAGGTTCACGTATTTTCAAGAACAGAGTCAAGATAAACATCAAGAGTCGGTTACAGACTACATATTTTTCTCTTCTTATAGCAATCAGGTTCAGTATCTTCAAGAACTGAGTCAAGATAAACATCAAGAGTCAGTTACAGACTAAATATTTTTTCTGTTATAGGCATTGCACTTATAAACATATCTAGGCTCAGGTGTGGCAAAAATTTAAGCATGTGTTAAGCATTTTATTGAGGCAACGAAAAATGAATTTTCCTGATTTTGGCTGGGATTTTAGAGATTTTCAGGATTTTTTAGCCTTGTCAAGCCCTCAAACTAAGCATAGCTGTTTTCGAATTTTGTATGCCTATAAAAAAACATGTAGTATCCCCAATCAACCCTTAACGACATGGTCCACTTTTAAGGGGGCTGATAATGAACTTAGAAGGAAATGAAGTGAAAGAAAGCAAAGTGTCATAAAACTGTCAATAGCTGATAAAAAAATTTGTCATATTTTTTTATGAACCTGCAGGAAAGCAATCAAATCAGGTCAATTAAAGTCGTAGCAATTTTTCTTTTCTTTTTCATATCATTAGATATCACATATCAAAGGCAAGCATTAAGAAGTTACCAAAAATTGTTACCTTATCGAAAAGATCTTTGTATGAAGTTTTTTCATCGTCATCCTGAGAAACAATAAAATTAGAATGGAAATAATCATAGGACTAACTTTAATGTTTCAAAATTCTGAGATGTACAAACTGTACAACCTTGCAAAATACTTTTATACTGCAAAGATGAAAAAAATATTATTAAGTTGAAAATAAATCTCTTACCATAAGATCACCAAGGTTAGATTTCTTTTTCCCTAAAGGTCAAATTCTGGTTAAAATATTTGAATATCAACATGGAAAAAAATATTCTCACCAAAAGTTAATATGTTACAAAAAGCTTTTACTTATTAATTGTTCGTGCTTCTTAGATCAGCAGACAATACAGTGAAACTTCGCTTCACAAAAATAATACCATGCTTAAGAGATATCTCAGCTCAAACACTTACCATTCGTCTGTTGTAGCTCAAATATGCTCTAAAACGAAATGAAGAAAATATGACCTTTGTAATGAAATAATAAATCTAATTAAGTACTAAAAAAGGCCACTGATACGGTTCTCTAAATGCATTTTTGTCCCTAAATCCTTGCTCTGTGGTATATTTTTTAGTAGCATCGATGAAACGACTTTGAAAAATTGAGCCCTCGCAAAATCGGAAGTTGTTGCACGTTTGCTAGCCCTGTAGATTAAAAACGCTATGGCAACCTATAAGGTAACTAAAATTCGAAATTTCCGCGGTACTAGGATGAGGCAAAGTGTCCTTCAGGGCTTCAGGGTCTGCCCCTCCCCCCAAAAAAACCTAGAATGTAAATTTTCCACCCCCACCCCCCTCCCAAGCATAAAAAGTTGTAATTTGACGAATTAAACCCTTATTATTTTTTCTATGGTAGTTCTTATTTTCTAATTCTAGAATAAATGGAAAGGATGGTTGGGATTTTTATTTTTAAAAGCTTTTTTACTCAGTTAAATCTTCTGATCTCTCACAACATCATTTCATAAAACCAGCTTTTTCCAATTTGATTTGATCTTGGTTGATTTTTACGTCCCTTTGGCCTCAAAACCCATTCCCCCTGAATCCCAAGGAGGTAATAAATACTTGCTGTACATGGGAAATAGTAGAGCCTACCTGTTGCAAGAGTTCTTTCTCTTTTTGAGTTTGTCTTAGTTCACCCATCATCAAGTTCTTGTAATTCTCCATTTCTTCCTAAAATCATTATTTTGAAAATATTTAATAACAATATGAATATCTTCAAATATCATTTTTTGGAGCAGTCACCCCACCAAAAGATGGCTATTCGAAGCTGGTTCCGGTTATTTTTAAAGCAAGACCAGCTTAGTTTTTTTTTCAATGTGCTTGTGTCTGACACTGTCTCATCTGAAATGCTTCCAACTTATTCTGGAAATTAAAAATCATTTCCAGAGTCCAGAAATCAAGTTAGCTTTTCCTGACACTATTTTCAGCAACACTAGACTCAAGCTTAAAACTAGAATGTGCGAATGTCTGCAAATTCAGTCTGTTGTTTTGATACCTTCATTTTGTTCTCTTCTTGTAAACGCCAATCCTCATTTTGTTGACGCAAATTTTCCATTACTGCCACACTCCTTTCATTATCCTTGTAATGTAATATGAGAATATCAAGATATATTAGTAACAGGTGCGCCACAAAAAAGTTTCTCTCTTTCAAGTGAGCTTTCGCAAGATCTAAACGTTTTAAAAGAATAAATCCTTTTTCATTGAAAAGTAAAAAGATGAACATAACTTTTGATGGGTCATTCATTAAATTTGGTTCATTAAATCAAAAGCTATGCTCCATTGAATGAAAAAGTTACATTCAAAACGTGTTCGAAAACGTTCAAAATCAGCCAATCAAATTAAATAGAAGCACGGTCACATGATACATCAGTAGTTTTTTGGTCATTAAAAACTATAATTAGCTGTCAAAGTGACCTTTTGTTTTAATATAAAGGAAGTTATAAAGGAAAGTTGAATTTCAACTAAAGGAAGAAAATTTGTCACAAAATATCAAAAATTCTGGCTAGATTCATGAAAATTCATCAAATATGAGTTTCGAGATAAATCCAGTCTTGCATTGACTTTATCCAGTCTAGAACCAAAAATCTGAAGATAAAATCAGTAAAAAAACAAATAAAAATAATTTTATAAAGATTTTAAACCCCTTCTATGCTTAAGTTTCAAAAATTTATGCGTTTTATTACTAAGAAATGCAAAATTCGTGCAAAAGCTATCGTGAATCCCAATTTAAAATAAAAATTTGATAGTTCGACTTTCAACGTTTTCGATCACTTTCTGGAAATAGCTTTTTTATTAAATCGAGGATAACTTTTGATCTAATGAACCAAATTTAATAAATTACCCCTCAAAATTTAAGTTTATCCTTCTTCTTCTCATCAATGTAAAAGTCAGTGGCGTCACTAGGGTGTCGCTCCTGAAGACTCAGCGACACCCTTTTTTGACAAACAAAAGTTTTTGAAAGACAAGAAATAAAAAGCGCTGGTAAGAGGACGACGCCCGGCGACTAGCGCTCGTACGGACACGCGCGGCGTGCGGCTTTTTTAGAAAATCACGTCGCCTTCAATGGGCGGTTTTCAATTGGCGGCGATGTTTTAAATTGGCGGAGATATTTAGATTTTAATAAATTTACGGCACCGAATCAAAATTCAGTATTGCGATTCCTTAGCTTAGTAGAGCTCGGTAGAAATGAAGACAGCTCCGGGACCGTAAAATAAGAAATTTTTCTCACTTTGGCTTCTCGTCTGCACAAAAACAATGACCGGCTACCGATAAAAGTTTTTGAAAGACAAGAAAAAAAAGCGCTGTAAGAGGACGACGCGCGGCGACTAGCGCTCGTACGGACACGCGCGGCGTGCGGCTTTTTTAGAAAATCACGTCGCCTTCAATGGGCGGTTTTCAATTGGCGGCGATGTTTTAAATTGGCGGAGATATTTAGATTTTAATAAATTTACGGCACCGAATCAAAATTCAGTATTGCGATTCCTTAGCTTTAGAGAGCTCGGAGAAATGAAGACAGCGCCGGGACCGTAAAACTAAGAAATTTTTCTTCACTTTGGCCTTCATCGTCTGCACAAAAACAATGACACGGCTACCGACTTTAATAATTGTTATCCTCTTTGTTAAATTATTAGCAGAACAAAAGAGGTCTCGTCGGTGACCGTAAATTATAATTATTTTATCAGAAAACGAGTAGAAGAGGAGGTAGGCTGCAGAGGAGGGGACTCATTGAATGCAAGATCTTTCTTCGATTATATTATGATGTGAGACTATTACCATGAGAGAGCCGAGAGATATATTTGGAATACTGTATCAGAAAAGTTTCAAGACCTGACAGTGCTTCTCTTGTTTTTGGGAAGAATTGTACTGATGAAGAAAAAAGAATGCTATTCGTCGTAAAGACAGCAAAAGTTGCTTGTTTCCAGAATGGCAAATAATAAAGTAAAGATTTGTGATGGAACATTGACTATCGTATGTGGCAATATATAAGAGAGAGTACTTGTACAGATCCTATGCTGTAGTTTTGTATTCTGATTGGATTGCATGACATGATATTGTATTATACTGTAATGGATAGATGATAGACAGTTATTGGTTTTTGACTGGTTGTGGTTTCTTGTTGTTTTATGAATTTGAGACTTTACAGACAATGACATCTTTCGTTTTCGAAGAACATAAAATTGTCGTTGCTTATTTTCAGTGACAGCTATACGAGATCAAGACTCAAGAAAATGTTTTTCTTTGGGGGGGATTGATTACATTGTTTTGTATACGGTATTTTAGCCTGCTAGTCTCCCGGGGGGGCACTGGGTTTGCGGACTGACGGTATGTGCGGGCCAAAAATTGGCTTTTAAAATTGCACCCTTACAGTGCAGCAAAAGTCAGTGAAAATCATACCCTTAGAGTGCATTTTCCCCCGAACTTTCGATCCCTTTCGTGCAAAAAATGGTCAAAATTCTAGCATTTTTGGTCAAAATATCTAGATTTTTCAAGAATTTTCTGAAATTTCTACCCTTACAGTGCATCTCTAGTTTTTCCGACCCTTACAGTGCATTTTAAACATATTGGAAAAGGTACCCTTAGGACCCGCACATACCCGTCGGTCCTTTTGCCCAGCTGCCCCCCCCCCCGGGGCTAGTCTAAAGTAATTTTTATTTATTTTGTTGAAGGTTATTTTTATGATGAGCTTTGTAAAAATCATACAAAATACTTTTATGTCAAATCACAAAATTATCACTCAAGAAACGAATTTCTCTCTTGTTGACTTTTCTATATAACACGAACATAACATAACTTTTTGAAAAAAATGAACAAATTTTTCCTTCACTCTCCATCGGCACACTTTACAATAGAATTTCATTTTATATTTTACAAAAGGAGCGCATAAACTGTAAGACGGAGAGTTTGTTTATCCGGGAATTTCCCTAAGACAAAAGGAATTTCCCAAAGGGCAATATCATTCTTTTAGAAACCACAAGCTATTATTACGAACGAGACACTCACGTGTGGCTCTGCCACCCATGCAACAAATGGTAAACTCGTCTAATGGTGAGTTGCCGGTTAACCACGTGCAACGTGGCCTGTGTTTGGGGTTCACAGGTATTGGGATCTGCAGCCCATAACGTCCCCCGGTTGTTTGGAAGTATTTGGGCGTTATATTTTAACACCGCCCTAATGAAATTAACAACCGCCCTCTAACCGCCCATTTGAAAATTGAAATTTGCGACACCCCTTGAAAATCCTGGCTACGCCACTGTTATACTTCATTGGATTCAACGTTTGTTTGAAAAATATTTAAGATTGATCAAACTGATTCTATTTCAGCTCGTTTCAAGTCTCCAAGGAGCAATTGACCAAAGTGATGCTCAGCACCCTGTTTTTACATAGGAGCGCTCACCCTCACGTTAGATAACGTTCATGGTGTAGATGAAAATCTTAAGGAGACATTGAGGCTACTCGGAACAGATGACGAGGACGTGTACCAATCATTCCGATCATGTTACTTATTCAACCAACAATCGGTTTTAAAGATCGGAACATTCGTTTGTCTCGCTGATGGAGTGGTTGGTAAGATAGAAGAATTTATGTTTACAAGGGTAGCCAAATTCGTTCGGTTTCAAACGTACAATTTCACTGGCATGACGATCAAGGGTTTCAAAGTTTTACAACCGACTGCAAATAGTAAAGTTGTTCAGATAAGTGTGGTTCGACGGAAAGTGATTGTTTACAACGGAAATAACGATTTACTTTTGGTCGATTTTGACCGACCAAGTTTTTCTTTTAATTTTGATGCTGTGCCTCCTGTTATAGAGTAAATTTTGTAAAGTACCTTAATTCGAAGAAATTTTGGCGAGAATTTAATTCGGCGGATGGCGAATAAAATTAAATTTGGCGGGAACTTAATTTCGCGGATTTAAGGCAAATCCGTCAAATTTTTTTTCCAGCCAAAATTTCTTCGAAAAAGGTATTAATATTTTGTATATAGCTTTCTATATTTATTATTGTGCGATCATTTGTAAAAGATCGCTTGACATTAGTGCGCCTTTTCCTTTGCTTTCAGGTTTCGTTTTGGACATGTTCGTGCAATTGCATCAATAAATGATGTGTTAGGTTTTACCATGACAGGTCTATTAATTTCGATTGATTTGAAATTTTAACATTTATACACCAATAAAATGAATTCATTCATGTCAGCATCCAAATCGAGTTTAATCAAATTAGGATTCTGGATAGTCAGGCATATGTTTACTCTAAAAACAGACTAAACGCCGCCTGAACGTGACGAAAAACAAGACGCGTGTGAGGTCGGGGTTGGCCGTCCTTTTCCTTCACAGCAAGTCATTAAGCAAGTTTTCAACTTCACTTGCCCTTGGTCGGTTAAGTTACGGTCAGGCTTGATGGAGCAGGTTGAAATCCAGCTGTGCTCTCTGTTCGTTGATGGCTGCCTTCGCGGTTCCCGACGGAATACCTCCCGCCAGATCCTGATGTTGTACAATAGATCTGATGTTCTCTCAGATCTGTTGACATGATGCAACGGTTTCCAAAACAACCCGTTTCCAATACAGCTATATATATATTTTACTTTATATACTGTATTTTACGATTTTACACAATCGAAAATTATTCTTCAAAGTCTGACAATTTTCGTCAATTGTTGCGCGTTTGATTTCGCAATTGAATAACCTGTCAAGGCGTTTATCGAAATAATAATCTCCTCTTTAATGCTGCTAAAATAAAACTTTTAAGGCCTAGTTTTTTTGTTTAATTTGAAAGTAAAAAGTTTCTTTTGCGGATTTACATTTTTACAAGAATTGCTTAAAGTTGGATATTTCGTTTTATTTGTGAAATCAGGTTTTCGCAATGTGTTTTTATAAACTAGGAAAACGAGTATTTCTTATACGGTTTTTATTTTCCCAAGTTTTGCCGAGACTTAGATATTTAGTTTGTGAAATCAGCTTTTAACAATATGCTTTTTACAAACTTGGAAAATGCGCATTTCTTATACGGTTTTTTATTTTCCCAAGTTTTGCTGAGACTCACTTGGATATTTAGTTTGTGAAATCAGGTTTTCACAATATGTTTATATAAACTAGAAAAACGAGTATTTCTTATACGGTTTTTTATTTTCCCAAGTTTTACTGAGTTAGATATTTAGTTTGTGAAATCAGGTTTTTACAATGCGCTTTTTCTTTTAGAAATAAATACTAACGGTTTGTTGTTTATTCGTTTCCCAACATTGGGAATTCTTTTCACAAACTTGGATTAGTCCATTTTTTAAAGCCAAATTTAAAAGTTTGTGATTTTAATTTTCACAATGACGAAATTCCATTTCACAATATAACCATTTACTTTGGGAAATCATTTACAGATTGTGAAAAAGGAAATCCCAATCCTTTTTACTTTCACAAGGCCAGTTTTCAAATTTAATTTTGCGAACAACAATTCCAGATATGTAACTTAATTTTCACAACTTTGGGATTTGAAGATTTTTTCCTGTGATTCTTAGAAAGTCTTCTCTAGTTTTATTTAATTATCATCATCATCTAAAACATTTATCGGATTTGTCGTTTTATTTTAACATTTTTAGTTTGAAAATTGTGAATGTCTCGTTTGAACTTATTAGAAAGTCTAGTGGTTGGTAGCGCTCCACTTGTTTGGAGGATATGTGAATTAGCAACTCACATTAGTAAAAAATTTGGTTAAAGAAGTTCACCAAGTTGATATAAATTTTTTTTTTTTTTTTTTTTTTTTGAAAGAAAATATATATATTCTGATTAGGAACTTTTCACCATAAAATAAAGGGGTGAAAACCGTTAAAGCTTTCCAAAACTTCCTGTTGTAAAGATTAGAAAAACAAAAAAACACAAGCTTCTAAGCATTGAAAAATAATAGGTTAATAGGGTTCTAGACACAGCTTCGGTTATGCCAATGTCGTTGATGTTAATGGCAGCTTTCTTTGGGATTCTGCTTCCCCTTATGCATAGAACTGTAGAACGAATGAGTGCAAAAGAAATTTTCGTTCTCAGATAGTTCAAAGTAAGAGAGAAAAGTTCACCTCTCTTTTCAGCCATTAGTGCTGCAAGGGAACGAATGAAAATCTGTGCTTCCCTGCCAGTTCCGCCATTGGTAGTAAAAACAAGCGGCGTAAAAAAGCCTCCTTCAATCCTGATGATGCGATCATTATAGTGTCTCTTTTTTTCCCTTTCGTTAGCTTCAAACATGCTAGACAGGCTCTTCCTAGAGTACCTTTGGGCATAGGCATTGAATACCCTAACATAAAAAAATGCCCTCTGGCCTCTAGTCCAGAACCCCATAGCGCTGATATCCGCTCTTGCTCCGTCCTCTCTGATCGTGCCAGGTCTTAAGTCCTCTCCAGTAATGGGTTCTAGGCTTGGCTCGACCGCAACATCTTTCTTGACTTCACTCAGTAGTGTCGATAGAGTGTCTCTTATCTCATTGTGTCTCTTATAGACGAAACCTCCTTTTGGGCACGATAGTGCATGTTCGATTGTGAAACGATTACCACATGCGCAATTGGTGGGGAGATGTTTAAGTTGCCATCGATAGCGGATTGAGATGGAATCAAAGAACTCTTGTTTCGTTAAATTAAAATTCTCACATTTCAGTGGTTTTGCTGTGAGCCAGTTTGAGGCCCCTTTTATCTGAGCAAGTTCGTTAGCCTTTCTCTGATCCGGTGTTATTTCCGTTCTTAATTCGTCCAATAACCTTTGATGTCTAGCCTCATTCTCTCTCATGATCTTATACTTCACTTTTGTGTTGTTTCCCGGAAACTCTGTCGTTTGTGAGATGATGTTCTTGCGGAGTTCATCACTGACTGTTTGAGAGTTCTTATACTCTGTACTGGCAATTTCAGATAGGATAGGTAAGCCTAGGCCACCAAGTCTGACTGCGGGAGAGTTAAAAGCTTCCTTTCAAGTCTGCTGCATCGATGACCTTCTGTCAAAGCTGGTATCAGATGGTTGTCAATTGCTTCGTCTAGTGGTATGAGCAGCTCATCAATGTCCTTGAAGCACACGTAAATGGTAAGTAAATTTGTGGATGAAGCCACCGACGAATGAACTATAGGCGCATTGGGGTTGTGATTTCGCAATCTCGCTGAGTGTTTCGATTTGTTTCACCCATTTCTCAACAAGTCCCTTGAAATAATCAGTTTTGAAATCTTGTGTACCTAGTGTTCCTCCCAAGTACTTTCTTCCTGTGCAAATAATATTTACATTAGTCCCTGTAAAAATACGTTCTGCCTCAGTAAAGTCCTCGTCCCTAACCACTAACCACGATTTTGATGCCTTGGGGTAGTATCCAAAGATAGGACCAAGTCTTTCTACTGCACGCCACCATCTCAATAGGTTTTGGAGGCCACCGGCTCCTGCTAGGTCATCGGCATAAGCAACACTCTTTACATCGTTGGAATCGACCTCTTCACGAAGAAGCTGTTGGAGTGGTAGGAGATCACCTTGCGTTGTTCCTTCCGCTGATGTTATCTCAATACCTCCATCGACAAATAAACGTGAATTCCTAGCATAACAATTATGTACATATGTGCGATTGCTGGACATAGTGCCTTAATATTACGAAGAAAAGCAGATCGATTAAGAGAGTTAAAGGCATTTGATGCGTCAACAAGAAGGATTCCGTCAGACCCTTCTTCAAGAAAAATAGAATACATTGCATGAACTGAGGCCTCACATCCAGCCTGTTGTCCGGCACAGACCTGTAGAGAACCTGCAGCTTTCATTATGTCCTCTTTCACTACTGATATCAAAGCTTTCCCAAAAATGCGACGAATTACTTCTCCTATCCCTATCGGTCGGACACCAGGGTCTTTATCTAAATGTATAAGACGACATGCCAAGAAAGCTTCAATGTCTCTTTCACGTGAATCTAAAGAAAGTGATTGGCGACACACGGTTTTAAGCATAGTTGGTAGTTCAGTTCGAAATTCTTCCCCAGTTTTCCCATAGTTTCTTGAGGCAAGAAGCTGTCAATCTGTTCATACACTATGGGGTCTATTGGAATGATGGGTTCATTTACTATTGCTTCTGGCTGTGGTACAACACTTTCAGGGTGAAGGTTGAGTAAAGTGTTTTTGATAGTTTCATTTAATCCTAGAACGCCTTTGGTAGATGAGTTTTCCAGTAAACGTAGGGCTGCACGAATATTTCCCCGAAGCATGTGTTTGGTAAACTCAGCTGTTAAGGTTTGCTCAGTTTTCGATTTGTTCTTAGTTAGTCTTGATTGGATCTCTCGAGATTCATTCAATAATTTCTCAAAACTTCAATCTCTCCATAGAATTAGACGTCGTTGTAGGGCATGGGTGTGGTCCTTGGCTTTTGATCGAGGGTGAGGTTTTTGGAGGAGGAGGGCAGGCATACACATCATCATTTTTACGGAGACTTCAGATAAACCGGCTGAGTTAGAGTTCCAATAATTAACGAGTTTCGTACTCTCGGTAATGAACTCTTTTCCTGCTTTACCCGATGGTATGATCTCCCCAGATTTTATTTTCAGTTTTGTTCTGCTCGGATGTTTCTGGTTGTTGGGTAGGTTGGGTGGTTGATGGTTGGGTAGGTTTGGTGGTTGATGGTTGCGTAGGTTGGGTGGTTGATGGTTGGGTAGGTTGGGTGGTCGATGGTTGGCTGGTTGATGGTTTGGTAGATTGGGCTGTTGACGGTGGCTGAAAATTATCTGTAGAGTTGTTGCTTGGATTAGAGGTGGTGGTGTTAGGAGGGTTGTTTGATGAGAATTGGTGTTTTTGTTGACGGTTGCTGGCACATTTTCTTTTGTGATTTGCTAGTCCTCTCTTTTTGAATGGAAGGTTGCATAGATCGCAGTTCACGGTGAGAGATTGTTGTGGTGTCTTTTGAGATGGTTGTGGTGAGGGCTGAGATAGTGGTAGGATTTTGTCGTTGATGTTGTTATCTGATTGTTGTTGGTTCGACATATTTCTGGCTTCAGTGGTCAAGATATTAAAGAAACTCTCTGTTGGCTTAAGCACAGTTTGTTTAATGAGAGATGTTGGTTTGCAAGCAGGCTTGTGATGAAGATTGTTGTTATTTGGTGAAGACGAAGTTACCCTGCTGTACAGAGGGGAGAATCCACATGCTGCTTTTTGATTTTGTTTTGGTGGAGGTGGTTCTTCGTCCATAATTTTGTTTTCAAGATTGTTGTATAAATTTGATATAAATTTGTGTGTTTTTTGTTTGAAGTCCTCATTTCCTTCTTCTTTTTCTATCGTACAGCCACTCGGATACGGCACGCCGAACCGGGCTCTGGGCCAACTTTTCAAACTTTTCGATTATGCGTCTTTCTTTCTAAATTGTGATTGCAACACTTTCTAACCTTTGGTTAGATGACGGGTGACTCTAGAGTAGCAGGGCAAGCTTACTCATGGGTACACCTGATGCCAGACTTTGGTCTTCATCTATCTGCTTTCTATTTATTTCTCAACTTCACTCACCGGTTTGCTCTCCGCTAAATTTGTAGATTTATATTTATTGTTTGTCTATTGTAAGATTGTTTATTTGTGGGTTGTTACTTTTTGGTTCTTTGTTTTTATTTTGTTATTGTTGTTGGTTTTAAGGTTTGTCGCTGTTTTGTTTTGTTGGTTTTCAACTTTTGTCCTTGTTGCGTTAAGTTGGTGAAAATGATTTCTCGCGCAGTTTGAATGTTTTTGATTTTTAGTTTGACACGCGTTTTCTGAATTTTAATTAGCTTTTTCAGATAAATTATTTGTATATCCAGTTCATGTGTCAAAATGTTTGGTTCTTTGAACAGTTCAATCAACTGATTTTTTGTGTTCAATTTATTAATGACTACTACTCTTTTAATGATCACCTCATCTTCGATCAAACTGTTGTTTAAACCTAAAATGGCCAAAGATAAATAAATTGAGAATACTTATGGTCAAACTGAAACCTTAAATTAGAAAACATCCTAAAATCAAACAAAATTGAAAGTAAATTCCAGTCAGATATTGTGTTAGTCCTTGAAAAAAGGGTTCTCAAAAATATCAGCTGCAAAGAGCATTTAAAGCCTCAAATGTAGTTTATGACTAGATTTTCAGTTCCAAAACAACCAGTGACAAAATGTGCTATGTTATTTATCTTCATCAGTAAATATTACCTAAAGCTGCAATTCTATGTTGTCGCAAGGAATCTGGTGATAATGGAGGACTTGATAGAGGTGAATTAGGTGAATTTGGTGCTACTTTGCTTGGACTAGGCGGTGGACTGACTGAAATTGAATCCTTTGGAGGTTCCAATTGACGTGTGGAAACAGCAGATAAACCAGAGTCGTTGGTTTTCTGCTGATCATTTCTTAATGACTCACAAAAAGCATCATTTTGATAACAAATCAAGCAATCTTCATCTGGTCTCTTTGTACAGTGACAATTGTCACAAACAACAAGATCAGCCTTCGAAAACCTATATTTGAAAAAATTAATAAATTAAACTTGAATATGTAGACAATAATAAGTTATTGTTGCTCATAAACAACAAAAAGGGTTGATTTTGGTAAAAAATTAATTAATTTCGCGAAATTAAATGTCTGTGGAAATTCTAGGAAGGGCCATTCGCGAAAGTTTATGCTCTCAAAATATTCTCGATAAAATAGAAAATCTTTAAAACTTTGAATAAAATGTAACGTTTATGGCACTTTTAAGCCTGCTAAAAGACTAATAAGTCAAAGGACAAATATTTCAAGCCAGTCCAAGAAGTATTTGTCTCTCAAAGTCATTTTTTCATGTGAAAATTCTCAACTTTAAGTCTTGATTCACGAAAATTTATGCTTCCGTTAAAATCGCGAAAGTAAATGTTGTGAATTTCGCGATTTTTTGTCCTCGCGAAAGTTTCTGCTCGCGAAAGTTTGTACGCCTTAAGTAGCCTTGATATCCAGCCCGTAAATTTTTTTCTTGACTTTGATATTTCTTATGTTTACGGTCTGGTTTACCTAGATCGTTGAAGTGCCCGACTATGTATTTGGATGGACCGCGCGGGCGATCAGCAAGGCGTGTACGCTGCTTTGCAAATCTCCCTGAATTTTCTTTTTCAAAGCAAATAACAATAGAATACCTAACTATCTCCCTTGGGTGTTTGACCACGCATCTAAATAAAAATAACAATAATCAGCTCCTTTTATGAACTTGTTTGAATTACAACCATGAAGTCAGCTTTTCATGCTCACGACCTTATTTAAAAAATAAATTATATGTTAGAAAAGAATTAACAAAAATTACTTAGTGAAGCATAGAGCACGTTTTCTATAAAAAGTTTTTAAAAGTTAAGGGTTTTTACTTTTAAAAACATTCGTAATGCTCATTTGGAGCGATGAAAGGAAATGTATCGAACCTTGTATTTTGTAAAACAAGATTGGATTATCTGTCGTCTGTCCAAAAGACTACATCCAGGAGAGGATGCTCATTTTTTCGTTATTATGGCGAATGATCTCATTTAAACCATAAGCTCGACAAATAATTTGAATGTCTTTTCTTTCCAAAAGACAAGTTCTTGTTAAGGTATCGCCATTATTATCTCTGTAAAGAAAGTATATGCTTGAATTGAACTTTGGTTATAGTGTCCAACTGAAAATCCTTCAAATTATTGTGTAATCATTATCATTCACAATAAAATGGGGGTGACACCTTGTTTTAATTTTGCAGAAATATCTTGTCTGGTTTTTTGGCTGATCCATGTATGTATTAGATCATTTCTGTGTCCATAATGTGTCTTGCATATTTCAGTTGTTATTTACCCGTTTTCAGATTCAACAACCTTGAGCGTACACGTACAATTGCGCTCGATTTTGCAAGTTCCTGGTAGAGACAAAAAAGGAAATTCTTATAATTATTGAGGGAAGTGTTTATGATATTGGTACTAAAAATAAAAATATATGTGGTTTGTCAAATCATTTCAAATAAACTTTTCATATACACCCAGGGTAATCTTTAAGTGCCTGAAATTTCAGATCGCCTTCGTTTTTTTCCGCTTCGTTTTATAATACCCTGAACGGTTACATTGCCAGTAATGAATTCTTTGTCCATTGACAGTTTTTACGCCTCTTGAACGGATTAAAGTGCATGCCTCAGTGTCATCAAATGATGATTTCCACTCATCAAATTCTGAATGTTAACATCAGGAATAATAGGAATTTTGAGCAATTGGCAGTTTCCTTTTTTGTTCTTTTTGTTTAAAATAACAGTCTGTCAATGTTCATAGATTGTTCAGTCAATGTTGTTGGCATATCTTGGTTGCCTGTGTGTTTTGGTGTGTCAGTCTCCAAAAAAAAGATGTTAAAGTAATCAGGTAGCTAAATCATTTGAAGTGTCCTTTCCATTGTTGAGTGATTAGATTGGTGGAATTGGTGGTATTTGTTTGGTGGTCATAGCGATTTAATAACTAATTGTTACATTAAATGTGACTCCCTAAGCGATTTGAAGTACACAAAAGTCCGATTGGCTAAAGCGGGTAAAAGACCAGTCTCATAGCGGGCAAAGTGAAATTTCGAGCAACCTAACATTTTAGAAAATCAGCCATGAAGCCACCAATGGAATTTTTCCAAGAACAGCCTCAAGCGGCCAGCGGCCTATTTAGCGGCCTTGTTTAGGGATCTTCTCAAAAATATAATAGATTTTCCTTTATAAAGTTTGATTAATGATTCGACTATTTAATTGAATAGCTGCCGTCGTTTAGTCGAATACCTTCGACTATTTAATCTCCTATATTCGATTATGTAATCTCCCATATTCGATTATTTAATCCTTGTATTCGATTAATTAATCCTTTTTCGCTTATATCTTAGGGATCTTCTCAAAAATATAACCAAATTTCAGTGAAATGGTTTCGGTTAAATTCGGCTGTTTAACCGAATCGCTTCAGTAAAAAGTTTAACTAATTCGGTAAAAGTAATTATTGAATTTGGCTTAAGCTTGTGGAATTCGGTTAAAGTATTACCGAATTTCGGCTATAAAGAATTTTACTTTGTCTAAAATAATAATAGTGAATTCCACTGACTGAGACAGTGATATTAACAAAAGGATCGTTCGTGGTGAGACAGGGTTTTCTTTTAACTACTTTCTGAATTTGTTTATCAAGTATTTTTGAATAGCGAAATACTTTACTCTCTTACATTTCTTTTCAAATCATAATATAGAATTGGAAAGCAAGAAAAATGTCTCGAGACACCAAATATCTTGAGGTTCAGCCAAGCCCAGCATGACCCACAACGAACGAAGCAGAGTTCAGACTTTTACTAAGTGTTTGTTTACATTGAGCTCCCTTTGCGTGCTTTCCTTCGTGCTATCACGTGAACTTTTACCAAAAATAGTGATGAAAAACACTCCTTCTGAGTGTGTTCTCTTTCTTTTAACGTGATTTTCACTTTTTCTCTCTCTCGCATTCTAAAAGTTGCATCAAACATTCGAAACGTCACAGATCAGGAGCTTGTGATAAATCAGGAGCTTATAAGAAAGCAAAGCCTGCGAGATGCCCTTTTGGAAGCTTTCCCTCTCCTCTACTGGGGAAGCAATCATTTAATTTTGTTTTACAACATTTGAATGACCTTCTTTATTTTGAGCGCCCTCCCTTTTAGCTTTATTTTTTTTTTTTGCCCTTTTTGATTTCTGAAAAAATCTTTCTTTGTTCCAAATGTACTTGAAAATGTAAGTAAATTGAAAAACAAAGCCAATGGCCGCTAATGGCCGCTAATAACCGCTAATGGCCGCTGTCAGCGGCTTAAAACTTACTATGTGGTCGCTTCACTGTGGCCGCTTTTAAAAAGCGGCCTCGCATCAGCCTTCTTCAATATGCGAGTGGCCCAAAAGGTAAAAAAAAAAGACCGGTCGAGTAGAGGCCAAAGACCCGGGGGGGGTACTTAGGCAAAATGGGTGCCGGGTATGTGCGAGCCATAAGGGTACCTTTTCTCATTCCTCAAAAGTCTCTCAAAGGGGTACAAATTCAAAAGTTAGTCTCTGAAAGGGTCCCAAAATCACAAAAATCAAAAATTTCTCTCTCAAAGGGTCACAATTTCCAAGAATTTTGACCAAAATTTGGTGAAAATCAAACCAAAATTTGGAAAAAATGGACCAAAATTTAGGAAAAAGTCTCTCAAAGGGTCCCAAAATCACCAAAATTTTGTCTCTCAAAGGGTCGATTTTCGATTTTCGGCTCGGACATACCCGTCCCCTCGCAAACCTAGTACCCCCCCCCCCGGGGCCAAAGAAGAACGTTTTTGTCATTTGTCTGATTCAGCTGTTGGTTATTAAAACCTTTCTGTAAAATTTGATGTGAGAGGAAAAAACAGATAAGACTGTGCCCTTCGTACACCGTAGTAAAACTCCTACAATACCCAACTTCTTGGAAACTCTCACACTTAATTAAATCAATAAAAATAACTTCGGTAAGTTGGTCTAATGTCCACCGGTCTTCTAATTTCGACATCCTTCTTTGTTTTGAAGATAGAGGAATGATGGAAAAGTCGGTAATCACTGCCAGGCGATCTCAATCGAACGGAATCGACGATCAAACCACTCGAACCAAATTGAATGCAATCGACCGATTGAACGTCAAAACTCTGGGTAGTATTCGATTGGTTCGATTGTCCATACAACCGGTGTTTTGGTTTTGAATAGGTCCACAAATCAGACTTGAGCTTTAAAAAAAGTGTATGTTTGGAAGAAAGTTTTTACATTGGTGGTTGCCAAATAAGGAAAAGTCCAATTAAACATACACGAACCCAATCGAATTCAAACACAATCGAATGCAGCCGAATCCTAATCGAACACACAAATCCTAATTGAACGCAATCGAACGCAATCGAATATCAATCGAATCTGAAAATAGCGGTAATATTCGATTGAGATTCAATTGCGTTCGACAATCGAATTTCACTCGGTCGATTGCGTTCGATAGTCGATTCCGTTCGATTGAGATCGTCTGGTCACTGACTGATAGACAAAAGTTTTTTTTTCTTTGATCGCCAATCAAAGAAAATTAGTTTCAATCTAAATCAGAGATTCTGACCTTGCTATTATTATCTCTAATAAAGAAGGGTGCAAAAATTATCAGGATATATATATAGTCTAGAAGTATAAAACCTTCAACTACTCAAAATGGAAACAATAAAGACAAAAACCCACAAAACAAAAAGACAATACAAATACAACAAAAATCTAGAATGAACATTCACAGAAAATCAATCAGGTTGGAGTAGAAAAGGAAAATATGATGACATAGAAATCCGTCAATGTTCAACTAGTGATCTAAAATGACTTTAAGGAAGAAAGTAACTCAATATGAGTTAAGATGGAATGAAGTAACTCAATATGAGTCAAAAAATATTTCAAGAAAACACATTATCTGTTCCTCAGTTTTCGACCTACACAGGATTTCGGCCTTTTACGAAAATATCCTCCTATATGATGGAAATAGGGTTGTGTAGGTAGGCCAAGCAGTGTTAATTAAACACCACCACAGATAAAAGATAGTAAAAAGATGTGTTTATTGAAAGTATAAGACGCGCGCAATAATATAAAATAAACTAAAACGTAAAAACCACGGAACCAGCCGAAGAAACTAAAATTACAATGAGAAAAGAAGTATACTTTCTAGTAGACAAAGTTGCCACACCTTTGACACGTTTCTGCCACAACGTTGAAGAAAGCATACCAGAAGAGAAGGAACTGGGATTGGATTGCCACTATCCAACCCTGTGGCTCTCACACACATTTTACAGTTCAAAGAATAAGATGGAAAGAGTGGGGAAAGAATGAGAATTTAAAAAATCGGACTATAACCCGGTTCGAAGCCCCGTACACCGTGACCTCTCACCGCAAGAGCTGGCGAACGAGTGAATCTTGAGAGAGTTGAAATCTTGAAAATTCTGAAAAATGACGAACTATAACCCGTCGAAGACTGCAATCTATATATGCAATATATATGAGGCTGTCAGGATCAATCGATATTTTGTTAGTTAGATTCTATTTCAATATTGTATATTTGTTAGTTGAGTGAAAGAGTTAATTGTATAGATGATATCTTGTAAAACTAAAACAGTCAAAAGAAAAAAAAAGAAAAAATAACATTTACATCCATCGTCTGCTATCCTGAAGGCCAGAAGTCAGAAGTGAAGGTCACCACTAAAAAAAATTAAAAAATTTCGCGCCTCTTAGGCTTCTACGAAATCGGGAAAATTGGAAAATCGGGGAAAGGGCAGGATTTAGCTGCTTCTATGTTACTTTTCATCGTGTTACTGTCTCTTAATTTATTATACACTGTTCTTCTTAGGTTTTTGATTGAATCTCGAACTACATTTTTAAAAAATTTATCTTTTGTTGCTTGGCTTTGTTGTGGCCATTGGTTGTTGTTTAAATGAACCTCAAAGGTACGCATAACGTATTTTGTTTACGAAAGTTACGACGTGCCATCTCATTAGAAAACAAAAGAGCGCCTTGTAATTCAATGAAAAAACCTGCGCTTAAAAGCTTGTAATTTGCAGAACGAAACGGAAAATCTTTTTGATAAAGCAAATCTCGAATCGCCGTGCGAGTTGCAATCAACACATCTGGGTGGGATGGTGAACTCTCACTAATTGATGAGAGTTTTTTTGTCAAAATAATTGGGAAAGTTTTATGAAAGCCTTGCCAATTTTAACAAGCTCCGATTTCACTTAATTTGTCTATAATTGTATTGGGTGCTAAAATGCGGGCCAAACAATTAAGTTGCTAATTGATTTACCATTTATCACTAATTGATGAGAGTTTTTTTGATTTTTATCTAAGATGAAATAAATCTTGAGATTTGTAGACAAGGTGCCGACGATTAATGATAATTAGCACAATAGGATATAAATATGGATTTTAAGATCCACTCATCACAACTCAGTTGAGTTGTCACTGGGTTGTCAAGCCTTCTTCATCACAGCTCTCACTTTAGTTGTCAATAAGTCTCTAAATTTATTTAACGATGTTAATCACTTCAGTGTTGAAAATCGTACAATCGACGGGATAAAGGTGATTGTCTGTGAAATCACGTATTTTTTGTACATAAACATAGGGGTGACAAAAACACAGTTAAATCGGCTGATATGTCTCTGATTTTTAAAATAAGATTCTCGTGAAAACTATCTGTGAAATCACGTATTTTCTGTACATAAACATAGGAGTGACAAAAACACAGTTAAATCGGCTGATATGTCTCTGATATGTCTCTGATTTTTAAAATAAGATTCTCGTGAAAACTATTTTGCCTTTCTATTTTTTGGTCTTGCAAGTTTTGCAAGATTTGTTAGAGTGTTTCAAAATATCAAAATATATGGCAACATCAATTTATTACTGAAAAGAGCCATTTAAGTTGTTTCCAAGAGCAGCAAGAAACTTAATTAAGAAATGAAATCAAAAGAAGTTGAGGTTTTTGGTTTTCTTTTTTATATAATAACTAAAAATAAACATAAACTAATCTTTTAATTTTCGAGTTTTCTTGGGTGGGTATATATCTTTATCAAGGATATCATCATGCACCGTCCTTAAAGGGTAGCTGAAGATTTGTGTTGATGTTGAAATCGGAGGAGGAAGCATCCATCCTTGCGTTTTTAACATTGGATCGACCAGATCTTCTAATTCTTTAATGTTACTATCAGTCACCTCTGTCTGGAAACCCAGGGAAACTGTTATTTGTTTATTCGTTTCTTTATGCTCTTCAAGAACTTTATTGTCTTAAGAATGGTCGACTCCTACTAAAAAGAAAAGGTAATGATTACCAAAGTACATTTTTTTCAGTAGAGCCGGTGGATTTTGACTGAGATGTTCTTAGCTTTCACATGATCAAATTACAGTATATGAAGAAGAGTGTATTCGTCAACATTTTTAATGAAGAACTTGCCGAAATCAGATGTTAATCACTTCAGTGTTGAAAATCGTACACCAATTCTGATAGTAAAGCAACCAAAGTATCACTTCTAATTCTTTTAAAAAGGTTAACTGTAATATATTATGATTATGATTATAATTTGTGAATTTCCATTATGAAAGGAATATTCCAGTACGTAATACAATCAGGACCAACATTTTGAAACAAACATATTTGTGGGTTTAATCTTTGTAATCGTTATTCCGACCCTAACATTCGTCTTAAGTTTACATACGTAAACTCTATGCCACTTCTTGTTTGTCTTATATGATACGGATCGAATCTCGTCTCCTAAATTTCTTCTATGAATTCATCAAACGGATAGTACAATTTTTGGGCTCTAACTTCGTTCATTTCAACCTCATCTAATAGTTTTAAAATTGCCGGTAAAAGTTTCTCAATGCTGTCCAACCAAATCTTCATCTCGTGTATGCCAAAAACTTTTTTCTGAATTTAATGAAATCAAGCTGATGGCAGAGGAGAAACGAGAGAGTATCAAAAACTTGGGGAGAATATTGCGTGAAAAACCAGAATTAAATAAAGACGGTTTGTTGATGCGGTATTTCCCTCGAGTTCGATTTGCAAACGAAACAAAAGGAAAAGATTATTGTAATTCATTTGACTCATTTTTTTTGGAGAAGCTGTAAAACTTTGAAGATATCTCGACACTAACTTTGAATTTTCAGAATCAAATGTTTTAAAAGTTAAAAATAAGATTGATATATCTCAACGAGAAGATTTTACATGATGAATTATATAATAAGTGTAATAAGTAATTAAAGGAATATTTCAGACCTCATCTCCCGCCGAAAAAGGAAATCACTTAAAGCACTATATGGGGCCATTCAAAAAGTACATTCGTCCAAATTTCCCTATTTTCAGACCCCCCCTTGTTCGTCAGCGTTCGTTTTGAAGTAACCTCCCCCTTTGTACTTTGGTTTTTATCTCAAAATTGTTATCCCCCCCCCCCGATTTTTCGATTTCACCCTTATTCTTACAACAATCACAAATACATAAAAAAATTTCGTACCTTTATATTTTTTTTATGTGGCTTTTTTCAAAATTAATTAACAAAAGAAAAAAGTTAGTTAGAAATATTAATAATACTGTTATATCTATCATACAATAACTTTAAATCTTGCTGTTAATTATGTAATGATTAAGCAATAATTGACTTTAAATGCTATTGAATTTGCTTCGAAAACTTATGGTTTTATAATGAAGGGCTTCATTATTAATGGTGATAAAAGCGCTGAAACGATTTCCTATAAAATCTAATTACACACAAAACATTAGTAGTAAAAGATATGCACTCTAAAAATAATAAACGATCCAGGCTTCTACTTCCACAAAAGGAGACTTAAGAATCTCAAAAATGTGTTGGAAGACTAGCATTCTGTCATCCTCAATGCGGGAAACCCATTCTATGTCTGGATCAGGGGGGACATAGCTCTTCCCAATAGGTACTGCCTTGCAAGAAACGGCCTTTCCATCAATCACTGTCCTCGACCAGATGTCTGAGAGATGTCTTGCTTTTGCAAAACTTGGTTCATTTGGTTGAAGAAATTTTCAATTGGGTTTAGGTCGGGTGAACGGGGTGGTATACAGAAGACTAAAGCCTTAACCCTTTTGTAGGCTTGCATTGCTTTCTTCGACTTCTAACGTGGTCAATTGTCCATCAGAAACCGGCTCTAAAAATAATAAACGATCCAGGCTTCTACTTCCACAAAAGGAGACTTAAGAATCTCAAAAATGTGTTGGAAGACTAGCATTCTGTCATCCTCAATGCGGGAAACCCATTCTATGTCTGGATCAGGGGGGACATAGCTCTTCCCAATAGGTACTGCCTTGCAAGAAACGGCCTTTCCATCAATCACTGTCCTCGACCAGATGTCTGAGAGATGTCTTGCTTTTGCAAAACTTGGTTCATTTGGTTGAAGAAATTTTCAATTGGGTTTAGGTCGGGTGAACGGGGTGGTATACAGAAGACTAAAGCCTTAACCCTTTTGTAGGCTTGCATTGCTTTCTTCGACTTCTAACGTGGTCAATTGTCCATCAGAAACCGGCGGGTGATGGGTTTGGAGCTCTTTTGAAAAGCGGTGTCAAAGTGCTCATCGACAATGTTTGCTATTTTCTCGGCGGCAATGCTCCCATAATACTGTTGGCACAACACAACCCCTTTGCCTTGGCTTGTAATAAAATTGACATTAACAACGCCTGCCCTACTGCATTTCCTCGTCAGCCCATATTTAAGCCTTCATTCCTCTTCCTCCACTGGCATGCCCTCAGCGCACGTACTTGGTCTTGCGGTTTAGTTGTAAATTGAAAACCTTTTGCGTCCAAGTAGAATGATATTCCACGCCGCCAAAAATCAAGGCCAAGCTTTTTCTTTCGGATTGTTTTGCAAAACCTCAATTTTCACTTCAATCCCTTAATTGTTAACAATGGCCCTGGCCTTGAAAAAAGTAGTAGTAAATTCAAGAAAACAAATCCTCTCACAAAAGCTGTGAAAAGTTTGAGAATTAAGTTGTCTGGAAACCAGACGTCTTTTTTATGACAATACACCGTTTAACAGTTTCGCCATCTCCACCGTAGAGGTGGTAGGTAAAAATGTTCACTTTAGTACTGTGGAAGGTTAGAGCCATTTTTTTCTTTCCTTTAAAGAGAATTTTTTAGATGTTTGAACATGATATTCATGACAATTTTATGTATCTCTCCTGAAAATTTCACAAAAATTCATATAGAGGAAAAGAAGTTATGATGAAAAGGAGTTCTTTACCTAACATTTCTCTGCTGGGTTTTCTTATGATAACTGGATGTTTACCTACCACTTTTTACGGGGGAGAGTGAAATTTCCCGTGGTTGCCAAAATCAAAACAATGGAAAATTGTTCATACGCATGCGCAGTTGACACTGTTAAACGGTGTATTGATTTGTCGCCGTAAAAATAGAAGTTTTCTAGATATCAGAGCTCAACACCATGGCTCCGATATTCGATTATAATTCTTACAACCAACGGCTTTAAAGGCTTTCTATATCTTTTAATCCAGCACAAAGGTAACTATTGAATCAGACCGACATCGAGTTGCAGTAATACGGTCTAACATCCTTCAACAAATCACTCAATAACACACAACAAAGAAGTCCAAGTCTATTACTCTCAAATACATAACGCCATCGTTATTTGGGATTGAATAACGCGTTTGAGAAAAATCCTTCATCAAAACATACATAAGATCCCTTGCAACTATCTTTCCTGTAGCTAACATTTCTAAGCAAAGTTTTCCAAAATATAACATCCTCGGTTTATCATCACGAATCACAACCTCAGAGATTATCGGTTGAGACTTTGGACATCACTGATCAAATTTTGATCAAAGTTTGCTTCTGTATCACACGCAGAGGTGATATCATTGGCACCCCATTTAGGATAACGTATCAAAGTAGCCAACACCCTGGAATGTCTATTGGTCCGTAATGACACCAACATTTAAATGAATTATGTTTATAATCTAATTTGATTGCCAAGCATAATGAGGAAAACGATTCTTAACAGTTGTCCAAGTAGTGTAATGACAAGGATTGAAGAACAATAGAGGGGTAATTATATTCTGCAAGCAATTAGGAAATGTGTAAAGAACAATAGGGACCAATTACATACTGCGATTACATTCTGCAGGCAATTACCTTGAATAACAATAAAGAGCAATTACCTTCTGCAAACAATACAGACCATTAAGTTATATTTATAAGTTCAGAGAATCAAATTTTACTTCCATAGAGTTAAAATTCTTAAAATTCAAATATATTGCATGAAAATAAATGTAAAGTTCTGATTTGGATTCCTCATGTCTTTCATAAAATATATCTTGCATCAAACACATAAAACCAATATCGTCCAATAAATCCTGTTTAGAGGAAAATTGTTCTTTGAATTCGTGAGCTTCCAACGAGAGTTGATTGAGTAGTTTAAAATCGATTCTGCAAAACAGTATCCAAAACATCTCTTCTTCAGGTAAACCCTTTTATTAGTATGAATCGTAAACAGTTCGTGCTTGAAAGAGCGTATATAGGAACCTCGCTTATAGTTTGTTTTCTCATTAATCAAAGTATCTTTAAAGTTCTGAAAGTTTAGTTCTTGCTTTTAGATCTTGATGTTACCCTTGACACCCTTGGCTTTTTTCCACTCGTCCATTATTGGTTGATTATGTTCATTTAGGCCCTCAACAAAACTTAAAGAGTACATTTTAGCCTTAAGACCAACAAACTCATCCAGATGTTTCCCTTCAAGCTTATCCTTAAACTTACCAATCACCTTCTTATTCTCATCTGATTGGTAGGGATGACCTGTCGGATATCCGCTGAAGTCGAAACGCTCCTTGTCACTCCAAAAATTCTGCTTGGAGGTCCTATGTTTGTATTCAATATGTCAAGGAGTCTGTATCCGTAAATAACAGCTGTGATCGTTTATCAGGATACTTTTTCGTTTTATTTAGTTATTTAGTTGTACATGTGTAGCCTACTTAGGTCGGGAACGCAGAACCCTGTATATACTAGACGGTTAAGAACCAACTTGCTGATGGTGTTTTCGACGCTGACTAGATTCTCATTGATGATGTTGAATCTCTTGAATGAGGGTTTAACAAAGTGGGTCCTCAGTGTTGCGGGGTTGTTAACAAGCTCGATGCTCCTGCGCTTACGAAGGTTCTCCATCGTTTTGCCAAAGCAGGAGTTCTTCACGAGTTTAAAAAACTCAACTTCGAATTTATCTCTTGCTTCAGCACGTCTTGCGGTATTGAAATCGATATAGGGCTTCAACCAGCGTTTCTGGTTGAAAGCCAGACAGCCTTTAAAACCATTCCTAGTGACAAATACAACTTGAGGTTTCTGTAATGGAGTGTATACCTTTTCTTGTTTGATAGGTTTGGTGTCAACTTCTTTATCGTAGAGAGTTTCACTTCGTCTAACGATTCAACTTTGAGAATCTTGGTTCGAATTTACTCGTGGTGGAGGTGGTGGTGGAGGGTGCGTACCATAACAATGTAACAGGTATCGATAGACTACAGGATAGGCAATGCTCTTATCAGGATTCCTTAATCCAAGAAATTCAGCAAGCTTTTCGACGCTAAATGACATGAATTGTTGTAGACAGGAACCCGTCTGCGTATTTTTTTTTAAATCTGATGAATACTTGACGGGTCAGAGCTGTGAGTCCGATTTTGGCCTCAAAAAAATTACAGTGGGAAATTCGAATTTAGCGCTGTCCTCACTAACTAAAATAAAAACCAAATTTCGGAAGTTGCGCTTTCTTTAAGAAAGTGTGAGCAGTGAAACAATAACAGGATTTGATTGGCTGTGCTTTCAACCGTTGTTAGGATATGGGAAATTCAAACTGTCAGCCCATACCATGCTATATATTTCACCATCAGTATATAGAATAAGAAATCATAGCATGGATCTCCAGGCTAGAATTGTTGCGAATCGATGAAATGCACTCCTTGGATGCTGAATGAGATGAACTTCTCCTCGTTAGATGGTATTGCACGAATTTTGCCATGATGGGGTTTAATTGCAGATATAATCAATTGCGAGTCGTAGCCTTTCAGGTTATGGAACACAACAGGAATTCGAACTTTTTCAGGATTGATTGTGAGATTTAAATTACATATCGAATGAGCGGCGCCTGAAGAGTAACGAATGAGAGAGAGAATAAAAGACGTCATATAATACTTTTGTTTATAGAGAAAGATGAGAACAAAATTCTTGCTCGCTCGGAACTTTTATTTTGAAAAGAAAAAATAGATAGATAACAGATAGAAATAAAAATACCTCTGTGTGTTCCAACAAGATGACAGTGATCACAGGCATTTCTTGTAAGATCTTAGTAAGATCTCGTAAGATCTTGCCACCTTGTAAGAACTTGTAGGATCTTACGATATCTTGTAAGATCTTGATAAGTTTTTTGACCAGGGCTACCTGGAGATTGTTAAAAACAGACACGAGAGGGACTTCATTCAATGTGTACTATTTTAGTAATATAGCTAAAGGATAAATATTACACACTCCTAAGCAATGATGGTAATTACATAAGGTGTGAAGAAGCTTATATGAATACCCTATGGGAGGTTACATCAGCTCTAAAATGATTTCAATGCTATTTCCGGAAAAATGTCCCCATTCGCGATATTTGCTTCGTCCTCACTTTCGTCTTTTTGCAGTAATGGCATTTTAAAACTTTCTTTCCGATTTTCGATAACAAAGCATCAGGGCATGTCTTTGTTTTACCATATTTCTTTTCGTTTTCGTGTATGGGTCTATCTCTTACATAATCCTATATAATCCTCAGCAATTGTCTCCAGTGCGGTAATCAAGTAGTTGTACTCATCGGGTAAACTACTTATCAAGAGAATAACGAGGTCTTTTTCTGCAATTGTGTCATCAATGGCCTCCAAATGTTCACCCAAAGTCTTTATGTAGTTAATGTGATCGGTTATGTTATCTCCATTCTCCATTCGAGTGGAGTATAACTTTCGACGGTAGAAAATCTTTAGAAAATAGCCTTTTTCATGATGGGTTGTGGTTGTATGGTGGCGGGTCTTTTTTGGCAAGTATCCAAGACAGGGTGAGGTCTTTTGGCTTCAGTGACATTTTGGTTATTTTTTGTAGACATTTTGTTGACACTTAAAAGGAAGATCAAAACCAGTCAGACGTCAAGTTTATGTAAAAATTATGTGTCTTTTGATGTCTTTGAAGTATGATGTATCGGCCCTTTTTACACCGACCCTAATTTAACGCCGGCCCCTTTTTATACCATAATTTCGGTTTATGAATGACGATTCTAATGCTGTCAGCTATTTTTACAATTTTCTAATCAAGATCATCGTTTACTTCATCTGGAATCCCATGGATCGTCTAACATATTGTTGGAAGTTGACGTTCTCGATTTCAAGCTTTGTCAATCTTGATTTTGTCTTCTTCGACTCATCTTTCAAAATTTCATTTTTAGTTTTTAATTGTCAGATGGCATCTTCGCTAGCATCAGTAATTTGTTGAGAGAAAGCTACCTGTAGTTTTGAAATCTCTTCTGAAAGAGATGTGAAGCAAATTCTGAATGTCTTCACTCGGTTTTTTATGATGTTAATCACTTTAGTGTTGAAAAATGTGGGGTACTATATAATACTGTTATCGAAGCAATTTCAAGATAATCTTGCTCGTTTCTTAAGATGTTAAACACTTCAGTGTCGCTAATCATTCTAATACTGATGATATTTATTTTGGTTGGACCTATCTACATACCTGTTCGTCGTATTTAACGTCTTTTGCCTATGATCCAAAAAAAAAAAATGTTTGTGATACTCTTTCATGTTTTTACGAATCAAAACAAACTTTTCATTGAAATATTGTTTACGATTCTCCATCGAACCTGACATATCTTCATACCACAATTTGTAATTTTCACCGATAAAACTGAAAATAGAAGGACTGTTTCTTTCACAAAGCAATGAGCTCTTAAAAAAGTAATACATATATATATTTTACTTTCTATGAGGTAACATACAACCTAGGACCAAATCTCAGCATTAAAGAAGAAACGAAGAGAGATCTTACTTCGGGAATTTAACAATATTTAAGGCTGTCCCGGCAGTCAAGAATCTTGTTTTGTACTTGGATGGGAACATCAGTAATATCGATTCCAGAATTAATGAAGTTACTGCATTGTTCATGAAAAATTTTGCTGCTGTCTTTCTGGTTGTTAAATTCAACAACCATCAAATCAATTGTTTCGTTCGTTCGTTCGTTCGATACTTTTGATTTTGAAAATTAATGTACATAAGTAAAAATTTATTTTTATTTTTGTTTCTCTTGTCTCGGCAATGTTGGTTTATTGAATGTCCGGACATTTTCCATATTTGCTCGTTTTTGGTTTTTCACCTTGCAGATAATGCGGAGGATTAGCCCTATAAAGTAAAAATATATATAACCTAAATTATGCATGTATAATTAACCTGAATAATTTAATAGTCTCTCCGAGCAATAAAGTAGCAGGGCTTTCACAAAATGTAAAATTTGAAAAGAAAATTTGATCCAAACTACACAGAGCGAAGTAAGTGAACGATTATTACAAAAAGAATTGGATACATACGTTTTAATAATTCTAGTCGTTCGGCTTCCAACTCCACCAGACCTTTCTTCCTCGTCATTAGCCAGTAGCTGTCCGCAGAATCGATCAGACCTTTTTTTTCTTTCCTCTAGACTCCATAGGTCCTGAGCAACGCTGTTTGCATATAACGTATAACGGGTCCATGCCCCCTCCACTTTTTGGTAGACCATGCCATACATTTTTAAGAGTTACTATTTTAAGCTGGTTTGAGACCAAATCAAACCACAAAAAGACTAATATTCTCTCCAATTAGATATCGTTTTAAGGTGTTTTGAGGGTGTGAAAAGTGAAAAATTTTCTTTATCACTCAACCATGGTGGGCGACAATTTTTCCAAAATGTTGGCCCCCTCACTCAAAATGCCTGTGCCTAGCCTGTTTTTTCAAATAGTTACCTACATTGTATGTCTAAAATTAAGTCCAAAACCCTTACATAGTCATCTTCATTTATGTCTTCTTCAGGAGGGTCGACTCGATCATAATTTTTTTGGTTAGATAACCGATCCTAAAATAAAGGAAGAAAAGTCATATAAAAAATATATTTTTCTATTCATTCGAATTGACTGAGACATAATACTAAATCATATGATTATGGTTAACATGAGATCTTTGTCCCTTGTCTTGAAAGTACGAAATATCCAAGAGCTGATAGATTTCACTTTGTTGATTTGGTTTTTGATATGTTGATTGTAGCTCATATCTACATCTAGAGTAACTACAAGGTGTTTGACTTAGCTTTTTGTTTCAATTTGATCTCGAGTGTCAGAATAATAAACTGAATAGGGTTTCAGCTCTTCATTTTTTCCATATTGCATATATCGAGTTTGAGAGTGTATGTGGAATGTTAAAATCACCGCATATGTAAAGATCAGGACAGCAACCATAGAGAGTTTCAATCTTTGATACTATTGATGATATAAGCTCTGCGAATTCTGGTGCATCTGATTTGTGATTTGGGTTTGTTGGCTGTCTGTATAGAATTCCAATGATAATGTTAAGATCTTCAGAGTAAAGTAGAAGTCCTTCATTTACACCATTTGAGAATTCGAGTAGGGGTTTGAACAATGGAGAGATGTCATCCCTCAGATAGAAGGCAACACCACCACTGTATCTTCCTTGTTTGGGTTTATCACGATCACGGTCCTTTCTATGTAAGGTGTAGCCTTCGATTTCAAGTTCTCCAGCTTTGTGGTTGGGTGATAGCCAAGTTTCTGTTAATCCAATAAAAATATGATTTTCAGTTGTCAAGATATCTCTGATATAGGGAACACAAGATGGTGCGGTTTGTGGACATAAACCTTGTATGTTCAAGAAAGCAAAAGTTGTTAGTGCAGGGTGCTTATTGATTGGTGGTTTGGAAGAAAATTGTCCTGTAGATGGTGTGGTTGGTGTGTTTGTTGGAGATTTTGAGAGAGATGGGTGTGTGGTGGTGGTTTGAGACTTTCGTTGATGAACGAAATCATTTGCAGACGGAAGTTATCCAGGATTTTGAGAAAATCCAAGGAATCATTTGTGTCAGCATGATTCTTTGTTGGAGTTTCTGGTCTCTTTTGATTGCCTTTGACATGGGCAAACGTGCAATGGGTGTTGAAACATGCACCTCTCTTGATTGAAGAAGAGCACATTCTTGGGTGGAATTGGTTACATTTAGTTCCAGCATTACATCCCTTTGGACCCTTGTTTCCATGTTTCATGAGTTTGGTGCAGGCTTTTGTACTGGCAGTTCTTGCCTCGAATACCGTGCTTGCATTTACCTTTGACATAAAATCGGCAGGTTGGTGGTGTGTTGTGTATCTCGGTTTCATCTTTTGATTTGTAAGATGATTGAGGGACTGTAGAGTCTGATGTAAGCTTAGTATTGTTTTCAAGTTGTCTTTGAAATGTTTTCTTCAAGAAGTCAGTTCTTCCTAGATAAACACCATCAAGGGTTCTGTCTGTATTTACATTGTTGTTGTCTCTAATAACACTAGGTGTTAGTGGTAGTGGTCGGTTCCTTGGCGTTGGAGGAAGAGATCTTGGTCGAGGTCGAGTGGAGGATTTTGAGGTGTCTGATGAGAGGTCAGTAATACTTTTGGTAGGTGAAGATACATGTGTATGTTGTGGGGAGTTTGCGACAAATGTGGTGTTGGTAGTTTTGATTGTTTGATTGAGTTGATGTTGACATGATTCACACTGGAATTGGCAGTGTTGGTTAAACTTGTTTTGTGTGGAAAATTTATTGTATTTTTCTGACAATGTTGACAAAGGTAAAACATACCAGGTATTTGGTAGATTAAGTCTCTCAATTCCTCGTCTTGGAATGTATACCTTTAACATCCGCAAGTAAATGGTTTGTGGTTTTTTGTTGAGTTATAAGTTCCCTGAGAAGAGTCTCCGCCTTATGATGGAAAAATCTTGTATTTCATTTCAAACGCAGTATAAACAATAGTTTCATATATAACACTAAAACCCACATGGTGATAATTCGAAAAATTAACTTAGCAAAAATATTAAAATTCCAAAATCCACTCAAGTAACTTACATTTGAAGTACGATTGAGCTTCTCTGTGGATGAATTTCCATGGATTGGTGTTGAATCTACGTTTATGGATGCAGTGTTATGGTTTGGCACAGGTGGTATCTGCTGAATTTGTATATCTGAAAAATTGAGATAGCCATAATTAGACCTTTTGATAAATTAGAAATGAGTTGTATAAAACATATCGCCTGAGAAAAGAGGAATAAACAAGTAAAACTACTCTTCAAAACCAAAAGCTGAATTATAGAAGAGCAAATCAGTGGGGGGCGTACGAGGGTTGCCAACACCGAAATACCGACAGATTTTTCTTAAATCACCGTAATACCGACAAAATTTTCCTAAAACACTGACACCGACGTCTTTTAGAGCAAGCTTAAGATTTTTATTCTTAGTACGAATGCTCAATATCACGAGCGTAGTAGTGCACTAGTTCAGTTTTTCTTGGAGAAAACTATCGCCGATTCAAGGGTTTCAAATCTTTAAAGCTCAGTTTTTCAACGACTAGTGGATAAACAAATCCAGAATTTTTAGGGAACACTTTAAGGGTTTAAAGTGCTATTTTTACTTTAGTGCTTACTTTAGTTGACTTTGAAGAAAAACATTTTAAAAGTTTTTAAAAAATCTTTGCAAACAACGAGGGAACAAAAGAGATATCTGAATGTATAAAGTAATGGAGGAGGAGGTGCAACCATGGTTTGCGCAAACGGAGAAAATTTTCCCATTTTTTTAGCTAAAAGAGATCTTTTTGAACGTTATTGGAAGTAAATCTACCTTAGCCGAAAGCACCGTTAGAAAAGGGCGCCGCAAAAGAACTCTTGTTCAGTAGCGACCTGGCTTAATTTTCTCGATGGTGCAAACTATGAAATAGGCCCCCCTGGTATTTTCTGTCCTTATTTGCGCCCTCCATCATTAAGTGACATAAACTGTAAGAGCAGTGAATGGTTGAAAGTAGCGCCCGGAATCTTTGAGTTAAGAAACTTGGGATTTTTATTTATACGAAGATGGCGGTAATGATAACTTGATATTTATTTCCTTGTAATTTGAAATGTAAAAATCTTCTGGACAAGGAGGCGCAACCATGGTTTGCGCCGACAGAAAATTTTTCAACTTTCAACTTTCAATCTGTCTAAAAACGCCCCATATTATACCGATTTAGCAGAAAATAAAGCCCCTCAAATAAAATACATGAGCTGTTGATACTTGAAATTGAAATTTTGTACAACATTTTTGTTTTCTAAAATTTTCTCAGAAAAATTACCTGATAATCTTTAAGCTTTTGCGCCGCTGGTCTTAGTTTTTTCTCCATTAATAAAGATCAATGGCTAAAAAGAGGCAGGAATAAGGGGCACGGAAACAAGAAACGGGTTCTTTAAAATTTTGGCGCCGCAGGCAAAAATCTTTGGTGTGAGAAAGGTCAAACCAGCTTAAAGCCACATTGACGCTTTTTAGCGAGGTCTGTATTGCTGTTTTGAAAATAGCTGACATTTCATACATATAGCACTTTTTTAAACCAATCATCAAAACAAAAGAACGCGCGCAACGTCATTTCATTGTTCAATTAAACAAGAGAATGTCCTCTTTCTAAAATTACATTTTAACGACCCGAAAGTTTCCAATGTTTTGACTTTTAAGAGATGAATAAGAATTGAAATAAATTGTGTGTGTTTTTAATGCAGTAGCGTGAATAATGTTATACTTTTGCAGAATAAGCAAAGAGCCTCATGTATTTATAGAGTGGCTTTAAAAGAGCTCCTAAAAAAGAGAAAGTTAGTCAGCATAAGACCACAAAAACCACAGCGAGCATCAACAAGTTTCGATCTTTTTGGTATTCTCTCATTTGGTGATTTATTCACGGCATGACATTATAACGGGGAACCCCTTCCCGATCCCAAGAAATGGGTTTTCTAATCATTCACGGGTCGAAACCCCTGAAGCCTTAGCAGGGCTTAGCATGTTTCTCATTACATTGTCTTTAAAACGCTTTAACCAGACAGGGTCGCAAACCAATTGAAGCAAAGCCACGCTGGTAAAAGAAGGCACAAGCATGGTTTGCGCCGACAGAAAAATATTTCAGGAAATCTCATTTGGCTAAAAACGCTCTCTTTTTCATAAAACTAGTCATTTTACTACGCCATCCAGATAAATAGTTCGTTTGATTTAGGCTGAAACTAAACTGGTATTGTACTGGTACTACAAAGAGAGCTCTGCAAGGGGAGGACCACAGGAAGTATTTTATATTGAAAGGCAAATGAGATATGATTCGAGGGCCAACCATGGTTTTGCCCGAGGAGACAAAATTTGAAATTTAAGGTGCCAGAAATGCTGAAAAACGCATCTAAATCATAGGTTAATGGATTATTTCGTAAGATGAAAGAACTTAACGATTGTTGATTTTTGATAAGTGCTGCATTCGAGACCTCGAGAAATTCTGCAAACTTGGCTTTCTTTACCTGTTACCCACTATTATGATTTTTTTCATAAAGTGCACATTTCCCGTAAAGAAGTGGTTAAGAAACACCATTATGCACACAATTTTAAAAAGAGGATGAGACAGGGTAGCTACCAAAAATAGCTATATTATAGCTACAATTCTACTCGTCATAGCTACAATTCTACTCGTCATAGCTACAATTCTTGTATAGATAAGATATTCAATAGCTGAAATGCAGATTCAAAAACTTTATGAGATCCTTTGAAATATGCAGATTCACCGCCAGTATTTCTGGAATCACCGAAATACCGACCCAAAAAATCAATTTTACCGTCACCGCAAGGCATGTCCAACACCGAAATACCGACACTTTTTACTTAAAACACCGAAACACCGACGCAAAAAAGTGTCAATACCGACACACCGACAAACCCGTACGCCCCCCCCCCCAAATCAGTGGAAAGATTATGATTATACTTTTACAATCACTGGAATGTGATAACTCACCAGGATTGTAAACACGCTCTTGGCCCACAACTTTTGATGGTCTTCCTGTTTTTCTTAAAAAATATAAAAGAAATATTTCATTTATTTCATAATCATCATAATTTTGATAAATTTGTTAAATTGTTGAGGCATTTGGTAGGGGTACATCTCACTAGTCCAACAGCAAAGCAGTCTTGTTCTTTCTTGTAAACTTGGATTTATGGCACAGTGACTTTTGTAGCTGGAATACATATGCCCCTGTTGCTTGTAGTCCCTTGGGGTCTGATACTTGAACTCTGTGCCATCAACACTGGCACGTATGTTGTTGAAAGGGTGAAAAGCCTTTGGAAGAAATTTTCTGAAGGCGTATCTCTCCGGGAAAAAATTGATGGGCGATGTATTCAAAATGATGAAAAATAAACATGATCCAAGTGGTGAATATGGTTCGTATTGTACTTTCACTTACATTGTAAAAATGGGCTACCACCATTATGTTAAAACTACGACGTAATCCCAATAGTGTAATGAAAAGCTGCTGGGGGAGGGTAAGACAACAGACCATGGTACTTCTAGCATTTTCATTAGTTGATTCTTTCTTGCTGCTATTCCAGTATGTTTTTTCTTTTAAAAAGTTATCTTTAATATCTTATTATGCTCTGTATACTGAAATTAAGTAATTCAATACAATAAATCGGATATCGAAATTATTTAGTCTCGATATTCAACTCTATTCAAATATAATCAAAGCTTGACTGAAAAATTTTAAGATATCCGATTTTTTGTCAATATTTGTTTACATTACTGTAATCCCAAAAAATTTAGGCACAACAAACTTTTGGGCAAAATAGTGTCCCATTTTGATCTTTTTTGCGCTATTAAAGCTTATGAAAATTCTGAAAAGGGCAATTTGCAAGCCTTATGCTTAGGAAAAATGTTTGAAAACTTGAAAAATGAGGAAATTCATTTTACTTTTAACAACGAGAAGTCTCTTTAAGACTAGTTTATTAAATATGTTTATCAAATTTGAAAGGAATTTGTCAGAAAGTTCTTTCGTCAACAAGTTAGCGTCTGAAGTTTTTGGGGATTAATGTAATATAAAGATTCAATTTGTTGAACTTACATTTCATAGTTTCAATTTCTATATCAGGCAGTTGAACGTAGCCATACTTGCTTTTCGCTGCCGTTGTTGGTTTTGCCAATCCGGCCAATGCTGCCCCTCCATTCGACATGCTGTAGGCATTGGCCAGAGTGTCTGGGTTGTATTTGACCATTGAATTTGAGCTAGGCAGCAGTGGAAAGAGTTGCTGGTCCTAAGACAGAAATTTATATATTAGTTAAAATTAGGTAATTTTCTATATCTAACTGCATAAATTCCTAAGGAAACGTGCTCACACGGAGATTAAATTCTTCAACAATTGAACCATACAGCTTGTAGGCAACTCCGTAGAAAAAGCTACTCATCTCCTTGTACATCATATACACCAAAATTTCTTTGCGAACTGTTTTTCTTCTGCAGTCACTAGGCTTTTGACAATTGTTTTTAAAAGTCCTGTTTTACAAAAGTCTTCAGTTTCTTGGTTAATGATTCTGATCCGCATCTGTAACTTGTGGTGTGGTTACGGGTTTATTGTTTGCTTGTATTGATTTTTCATCTTCCACATGGCTTGGTGACGAATAAGTCCGTTAATGCTTATGACTGGTTGGCTTTCTTTTAATGGTTGCATGTGCTTTGACTTGCCGTTTATTTTCTTCTGCCTTAGTGGTTGATGTTTTTTCGCTAACTTAAAAAAGATCATTTACAACGATCAGCAGTCTTTCTCATACGACATCTGATACCCAATAAAAGAAATTCATTTCCAAATTCAAATTCATTTCTGAATACCGATTTATGCGAGTGCGCTTCTCGTGCTAGCATAGAGAAGATAAAACTTCAGGATAAGAGTAAGCAAACATGATAGCTAGTTGTGTTTTTGGCTCTGTTTAACCGTTTAACACTCACACTCATAACTGATTACAATCTTCTGGTATACAAAAGAACAAAAAGTGTCAATTCAAAAGAATTATCGGCTGAATGGGGGTACCTAACTCAAAGCAATTTGTCAAGGGGGCCTAAGTCGTTGGGGGCACCATGCGTGCCCATTTCATAAATATGAATGGTCTATCATTTTCTGAATTTTCGTTTCGAATGCGTTTGACATTTTCGTTTGGTGTGTCAGGACTAAAAAGAACTCTTTTTTTATGTTGATTTTTATTTTTGATGTTTTTGGGAAAGATTTATGAAAGCCTAGCCAATTTTGACAAGTTCCGATTTCACTTGATTTGTCTATAATTGCATTGGGTGCTAAAATGCGGTCCTAACAATTAAGTTAGTTGCCAATTGATTTACCATTTATCACTAATTAATGAGAGTTCTTTTGATTTCATCTCTAAGAGAAAATAACTCTTGAGATTTGTAGACAAGGTGCCGACGATTAATGATAATTATCACAAGAGGGTATAAATATGGACTTCAAGCCCCGTTTATCACAACTCAGTTGAGTTGTCAATGAGTTGTTAAGCCTTCTTCGACACAGCTCTCACTTTAGTTATCAATAATTTTCTAAATTTATTTAACGATGTTAATCACTTCAGTGTTGAAAATCGTACAGTCGACGGGATGAATGTGAAGGTCAGTTCCAAGACGTCCCAAAGCACGTTTTCCCCGCTTAGAATTTTGCACGGACACGTAATACAAGTTTACCCAGACAATCTGTTTTTGTACTGTTCAGGGAGCACGACACCATGTTAATTACTTTCTCAAGTGTGTTACGGCATATCCGAAGTAAAAGTGAAGCAGCTCCACTCACTTTCAAAATGTCAATAATAGCTGGAAAGAAGTGCCTTATGGTGTAAGCCGGCCTAGCTTTTCAAATGATGTTTTAAGTGCCTAGTCCTTTGAGGGATCATTTCTGGTTAGTTTTTTTGTTTTGTCGATAATGAGTGAATATATTTCCGTGCTTTCCATTTTTTCTTTGTGAGCGGTTGATAGTAGTGTGAATAATAATGGTAATAAGTTAGTTAGCGGTCGTCATTTTTGAAATGTTCAAGCTTGTAAGTGTTAGGTTTTCTACTTCTAGAAGTTCGAGGCGGTCGGTTAATTCCCTGTTGTGTTTATTGAGATTTTCGATTGTTTCGGTATACCAATTTGCTACTGTTGTGAGTTGTGCTATGTCATTTTCTTGTTTTTCGAGTTTTGTTTGACGGTTAGTATTTAAGGATGCGATTTCTGAGTATTTCAGGTTCATGTCAGTAAGGCTTGATTTTGTGGGCTATATTTTAAATTTTTTGTTTTTTTTTCTTTTTTGACGGTTTTCGTGTGCTTCTTTTAAGATTGTGTGGTATGCTTTACATTTTTTGTAATAAGGGCTGTGTTCTCTTCTTATATGAATTCCTTCCCTCGATTTTCGATGTCTGTTTTAAGACAAGCTATACCATTTTGTATCTATTCGGTTGTAAATATTGCCTTGGGCAGGGCGATATCATATATTGTTGGCGTATTGTGCCTTGGCACGTTTAGATGCAATAAGGACAAAGAAATGAAACACAAGATTTCATATAAGAAGAGAGCTGGAATCGTGCTCACACGGAGATTAAATTCTTCAACAATGTTACATCATAAACAGCAAGATTTCATTGTGCTAATACACCTTTTATTTCTCTTAGCCCGAATTGTTCCAAACTGTTAGCCCGAACTTCTGTGGTCACTAGACTAATTTCATCACCAGGAAAAAGCTCATTCATTTCTGGAGAGACTTTTAGCCATTTAGCTGTTCGTTCTGTGTCTGTTCTTCAAAGTCAGCTTTCAGTTGGTTGTACTTTTCTGATAATTATCGGTTTGAATTTTTATTATTAATGCAATTTTGACAATCAGTTATTTGTGGCGACTCCAAATTGTCATTTTGGACGGCTTCAACATAGGATAAACTTTTGCAAAGAGAAGTCCCCTCTTGGGATGTGAGAGGAGGCATTTGATTTGGTTCAATGTTTGTCATGTGTGTTAGAGGTGTTGACCCTTTTCGCTGATAGGTTAGTAGATAAATCGTCTGATGAAGCAGGGAGGGGTCAACCCTTGAGATCCCAATGTTCACGATGTTGATATGTGTAGATCAGTAGTATGTGATGACCCTTGTGGTTGATAGCTTGGCAAAGTTATTCCAATGTTATACATATACCTCTGACCATAATATGGAACATATGCGTTCATATGTTCGCAGATTAGGAATTTTGAGTTCATTACAGTATTTCTCTAGTACATTAGAGTTGAAAGAAGCACCAATCGACGTAAAATTTGTGTATTGTTAAAGTGTTAAGCGATGTGGTAGTTGGAGAAAGCCTGTTGCTCTGAATTGCTCGTAAGTGCCTAGAAAAAGGACGAGGCATAAAACAATCATAGATTGATTAAGTTTACACTTCAAGATATTATCAACCACTTGTTGCGTTCCCTTGTCATTGACATTCACCCCCTCTGATTTGACAAGTTTCTGTGCTAACAGACCTCACTCACTACAGATAACAAATACTTTCGAGCGTCCGGTCATCGGACAATGCCCTTCTTGACATCATAGAATGTAAATAACAGCAGTTTTAAGGAAACAAAAAACTGAGACTTTTAGTCTCTGCTGTCATTTTCTTTGTAGAATATGTCCTAGTAAATCAGCGTAGGGAAAGGTTTCCTTTCGATTTCATCTCTTTTGATAATAAACTTTAAAGCTATAATCAGAAATGTCCCAGAGAAAAATTTGAGCTGCAAACCTTGTGTCGGTTGGTTTTTTCATACAACTTACCCAGGTCTTCCTGGCAGTAGCTTTCATGACCAAAATCCAAAGATAGAACCCGACTCTGTAACCTAAATATTAAATGGAACTATATTTTCAGCTTGTTAGTAAGCCGAAAAGTCAAATACCAAATGTCATTTCGTATCTTAGTTACGTCATTAAAGCCAGATTGACATTATTTTAATCGTTGCCTCTATAACGCTGAATTTAAATAAACATTGCAGTTGTTCAAGCAACCATCGAAATAAAAAACGACGTGACACAAGTCTCAAAGATATATGGGTGTGGCACTTTTTATAGCAAGATTTCGAAATATTCTTTATCAACAAGCCAAAGGAGTATTAGAAATCTAGCTCAGATAGTGATATCTAGACAGTACCTATTTGCTTCCTTGAAATTAGACGATAATACAATCCCTGAGAGTCAAAATACTCTAGACCACAAGTTTTCGAGGCTTGGAAGAAGCGTTCATGAAGGTGAATCAACATTTCCGATTGTGAATCGCCATTTTTGGCATTTTGTACGATCTATCAATCATTTCGTCATTCCCTCAATACTCCACAATTCTCTTGACTCTCTTGTGATGCTGTTGGCGTACAATGTTGGTCTTCTGCGACGAGCCTATTTTTCAAATAGTTCTCTCCATTGTAAGTATAATGCCTTATAAGATGCTTTATATCCCAGCCAAAATTTTGGGAAAATTTCGAATTTTCCAGCCAAAATCGGAAAATGAAGGCTCAAGGTAAGATTTTGAATATGCCTTAATTTTTGCCATGTCTAAGCCTAGATATGCTGCTTATAAAAGAAAGAAAAAAATGTAGATGTTCTTGCATCGCACTAAAATTGACTATAACAAATGGCAATACTTTACTGTTTACTTTCCGTAGTAGATATATTTATGCCACGTTTTGGCATAATCAAAATGTCATCTTTAAACTTTATCGGGATGCTGTAAATTACAACACGTCCAGATTCAACCAGCTTTCTCCCAAAAATGTTGGAAGACTTCGTCATCACCTCATCTTTCCATCTAACGTCAGTCCGGATGTTATGCTCTGTATATTGAAATTTAGTGTTCAAATATTTGATCAGTTTGAGAATTTCCATCATGAAAAGGAATATTCCAGTACGTATTACAATCAGCACCGACATCTTCAAACAAACATATTTGCGGGTTCTTCTTTGCAATCGTTGTTGTCACATACGTAAACTCGGTGCCGCTCCTAGTTTATCTTTGATACGGATCGAATTCCATCTCTTCAATTTCTTTGATTTCATCAACCAATTCGTACAACAAAAAAAACTTGAATTGCCGTGAGAAATGCGCTATACTTCAGGAAAAAGCAATATTCGTTTGGGCTTACCTCGTCATTTTCAGATTTTGTAAATCATAAAGAGAGCAGAGGACATACGAATCTTAAAATACTAATACAATCATGAAAATCAAGGAAAGGCAAGAAAAAGTTAGTTGTAGTAAGGGTTAATAATTGATTTATTATTTCAATATACATACGAGGTTTCTTTGCCTTAGGCTGATTATCCTCAATGGATTTACGCCTCTCCATGGTTTAGAGGGACTTTCTGTTAATCTGGTAGTTATCACATCGACCAGCCTCTGTGCTTAGTAAAATGTCACAATTTGTATGCCTGATGGTATCTTCAATATTGGAAAATCTTTTCAACTGCACATTTTCTCAGATTTTTGTCAAATGTTTCTGCCAACCCATGGCATAAGAAAAAAGATGACGTGCGACCGTCGCACGCCTAGATTAAAATTTTGAGCCATTTAGGCGTGCGACTCATCGCACGCCCCAATCCTTTTAGACGATGGCTTGTGAACGTTTTAAAGTAAAATTAGTTATTTTATCTCTCATTAGAAGGTGAGACAAGGTGTAAAAGATACATTTTATATAATTTTAAGAGTTTACATAGAAGCTTTCTTATATCAACGATTGAATCAAACAGAAAAACGAATTAATTCGAGAGGAAAAAATGTTTTAATCAAAAATCAGATTAAAAATTTGTTTCTATTTGCGATATAAAGTAAAAGTGAAAACCTAGACAATTCCAGCTGAAACAGCAAAATTTTACAAACATTGAATACAAAGTTTAAATAAGAATGTATTAGTCAGATTCGTTGTCCGATTCACTTCTCACTTCGTAGTCACTTCATCTGACCACTCGACAACCTCGATTTCTGCTGCTGCTTCTTCTGGTGCTGGTGGTACTTGTACTTGAGTTTGCGATTCCTCGGTGGGCTCATTTATCTTTCGTTTTCGTCGTATCGTGTTTGACATATAAATCTCAAGAGCTCTCTTTAGAATTTGAGCCTTCTCTCCACCACTCCATTGCTTATTGTCATTTCCCTTGATGATGAGTCTGTAATTAAGGAGGTTATTCGATCAGTATAGAAAATGCACTTTCGACAGATGAATTAGACCCTGAAAGGCAGAACATGAGTTCTACAAGCAGGGATATGTTTGGAAAGTCTTTCCTTTTATAGCGTTTCTAGGTGCAATTTTGGGAAAGTTAGAGTTGACATGGCGACAAAAATCCCTCCTCTCTTTTTGAATTTTGTACCAGAAAGTGGAACTGAGAAATGCTTGCCAAATGACTGAATCTGATCCAAGCCATGATCTTTTTCATCCAACCAAGTGGAAGGGTTGCACCAGTCTAGGTTCGTGAAAACCTCCTCTTCTTCAAAACTCCTAAACCTATCCTTCAAAGTTTCGATAAATCGATCTGCTGCTCTCTTCTGACACATTCAGCCGTTTCGATTGTGTTCTCGAAAAGTTCGGTTTTTAGGGCAAGCGCAATGGATACAGGTTTTCGATTAGCCTGTTTTTTTTTGTTCTTGTCATCCTTATTCTGGAATGTAGACTCAACTTTCCCATTTGGCCCAATGATAAATCATATAATATGTATACAATAAATGATAAATTTTGCAAAAGCAAAAACAATTCTTACCAACCTTGCAAACTTGTACCCATTGAGATGAAACTCAAATTGCTTGCACATCAACACCCCAGCTGTACCATATTGTTCCCATGAAGCACTCCTGAGCAGGGGGGGTGGGGTTCAAGCAGTTGACACAGGAAATAAATCAAAATCCAAGGCAGTAAAATGCCATTTTCCTATAGGAATTTCTTTTTTTACAAGATAGGAGTTGGCCGAGGAAAAGTGTCACAAGGTTCTAGATAGGAAATAAGCAAATTTTCTAAGTGAAAATTCCATGTCAAATTTGATTTTTTGGGAGGTAGGAATAAATTTCTCCATGTGAATTCAGCGTTTTTACTAGGTAGGAATAATTGTTTTTTCGTTTATTTCATTCCTTCAAGAATTTTTGACATTTTACTATATGGTTATTTTTTTTCGATGCAAAATCTGGGCTTTTACAATATAGTAATGATTTTTTCAGTGTAGAATCTAGGCTTTTACCATATAGTAATGAATTTTCTCGATGCAAAATCTGGGCTTTTACCATATAGTAATGAATTTTTGGACCTACCTGGAGGTCCTATGAATTATGACCTGCGTTCTTCCGTCCGTCTGTTGCCAACTTTTCTCGGTATTGAATCATAGGAATTTTGTGATTTTTGGTACAAAGATGTAAAGAGCTGGAGTGGCCTTCAAAGACACGTGCTCACGATTGAAGTTTTTTTTTTTTTTTTTTATCTATAGTATATGTAACACGAACAAATAGTACAAAACTAAGGGTTCCTAACCTCCCGCAAAAGGACCACCAGATCATACCGCCAGGAGGAAGGAACCCAAACTAAGCTAACAATAAATTAATAAATCAATTGATAAATGCATGGGGAGAAAAAAAAAAAAAAAAAACTTACTACAGAGGATAAATACTAACAAAAAATAAAAAACAAAAACAAAAAGAGCTTGGAGAGCAGTTAGAGTAAAAGACTAAAATAACGGTCCCCCAAAACGGCTTGTATCACAGATAAATTTTATTGTTATACTTAATATATCGTGATTTTGGACAATGCTAAAATCGGGGTCGCCATAAAGAAGTATTCTACACAATGTTTTGGGATTGTCAAGTTGAAGAAGGCTGTAAAACATCACAAGTCTGTCATTAGAGTAATCAGAGCAATGCATCAAAAAATGCTGTGTTGTTTCTACTGAATTTTGTCGACAGTTGCAGAAGGGGTCAACTGTGTCTGCAAAATTATGCCTGAACTTATGCTCACGAAGATGACTGAAACCAACCCTTAATCGGTTAAGGAGAACAACACCATCGTTGTCACTAGCTCTGAAAATTGAGTTAGCACTGGGTCTGAGAAATCGGAGAATTGCTTGCTTGAAAGACTTAATAGTGGGAAGATTTCGTATATGATCTCCGAGGTTATTCCATTCATTTATGCAAAAAGGAAAGAAAGAGGCACGATAACGCTCGGTTCTACAGAAAGGTGCCTCGAGTGGTGGTTTTATCCTTCGCCCTGCATTGCGTTCTTCCTCTCCTCTCTGGGGAGGAAGAATATTCGTAAGATAAGCAGGAGCAAAGCCATTGATTATTTTATAAAAAAATACGAGTCTTCTAATTAACCGTCTGTCTGCCAGGCTTTCAAAGCCTAGCTCAAGGTATATTTTTTCTCTGGATGTTCCTCTGAAGCATCCAGTAATTGCAAGACAGGCATCATATTGAACAGACTCGAGTTTTTCAGAAAATGTAGAATTACCAGGACGATCATATACGATATCTCCATAATCTAGGTGTGGTCTAACATAGGTTTTGTATATAGTGACAAGAGATTCCCTGGGTAGAAACTTACGAAGTCTGCGAATAAGACCAATACCTTGATTAGCTTTTTTTATTTTTTCATCAAGGTGACGGTCAAAGGTCAAGGTGACGGTCAAAACGATTGAAGTGTTTTTTTTAAGCAAGAAATGCTGCTTTTACAAGTTGACATCTATTTACATGACAAAATTTTTTACCATTCATGGAAAATAAAAACTCTAGATCATGGCTTCTGATTCTCTGTTTCTAGTTTACTAATAGTGTGTATAGTAGTGTGTATTTCGGGCAAGTTTGTTTCAAGTATGATAATGTGTGTTCCAGGTGTTGTACTGGAAGTACTGTGTGCTTCAATAAGTATGATCATATAACGATTCCATTATCTATCAATCATTTTATGATGACACCAAAATTGACAGAATTACACAAAATTACCTCAAAACTTATGGCATGTCCAAAGGTTGGGCGTAAAAAACCTCCATTTGGAGTTTACCAGACCTCCTTTTTCGGTCGTTCAAAAGTTTTTTCGCTTTTTTTTTCACATTCTCATGCGGTAGATGAACTCAAAATTAGCATAGAAAACTGTTTAAAGTATTTCCGAGTATTTCTTCTATCGTGTTTTGATTTTAACTAAAGTTTCAAGGTTTTCTACTGGAGATTATTTTAAAAAGATAGTCGGGGATTTTTTGACTCATTTAATTTTTGGTAAAATATATGGCAATTTTAACGAGTTCTGTTTCCACGTGATTTGTCTGTAATTGTATTGGGTGCTAAAATGCGGTCCAAACAATTAATTAAATTGCCAATTGGTTTACCATTTATCACTAATTGATGAGAGTTATTTTGATTTCATCTCTAAGAGAAAATAACTCTTGAGATTTGTAGACAAAGTGCCGACAATTAATGATAATTATCACAAGAAGGCATAAATATGGACTTCAAGCTCAGTTGAGTTGTCAAGCCTTCTTCATCACAGCTCTCACTTAAGTTGTCAATAAGTTTCTAGATTTATTTAACGATGTTCATTACTTTAGTGTTGAAAATCGTGTACTCGACTGGATAAAGGTGATTGTCTGTGAATTCGAGTATTTAGTTTTTATGCAAGCTTTTTGTCTCCTACGTCAGCTTCTCAACTTTGAAAGAAAAATCTTCATTTGCCATCCTGTAAACCAGATTAGAAAATATTCAGTAACTCAAAAACAAAACAACGTAGTGCCTGAGCCATTTTCGGCTGATTCCAACGGAAAATATTGTTAAAATATAGAAAAATGCGTCCGAAAGTTTTCTGAAGTTTTGTCGCCGAAAAGTTAGCGTCTAAAGTTTTTGGGGGATTAATGTAATATAAAAATTCAATTTGTTGAACTTACATTTCATAGTTTCAATTTCTATATCAGGCAGTTGGATGTAGCCATACTTGCTTTTCGCTGCCGTTGTTGATTTTGCTATAAAATCGCTTCAGGGGTGAGACCAATGATGCCCCTCCACTCGACATGCTGCGGGCATTGGCCAGAGTGTCTGTGTTGCATTTGACCATTGGATTTGAACTAAGCAGCACTGGAAAGAGTTGCTGGTCCTAAGACAGAAATTTATATATTAGTTAAAATTAGGTAAATTTCTATATCTATTCGCATAATTTCATGAGAATTACTTTTGCAAATAAAATCTATCAAAACCTTTTCCCACAATTTGGTTGATTTCTTTGTCTCGGGTTTTCGTTCAGCAAGGACTATTAAGCGTAGGAACAGGGTCAAAGGGTCTACCGTAACTTTTTCCTCGTCATTATGAGCTTGGATTCCCAGGGTGATAAGAAGAGAGCTAGAAACGTGCTCACTCAGAGATTAGAAAATTGTTTCAAAGAATTTCAATAAATTTTACCTTTATAATATAATGAAAAGTTTTCATAAAGTTATTCAGTCTGGCTAGAGTAAATGCAAATGTAAACTTAGCATTCTATTTGTTAACACCGTAACCATTTTCAACATCCTCCGATATCCTGGTGTGAGGTGAGGGTGTGACTTGGAGAAGTCTTCTTCTTTAGGGTCGTATGGTACATTCTTTAAAATGAGTGTTTACCTAAGGTTACGATCAGTTTGTGGCCTATCACTATTGTTCTTAGTCCTGCCCAGAAGATATTGAACTAGGGTAATAGACTTTCGATGTTTAATGTAATGCTTTTGCAAGAGCTTTAACGGCCACGTTATTCACCCGCCATTCCCTGCTAGTTTCCAAGGAATGCACATACTCTTCGATAGTCGTGTTGTCTACAAAATACATGAATATTAAACGAAAAAGGTACCTGTTTAGTTTTACCAACTTTCTTACGACAAGCCTTCACTATACAATTCAGCCTGGGATTATGAAGTTGTCCTGTTTATGATTTGTCAAAAGTCAGCTTGACATGGGCACAATTCAAGGGAGTACCATTTGAATTAAATGCTGTGACAGCATACACTTCAGCCACTTTTACAACAATTGAATGACCCAATTCATGTTTATCAAGATCAATTATTAAAATCTTCTGTTTAAAATGTTCTTAACTTGTTCTTAACATTTTGTCCATCGAAGCCTTATGTTCTTTTATACATTGACTAAAGGTGGATAAGAATCTACAATTTAAGAGCTTACCTCTGTTTCTTCGGGATTATCGATGCTAGATGCTTTCTCTTGTCTACTTCTCTTTGCTTTATACTGTTTCTCCAAATGATTATAACGGTCTCTATCGATCGTTAACTTTTTGAAATGTATACTCTCCATTTGGTTTAAGCTTTCCGCCAGTGCCTTCCAAACGTTTCCTCTTTCTGGACTACCCTTTTTGTATTTCCAAGTTTCGAAGAGAAGCACTTCTCTGATGTAAGCTGTATCGTGTTCAGATGACCACTGCATGGAAAAAAAGAATGGAAAACTTATTTAAAAATATATTTTCTTACTATGGAAAAAACCTCTAAGGTTAAAAAACAAGACAGCAAGATAAAGTTCAAAATCCAGTAGAAAAATTATTTTTCAGCAAAATAATGTTTTAAAAAGTCATGAAACGCAAAAATAAGTTTCAGAATTGTATAAAGATTCAAAATTTATACTTACTTTTTTGTTCCAATTTGAATTGTTAGAAGCCATCCTTACTCGTTGTCTGGCAACAATAAAACTAGTGATTTGACGTAGGGCACGAGAAGAGACAACGAGAAAAAAAGAAAGGGGTTTACTCAGAGTTTTGACAGCTCAAAGGTGTGAATTTGATGTTTTCACGTTCTCGTTGTTTTCCATTCTCGTTTTCGTACTCGTTGTGATTGCGGAAATGACCTGTTACTTGTGGTGTGGTTACGGGTTTATTGGTTGCTTGTGATGATGTTTTTTCTACTGCTTGGCTTGATGACGAATTAGTAAGATAGAGACTAGTTAAGCTCCTTCACCCCTGTGTCACAGACCAGGTGGACCCCCCCCCACCCCGGTGGGAAAATAGGCCAAAAAATCGTTCCCGGTGGAAAAAATATCCTACAATTTCAACCCCACTGCAAAATTGCTCCATGATTTTATCCCCATTGAAAACTGAATGTAAAAAATTGCACTCCAAAACCATGCCCACTGGAACAAAATTTTCATCCCCAATGAGGGGAAAAGTTCTACCAGGGCACTGAGGTGTTCCTTTCGATACGTGCTTTAACTTGTTGACAATTTCATATGTCACCTTGAATTGTTATGCTGTCAATGAAATTTCCCAAATTCAGAATCAACTTCATGTTGCCAATGAAATTTTTATGATCATGGGACCTCTTCACTACTACCTCGTGAAACGTTTTATTTTGATGTTGTAATCTTCGATCGATTGAACCTTTAAAGGCGACGGTTAAGAAAAAATAAGGTTTTGTTTTTACCCAGCCAGACCTCACGTTTGATATACCATAACAAACAACCGACATGTTCAGAGTAGCCAGATGCACTGGAAATGAATAAGAAAATCAGTAAATAAAAAATGTAATATCACTAACAGCACGAGTTTCACATGATTCGCATGAAATGAAATTTCCACAGTTAAAAATCACTTCCCTTTTGTTTATGTTGCATATGACACAATTGAGATCATCTTTTCTGTTTTCGGTAGTTATATCTTGATGTGCCACTTCTAGTTTGTCTTATGATACGGATCAAATCCCATCTCTTCGATTTCTTCTTTGAATTCATCAACCAAACAGAATGATTTTCACATGATTTGCATGAAATGAAATGTCCACAGTCAAAAATCACTTCCCATTTGTTTATGTTGCATATGACACAATTGAGATCATCTTTTCTGTTTTCGGTAGTTATATCTTGATGTGCCACTTCTAGTTTGTCTTATGATACGGATCAAATCCCATCTCTTCAATTTCTTCTTTGAATTCATCAACCAAACACGCATGAAATGAAATGTCCACAGTAAAAATCACTTCCCTTTTGTCTATGTTGCATATGACACAATTGAGATCATCTTCTCTGTTTTCGGTAGTTATATCTTGATGTGCCACTTCTAGTTTGTCTTATGATACGGTTCAAATCCCATCTCTTCAATTTCTTCTTTGAATTCATCAACCAAACAGCATGATTTTCACATGATTCGCATGAAATGAAACGTCCACAGTTAAAAATCACCTTTCTTTTGTTTATGTTGCATATGACACAATTGAAATCATCTTTCCCGTTTTCGGTAGTTATATCTTGATGTGCCACTTCTAGTTTGTCTTATGATACGGATCGAATCTCATCTCTACAATTTCTTCTTTGAATTCATCAACCAATTTTCTTTCCATTTTCCCCTGTCCTCACTTTTTCTTTTTATCAACTTCTTTAAAGGCTCGTCAGTTTCAGAATCTGAAGATATGGTTTTTGTCCTCTTACGCTTGGAAGACTTGATAAATAATTGTTTTTCGGCATTATTTTCTTTTACCGGTGTATAACCACTAAAACCTGCTTCGGAATCTGGTTGGCTTGACCTGCCAGCCTTCTCAGTTTGTGCAAGTGCAGCCCTCTCATCCCGCGGAAGCTCAAGTAAATACGACGCAGTTAACCCTGTAGATGCTTCCGGTCATCGGACGATGCCCTTCTTGACATCATAGAATGTAAATAACAGCAGTTTTAAGGAAACAAAAAACTGAGACTTTTAGTCTCTGCTGTCATTTTCTTTGTAGAATATGTCCTAGTAAATAAGCCTAGAGAAAGGTTTCCTTTCGATTTCGTCTCTTTTGATAATAAACTTTAAAGCTATAATCAGAAATGTCCCAGAGAAAAATTTGAGTTGCAAACCTTGTGTCGGTTGGTTTCTTCATACAACTTACCCAGGTCTTCCTCGCAGTAGCTTCCATGAACAAATATTAAATGGAACTATATTTTCAGCTTGTTAGTAATTCAAAAGGTCAAATACCAAATGTCATTTCGTATCTTAGTTACGTCATTAAAGCCAGATTGACATTATTTTAATCGTTGCCTGTATAACGCTGAATTTAAATACACATTGCAGTTGTTCAAGCAACCATCAAAATAAAAAACGACGTGACACAAGTCTCAAAGATATATGGGTGTGGCACTTTTTATAGCAAGATTTCGAAATATTCTTTATCAACACGCCAAAGAGTATTAGAAATCTAGCTCAGATAATGATATCTAGACAGTACCTATTTGCTTCCTTGAAATTAGACGATAATACAATCCCTGAGCAGTCAGAATACTATGGAGGAAGCGTTCATGAAGGTGAATCAATATTTCCGATTGTGAATCGCCATTTTTGGTATTTTGTATGATCTATAAATAATTTCGTTATTCCCTCAATACTCCATAATTCTCTTGTGATGCTGTTGGCGTACAATGTTGGTCTTCTGTGATGAGCCCATTTTTCAAATAGTTCTCTCCATTGTAAGTATAATGCCTTATAAGATGTTTTATATCCCAGCCAAAATTTTGGGAAAAGTTTCGAATTTTCCAGCCAAAATCGGAAAATGAAGGCTCAAGGTAAATACTTTAAATATGCTGTAGTTTTTGCCATGTCCAAGCCTAGATATGCTGTTTATAAAAGAAAAAAAAATGTAGATGTTCTTGCATTGCACTAAAATTGACTATAACAAATGGCAATACTTTACTGCTTACTTTCCGTAGTAGAAATAATTATGCCACGTTTTGGCATAATCAAAATGTCATCTTTAATCTTTATCGGAATGCTGTAAATTACAACACGCCCAGATTCAACCAGCTTTCTTTCGAAAATGTTGCAAGACTTCGTCATCACCCCATCTTTCCATCTAACGTCAGTCCGGATGTCATGCTCTGTATATTGAAATTTAGTGTTCAAATATTTGATTAGTTTGTGAATTTCCATCATGAAAAGGAATATTCCAGTATGTATTACAATCAGCACCGACATCTTCAAACAAACATATTTGCGGGTTCTTCTTTGCAATCGTTGTTGTCACATACGTAAACTCGATGCCGCTTCTAGTTTGTCTTATGATACGGATCGAATCCCATCTCTTCAATTTCCTCTTTGAATTCATCAACCAATTCGTAAAACAACAAAAACTTGAATTGCCGTGAGAAATATCAAATGCGCTATACTTCAGGAAAAAGAAATATTCGTTTGGGCTTACCTCATCATTTTCAGATTTGTAAATCCCAAAGAGAGCAGATGACGTACGAATCTTAAAATACTAATACAATCATGAAAACCAAGGAAAGGCAAGAAAAAGTTAGTTGTAGTAAGGGTTAATAATTGATTTATTAATTCAATATACATACGTTTCAACAAGGCAAGTCTTTTTCATGTGAAATGTGAGTTCTGTGATGTTTCCACCAACTGTCCGTCCAGGTTCTATTATACCATTTTTCAACTCATCCCCCATAGTTTCTTGGCAATGACCAAAGCATATTTAGTCGGTTTCCTTCCCTTTTCAATTTCCAAGTAATTTCTGTCACCATACGACTAAAAAGTAAAACAATGTATTTAATATAAAAAATCAAATTTACACCGATCCGATTCATCGATAATGCGACGAAGACAGATAATTTGACTGCAGGAATTTATTTGTCTTGTAGCAAACTGAGCAGAGATGAAAGGAGAGGTATCGCATGTTCAGAAGTTCAGAGATTTTCACGCGAGGTAAAGTAATGTCTTGGCGAGCTTTGGCTCTTTTCCCAAGAAGATTAGGGCAGAAACTTTCTCGGGCATAAATATTGCGTGTCAATAGTTCCTTGCATTGATGCAAGCCTTGTTGTTATGATTCCTTCTTCCATTCGTCTCTTTGTCTAACTTTATTGTCTTTGCCAGGAACAAGAGAGATAATTCTTTCGTTTAGTCATATCTTAGTGGGTAATAAATAAAGCAGGTATTTCAATTTGTTTGATTTTTCTTTATCATTCCAAACCATTAAGGTTTATGAAAGAAGATTTACTCATTTTTGTCTCGTGTTATCAGACTGGTCGTAACAACCTGTAACAATAGTCAACTACTTTTGTTTTGTAATGGAAAGTTGATAATGCTCATCAAACAAGCTTTATGGCAAAAACTAGATTGATTTGAGTATTGATCAATGTATAAATTCTCCTAGACTTTTGTTGTTATTGTTTATTTTAATAACACTAATGAAAGGAAGTGTAGCCATTTACACAAAATTTGTTATCATGTTAAGTACCCTATTGTTTTATAGGGTATTAAGAGGCCATTGTGCCATAGTATTGGGTTAATTCTAAGTTAGTTAAATTAGTTAGTTATTTGAAGACATTGAGTTGGAGACTGAATTCCACTTCTCCAAAGATGTGCTACCAACAAACAACGACGTGCTTAAATATGACCTGTCACGTACAGGGGACTGCAAACTGTGCATAAGAGAGATGGCCAAACTAGTTGTTGGTCTGTGGAAAAAAAGCAGACTGTTGTCCTCATGCTGTTTTAAGAACCACTCAGAAGTTTGAACAATTACAACAGAAGTACTCAAAGTATGTAAAAACGAGCAGTAATGGTAACAAAAAGCATTGCAAGCGTCCATCAACATCACATACCCATACGAAAAAGCAGTCGCACATAATATTCTCCTCTAGCTTCCATTTCCCCTATTTCCCCTAATATTATGGAAGCAAAAACACCATCTATGGCTCACATTGCTTTGAATGAATCTCCCATCTCTGGTACACCAAAATCTACCAGATCCAATCCAGAGTACCATTTTGTTATTAATACTGGGATACTGAATTGGGATTGAAGCTTTTTGACATTTTACACAAAGATCACAGTATAAAAGTAGCGCAAATAGGTGGTTCATTTGATAGCAACTTTTACGAAGACCAGTCTGGTCCACGTAAACTAATAATGCAAATTCGAAAGGTCACAAATGAGTTCAAAATTTCAGAAGTTCAACAAAAGTTGCGTTTACAAAAGGAAGAACGTAGTTATGCAAGAGAATTTAGTGCCAAAGGCCTGGACTTAAGTTAGCATTGTGAAATAGAAGATGACAAAAATTAGGATTGTATAGATGCTAATGATGTTGCGTTTGATTCACCTTTTTCTTCTACACAAGACCCTTCATCAATAATTCAAACACGTAACAACAAGAAGAAAAAGCTTATATATCCTAAAACCACTTGTGATAAAGATACGCTGGCCAATGATTTGCCATGAGTTATAACTGTTCGCTGTACAACAAACCCCCGCATTGTATAGAACCTAAATATCTGAAAGTCTTATCCCTGATAATGTCTGAAGGCTTAAGTGCTGCGGAAGCAATCAAATGTGGTTTCATGTTAGACACTGTGGTGTATTGCCCTTGGCCTTTGATAAAGACTACATTAACATGCAAACAAAACTCAAAAAGTTAACAGGTACATGCCTCCTTACTGATGAAAATGATGACATATATCTGATGAAGCAGATGCAATTCAAGTTACAGAAGAAGAAAACATCAATGATCAAAATCTGCATCAAGACGATAAATCAAGGTTGATCTGCTACTTGAAAACTGAAATTGCCAACAAGAAAAGCAATTATAAAGACAATACTCCCAATGTTTTACCTGATTTACAAACAGTACGTTGCAATCATCATCTTCTGGCTGTTTATATTGAAAAATGTATTGGTGATGAATTAGTTGAGCCACCATGGTTTTATCATTCCTGATGGTACAACTCGCAACAAAGTCGGTGAAATTTCTGCTATGATTATGAAAGTTAATGGCAAAATGAGAGCCCTGAAAGTCCAAAGAATCGGGAAAGGTGACAGATTCACCTGGGCTGAAGTTGTACTACATATGTTACAACGCTTAACTGTCGCTTCAAACCCAGACGTCATGATGATTTGGGAATCCATCAAGACGATGTTGTCAGACCTTTGCAAAGTCAACAAATCACTCGCTGCTGAGGTCAGCAAGTTGATTGGGAGCTCTTAGATACCTGGCTTTTTTGTGTTCTTCACTATGTGTTATCAATCCCAGAATCCATCAAAGCAGTGTTCTCTCTATATCAGAGCCATATTGGAAGAGCCAAGCTCTTTCCTGAAACAACGGGGTTTGAAATGAACGTCGATGACAAGATTAAGGTTGTCCAAATCCTTGATGTGTGGATGAGATTGACATCTATTCAATGGCATGGAAGGATATGGAACAGGTTAATCTTATAGTTTCCTTTTTTTACTTTAAGAATGAGACAACTTGATCCTAATTCATGAACTTCGAATTTTTAGTGAGTTTTATGTACTTATATGCATATCTTTGAAGTGGTTTGAATTCTTGAAAGGCTCAGGTTGTAAATGCATAACAGCTTATTATTATGGTTATGTTATCTATGGTTAGATGTGCTTTGATCAAATCCTGCTTGAATTTTTCAGGTATTCACAATTCACAGCTTATTGCGAGCAAAATCAAATACGCAATGTTGGTCACATGCTACACGCCAACCGTTTTGGGGAATTTGAGGGGTGTTGTGCAGCAGGAGTCTACCTTGCAGAAGCCTGGATCAACTAGCTTGAGTAATTTACAGAAGTTCGCAACACATTATCTTGCTATCTAAGAACTGTAATTGGTTTAATGGATTTATGTATCTTCCAACGGGCTGCAACTGCTTTGATTGGTCTCCATGTTACAGTGCCGTTTATGGCTATGCTCTTGGACCCCAAAGTCGCCCAGCGTCAGTTACTACAGATCCTACCGCAACTCCTTACTGATCTTTTGAGCTACGAAACTTCACTGATAACGTTTGATGGTCCTGCCATTGCATCACTTGGTCCTTTCTGGCAACATCCATTTGAGAAAGCTTCATCACCATATGGTATCGATGTAATGCAATCATTGCAGCGATACACCGAAACATGTAACAAAGATGCTTTGGACAAAAGTCTTAAGGATATGCTCACTCGCATGGCTGTTACTTTAAAACACCAACGGGGCAATGCATATGGATTTGGTGACGACGCTGACAGTGATGAGCATGTAACCAAAAATGTACCGTTAGACATCATAGATGATCCAGATGCAACACATTCAAAACCAGTGGAGAACTACTTTGGAAACTTGGACCGCTTTATCTGCAAATCTGGACCACAAGGATTCGATAAGGTAAATGAATAGTGAGGTTTTTAGTAAAATTATCTGTCATTTGATCTGTAGACTTTTTGACATTCATTGCAAGCTCGAAATTCCTTTTGATATTTTGGTTGAGAGTATTTTTAAGGAATAAGGTTATTTCAATTTTTTCAATAGATCACTGATGACTTGGTTCTCAAGTATGGAAATGACCTAAATTCGAATGATCCTAACCATGAATGGCAATCAAAGGAAAACCGTGACTCAGCGAAATGTTTGGAAGAAATGCATCAGTGGTTTGATGAGCGCCAATGTGCACTTAGGAACAAAGGATACTCCAACAACGACATTGTCCTGATTACCTCAATGAATGAGATACAACGCGTCGTGTCACAGTGTAAAGCGAATCATGGTGGACCATTGAGGTCAATGGAAGAGCTTTTTAGCGTTGTGGAAAGTACTAAAGATAAGAAGGAATTGGGAAAAATATTGGGTTTAGAGATAAGATATTGGAAATTTACATTGACAAAGGTTGAAAGTGATTGTCCTCTCTTTCTCCAAAGAAAAGTATCAAATCAGAAAAGTTTAAGATTATTAATGGAAAGTCAATAACTTGGTTTAAAGGTTGTTGCTACTATTGGTGATCTACACAAAGCCATTACAAACGATACTATTGAGTCAGCTGAACAACCTCAGCTTGTTGAGCAAGAATGCCCTCAATCAGAAAGCTATGATGAAAGTGATGATGAATTATTATTATAGTATTGGAAACTGAGTACTCGACTAGAAGATGTATTATTTACAAACTATTAAATGTTGAGATAATCAAAAGATTTTTTTTTGTAAATATAAACTCAAACATTTATATTTACAAAAACATATTAATAATTTCATAATTTCCTTATAGTACTTTAAACTTCCTATTTTCACAAAAAAAGTTAATTTTGTAATTTTTTCAGATTTTTTGAAATTGTACGCTTTGTTCTGGACGCTATTATGATTTTTATAAAAACCTTCAGATTTTCATTTTGAAATTCCTGAAAGCACCCCTATATGCTGAATATTTCCTGAAAAATTCAGAAATGTGGCTCAAGCCATTAAAAAACGACGAAAAAGTAAAAAATCTCCGAGTCCGAGGTGATTCAAAAAACGGATACTACATCAAGAAGTTTCCAAAAAGCCAACGTCAGTAATATCTGTTGCTGCAAACAAAAAATTAGATAAAAATAAAGAAACAACAAAAATAGACGATACATTACACAAACACAAAACATCACCAACAACTGATAACATAACCCAAACCAATGACAAAGCAAGCACAAACTTTGACATCACATTGATTCACCAACAAGACGGACATGAACAATAAGACGGACATTTTTTTTTTTTTTTTTTTTTTTTTTTTTTTTCTTTATTGAAACAAAGACACGTGTACACTACGAACATATATTACAAAACATTACTTAAACATAAAATATAGTCCCTCCCCCCGCTAGGAACTAACGTTATATCGCCAGAGGTACTAGACTATGTAAAAAATAAATAAATAAGTAAATAAAGAAAATAAAAAGAAAAAATCTTGGAGAAGGAAGCTACAGTTGTTAGGTAAAAGCCTAAAATAAAGCACCGCTAAACCTTCCAGTTTCGTTAAGAAATTCAACAACAGAACAAAGAATAGATTTATTTAGATTTGAAGTCAAACTTTCATCCCCATATAATAAAAGCCGACAGAAAAAAGGAGGGTTAAGTGGCGGATGAAAAATAATGCCTAGGGTCTGAAGTTTGTCGAACAAAGATTGTCTTGCATGGGAATATAAAGAGCAGTGCAGAAGAAAGTGTTGAGTGTTTTCAACAGAGTTAGTTCGGCAACCACAGAAAGGGTCTAAAGTGTCGCGGAAGCCATGTCTAAATTTATGCTCGTTGAGATGGCTGAAACCGACCCGAAGTCGATTAAGAAAGATCACTCCTTGAATGTCAGGAACATCAAAAACATGGGATTGCTTGGGTCTCAAAAATTCATAGATTGCTTTTTTGAAAGTTTTAATTGAAGGTAGATCTCGTATATTACCTCCCAGAACATTCCACTGAGATATGCAGTACGGAAAAAAAGTGTTGCGGAAACGTTCAGTTCGTATATTAAGAGGATAAATAGGATTTCTTGTTCTAAGGCCACCTGGTGCTGTAAGTCTTACTGGCAGGTAGTTACGTAAATATGAAGGGGCTAAATTGTTAATAATTCCATAGAAGAATGTCATTCTTCTAGCAAAGCGCCTGTCAGCAAGACTTTCAAGACCAAGTTCTGAATATAGTTTTTCTTGAGACGTTCCACGAAAACAGCCTGTTATAGCAAGGCAGGCATTATATTGAATAGATTCAAGCTTCTGCACAAAGGTAGCATTTCCTGGGCGGTCATATACGATATCACCATAATCAAGATGAGGCCTAATGAAAGATTTATAAATGGTTAGTAGAGATCTCCTAGGCACATGCTTGCGAAGTCGGTTAATAAGACCAATTCCTTTATTGGCCTTTTGTATCTTCTCATCTAGATGGCGATCAAAAGAAAGTTTTGAATCTAAGATTAAACCAAGATGTTTCTGGTACTCACTGGTCGCGATATTAGAGTTATTAAAGGATATTACTGGAGCATTAGGAGGAGTGAGTCTACAGGTAAAATAGACTTCAACAGCTTGCTTAGATGGGTCAGGGTTAAAAGACATCTTCCATTGATGAGCCCAATCAGTTATCCTGGAGAGATCTCTGTTAAGTACATCAAGGCTCAAGAGTTGATCAATCACAAGAGAGAATAAAGAGGTATCGTCAGCAAAGATCTTGGGTTTTGACTCAAGGTTTTCTGGAAGATCATTAATATAAATTAAGAAGAACAATGGACCAAGAATCGAGCCTTGAGGTACCCCTGCATTGATTCGCTTCCACTCAGATGTTTTCCCATTCAACACAACTCTCTGATGCCTATCGTCAAGAAAGCTGCGAATTAAGGAAAGTAACGGTCCAGTCACCCCATAAGATTTGAGTTTAAAGAGTAAGCCATCGTGCCACACCCGATCGAATGCCTTTGAAATATCTAAAAAACACCCCCTGGTATCTAGAGAAGGATCTTTGTCAAACCCTGTATAAATATCATGCGTTATGGATAACAACTGAGAAATGCAGGAATCCCCCTCCCGAAAACCAGACTGACAAGGAGAAAATAAGTTGTTATTTTCAAAATATCTGTAAAGTGTATCATAAATACACTTTTCATATATTTTTCCAAACACAGGAAGAAGAGACACTGGTCTGTAGTTTTTGGCTATGCTCCTGTCTCCCTTTTTATAGACAGGAACCACGTTTCCTTTCTTCCACTGTGATGGGAAGATGCCAGAGTTGATAGAAAGATTGAATATACTAAGCAAAGGTTTTACTAGAGACTTACCACAGATTCTGACCATACGAGTAGAAATATTATCCCACCCATGGGCCTTGTTAACATTCAAAGAATTAATAATAGACTCGATTTTTTCTTCTTCAAATACAAGATTATCGAGTCTGGAGTTAGTAAGAAATTGTTCAGGTGGCAAAACACTGCCAGTATCGATAAGTGAGCATTGGTTTGAAAAAAAAGAGTTGAAAATATCGGCCTTCTCAGAAACATCGCTTACAAGGACGTTTCTTTCATTTCGAATAGGTGGAATTTTCGGGGTTTTACGTACGTTCAGAAACTGCTTCAGAGTAGACCAGTATTTCTTACTTCCTATGTTTGGATCATTTAAAGAGTTGCCAAGACGAGAAAAATAGTTATCCTTGGCAGTCTTGATGGCCAATCTACACCTGTCAACCATGTCAACAAGTGCCTGACCATCTAAAGGATTTCCCCATTTTCTCCAACGACGATATATCTTAGCCTTATCCAAAAGCATCTGCTTTATCTCAGGAGTCATCCATAACGCATCTTTGTCTCTGATGGTGATAGTTTTATTTGGAACAAAATTAGAAAAAATATTAAGTATATATTCAGAGAGAAGGGAAACACGATCTTCTACGTTGAGTCCCAGAAAGGAGGTTTCCCAATCAATGGCATTCAGGGCAAGCACGATTCCCCTCTCATCAGCACGAGAAAAGTCCCAAATCTTGCGTTTATAGGCTGGAGGGAATGTAGTTTGAAAGTTTAGTTTTACGAAAGGTATCTGGTGGTGGCAACGTGGATTAAGTGAAGGTAAAACCCCGGAGTCTAAAATAGGAGTCCGCGAAGATGAAAAAATAAGATCAATGCAAGAAGGAGAACACCCAGGACGAAGATGAGTCGGCTCATCAATCAGTTGATGTAACCCATATTGTGAAGCTAACTCGCTAATGTCCTCTTCCTGAGAATTTGTGATATCACCAGTCCACCAAACTGAGTTTCTTGCGTTAAAGTCACCGAGAAAAATAGCTAAAGTAGGAGAAACATTATAAATTTTTCTGATAGTTTCCTCCAATTTTTGTTTAAATGCAGAAAATTCTTCTGCATTTTGACTAGGAGTTCGGTAGAGAAGACAAAGAAGAAGTTTTTTCGAACCAGATTTAACTTTACAAACAAGGCACTCGTCAAGAGAAGACAACTCAGGCCTTCTATCAACAGAAAGACCCTCTCTATAATAAAGACAAACACCACCTATTTTTGAGTTAGATGGGTGATCACATCTGAGCAACTCATAATTTTCAATCTTCAACCTCGAATCATCGCTCTCGATAGAAGAATCGAGAAACGACTCACCAACGCAGAAGATATCAAACTTGTGAGCACTCAGAAAGGCAGTAATTTGAGCAATCTTTGAAAATTATTAACCCAAACGCTGTTTAGATTCCAATGAGAAATTGATAAGGTGTTATCTTTCTCTCTCGGCCCCGGGTTAGGACTCAATATCTCCTGCCAAAAGGAGAAGGCTAAGCTGAAAAAGTGTATAAAAATATTGTAACCAGAAAAGATGGAAACGATAGGGGAGAAGATTTGGTAACCCCCAAAACATAAGATTAATACATAGACTCAGGCTTACTCTCCCGAAAAGATATTTGCAAGAGTTAAAATTTCCAACGCACGCTCTATACTGCTGTAGACTTATTCCCATATCAAGCCATCCGGTTCGACAAATCCAAAACCAAAACAAACCTTACAGATGTAGCACCAACATACACATAAAATAGTAAAAAAGATACGACAAGACATTATAGAAAAAAAAAGAGTTGATAAAAAGTAATTAGTAGGTAGAAAATACTCGAACACAAATGTAATGATAATCACACCCGTAATCAAAGTGCAGGTGATAAAAAGACAAAAGAAAAGCAATTAATAATCACTTTCAGTGTAGAAAAAGGGCATTATATAAAATGCAAAAACGGCAGATGGTTTAAAAAATGTTATAAGGAAAAAAATAGAGTTTGACGAAAAACAAAACAAAAACACAACAGAAAAAAAACTTTATGTTTTCAAGATTATGTCAGAGGACATGAACAACGAGACGGACAGGAACAGCGAGTCGGACAAGAACAGCAAGAAGACAACATGCACAGGTATGATGTAGATTCTCCGATGCTTAATAGAGAGCTGGAACTCGAAAAACTTAAAGACCTTCGTAAGCAAAACTATAAGAAAATACTTGGTCAACTAAATCTCAACTCAATAAGGAATAAAATTGAAAGTTTATCAGCTATAGTATCAGGAAATCTAGATATACTTTTGGTTTCTGTAACCAAATTGAAGGATAATTTCACAACTAATCAGTTTGAAATAGGAGGTTTTGAGGAACCGCATCGTTTGGATAGACCTAAAAACGATGGAGGTAGTGGCCTTTTGCTTTATGTAAGAATCGGATTACCATCTAAGTTAAAAAGATCTGAAAATACGTATGAAGGCATGTTTGTTAAGGTCACATTTAATAAACAAAAAATGGCTGATATGTTGTTCCTATAACCCACATTTAAATAACATCAACGAGCACCTAGAAAAGCTGCAAATTAGCATAGATGCGATAGATATCGATTATAAAAACATTCTGGTTGTAGGAGACTTAAATTGAGAATCAGCCTTTGGTTGATTTTTGTGAGGGGTTGAATCTCAAAGCTATGATTAACTCACCAACCTGTTTTAAAAATCCTGATAGGCCAACTTGCATTTACCATATGCTTACAAATAAGCCAAGTCATTTTCAGAAAACTGCTTACACTATTACCACTGGAATATCGGACTTTCACAAGATTACTCTAATAATCCTAAATGAAAACTTTGAGAAATTGCCACCGAAAACAATCAGATACCGATCTTACAGGACATTCAACAGTGATACTTTTCGCATGAAACTAGATCTGATCATCAATAGTGATAACAGTGATTTTGAATCAAAAATAAAATGTATCATAGAAGAACTAGACAAACAAGCTCCTTTTAAATATAAAACGGTTAGAGGTAATAATATGCCTTTTATAAATAGAGATATGAGAAAAGCCATCATGATAAGATCCAAACTCAAGAACCTGTACTATAAAAATAAAACACAAGAAAACAAAACAAAATACAATTTTTTTGCTTATCGCTATTGAGGAGGACTAAGAAAGACTACTTTGCCAACCTTAAAGATTCCAACATAACTGATAACAAAAAGTTTTGGAAAACTGTACAACCATTGTTTTCAAATAAAGGTTCAAACAATAAGAGTTATACCTTAGTGAATAAAGAAAATATCATAAATGACGAGAAACAGATAGCTCAAATATACAATGACTATTATGGCCAAATAATATCAAAACTAGACTTGCCTGAGCCTCCCTATGTTGCATTTGACGAAACAAATAATCATACTGAAGTTTGTATTCAGAAATATAGACAACACTGAAATCAAGAAAACTGAGTATCTAAATAAATTTTCTTTTATACCAACAACGAAAGAGGAAGTAGGGAAAATCATTAAGGACTTAGTTCAAGGAAAATCACAGCCAAGCTCAGACATTCCAGTGAAAATCATAAAGGATAATTGTGATATGTTTTCCGAGTTTTTGTGCTCAGAAATAAATGCGTCATTCGAGTCAAACTCTTTTCCAAAAGAATTGAAACTTGCTAATATAACACCTGTGTATAAGAGAAAAGGTTCAAAGAATGACAAGAGCAACTTCAGACCGGTGAGTATTCTCCAAGTTCTGTCAAAAATTTATGAAAAAGTCATACATGCCCAAGTCTCAACCTACTTTAACAACATTTTGAGCAATAGACAATTTGGATATAGAAAAGGAATGAGTACACAAACTCCACTTTTAGTCATGACTGAAATTTGGAAGAAAGCTACAGATGAAAAGAAAAAGTTTGCAGCGCTACTCATTGACTTATCAAAAGCTTTCGACTGCATCTCGCACGAACTATTGATTGCTAAACTTGAAGCATACGAATTTTCATAGCAGCCTATCTATCAGATAGAAAGCAAAGAACGAAAATTGGCGACCATTACAGTACCTGGCATAATGTTAAAGTAGGTGTTCCCCAAGGATCCATTCTAGGGCTACTACTATTTAACATCTACATGAGAGATTTGTTCTACTTTCTTGAAAATAGAAATGTACTGAATTATGCAGAAGATACAACACCTTTTGTGATAGCTGATTCTTGGGAACAGGTTGGTGAGGAGCTCTCGAATGGAGCTGCTATCATCTTTGAGTGGATAACCCAAAATCAAATGAAAGGAAATGCAGACAAGTCTGAGTTGATAGCTAACAATACCAGCAAAGAAATCTTCATTACTATACAGAATGAACGCATCTTTAACAGCAACTCAGGCAAGATCCTAGGATTAACTTTTGACAACTGTCTGACTTTTGAGCCACATATTAACACGATTTATAAGAAAGCTAGCCAGAAAATCAGTGCACTTGCGAGGGTAGCACCGTACATGAATCAAAAGAAAAAGCAAAGGCTCATGAATGCCTTCTTTCGAAGTCAATTCAATTATTGTTCGCTTGTCGGGTCTGGATGTTTCATGTTCGCAGGCTAGATAAAAAAATAAATCACCTCCACGAAAGATGTTTGAGGATGGTGTATTCTGATCATACATCTACTTTTGAGCAGCTTTTAGAGAAAGACGGTGTCATCAAATTCCACCATAAAAATCTTCAGTTGTTAGCAATAGAACTTTTCAAATGTAAAAATAACATATCAGATCTAACTAAAGAAATTTTCAAACATGATGAAAATATCAAAGTAAATCGCAAAACACCTTACTTCAGATCAAGAGAAATAAACTCTGTTTTTCACGGTTCAGAGTCACTTTCATTTTTAGGGCCAAAAGTTTGGGAATTAATTCCGGATGAGTATAGAGATATAGTTAATCTTAGTATTTTTAAGGAAAAGATTAAGCAGTGGAGGCCTACATCATGCCCGTGTAGAAACTGCCGGACCTATATTGACGGTGTTGGCTTTTTGTAATCACCTTACAAATTGTAAAGTAGCGTTGACTTTTATTAGCCTTTGTTGCTACCTGCTTGTCAACTTGAAATAAACTATTAAATACATACATACATACATTTTGGCGCTAAATTTAGAATTTGGCTTTCTCAGCAGTTTTACACTATTTTTTGGACGCCAGTGGGAATTTTCTAAAAAGTTTCAGATTTCCATTAAAGATTTCTTCAAAACATTTCTATGAGTAGAATTCTTCCTGAAAAGTTCAGCGGCGTCGCTCGCCGGTTTAGCTGTTTGCTGAACGCATTTAAAGTCCCTTGGATGTTGGGAAGGTGGCTTAAACACGATGAAATCAAAATTAAAGGGAAGAATTCTCTTCAAAGTTTGACTCTATCCCTCCCGAGTGACGTATCTTTTAACCATACACCATACCGGCGACCAGCGACGTCCGCGACGGCTCTGCAATTAGATTTTTTTTCTCGCTTCGCTCGCGTTACATTTGCCGTAGTTCTTGATGTTTAGGAAAACTTTGATGTCAAGATAAGCGAAGTGAAATAATAGATATGGCACGAGATTCGTCGAAAAAAGGCAGCCCGTGGGGTACTTAGGTAAGAGAAGGGTATGGGTATGTGTCGGCCTTATGGGTGCCTTTTTTGAAACATGGCAGTTTGAAAAATCGGAAAATCAAACTTCAGTCCCACTAAGAATCGGAAAAATAGGAAAGTTTCAATTATTTGCCACCAGAAAGATAGAAATTTGGTCAAATTAGTCCCAAAAAGTGAATTAAAATTCACACAATTCCCTTGTTTCTTCTCCTCTTTATTCTGCTAAGGGTCCGAGGGGCAGGACCGAAAGTCAACACGCAACCATAGTCCCCCCGGTAAGGCAGCTAGGACATGCAGACAAAAAAGCGTGATAGCGCACTTTTATGTTGCTTTTTATAAAATAACTTCGTCATATCTTTTCAAATTCAACAATGACTTAGATTTACAGCAAAATAATTATCGACATAGATGTTGAAAGGTCCCTTTTTACGAAGAAAGAACTCTAGTTTTTACCGCCTTTTGAATGTATTTTTAATGTTGCTGTTGTTCTAACAATGTGATTGTGATTGTTGTGTTTTATTTTATATTTGTTCTTTTCTTTAACAGATTCTGTTAAAAAGATTTTCTTTTGTTTTGAAAAGAATTCGAATGTCTCAGATCAAATAAGGTCGTTAATTACATTCGAAAACATAAAACAAAAGAAAAGAAAGAAAAAAAAAAGAAAAAAGTCTAATCTATCAATCAAAACAAACTTATCGAACAACTCAAAGTCTTTATAAAACGGCGCGAATCTGATTTAACACACATGTGGAGTAAGAAGTATAAGTCATCTTTTGGAAGAACAAAAACATTGCGTGCGAAAACGAAAGTAGCACAGACAGAAAGACAGAAGACCAAACGACATACAGACTACCACTATTAATATATAGATTGTATTTATATTTTCTTATAAATTTGGCATTATCAGTTTTTTAGCAGTTTTACGGTATTTTCTAGCCTGGATATCCAGGCTGTAAACTATTCCACAGTCTGGTTTTTATATTTCATCTTCTGGTTTACAGTCTGGTCTCCCTAAAGCGATTTGCATTCTCCATATGAGAATGCAGTCCGCTTGCTTGCGCTCACTTCGCTAAAGCCGTAAGCACCAATCTACACGGCGCAGAGCACTTCTAAAGCAAAAATAGGATAGTCCTCCACTTGCTAGTGAAGAGCTTTCTGTTACACGAAAACATGAAAAAGAAGAAAATAGAGGCAAGTTCATTTTCCAAAGAAACATGATCTGATGGTTGGTCATGATAATGCATGCAAACTTGTTGATGGACTCTGGTGTAATCTTTAGATGTTTTAAATGGTTTCAGATCTTGTAAGGATGCTTTTATTAAATTCTGTTTTGCTGCCCTGGGTTGGCTAAGTAAGTTTTGGAAACATGGGTTTGCACTTTCATTCTCTAGGGAGACCAAGCTCTATAATTTTAGAACTTTGTATGTTGAGGTAAATTTTGTTTTTTCTAAAATTTTGAGCTTGGATATCCAGGCTAGGTATTTTCAGGACGCCATTATAAATTTTGTAAATATTTTCAGATATTCACTAATTGATTTTTAAAAACCTTTTAATGAGTAGAATATTTCCTGAAAAATTCAGAAATGTTGCTGAAAATCCTGAAAATCCCTTTTTTCACATTTTGCTACCCAGAATTGGTTAAAATTGGCTCATTTTCCAACCGCTGGAATTTAGGGAATTTATATTTTATAACCTTTTACTGTCACAAACTGAAAAAATGTGATTTATGGGCCTTAAAGGGCCAAAAGGGGGTTCTGCCGGATTCGGACTTGGAACCTTAAAAATTGGCAGAATGCCTTCCAATAGGTTAAACAAAAACTGGCTGTTGACGCCCCACCCTACCATGGGAGTATAACGGTTCGTTTATATCTTCTTTTTCCAAAAAGCAAGTCTCAAAAGTCGCAAAGTTTCCCAGGTCTTGGGCCGCTTACGGAGATGAAATTTGATATCACCCACCAGGATGCATCCTCTCTTATTTTCCCTATATTTTCTACTTTCCTATCCTGATTTTCTGACTTTCTCAGGTGTTTCTAACAGCTTTTTAAGTACACGCTTTTTTTATAAGAATATCAGGGTGAAAATTGGCCAAATCGTAAGAATGCCCTAAGAATACCCTCTAGGGTGAATTTCACAGAGTTTGATAAGAATACAGTCATTTTGTATTTGTTTAACAGAAAAAGCTGCTTCCTTTCTTAGAGATAAATTGAAGCTTTGAGGAAGAAATATAATTTTAAACCAAATGCTTACTCAAAAGTCCAAAACTCTCAAATTGATAATTTTTCATGTTTTAAAAAAGTCAAGTCTAAAAAGAATTTCGGCACTTTCTTAAATATACTTGACCCTCACTACACTATTCTTATAAAAAAAAACCTGTATTTTTCTGAAATTTGCCCGTACCAGTGAAATAGGTCTCCGACCCTGGCTCGAACCACCAAATGCAAGCAACCTTGGTTAACAAACCTAATGCCTTACCATGTTCCTTCTTAAGTTCTAATTCAGAAGGGTAGATATTTTTAAAACATCGCTCAAATTCACCATCATCTTAATAGCTAGAATATCGTCTATGAAGCAAAAAGTGTGTCGAAACCGCCTGGCTGTAAAAAAGGCAGCCTCGATGTTTCTTAAGAAATCGGTCTTTTGAGCCTTAAAATGTTTCTTAAATGTTTCTAAACTTTGTCAAGCTTAAAGGACGTATGTCGATAATACAATAGTCTAATAGACTTATTGTCGACCCAAAAAAATATAAGCATTTTGATTGGCTAAGAGCATCGAAATAATTGCGATATTTGATATTTGCACACTGTGAAAATATGACCGCGTCGACTTTTGGGGGACTGGGTACGCGGGCAACTAAAACCAAAACAAAAACGTTCGAAAATAAGATCAAAACAAAAACAAAGCGAGAAAATTTTTTTTGGCTGTTCGGAGATCTTTTGAGAAAAAACAAACAAAATGAATCGTTTTGATAGCTGCAACAATGATAATATCCAGCAATTTATTGACAAATCGAAAAATCAAAATACGACTAAAGCAACCAGTTTGTCGAAGAGAACATACGATGCTTGGGCTAACGAACGGAACCAAACAAAGGACAATGAACTTTTAAATCCTGTCGATCTCGACTCGTTGTTGCAACGGTTCTTCGCTGAAATCAAGAAGCAGAATGGAAAGGATTACGAGCCTGGTTCACTTGCAAGCTTACAATCTGGAATCGATCGCTATCTGAGGGAGAAACGCTATCAGTATTCTATAATGAATGACATTGAATTCTCTAGTTCCAGGGCTGTTCTTGAAGGAAAAGCTCGACTCCTTAGGGAACAAGGAATGGGGAAAAGACCAAACAAGGCTGCCAGTTTAACAAAAGCAGAGGAAGAAATTCTTTGGGAATGTGGTCAGCTTGGAACTGAAAGCCCTTCTTCGTTGATCAATACAATTTGGTGGCAGTTTTCAATGCATTTTGGGCTCAGAGGTCGTCAAGAACACCACATTATGAAAGTTGAAGATTTTACTTGGAAATTGGACGAAGATGGAAATGAGTTCCTCACCTTTTCGGAAAGTTTCTCCAAAACCAGGCAAAATGGTCTTCGTGAAGTTCATCGTGTAGCTCAGCCAAAAATGTTTGCTAACGGTTCGTCTCGTTGTCCTTTGATGATTTACAAAACGTATCTTTCGAAACGTCCTCTTTCACTTCGACACTCAGGTCCATTGTATCTGTCCATCAACCATAAAACAACCACGAATGTCTGGTTCAAAAACCAAAAAATGGGCCAAAACACGATTGATACGATTATGAAGCGTATGGTAGAGAGTTCTACTCTTTCTACAACAACAACAAAGAAACTATCAAATCATACGGTGAGGAAGACTGGAATCAAACGAATGAAAGCAAACTCCATTCCACGTTCGGAAATTATCACAGTCACTGGACATAAGAGTGAAGCAGGGCTGGATCCTTATGATAGTGGGGACGAGGTTGAACAACGAAGAATTTCTCATGCCATCGATAACGTTCCCTGTTCCTCGCGATCAAATCCACATCAAAATTGGGTCGTACCTGCAAATAACCACAGTGTCCAAAATCCTACTTTCAGTTTTTTTGATCAGCATCAACAAGTTTTGTGTCCACGCACCTCAGCTTTTAATTTTAGTAACTGCACAGTCAATTTTTATAATCAATCACAGGCACAGACACCATCCAAAGCTCCTTGTTCACCACCACGACCAAAAAAACGCAGATACATTATTTATTCAGACTCAGATTCTTCTCAAGAAAATTAACATTTTGGTTTACTTTTCCACGTCTTGACTCGTCGAAGTCTGTTTTGGAACTAAATGTTTTGACACGTATTGGAATTTATTTTTGACAAATAGTATGTTTAGAAGATATTGAAACAATGAGCATAAATTATGTCTACTTTTTCTTTTGTCTCATCCTTTTGTTTCATCCTTTTGTTTTGCAACATTTTGAATCGTCATTCAAAAAAAAAAAGATTTTGTTTGAAAAAAAGACTTTTTTTTCTCTTTGTTTGAGTGAAGGTTCTTTTGTTATCAAATCAAAACATTCGAAAATTTGAAAAATCAAAACAAAAACATTCGAAACTTGCCTCCCTCTGAGAAAACCCTTAGGAACGTGACTGTTTTGGACAAAAAAATGTATAGGTTTTTCTATAAACAAGCCTTTCGACAATGATTCTTGAGAAAACATTTTTTTGGGTCGACAATAAATTAGTTATCACATGATTTCTCGTGCAATACTCAAATATTTTACTCGTACCGAGATTTTACCGAGATTTTTCCTCGCCTAAAGGCTCGGAAAAATATTACGGAAAAATCTCGGTACTCGTAAAATATTTCTCGTATTGCACTCGAAGTCATGCGATAACTAGTACTAATTTGCGGTACTTTCCTATCTTCTATATTGATTTTCCGACAAGTATTTTTCTGAAACTGGGCAGTTTGCTGGGCCAAGTCCAGATCTCGTTGCAGTGGCTTTATATATAACACACCTTTACCAGTTGGTTTTTTTCTTCAAAAATTTACCATGATACCACATAGTGCCAACTTCTTCAAGAGGTTGAGATGTACCACCCTCTAACGCACGAAGCAGGCTAAATCCACCAAATGAGGATAAGCGAGGATATACTTTAATTATGTTAGCAACAACTTCATTGCGACCATCAGCTTGCTTAAAAGCAAATCCTGGTTCTTCAAGCCCAGCTCGAATAAGTAGTTTCATTTGTTCATTTGATGGACAAACACTTGAGAACTGGTAAGGGAGACAGCAAAACTATCTTATGTACAACTTGAATGAAGATAGGGTCCACTCAGATTTATTTTTTGGTGGGTTTCCTTCGGTGGTTTGTTTCCTCATTCATTTTCCTGAGAGCGTTGGGAAACTGCGTCTTAAGTATGGTGTTATAACCCTGATTATCATTGTCACTATTTAGTACCTTAGGGAAGAAATTTTGGCAGGAAATAAAATCCTAGTTCTGTAGGTTGTGTCTCGACATTTTTGCTTAACCTAATTTTATTCTAATACCAACTTATTCACCATAATTCCCTTGTTTCTTTGCCTCATCTAGTCATGACAATCTCAACGCAACAATCAAATTCAGGTTTCCTTTGAGGATTTTTCATCAAATCATTTTCAACTTCTTGATGACAATTTTGATACTAATCGATTTAAAAATATTTATACAATTACTTATTTTATTATGATCATGCAATAAATATCGTCCATTTATTCATATTTTAAAATAGTTTAATATTTTATTCTACAATTTTAGTGGGTCCCCATTTGTATATTTACAGCCAAATATTTGCTTAAAAAGATTTTATATTTTGGGGACCTAGACCATGGTGATGCAAGGTGTCAACTTTGACCGACCATGTATCTCCAGAACCAAGAGCTTTTAGGAATTTTCGAAGCTAAAAGTCTTTTTCAGGTGCCGCCCCTTCTAACCCGATCGCCTCGCATGCGATGTCAGGGCGAAAGTTTTTTTTCAAAATTCTCACATCTCTGGTAAAGAAGGGGTTAAGAGCCATTGGCTGTAATGGAAAATACAATATTTTAAATTTTAGCTTCTACTTGAACAAACTGATGAGGAAATTCAAGAAGTTTTAATGACTGATGATTCAGTTGACAAAATAATGGAGAGAGTAGGATTCACCTCGTTAATTACAAAATTTAAAATTTCCCAGAGAAATGAATTTTTGAGGTAAGCTCATTTGTTTAATTAACCCCATAAAATTGATAAATAAGATAAATAAAATAGGAATATGGAATTTCTCAAATTTAGTGATTCCTCAAATTTAAGAATGTTCTGTCCTTTTTTGGTTATTTTGGTTGTTTTACTCTCTGTCTCTAATAGCCTGTTTGGAAAATTGAGGCAAAAGAAGACTATATAAGAAAAACTGAATACAACGAATTTGAAATATTCCAGGAAGTATCCATTTATGAAAAAATCTTAGCATCATGCTTATAATGTAATTTTTTTAACTATCTAGTTTTCAGATGTGTGCATTTCAAGGAAGAGATCGAGCCAAGGCTCCAACCTCTGAATCGATTGGCCCTAGGCTTAGATATTAATGGGTTTCTTGAAATCATCCGGAAGAATTCAAAATCTTTCAAAGCTTGTTTCATTAGAAGAACATTAGAAGATCTTGATACAGCTGATCTCATGCACACCAAGTTTAATGGACCTGAGGGTTCCAACCTCCGAACGAAAATAATGAAAATAATGAGATTTTTCGATGATGCCATGGATAATCTGCTTCATGGAGGTATCTTATTAGGGATCTTTTTATTCTCATTTTCTAATATATAACAAAGCTTATTTTAAACTGAAAACGTTTTCAACTTTTGAAAGGTGTTTGTAACTTCGGCAGGGAAATCTTTTTTCAAATTTTGCGAATTCTGGCCTGTTTTTGGAAAATATCTCTGTTACAATTATCTTTGCTTTTCAAAGCGCTTTTCAAATTTTGAAAGGTTGCCATTCGTAAACATTTAAAAATTTGTAAAGAATCCCAGATTAGCGAATATTTGAAATTAGGGATAGAATTAGGGTCGTCTAGGGGGGGTCAACCTTCAGGGTAGTAAAGCATAGCTAAAAGTGGTTATGCATTAAAAAAAATTTCGAGACCCACCTATCAAAATTCCTAAATTAGACCCATACCCATCTAAGAAGTACCCAGGTATTTCGTGAAAAAGGGCTTTTGGGTACCTCAAAAATGAGCAAACTGACATTGCAGGGATCCAAATTTCATTTTGCATTGATACATTTTATACGCCAAATCCAGTTTTCACTCTAACTTAATAAGAAAACTTGCCCTTTTAACCCAGGACGCCCCCTCATCCTCTGCAACTGACTTTGAACCTTGTCAAAAACTACTTTTTATAAAATATATGTAATTTTGACATATACTACCATAATTAGAGGCCAAAATTTGCCTAAGATGGTCTGTGATAAACAGTGATCAACAAAGAAAGCATACCATTTTACTAAAATGTAATTTTGAGAAGTAAAAAAATACAGAGTCTGGTTGTAGTTTAAAAAAAGTTTGAAAGAAGACCCACGGGCTTTACTACCCTGAAGGTTGACCCCCCTGGTCATCATGCAATGAACAAATTAAAAATGCAACATCTTATTATTTAAATTTTCTTCAACATGGACATCCCAATGAGTGCACGGAAAATTAATGGCTTTTTTCCAAAGCAACAGTTTGCTATCAATGATACGATACAATAGAATAGTAGTAGTTGAATCTCCATCTATGTTTCAACATATGTGACTCATCGATATCTACTATACTTTCCCACTTTATAGGTATTGATATCGCAAAATATTGTGTGGGTTGCAAAGGTAAAACTTTTGGGAAAATTTCAATTTTCAATAGCTTTTAAAAACCACCCTCGCAATACGGGCTTTATAGATTTCTGTGTATTTCTCTCTGTAAAGCATAGTCTGCAAGCCCCTCCCTTTTCGAGACTTTTTCAAGTTCTTTTTTCGAGACTTAGCTACCCGGGGGGGGGCACTGACCTTGACGACCGACGGGGACGTGCTGTCGATCCTGTCAGAAATGAAATTTGATGAAAAATAGACCCTGTCAGAAGAAAAATTCGATGAAAAACCTATACCCTGTCAGATTCTATGTTAAAAACCTACTCTTTATACACACTTTTCACGTTTTTCGTAAAGTATAACGCGATATCAACATTTCCAGGCTAAAAAACTACAGCATTGCATAAACATTAAATCTCAATACCTGGAAAACCGACCAAAAGAATCGACGACGTGAGTTATGAAATTACAAAGTAAACATATCTTTAATATTATTCAAAATCATCACTCTTCACTTCCACAAAATGTGTTTCAAAGCTAGAAAGGTCATACAATATTATAGATGTACAAGAACAAATAGAACGCTAAAGTTTTAAAAAACGTAATAATGAACGTAGATAAATTTCAGATATCCGTTTCCAGGATTACCGTAGGATCACATAAGATTCCGATTCCCGCTCTGGCATTACTGACGCTTTTCCAGGTCATTCCGCTAGTTTTCCCGGGCATACCGGCAGAAAAAAGTGAATTAATCCAAGCTGGAAAATCATAAAACGCAAAAAAGAAGTAATCTTTTGATTATTTTTATAATCGGCCAACTTGTTTCATTTTTCTCAACTAGTCGGGACTAACTATCATCTGTTTTCAAGTGGCAAGTGGAATGTTATAGCAGGAATCGGAATCTTATGTGATCCTACGGTAAGGTTCTCAAAATCAGAACTGGTGAAGTCTAGGTTTGAAAGGAGTATTTTGCAGGTATAAGCTTTAAACGATGCTTTTACAAAGATGGCGAGAGGATGTCAATGAGACTAATACAGAAGAGTCGACAGTATTGTTCTGTTCTACAGCTGTTCTAAGCCTACATCGGAATGTCTCAACGATATGGGAAGAAACAAAACATAACAGTTGAAATTCAAAATCTGGAAACAATGTTGTTAGTACCACTATTCGGCTGAAGATTTATTCTAAATAGTTCAATAGAGGTATCTTTGAAATTAGCCTCGATCCCTTTAAGAGGGCGAGACAACAGCAGCAAAGCGCCTGTGTAGGCCGTGCGATAAGTATTTGCAAAAAGCTGTTTGCCCCTTGCAGGGGTCTCCTCACCGCCGTATCAAAACGATTTGCAAAATAACTCTACATGCAAAAATAGCAAAAACAGACCCTGTCAGACACACATCATGAAATTGCGCCCCTGTCAGATCAGGATTTTGCAATTTTAGATACCCTGTCAGTAATTCTGAAACACTGAAAAAGGTACCCTGACCAGCAGCACGTCCCTGTACCTATTTTTGCCTAAGTGCCCCCCCCCCGGGCTTAGCTAAGATTATTTTCTATTGTAAGGCAATTGCTATGTTTTTGTCTGGTTATTGTCTTCTACAAGAAGTTAATTTTTTTGTTCTTCCTTTTCATTTTTTTTAATTTTCAAGTTTTTCGTTTTGTATTATTCCACTCCTCAATATCTTTCCAACGATACCAAATTTATTACGATTGAAACATTCAAGTTATAGACAAAAAAGAGTGCACACTTATCGTGAACAGACTTTAGTTGTATTTTTTTTGTCCCGTGGACCTATTTTCAAAATTCAAACTATCTTAAGTAGACTTCTAATTTAAGTGCGTATTTTTATTTCGTAAGTACTTCTATGTCCCTTTATATATAGGCACGATCGTCTTCTCAGATCTTCTTCAGTTCATAACCGGAACGCCTACAATACCAGCTGGAGGTTTTCAATCCCAATTGACAGTTAAATTCAAGCCTGATGACAAATGCCAGGAAAATTGCAAATGTCTTCCAGAATCTTCTTTGTGCGACTTATCAATTGTTCTACCTATGCATTTACCGTCGTACGAAGACATGGAAGATTCTATTGTGAAAGTGATTAAGGCGTCCAATGGTTTCGGGCATGTGTAAATAAATGTTCTGACCATTCCGTTGTCTCATCTTCTGTTATTATTTTTGTTTTGGCTAAAAATCGTTGTCAAAATCGTTGGACATTTTTAGAAGGTAAACTTGTTAACAGGCGTACAGACTCATTCATGTTATGGTTTTGGTTTTGGTCAAAGCGTGTGCTGTACTACAGTGTGTTCCGCAAAAAAGTATACTCAAATAAATAAAGTCAACTTTTGAAATAAATGATGATATGTTTTGAATGATTTTTATTGCTACTGAAAGCACAGCTATTCAGCTTTCTACCGTCCAAATTTCATTTCGAACAATTCTTCTTTAAGTGAGATATGACGCTTTTACTACACCCTGTTGGAGTTTAAAAAAAGTCGAGATGCATCATTTTTATTACCAAAGAGTTAATTAATTTTTGATTGACAGGTCTGTTCTTTTTGTCAATTTGATGAAACTTTGCATTTTGAAAGATTGACCTATGCAGCTTGGAAATTAATTATCTCATTAACAAAAGGCTTTTCCAAAGGACTTCTTTCAGCAGTGGAAAGAAGAATGATTTTCTTTCTTTTGCATTAAAAATTTAGATTTTTTATATCTTTCTTCCAATTTGAAATTAACGTTACTTTTTAGTGAAGTAATTATGAAAAAAATTACTTGATCTCCGATGTTTAAAATCTACACCTTTGCTTACTTATGACTTGATATCTCTTGAATCGAAAATTCTCTTGCAATGAATTTTTGACTACAAAAAGCTTGATGGTTATGCTTTTAGCTGGTTTAAAAATTAAGCTCAATATATAGATAGCTTTTTCAAAGCTACGCTTTACTTTTTGAGTATACTTTTTTGCGGAACACACTGTATAGTGTTTCATAGTTTTATCTTTTATATAAGCTTGTCAACCCTGGGAGCCGCAACTCGTAGTGCAGAGTGATTACGATTTGCCGAACTGATTTTAAAATATCTTGTTTTTTACCTCGAGTCTTGTTCCAGGATTTTCTAATCAGGGATCATGGCGTTGAGTGCTTTTTTAAACTTTTAACAAACTTACTTTGTCTAAGATTGTTTTTCTGATAATTATATGCATTATAGATTGAAGCAATTAGTAGATGTAATCGCATGATAACCAGTGCAATTCGAAAATAATTGCATGAGTGATTTTTTTTGTTTTTAATTTTCCGATTCCGAAGGACGAGAAAGGACGAGACAAATTAACAACAAAAATAATCACGAGTGCAATTTTCGAATTTCACGAGTTATCATGCGATTCCCTGCTAATTACCCGATGTTGACTGATATATTTTTACAGATTTTTTCGTTTGAGAGAAAGTTTTATTTTACTTTGTTTGTTTTTTTATCCCAACATAATGTTATCACGCACACTTTTCATCTGCTGTTTCTGGAAATAATAAATGGGAACTCATTGACGACTTGAATGATGAAATTTTTTCATTCACATCATTATATGATCTTTATAATCTTTTTCCTGAGGGCTGGTTTTTTTTGTTTACATTAAATCAACATCATGTTTTGTCAATACTGAATGTTTCAATGCGTCGTTAAGAAATGACCATAACTATACTGAATGTTTCAACGCGTCGTTAAGAAATGACCATAACTATTGTTCTCATGAATTTCTAAATAGTAATGAAAATGGCCATGAACAAAATTTTCACAACAGCACTAAAAATGATATCAAAATTGCTAAATCTCCAGTCAAAAAAAATGTTAAGTACTCAGATAATTTTGAAACAGGTTGTCATTCAAGAAACATGAAAGTAGCATGCAATGAAAATTTTAAGCAGCAACAAAAAAGTGAAAACATTCAAACAGATTCTGGATCTTCATCTGCTACAAAACATTCACAAAATCCACCTGAAAACGGGTTGGTCTAAAAAGCAGGGTAGCCAATTGGGTAGCCAATTGGGCTAGGTTATGGGGTACCTCTTTTTGCCTAAACTTTTGAAATATGAAACCTGTTTAATGTGGAAATAACTATTACAACATCTTGTTAATGATTTTATGTAATAAAATTTAAGATTCCTTTCGAACTTCAGCCACAATAGCCTTTTTTCTAAAGGTACTGAACTTTGTTACTTCTAAAGAGACCTGGCGCCATTTTGTCTTCCTTCTTGGCTTCGTTTGAAAATTTACAGACCCGAATAAAAAATATATTCAAAACAGTTTTTAATTTTTTAGATTTAGATTTTATTTATGTTTTTAATTGTTATTTCCGTGAAGCTGTAATTCGATGATAATAGCTTTGGAATCGCCTTTGGGCCATATGATCTCTAATCTTGTCATATGTTAACAATCCTTTGTTATTGAATCTATTATTTAATTTAAATCATATTTAGATGTTTCAAACAATTAATTCCTTTCAAAATTTTTAAATATGGCAGCTTATAATAGGTACAAAAGGTCTTTTTAAATAGCTCTATTATAATGAAGCTCTATTTCTTACTCCTCGTGCATTAACACGCGGTAATTTATATCTTTGTTTATCTTTGGAATCATACATGATCAACCTAAGTATCAATCAGATTCATGCTCCCTGGTCAGTAAAATGTGGTTCTATGCATTCATTTTCGGTATTTCTATTTTGGTCTGTAAAATATTTAGGTACCCTACAACCTAGCCCAATTGGCTACCCTGCTTTTTAGACCAACCCCCTGGAAACTTAATTCATGCTCAAAAGTTTCATGATTCTCTTAAAATGACAATTAAACAATGCAAAGTTTCTTTTGAAGCTTGGCCTTTGAAGAACTGTAGCAAAAAACTAAATGATGAAAACTATAAATGTACAAGATGCACAAGGGATAAGGGTTCACCAAAAATATTTAGCCGAGAAAACAGGATGATTCCTAGTGTTGTGCCTCCAGAATTACAAAGTTTAACGCAATGTGAGGAAATGTTGATCTTGCGTGCACTTCCAATAATGTCAGTTTACACAAAGCCAGGTGGTGGGTATTTTGGATATAAAGGTCATGTTATAACCTTACCGCATAACGTTCAATACATTGCTTCAACCCTTCCAAACTTAACAAAAGATTTACCTATCATAAAACTGAATGACCATCCTAATAGCAGGCAATTTTATGTGAGACGAGTAAAAGTTCTCGAAGCTTTAATTTGGCTTATTGAAAATAATCCCCACTACAGTACTATTCAAATTGATTATGACAGAATTAGTAATTTGCCTGCAGATGGGTATTTAGACATTGAAAGTTTACAAGTAGAATACCCATCTGAAAGAACTGATGAAGGTCCTGAAATGGAAGTTCCAGAAAAAGAGAATATTGAAAGTACCAGCTTCCTTCCTAGCAACATAGCTATGCCCACCGAGAAGGAACGTTTGAACAATACTCTTGATGAAATAACATTGGAGATAAATCAGAACGAGCCAATTAATCCTACTGATCCAAATGAATGGGTTAAGCCATCAATTCATCCTTGTAAAGTTAAGTTTGAAGATGCAATGAAGAATGTTGATGATGATTATGTAGATCTTGTTAATTCAATTCAGCGTCACACAAAATGTAATTCTGGATATTGTTTGAGACATGATAAATTTGGCAATCAATTTTGTAGATTCAAATTTCCATTTGAGCTAGCAGGAAATACAAGTATTGAATATCAAAAACTTGAAAAGTGATTATAGAACCATTATCAAAAGTGAAAGGAATGATAGCCGTATAAACAAGCACCAACAATTTATGATCCAAACATGGCGTGCTAATTGTGATATTCAATTGATCATAGATTATCATGCCTGTGTGGAATATCTAGCAAAATATGCCTCCAAAGCTGAAAAAATGTCTGCTATTTCCAAAGATAGCTTTACTTCTATTGTATCCAAAGTCAATGATGACTGCAATATACAGTCCATTATTAAAAGGCTGATGATGAAAAGTGTTGGATGTCGGGACATGGGTGTTCAAGAAGTGATGCACTTTCACTAAAATTGTGCAGTTCCTCGTTTCAAGTGTTTACTGTTTCTTTAGATGGACCTAGAAAATTTAAAGTGCAAGAAAATGAAATTACAACTGAAATGTCCTACTTAGATTGCTATGCAAACCGAATGAATCTTAAACCAGAATGTGCTCGTTTGAACTTTTTAAATTTTTGTGCAAGTTATCTGGTAGTTAAGGAGAAGATTTCTAAAAGAAAAAAGTTTGTCGTTGTTAAAACATTTCCAACTTTTAGCGCAAACCCACAAGGAAAAAAACTATGGTTCGTACTGTAAGTATCAGCTGCTAAAGTACAAAATATGGTTTGATTTCCCTTCAAATGCATGGAATCGTTTAGAAGAAAGCGATGAAAATTTTGTTCAACAGTGGCTAGAATTTCTTCAAAGTACAGAGGCTAGAGATTCTTTCCCAGACTGGGAAAGTGAGATAGCTAATGCTGAACAGTATGTCTCTGATTTAGATGATTTTGTTGAAACTACAGGGCAAGGATTTGAAAAAGAAGAATGGATGTATTTTGCTGAACTAAGTAGTCAGAAAAATCAAAATGAAACTTTTTCCTGTGGTGTAACTGAGGAATATCTTAGAACATTTCTCTCTCTCTATTCTAGTGAACAAATTTTGGCAATGCCTTTTTGGCTTAAAAGAATGAAAAGTGAATTTGAAATTCCAGATAGACAATCAACGTTGATATTTGAAAGAAACCGTTTAAATGATGAACAAATGCTGGCTTTTCGTATTGTTGAAAACAATTTCAATAGTCCTCCCCCTAAACAATTAAGGATGATATTGACTGGTCAAGGGGGTTCAGGGAAAAGTTATTTGGTTGGTGGTTTGAGAAATTTACTTGGTAGGTCATGTGTTGTGCTTTCCTATTTTGGTATTGCTGCTTTTAATGTTCAAGGTCAAACTCTTCACAGTTTTTTTCAACTACCAATACATGGGAAAAATACAGGAATATTGAAAGGAAAAAGTCTAGCCAAACTTCAGCATAAAATCGCAGACATCAAGTATGTCATAATTGATGAATATTCGGTAATTGGTCAAAGAATGATGGGTTGTATTGATAGCAGGTGTCGACAGGGAACAAGTTTACAAAATGAATTGTTTGGTGGGTTGTCTGTAATTTTAACTGGGGATGTTGCACAATTGCCCCCTGTAACTGACAAAGCATTGTATTTTCCATTCCCAAAAGATGATTTAAGCTTACAAGGCTATTTTGCTTATATGTCATTTGATCTAGTTGTTATGCTGAAACATAATGTAAGAGCATCTTCTGACATCCAGTATAACAGTCTGCTTTCACGTTTGGGGAATGGAGATAATACTAAAGAGGACTGGGAGTTGCTCAGAACTCGAAATTTAAACAATTTCCCAGATGATTTTGTCAGTGGCTTTTCTCCGAATCTTGCTTATACTAATGATGTGGTAGCAGAAATTAATTACAAGAAATTAAAAGAGATGGGTTCCCCTTTACTTACAATAAATGCAAAACACAATTGTTCCAAAGCAAAATCAATATCAAGTGTGGACTTAGGACTAGAACCTGTATTGAATATTTGTGAGGGTGCTAGGGTAATGTTAACTAGAAACTTGTGGACTGAAGCTGGACTTTGTAATGGCTCAATGGGCTATCATCAGCACATCATTTATAAAGAATCCGAATCACCACCAATTCTGCCAATAGCAGTAATAGTTGAGTTTGAAAATTATTCAGGGCCTACTTTTGATCTTAGATTTCTAGATTGTGTTACAGTTGTACCTGTTACTTCAGAAATAATTGAAAGGTCAACCTCCTTGGAAAGAATTCAGATACCTTTGAAATTGAGTTGGGCTACTTCAATTCATAAATCTCAAGGACTAACTTTAAATAAAGCTATTGTTGATATAGGCAACACAGAAAAAGTTTGTGGGCTTGCATATGTTGCATTATGTCGTTTAAAGAAATTGGAAAACGTTTTGATAAAACCCTTTTCATTTGAAAGATTAAAAGCGGTAAAGCAATCTAAACTTTATGAAATGAGGCAAGCAGAACAAGATAGGCTTGAGCAATTACAAATAATATCATAAGAACACTCTCAAAACTTGACAAGCAGCTAATTTTGTAAATGATTTATTGTATATATTGTAAATTTATGTATAACATTTGTTTAATTGTCAGATACAATATGGTTAGTCCAAAGACATAGAATCGACTTCTCCTGCTGATTTGGGATCTACCTGTACCAATGAATCTACAAATCCATTAGGTAGTTTGGAAAATACTCCTACAAAAGCCACCGCAAAGTCATCGTTTCCGAACTCCACTCTTGAATTTGACACTCCTACTAAAGCCACTAAAAGGTCATTGTTACTGAATTTCACTCCTTAAAAACTCCACCTGCTACCCCTTCAAAGGATTTGGCAGCCACTCCAATTTCCACAGGAAAAAAATATTGATTACATAGCCTAGGGATTGTTCATTTTCAGATTTGGTTTTTTATTCGATCACATTAGTCTAGAATTTTAAGTTCGGGAAAGTAAGGAAACTAGGGAAACCTATTTTTCCATGCTGGAAGTGTATTACCAATGTGTTAGTGAAAACGGATTTCCACATGTGGTAAACTATTATTTTTAACTTTCTAGTTGCCCATTCAGAATTACATCAGGAAATTAAAAATCCCAAGTTTTTCAAAACTGATTATGGATGAATCGGGAAAAGAGAGATCACGAGTTTTTAAAATGCTTACTTTCTACAAGCTGGGGAAAGGAAATATCACCAACGGATTAGAATAGGTGGATTAAGAACTCATAGAAAACACTCCTCGTTAGGTTATCAAACTTTTTTACGAGTTTGCTAGCAATTAAAACTTGATAAGTTGTAAAAAAGTTGTAAAAAATCATTACTTTCAACATTTTCATTGGTCACGTGGTACATTTTAAATAAGAAAATGCACTTTTTTAGCCCTTTCTATCCAATGCAGAAATTAGCCAAATAATTTGAAATTTATTTTTCTAATTCTAAATACAGTCTTCTTTCACCGGTATGCAACCCATTCGTGACCCATCGATAGTTTCTTAGTTATAGACCATACGTTAATTTTCACTTATCTGAAGATTGCCATTGACAAAAGATTAAAAATTTACATTAAAACTGGTCTAGCGTTTGTTGATGCTAAAACTTAAGTGCAGGATTTAAAATATTTGCAAAATCATCAAAATTGATCGAATCATAGGACAAATTCGTTTTCGAAACTGTATAAATTGGAAAATTGTTCTTATAAAAACAATGAAAAAACTAAACGAGGAGTGCGCAGAGTCATTTACAGATTTTTCTTGTAACAATGAGAAGACAATGGATCTCTCTTGGGAGCAACGAGAGAAGTTAATCCACCTATTCTAATCCGTTGATATCACGAATTGTGACCTTGCTTGCTTTACTCTATTCTTTCTCTGGATCGGGAAATGTGATTTCTCGAATTAGGGAAATAAAATTTCCCAGATGGGGAAATTCGATTTCCCGAACTCTTTAATTTGAGTGTATCCTTTAAACAATCAATTAAATCAGAACTTATTCTTCAAACTCTCAATTAAGACAATTCAATTAAAAATTTTAAACTGTCACAAATTAGAGCCTAAGTTCGGGAAAAATGATTTCCCTAACTTGTATTACGCATGCGTGAGAAAAAACCAGAAGGGATTTTTCACTCAAAAGTGTTCGAGTCGTTTGTAAAGCAAACCATTATGAGGGTGTATTCGATCAGTGTGTAACACAACGCTAAAGGTGAGGCGTCCCGCCAGGGCGGCCTCATTCGTTCGCAATGGACTTGCGTCGCAAGGGCTCAGTGGATCAGTGAGATGGGTTTGAGGTCATTAAGTTGGCTCTCTAGTGCAGCTCCACTGTTGTGACAAAAGTGCCGGGATTCTCAAAGTAGCGCAAGTACATGTCAGAACGAATGAGAGCTATCGAACCAATGCTCACAAAATGATCGAATACATTTAATTATTTTACCAGCTTTCTACAAATCAAGATTTAATTCGTGAATATGAGTTGGGTTTTATTGGGGTTCGCTCGAGAAAAGCACTTTTCAATAATAGGGAAATTTAACATCCATAGGTAGTCATAAGATCGGGAAATTTCATTTCCATAGCTAGGGAGCTGTTGCATCTTCCCTAGCAAGGGATCGGTTAGGGAAAAATCCAGATTTCCAGATCTGGAAATATGCATTTCCATAGCCTAGGGAATCAAAATTCTTTTCCTGTGTTCTTCGGAATCGGATCGTGAAAAACAAGGTACTAATTTCTTATATTTAAAGTTTAATGCTTTGTGCTCAATGATGTTCATTCAATCAATTTGATTTTTGTTCTTTGTGAATTCTGAAGAAAGATTATTGACTACACTTGATTGTACATTTTCACTTAGCCATCATTCACATGAATTTTCCCATGGCACAAAAATAACTTCACTTCTTTTTATAAGTAAAATAAACTATTTTTCTATTTTCAGATCTTCTTGGATACGTGGTGGAGATCGGTGATGGATGCACAAGCAAAAGTGATAAGAAGAATATTTATTTCGACATTGATTTCCAAAGATCCTCAACTGACACCTCAAAAATCAGGATCATGAAGTCCAAAAAGTATGATCTTGGATATTTTAACAACCTTGTGACGAAAAAGCTACCCGTTTACCTCCAGGCACTTTCACCAACAAAGAATGGAAAAATCTTTTTAATGAGCTTCTGGGCAGTAGTGCTACTCTGCTTCATGAAAATTTGCCATTTGACCATTCCGTATTCACTTCTATTTCTGTAAGCGGCATATTAAACGAAGAGCCAGATGGAACATTTACCGTGAAAGGTCAAATCAAGTGGATTGGTGAAGCACGTTCTATAATGAGAAATGGTTACAACAAATCTGTGCGTCATGCGAAATTGGTGGATCAAGCTGGGGATGCAATCACCATATCTATTTGGGGTGGACTTATCGAGAAAGCTGTCACCATGAAAACTTTCAAGTTCACAAAAGTAGCTGTCTCACACTTTAGAGGAGTTAATTTGACGACCACATGGGATTCAGATATAACTGAAGACAGTGACGAGGATGGTGTAAGCTATGCATGGGAGAACATTCCCATTAATGAAAACAAATCTATGTGCTGCCCAACTGTATTAGCTGCCAAAGTTGAGCAGTATTTCATCTGTATATTCTGCAAGAAGAAAGACCTTCCAATAGCAAGATTTCTAAAGTTTCATGTGGGCCGTGCGAACGTTCTATGCCCATAAAAAGGTGCAAACTTGCCACCTTCTGCGAAATAACCTTTGATTATGCACACAACCAAACTACCTTAACAGCCTTTAATGATGTGGTTGTCAACTTTTTTGGTGAGAATCTAAATGTTGATCAGTTAGAGGATTGTATATTAGAGATGGACATTTTCTACGACAATAGGAGAGTTATACAAAAGTTACAAAATCATGATGACTCCAAGGACATCTAAAGGTTCCCTCATGAAATCATGCCATTACTTTGTTGTTGATAATGGCATATTGTATTGTTTTATTGTCTTTTAGAGGGAAAGTTTGTTACTATTAAAGACTTGTTATTTCAAACCATATTTTTGGACTTTTTTTGTTACTATTAAAGACTTGTTATTTCAAAGCATATTTTTGGACTTTTTTTGTTACTATTAAAGACTTGTTATTTTAAACCATATTTTTGGACTTTTTTTGTTACTATTAAAGACTTGTTATTTTAAACCATATTTTTGGACTTTTTTGGACAATTCGCAGCCATGTATTTCATCGAGAATTATTCTTTCAAAACAAGACTATAGGAGTCTTAAGTTAACCCTATATTCCCGAGAAGTATATAAATCAGAACTATTAGGTAGTTGTAGGATGAGTTCAATATAGAAGCAAGTAAAGGCTCGATATTTCAGGTTAGGTGGTGAAGTTAGATATTCTGTGTTTGGAAATATTTTGTAGAAAAAAATGTATATAAACATAGACAGTGAAATGAGTGTTGAGGAACCATGGACTTAGGATTGTAATACTTGGTAGAGACATATTTCATGTCTATACCGCCTGAACCACTATCCCATAGGTACATTAAGATATCAATGGTACATAACTCATTTCTCTTGTTAAAAATGTTGATTAATTGTAAGGAATTTTCTTACCTTCTCTTTCGAGAAATGTGGTATCAAAATTTGAAGCCATTGTAGATAAATTAGATGAATGATAAACGTAGATAACTTTTTGAAGATTAGCTCTTTACTTCTTTGTGGTCAGTATGGAAAGGATATCTTCCTCGTGAGTTTCGAAATTTCAGTCAGTTTGGGGTCTGGGTAAGATATTGTTATTAATTAGTATGTTTGTTTGGGGAAATGGGCTCTAAGTTGACGACTCCTTTTGTTATTAAATAAGGTATTGTTCTTGTCCGTTTCAAGTTGAGATTGAAAGTATTGTTTAATGTGATGTTTCATCTATTGTTTTAAAAATTGAATTAAAAGTATTGTTTGGTGTGATATTTCATGTATTGTTTCAACGGGAACTTGCTTATACAGGGTCCTATTGAGTCGTTCTGTTGAACGAGTGAAGTGTGGGCGAGGCAAATATTCGTTTAGAAATTTTTCAGTGTGATTTTATTTCGTATTGGGAGTATGGGAATGAATGTATTGTCTTTTTAATGTAAGTATTTTTTATATAAGCACTTATATGTGTGTTCATTCTAGCATATTTTCATGAGTGATTTCCTTTAATGGTTTTTTTCATTACAGAGGGTGGTACTTTTTTATAAGAATTATTACAGGTACACTTTGTTTGTCGTTTCATATATGGCGTCATTGTAAGTATTTCCTTGTATTTCTATTGTTTTACTTATATGTGTGGCTGGAAAAATGACATTTACGAATGAGCCTTTTTTAAGCATATTTTCGGGTGTAAATTGAAGTGATTTTCTTAGTTTTAGAGCTTTTCTTTCGCAATTTAGGTATTTCTTATAAAGGTATTGTTGAGTGTGATCCTTCAATGCGACGAGTCTGTGTGATTCGGTGATTTGGTGATTTCTTCGGTATAAGCATTTTTCGCAATTATCTTTTTATAAGCATATTAAGATTTTTGTTCCGTGATTGTTTAGGATTTAGTTTCATCATTATACGTAAGATAAAAACAAAGTATGCTTTTTCGTAAGAACACCTTGAGCTTTTTAATAAGAAAATTTTTGATAATATATTAATAGTTTATTTCCTAGAAAGAAGAAGAAATATATGTACGTATTGATTTTAAACTATAAATTCGTAATCGTAGACTACAACTTTGTAAATTTAGTTTTGGTTAGTATGTCTTTAAGGTTTTTATGTCTTCTATATACAATAAATGGTTTGCAAGGGTATATCTCGTTCAAACTCGTATCCCTTTTTATAATGTCCCAATGCTTGTTGAGTAATTTTTGGAGTCTAGTGTGGTGTTCACAATATTTGAAAATAAATGGGAGGTGGGTTGTGATTTTCAATGGTTTATTTTTTAGGTGTACTGTCTGTACTTTTCTGAGATGTGTGATGTTTTTTTGTGTTGGCCGTGTTTTTTGTGTTGGTCTTGATCAGATGTGTTGGTCTTTTCTTAGTTGTTCTAGATCATTATATAGCTGGTTATCATCCGTAGTTAGATTTCTATATCTCAGAGACTGGGTGTGTATGATATTTTCTTTAGTGTGTAATGGGTGGTAAGAATTAAAGTGTAATAGGGAGTTTACACTAGTCTGTTTTTTGAAAATTTTGCTTTTAAAAGTATTTGTATTTTTGTCAATATAGATGGTAGTATCTAAAAAATCGATTTGTGATTCTGAAAATTCATGTGTGAACTTGATTGTTGGGTGTATGTTGTTGATATGTATCATAAAAGTATCTAGTTCACGTAAAGTTCCATTCCATAACATGAATATATCATCAAGGAATTTTTTGTAGAGATTAATGTGTTTGTATAGTTTTGTTTAAGTATATTTTCTTTTTCAAACTTTCCGAGGAATAGGTCTGAATAAGGTGGTGCCATGCAGGTGCCCATCGGGCAACCATGTTTTTGTTTGTATAAATTTTGATGGAAAAGAAAATAGTTGTTTTCCAACACAAAATGAAATATAGTCTTTAAAATTCTGTTTTTTGGTGTAAAGGGTGGTACGTCTGATTTAAGGTTTTCAATATAATAGAGGCATGCTTCTATGCCTTCGTCATGTGGGATGTTTGTGTATAAAGATTTAACGTCAATTGTTACAAGATAAGTAGTTGTTTCTACTTTCTTGTTTACAATGATCTTTAAAAATTCATTAGTGTCTTTGATATGAGATTCAAGTTTGAGCGTTAATGGTTGGATATATTTTGTAAGAAATTCAGATATGTTTTCATTCACTGAATTAACAGAAGAAACAACAGGCCTTCCTGGAATGCCGGGTTTGTGTAATTTTGGGAGTATGTAGAATAGATTAATCCTTGGGTTTTCAGGTGGATAAAGAAAATCAAATGTTTCTTTATTGATTTTGTTTCGATAGTAAATTGTTTCCAGGAAGGCTTGTATGTTTGTTTTTAAAGGATTATCTTCGATTTTCTCATAAAAAGATATGTCTTAGAGGTGTTCTTCTGCTTTTTCTTTGTATAAGGAGGCATCCATTATTGTAATAGACCCTCCTTTATCTGCTTTTTTAATTTCAATTTGTTGGTTATTTGAGAGGCGTTCTAACGTATTCTTTTCTTTAGTATTTAGATTTTGATTTAAGGATAAATGGGGTAGAGTTTTTTTGTATGACTCAATTTCTTTTTTAATTTTAGTTAAGTAGAGTGTTAGGTTTGTGTTTTTGGAATTGGTGCTTTCCAGTTTGACTTTCTGTTTCTTTTCAGTTTTTTGGTTTGTTTGTTTGGAAGAGAAAAAATATTTAGTGAACATTCTATTTTCAAATTCTTTATAAGCCGTATTAATGTCATCCATTATATCAGTCAGATTTGGAGTGGGTACAAAAGTGAGGCCTTTATTGAGGACAGACCGTTCAATGTTGCTAAGTTTCATCTTTGAAAGATTTGTCACAAGGTCGGATGGTTTTGAGTGGGATTTTGAAGTAATGTTGTTATAATTAGTATTTGATGTTGATAAATTGTTCTCTGTTTTATATGGTCTACTAGTACTCTTATATACATTATTTACATTAAAAGTTCATAAAAATCGTTGTCGTTTATCTTGTTGTTGGTCATTGTTATCGTTCGATTTTCGTTTTCTTTGTCTTTGGGTGTTTTGCTGGTTATAGTTTTCTTTCACCTCTTTGTCACATTTTTGTAACTCTTCATCGCTAAGTTGGTCTTTAAGTTTTTGTCTTTCGACTTTGGAAGAGTGTTGTTCAAGATACGACATTTGTCTATCGTGTTGGAGGATTCGGGTGGTGTGGTATTTGTATTGTTTAGAAATACGGTCTTTGTCAGGTGTGAGTAAGGATCCATGTTGTCGTTTGGGTGTTTGTCGATGGCTTCTTGATAGAAGATCAACGATGTCTTCATTTTGAGGGTTTGGTTTTTGTTTTTGTGCCTCTTCTTGGTTACTGAAGATTCGGTTGTTCGAAGAATCTCCATCTATAAAAAGAGTATTTTAATGGGAGTAGTTAGATATAAAGTCATAATTGTGATGAGTATATATGTGTTAAAGTATATTATTAGTGAACATATGGCATATGTGTGTTTATAAGTATTAGTATATTTATGATATTTTGTCTTTCATAATTAACATGTGATTTTTATAATAAAATAAAGTGGCTTTGTGTATTTTGTTCAAGGTGTGTACAGTGAAAGGACAAGGTTTTAATTTCTAAATTTTTAGTTGATTTTTTCGTCTTACTCTGTCTGTAAATCTATTTAGGTATTTTTTTATGGTTCTATTTTATTAAAAGCATAAGAGTTGTAATTAGTGTGTTGTATCCTTTTAAAAAAAATTTTGCTTATAAAAAATACGTAGTGAGACAATTTCTGTTGAAAGTCAAAATCTAATTATCGCACAATTAACTTGTACAACCTATTTTTCATGCAAAGAAAAAGCATTTGTTTTGATTGGAAGGTTCTTAAAAAACTGAATTAAAAAAATGCTATTTTCTCATTCTCACGTCAGCATGTTTCTAAGATGTTTCTCAGTTTTTAGGCATTCTGAGCCTCCTGTTTCTTAAAAGTGTGTTTCTTAAAAAAAGAAAAAACGTGTAATTCTTTTCCTCACGCTACGAAAATTATGTTTTGTTTTGACACGTGATTACCAATTAGCCAATCAACATTCGGAAGAAGGGAGCTGAAATGGTTAGGATAATGGATAATTTGTTTGGATTACTTTATTCAACGGGCTCGGATGGTGCTCAAATAGTTGGGACCAAAGTTCGTAAATATGGATTCAAACGGTTAGGATTGGAAATGATTATCAAGGAGTTCGGGACTGGTCAAACGATTAGGAGCAAAGTGAAGAGAACGGTGCACATGGGGATGCTCGAGGTCACTACTCAAGAAAACACAAGATTGGTATTTTCATCAAAGGATGCAAGATTTTTTAGCCGTATATATCCAGGATGTTTGCTGTTTGAGTCTTCCAATTTGAGGAAAGGAAAAGAAAAGGCAAAGGTAAATATTTTTTGACACTTTTGCTTTAAAAGGATAAACAGTTAAATATGAAATTCAGTCCAGAGATTTCTTTTTTATGGTCCTTAGCAAAACCTCCAAATTTTACAAGCTACAAGTTTTTCAAAATTGAGATATTTAGGTTTGGGATTTACTAATTCTGCTTGAAAAGAAATAATTTTAACGTGAGGTACGATAACCTCATATGTTTTCCAAAAGTCATATATATTATATTGACTTCAGGGTGTTAGTTCCTAAAGAATATTTGGAAGATTTTGAGTGGAATCTTTTAGCCAAGTTTCATTTTTTAATTGGTTATTCCTTTTAAAGCAAGGCTTTATTTTTATTACCACACTCCTTACACAATAATAACAATAGCCTGATTAAATTCTAATCGTACATATTGGGCCATTCAAGAATTTGTCTGTATGTAACAACGCAAGGGCGGGAGGGCAGACGACACAAGAATTTCAAAATTACCAAGGGGCAAGAGAACAAACTATTAATTTCCATTAAAAACATAAAAAAAGAGTGGAATTTTCAATGCATTTTGCGTCGTTCGACAAGTGGGTTACAAATATTTTCTGTAATGGCCCATTTCAAGTACACATTTTTTTATAAAAGAACAAACTATTTTATAAAAGAACAAACTATATAAGAACATATAAGGCTTTGATAGCCAAAATCTTAAGAACAAGTTAAGAATATTTTTAAGGTTTTGTGGGCTTAAAACTGATCACTCAGAAAAATGAACAAAGATACTAAAAAAATGCTGAATAATATAACATAGTAATAGTAATAACATATTAAACATTTTTAGGCTTGAAATTGAAAAGTTAAGAACATCTGAAGCCTTCAAAAATTTTGGACATATTGTTATAAAATGTGTAGCTATCAGTGAACTATAAGACCAATGCAAATATCTAACATAACAAAACGAATACCTTAAAGGGACATAAAAGTAGTAAAATGTAAACAATTAAAATCACGTGTCCAAAACAAACTTGTAAAACAATTGAAACAATCATTTTTTTATTTTGATTTTGTATCCCGCTGCATACGGTTTGTTTACAAATATCGTCAGTACTTTTATGTCCCTTTAAGTGGGTAAATTTTTGTGTGTACTAATTTTTGCAAGACGAGATTAAATGAGTTAAATTTCGCGAAATGACCTTCTTTATTTAATTTTGCGACTATATAAATTGTAACTAGAAAAGAGATGTGTGTTTTTTAAAGGAACAAAGGCAGACAAAGTCACTCAAAAGCTTTCAAAAAAATTTTAGGAGGTTAATTGAGTTTACAATTGAAATGAAGGGTTGAACTCGTAATATAATAATTTGATTTCTTTCTTTCATTTCGCGAACTTCTATTTTCGTGATTGTAAAATTCCAAATAATTTCTTGTGGACTAATTTTCACAAATCAAAGGCCTTCAAAATTTTTGCGTGGACTAAATTTTGCAAAAATGGCCAAAATTCACGAAAACTGCGAAAATTTATCCATTTTTAAGGTACGTAATAAATAATAAATTGATAATCTCTGAAATTTAAGGAAATCTTTGAGACAATCCAAGTCACTCGTTTTCAACAATTATAAAAAATATTAGTTTAATGATAGATATTCTGATATCGAAGTATAAAAACAAAACAAAACAACTAAAGCTTAATGTGTGCTTTTATCCAATGAAATTCTTCAGACTGCTCATGCCCAATAAACCAAATGTTATCGTTCTCAATGGCAACAATCATTGGTCTTGTAAGAGAACTAAGCAACACTAACCTGAGATCAGATTGTGAATGTTTTCTGCACACCACGCTGAAGCTCTAAAGGGATGTGTGAAAACAAACAATCTGACGAATATGCAATCTCGAAATCGTAAGGACCGCGTTCGTCTAAAAGGACTGGGAATGACAACAAAGTTGCGCGATTGTGTTTATGAATAAGGCGCCGTATTAGTTTTTATTTTTCCGGCGCACAACAAGATTCTTGTTGTAGAATTTTCCGCGGGAGGACTATTTTCCTCAGATGTATAATTTTCAAGTGCCTTTAGAGGTTTACCGTGCGCGTAAGAAAATTATGAACATCTGTTATCAGGTTAAGCAACACAGGATCTTCAATAGTGCCAACATTATTCCCATACCATAGGCCAGTTTCTTGATCTTTGAAAGCATTGAAGCTTGTTATCTCTGCATATACTTCATTTTCAATTTTGATCAACTTATTGATCTGAACAAACAGTTCCTTGTTTTTAAAATAACAAAATTCTCCAACTTTATAAAAAACATGATCCTCAATCTCATCACAATCTTGTCCAATTTTCTTGAAACTTTTAGCTGTCAAGCTGTTTGTTTTGAAAAATGTTTGTTGTTCTTTGGTTAATGAAAACTCTTTTCCTCGATCAACATTTTCAATCACCCCTTCACGTTGAAAAACAGCATTACTCAGTGCACACAGGGTATTATTCCGATCGTATAAATGGCTGAATTTTCCCATGAACTGTGAAAACAGAACCCAGTCAAGAATCTAAAAGTGGAAGAAACATTATTTATCAATACCCCTATTCTATCAGTTTAACCATTTTTTATAAACAACTCCATTTTTTGTCATGCCTGGATTTGCTAAAGATTTTTCGAAATAATTTTTGCAGGAATTACTTTTCACTTTTTTCATGGGTTTTCGGCAAAATCCTGAAAATTTGAACCCACGAAATATAATTTTTGCCAATTTAATTGAAAAAGGTTTTTAGATATCAAATACTTGGGTAATCTTACTTGTGTAGTTTCCATGATACATTCCTCCATTTTTGATCGATTCATGACTCGTCTTGTTATCCAGCTATTCATCCTCTCAAAGGCGTACATCCAAAAGGCGTAGAGTGGACCATTATCCCTGATCTTGTTGATGATATGGTGTAGTAAATGGGTTGTTATATTCGCAATTTGGATTGTACAATCCCTTTCAAGAAAAGTTAGTGCGACTTCCATATCTTCTTCTAGTGCTGTCAGTTCTTCTTCATCAAACTGCCTGGCATGACTTCTAGCCAGCACGTCAAAGAAGAATACCAGAGTGCGCCGTTGTTTCAACTCCAGCATATCCTTCAGGAGATACGTCCAAACACGATTTGCGGTGTACTAGAAGTAAAGGTTACGACATGTAATTGTAATTTCAAATCTTTGTTATTGGGAACTCTTTGTGGACATGTTGAGAATGAACAAACTCAAAATTATTCTACAGCTCATCTGGTAGTCTATTACACAATATTTAAAACATCCAAAAGTTTGCTCCACCATTAAAACATAAAAGTCATTAAATTAAATCATAAATATTGATCTTATTTGCTACATACCTCTGTACAACTATGTGTATTTTTCAACGCAACTTTTGGTGCAGTGAAAACATCCCCAGTGAACCCAGAGCAATGACTTGGAAACCTTAGCTCCTTTTTACACCTGTTAGAAAAAGATAATTCATTCAGTTCTAAGAAATTAAACATTAGGCGTACAAACTTTCTTCACGAGCAGAGATTTTCCAAATTTCAAAGTACACTTTAAATCTAGGCAAAAGAGTTTATGTAAAAATTTTGTCTTTACCTGCTAATTAAGAGGGAACGATTTTTGTTTCAATATTTGGTAGATAGCACTCACCTGTGATTTCCAATGTTAATATCATTTTCAGTCAATGTTTTGAATTTTTTTGGACGACAATTCTTCTTCGATATGGCAAGTTCATCCTCAGCATATTGCATTTTCTGTTCATCCACTTTACCTAAAGTCAAAAGGAAAATTGCATAGTGTGCATAGCAGTGCATAGGGGTCTGAACTCCCTTTTTTTCATACCAGTCTGTACCAGTAGGGTATAAAAAAGAAATTCTGCCCAAAGATATGGAAGGAATCTGGAATTTCAAATCGTCATATCTTTAGTTCTTAAAAATATTTGGAGATGTTACTTCAGACCATGGAAGGCTATTTTATTCTGCCCATCCAATTTTGATAACAAGATGATGCAAATTTATGTGATAAATATTTTACCTATCAGCCAGTTAATTATTGTGTGAACAACATCAGTGATCGTGTGCATACCATCTGGTTGATAATGTTCATGGTAGCGATGGTAGCTCAATTTCATGAAGCAGTATGTTCCTGAAAAGAAAATCAATTTCAGATGAAGTCTTTCACAATTTACTTCTACAAGTGACAAAAAATTAAGAGCCTCTAGCTCCCTGATGAGAACGAAATGACTAAATTAGCATTTTTACATTAGATTATTATCATTTACCTTTAGTGCCTTTGTCTTTGGCGTAATTCTTTTTTTGGTTTTTTGATTTCAGAGATTCAAATTTCTTCCTTGTATCAGCTTCTTCCTCTGGTGTAAACGAAACAGGTTTTTCTCTGTTCTCAATTTTGCCATATGATTTGCTTTTCCGGAGACAATGAGTTGCTTCTAGATATCTGGAAGACGAATGAAAAATAGGAAAAGTCAAATTGAAATTAATTGTTGGGGACCTTTTGCAATATTTGGGGAAAAATCGCCACATATCACTTTAGAAAGAGCACCTCTACTTTATGATATTTTTTTTTCTAAAAAAGTCAGGAAAAGTATGGCGCAAAAAATGCTAAGAATTAACATTCTGCGGTACTCGAATCTAATTTAATCGACTTAGGTTGACAAATTATTTTACATACCTCCTATTGTCTTGGTAAACAGTTTTGCTCAATGCATGGCAGTAGCAACCTTCGATTTTACACCATGGACAAGGCATCCGACCACCAGTACCTATAAAAGAATGAGATCAATTTTAAAAACAAACAATTCAACAAATATTTTTGCAAATTTTTCATTCTTTCTCTCAAAGGTGTGAAAAAGGCTTAAAATTTCAGGGTAGCTCAGAAACTTTTATGCTTATATAAAAATAGTGTAGAGCAAGAGAGAACCAATTTGAAATTTTTTTTTTCAGATCTCAAAATTACCAACCTGGCTGTTGTAGAACTTTACCAATAGCAGGGAAGTCCAGGATGTACTGTAAAAGGCGCACTTTGATCTCAATAGGAGCAGCCATATACTCTGGTTGGTACATTTGACAATGGGATAGAACCATCAACTCGTCAACTAAGATGTCTAGGTACGGGTCTACATGAAAAGCTTCTTTTCGGCCATTGCCTGGGATTATGCCAACAAGCATGATACCACCAACTGACTTTCTTAGTGCACTGGGGAAGTTCAGCAAGGAAATCATCAGGGGCCACATGGAGTAAACTGTGTGCATAGTTTTGAATGGGTTGACCCCATCACTGCAGAAACTCATTGCACATCCATTTGATCCGTCAAATTCCCCATCTTTACTGAACCATTTTCCCCATCTTGCAGTGTCCCAAATATCCTTTATGTACCCATCTTTTGGGCGAACAGTGTGTGCATTTAGAATTCTAACCAAGTTCTCGTCTCCATATAGGCGGGCAATCCTCGGTCCTATTGGAAAATACTTAAATGTCTTTTGCTTGCTTCTGTCTTTGCCACATGTTGGACAGTTTGTGAGCGTTGAAAATTCATCACGGAAAACAAAACAGTCTCCTTCACAAGATTTGAAGGTTTCAATCGGGATCAGAAAATCCTTGATCTTTGCTTTGGCTTCATCATATGATACACACGATTCATTAGGCTTTGGCAATTTGAAAAGTTTGTCACATCGGAAACTTTCAGAAACTGTAGCTTTTGCATAGCTTGGTGTGAAACAAACTTTCTGAACTCTAAATAAATGTGGTCTAGGACTGAGATGTCAGACCCTTCAAATAAATGTGTGGTTGCAGCTGGATGGTCATTGAAGAGGGTAGGGTAATTAGGACATTCAATTGTTGGTAGTTGATTATATTGGTCGGATTTGGCTATATGTAGCAATGCGTCTTCACTTGCGTGTCGATAAACTGTCTTAGAGCAGCGGATACGACCATTACATCTATGGCTGCTGCAGAAACAAGCGACAGCTATAAAAGAATTGAAGTTGAATTCATCTTTTTTTACTTTCACAGCCATTCTACTCGAGAGGAAATCAAAGACACAAATATCAAGAGCTACTCTATGGCTTCTACCAGAACTGTAAGATTTATTGTTTAAAACCCTCACGTGCTTCACAGCTTTTTAAATTTATGCCTTCTCTCCCCGGACAATATACATCCTCCACCCGGGGTGTACGAACATTTTCTAGAAGAACCCAATCGAGTCTAATGCTTAAATTTTCATAATATCTGAGTCTAGATATGCTTATAAGTGTAATGCTTATGAAAAATGTATTTATATGTTAAGAATATTTCACCCTAAATTTTAGTAATTTCTTAAATACTTGATGTATTGCTTATTGTTTTAGGTTTCAATACCCGTTGTCGAAATGCTTCACAATCAACCTGGCAATAAAACATCAAGTAAAACAAGCGATCAAAATTTCAAGCAAAATTAGTGATTATCGAGAAAACTGGATAAGTGAAGGATATAATTGTAATCTTAGATTGACCTGGGTTAACCATAATCGTTTATCTCTATATTTTTATCTCCACTCTTCAAAGCTTGCATGTACTTAGCATTGAAAATTATCGGTTAACCTGGAACTGTTCACAGTGTATAAGACAGTATCACTGACTAGTGATAATAGAATATAAGGAGAACATTTATTTATCACTTATTTTCTTTTAGATAACAGTGTTGGAATAGGCAGCTTTACGTACTAATGACGCTCTTTTTCGTTTTGATATGACGGCAAAATGCTTTATGATGCTTCAAATATTTTTATTGTATTATATTAGTAGATCAAATATTTATTTTTATAAGCATAAGGTTTATAAGCATATAAGGTAGAAATTTGAGTAAAAGAAAAGCATACGACTTCACGAAAAGCACCAGTGCTTAGACAATTTGTCCCCGTTAACCTACCCTATTATTTTTAAATCAGGGCACCCTATTTTAACACCCTCCTTGAGCTGTCGAAAGAACCTCAAATTTTGCAGGTAGGTTCCCTATGAACGATTTTGGGCTTATAAATTTTGTAATTTCTCGGTTTCCCTATTTTTATTTAGGAAAAACGATTTTACCCCCGGTTAAAAAAAGGTTAACTTGCAACAAAAAAAATGCCTAAATTAAAAAAGTCTTTAAGTCCAAAAATTTTTTTTTACTTACTCTTAGGTGCCAAATAAACGCCCCCCCCCCGCTTGTTAATTTTTCGAAAATTTTCCAACCCCCCCCCCCGGACCTTATTAGGACGCCCCCTCGTTTATTAATTTTTAAGAATATTTTCAGCTATCAAGGAGAAGGCCCCCTATTTTGCTCTAAATAGCCTTATTTTGGGTTTTCAGAAGTACAATTTCCAACCCCACGGCAATTAGCCCCCCCCCCGTTTATTAAAATATCGAAAAATTTCAACCCCCTGTTTATTTGGCTATCCCCCCTCTAAGCATTTTCAAGCTGAAATGCCTAGATAATCGTTGACTTTTATAATGTACCTTAAAGGAAGAAATTTGGCGGATTTGGTGGATTTGGCCAGAATCCGCCAAATTAAGTTCCCACCAAAAATTTTTTTTTCCGCCATCCGCCAAATTAAACTTTTTGAAAATATGATCTCTTTTAAGGTGTTTTTCAGCAAACGCCAAATTAAATTCCCGCATTAATTTAGTTTTTTCGGCCATCCGCCAAATTAAATTCCCGCCAAAATTTCTTCCTTTAAGGTATGGTCATGATAATAGATCTAAAAGGATTAGGATTAAAAGTAAATCCATTTTCGAACACTACTGGCACTTATCAAGAACTACTCTTAGTAGGTGCCAAACAAACGCCCCCCGCTTGTTCAATTTTTTCTTGTTAAACGCATTAAGGCCGGGGAAAATATTCGTCATTTTTCCCCAACAAAGTTTTCCCCGATAAGGTATATAAGAAACCGATTATTAGCCGATTTTTGTTATTTACTTTCTCGTGTAAGAGCTTTATAAAGATGATTCATAGTTGGCGGAGGAGCGGAATCGGCCCTATTTTTGGACGGAATGGCGGAATTTTGCGAAAATTAGACGGAATTGCGGAAATTGGGTCCTCCGCTGGAGACGGAAAATTAGACAATTTTATTGCAGAAAAACGGAATTCAGCAAGAAGTTTTACGGAATTTTGGAATTTGCAAAAAATAATCACAATTCGCACCCCCTGAAACACCCCTCCCCCTGACAAATGATATTAATTGGTCCGATATTAAGGAGGGGGTAATACTAGGGTTGAGGGGATACGGGGTAGCCAGACCTCCAAACCCTGGACCCTTAGAGATATTGGACCCTTAGAGATATTGGACCCTTAGAGATATTGATTTTTCACAGCGATCTGCTATCGGATTCAAAATATCGATAAATTTTAATTTTTGTCGAGAAATTTATCAATCAACAAAAACTTTTTGTTTTATCCTTATTGTATTTATGATCTGGTCCTACCGTCAAAATTTTAGGTCTGAAGCACCACTACAGTCGGAATTATGTGAATTCCGATTTGCGGGATCTGAGAGGGGATTTTGAGGGATCTGAGAAAACGAAAGTGCTCTGTTTCAAGAAACCTGATTATAGTTTTTGAAAATTTCAGATTTTAGTCTCTTCCGTACATCAATTGCACTATATACACAAATTTCCATCTTCATTCGGCTATCAAAACTCGAGTTATTAAAAAAAACGAGTCAAAGTTTCCCCGATTTTTCATACTTCCAACACCAGATCACCGTGGAAATGGTGACCCTTAGAGAGACTGAAAAATTCCCTACCCTTATTATTATAGAGAGCCTCTTGGTTGCGTTAAAATTGGCTTGACACGAAAATTGGAGTTGCTTATAAAAAAATGTTAAAGGTTTACTACTCAGGGAGGCATGTTTTTTCAACTTCTGTCAAGGTAGAATATAGTAGTGTCTATCTGTCTACAAGTTCTTTTATAAGAACAGTTTATTGCATTTTTAACCTAATTTTTCTTTGGAAACTGTATGAAATTGTTCCTAAATGTCGAACATTCAAGAAAATCGGAGTTGCTTATAAAAAAATATTGAAGGCTCTACGTTGGAGGGTTAGTCTTTCGAATGTATTACGCAATCAAATAAAAAAAAACGTTAAAAAACAAGAAAAAAAAGGGTTTACGAATTTGAAAGCTGACTGTTCTGGACTGTTAGTTCTGGACACCAGGCTTGACACGAAAATTGGAGTTGCTTATAAAAAAAATGTTAAAGGCTCTACGTTGGAGGGTCAGTCTTTCGAATGTATTACGCAATCAAATCAAAATAAGAACGTTAAAAAGAGAAAAAAGTAGGTTTACGAATTTGAAAGCTGACTGTTCTGGACTGTTAGAAGAAAGATGAAAGAAGTTTGGCATATTCTTGGACATCATCAGTGAAGAAACCCCCATTTTTACTGCTAAAACAGAAGCATTTCAAAAAGTTAAGTATACCTCTTTTATTTGAATTCATTTTTCAGGAAACCATATTCTTTTGAAAAAATCTGAGACAGTTTGTCGAGATTGTCTTGATTGTGTAAAAATGTTTAAAGAAATGCATATTTCAGAATTTTTGAGCTGTTTTATAGCTCCAAAATCTAATTTTAGAACAATTTATCAACAGTCGTTGCTTTAAAGAATAAAATCGAACGATCCCTCGACTGTCGATAAGGTAAAATGAAACGTTAGAACACATTTATCGACAGTTGATATCCAATCGAACGGCAAATAGAACTTTTTCTTGGCAGTCGATAGTGAATCGAATTATCGAATTTTTTTCGGACAATTTTTGAAGTGAATTCAAATCTTTGTTTCATTATTTTATTTCACGACTGGATTTCAACGCTAAAAGATGTCTGCCAACCAACAACAACAACAAATTTTAACATCACCACATTCGTCAGCCGGTATTTCACCAGAATTTTTACGCCAAGTATCCAGCTACAGAGCACTGCTGCAAGAACCAACCAACAACAACTGGATCATGCAAGCACTTCATTCCGCCACTCTACCTAACAACAATCAGCTTCAACAACAACAACAACAACAACAATTACACACCCCTCCAGCAGCTTCCCTCCAGCAAACTATCGATTTCAATTATTCGGACGATGAAGATCAAGAGACCGCCGACACGACCAAAGGCAAACCATCTTATGAAGAACTTTATGAATTTTATGCTAAGTGGAAAGATGTTGTACCCTTTTGCATGTGTAAAGAGGTAACCTACGATTACCGGGACTTCATTGACAAAAAGTGCACACCCTATTTACGTGGTAGGTTTCACTTTTCTCCCTTCAAAGCCCTTTGTGTGAAAATTAAAGTAAAGGATTTTTTTTTAAGAATCTCTGGGATTACATGTTTTTTTTATAAGCATTGCACTTGTAAGCATATCTAGGCTCAGATGGGGGAAAAATTAAACATATGCTAAGCATTATCTCGAGCCTATGAAAAAGTATATGCTACTTTGTAGTATGGGTGTAGCAGCATATAAGCAGTATTAAGTATTAGGATATAAAGCATCCCTCAAGCATATTTTCAGTCTTATAAATTTTCGACCTAAGCATCTCTGAGCCTGTTTTCGGATTTTTGTATGCTTATAAAAAACATGTATTTTGGTATTTTATTTCACGGTTTACACGCTTTTTTTATAAGAACCAATAAATTTTCGAATTTGTTTAGTGTCTTTTAGTGATATTTTATAAATTACTAGTAAGATTTTTTTCGCTTTGCTGGGAGGGATTTTTAGAATATTATTGAATGTTGTGACATTAGTTTCATGGTAATTTTCACTTGATTCTCTTAAATTAGCAAAATCATACGTGGAAATCACGAAAAAATGGCAAGTAAACAAAGGAATTTTCAGGGGCGTATCTAGGATTTTTAGGATACCCTGCAAAAGAGATTCAGCTATATATAGTGATTCAGCTATATATAGTGTCTAAGGAGGGCCCACCATGGTTGGGCCCGAGGGGCCAGAAATTTTTTGAATTTCGACCCTCTAGATTGGCTAAAACAGCCACCTTTTTATGCCCAATGTACCATGAACCAGAGATAAAGAATTGAAATTCATTTCATTTAAACACAAAATGAAGCTGGTAAAACTAAGATAGGTTTTTGGGTTAAAGTGTTTCAAGAACCAAAAAAAGAATGGCCTCTAAAATATGGAAAAAATTAAGGAAAGAGAAAGGAGGTGTAAAACATTGGCAATTCATTATATCAATGACAAAAATTATAACTATCATGAATTTTTTTAAGAACTTTTTGAACTTTACACAAAAAAGTAAAAAATGATAGCAAAATAATACAATAGCACACAAAAGATTGTAAATTATACAAAAATCTTTATCTGATCGTGATGATAGCAATAACAATAATAATAATATTTACCAAACTGTCTAAAAATTTTTAATATAATTTTGATTCTTATTATGTCAAATTTATTTATCTTATTGCTGCCAAAAAGTGACTTAAATAATTTCAAGCAGATTAATAATGAAAGCCTTTTGCCATTTCAAACGAAAATTTAGAGAAAAAGTGCAAAACTATTTTATTCAGACTGCTCAAGAAAAGAGTATTTCATTAGAAAATTGATAAATGTGATGCATGAAAGTATCCAAAACTAGAATTTGTACTGAAGCTGAAATCTGGTGTCTTGTTTGGAACTGTTTGCCAAATCAAGCAGGGAATCCTGTACCAGGGGTAAAAAGCCCCCAATCCGAATTGAAAACAACATATGTCATCAGAAACTCATTTATTCATTATGTACATAATGCAGCATGTTTTATGTTTGGTATCAAAATTCAGTTGTTGTGTTATAAATTTTATATATTATGCATCCAAATTCATTTGCATTGGCAATTACATAGCAAAATCAAATCAAGATGTACTTTCCAGAGATGATAGATATTACATGACAAATATTGATATCCAGTTTACAGGGAAAATTTTGAATCCAAAAACTTCCAAGAAACTAAATGTTAGGTACACATCATCATTTTGATTGAATTATTCCATTCTGTTGTTTCCTTTAAGTTAAATATGGTTTCAGTCATCTTATTAGCAGACTTGGTCAGTGTTTACAAAGATTTGGTTTCGTACCAACCACGTGAAGGAGCAAAATAATCCATTGATCTAGGGGCTACTGGACAGTATGATGGCAACTAACCTGAAAGTATATAATGAAGAGGGAATTAGGATCTTTGCAAGCTACACCTACAAATTTAACAAACACAAAACCACAAAACAACAAAATTTAAGTCAAACGACAACTGGACCAATGAAATTAATCTTATATATAATAACCGGCTGACTGTTGGTAACCGCCAACCACAATGCTTCATGACTGAGCCAATCTACTAAACTTCTTGGATGGTTTTTTTTGGTTCTGAGAATAATACTTACAATTCAGGAAAAGTTCTGCACACGTGAAACGCATCGAAGTGTATCCATCAAAGAATCATTGCCCACAAGATGGAGAGAAATGGAACTGTACAGGCAATTTCCATTTGGAAGAGAACTAAAACAAAATAGAGAAATCATTTTTAAGATTGTCGTGCAGTTTTTATGACCAGTACTTGACTGGCAGATGCTGGCTCGTAAACTAACATAGTCAAATAAAATATGTTTGTGTACCTCAAAATAGAGTGCGAAAAACCCACACAGCTCTTTTTCTCTCCCCAGAAAAATTTTTTAACCGGCCAAAACATATTAAAAACATTAGGGTGTCAAGGTCAGAATCACAAAATTTTCAATGTTATTTTTTTACTCTTATTTCAAAATAAAACCACAATAGGTTGGTTGTCCCTTTCTTGCCTCTTAAATTGCCACAATTTCATCTCCTGTCGTCAACCTTTTCTTAGCCAGAGTGATTGGCCAAACGCAGGCATGAAAAATAATAGAAAAAAATACCACATACCTTACAGATTTGACCTTCCTTGTTGCAATGGATTTCAGAAGATAACCATAAGAAGAAAAACAAACATTGAGATGACCTTGATGGCAGCCCTCAGATGACGAATTTGGAGAGGATCGAAAATATGCAGGCTTCAAATTCTGCAGAATTTGCGACAAAATAGATAAAATCAGGACTGTCTATTCTGTTTTTTCTTCTCAAAGCATCTAAAGCCATTTGACGAGTCTTGACTTTTAACGTTTTGACACTAACAGCCATCAAATCCCGGGCAAACCCTGCATTTCGACCTCATCCAGGTCTTTCTGCAAAATTTTGCAGGGTGCAGGCCTGCAAAACGCTTTTGTACACAAAATCTAAAATACAGACTCGAATTCACGCTTCCTGTAACGCGACTTGATAAACAGTTTTCTTATATTTACCGCGAACTTTAAGTCAGTAAAATAAATCTAATGACACTAACAAATGATCCGGAAAAACAACTCCGGGTAGGCTAAAAACAAGCTGTGACAAAAATGACTCCGGAGCATACCCTGCGAGTGCATGTTTTGCAGGGGTGTCGCACCGCCCCTGATTTTCTGTCAAAAAGGTCTCCATTTAGTAAAGAATTTGATTAGCAGATAAAATAGTTGATCAACCTGACACCGAGGCTCTTGCGTCTACCAAAAATAACGAACAACCTTTTCTTTTTTCTAGAATATTGCTAATGTTGCTCTGGATCGATACAAAATTGGTATTGGTATGGAGAATGTGAAGAACACATATTACAAAAAGAAAGCTGTCAATTGGGTATGTTTAACACCCCTGTCTCAGTGCCCCAGTGGAACTTTTTCTCAGAAATTCCTATAATGCCAGTGGTGATGGGGTTTTGGATCTTTTCAATTCAATTTCAAATGGGGATTTATAATTATAGGGCAATTCCCCAGTAGAATTGAAATTTTGGTGCTTTTTATTTTACCAGGACGGTTTTTTGACCATGTTTTCCAGAGGATGTGGGGGTCCACCGGAACTATGATACAGGGGTGTGTTTTAAGTAGAGTTTGTTTAGTAGCCTTTGATTGAGTATTCATTTGTATTTCATCTTGTATATTTATATATATATATAACACTTTCTTTTCTCTATACAGATAATGCAAACCTTGAACGGCCAAGCAACACCCGGACGCTTCAACCGAACTGAGCAAGAAGCTTTCGTCGATATTAGCTGGGAAAAGATATTCTGAAAAAGAACAGTAAGCCTATTTCTACCACAGCATAATCTCTACTACTCAGGGAGGCTTGTTTTTTCAACTTCTGTTAAGGTAGAAGAATATAGTAGTGTCTATCTGTCTACAAGTTCTTTTATAAGAACAGTTTATTGCATTTTTAACCTAATTTTTCTTTGGAAACTGCATCACAAATGTCGAACATTCTAAGAACGGTTCTAGTCTTAAGATTTAAAACTCAAGATTATTTTCAGTTTCATTTTCCAAAATTTTCATTTTTGGAGTCTGGGAAAAGGCTTTTCATCGAAACGAGGCTAGACTGTAATATTTCCTTTTTTTCGTTTCTTTTCAAGGAAAGAGGCTGATTCAGAGGGTGTGTCTGTGTACCAATACAGACAGAAGAGAAAAAGGAGGAGGCAAGAGAAGGCAAATCAAAACCAAACATTTACGGACGAACAACGGGACATTATCGAGCAAGCTGTTCAAGAACTGGCCGAACAAGAACCAATTGAGCAAGAACTAATAGAGCAAGAACGTTCGTCCCTCCTATTACAGTCATATCCACCCAAAATTTCAAAAGGACAGTATGTTGCAGTGGCTTGGAACACGCGCCTTGGATTGGCTGAGGTAACGGAGGACCTTGAGGAAGGAGAGGATAGAAAGGTGGATTTAATCGAAATCAAGACACAGGCGAATGAACTTATGTTTAATTGGAAAAGAAAGACTTACGGCGATGTGGAAAGTAAGTATATTTTGGGAGTTGTCCAGAAGGATAACAATAACCAAATTACTAATATTGCGGAACTTGAAAGTCATTATGAAGCCTATTTTGATAAGTATTTTGCAGAACCACCTAAGGATTCTTCTGAAGAGTAATTTTGCTCGAACAAAGTGCTCTTCAAGTTTAGTTTAGAAGGTTTGACACTGTGAACACGATTGTGAAAATTTTTCCTATGGTGCTGTCTCTGTTTCCACTTATCACAATGGGTCTTGTTTTACAGTAGTCTACTTTCCACAAAAAAAACTAATTAGTTCGCTTTCATTTTCGGTTGTCTTGATTTCAGAATAAAACTACTTTTTCATCCTCTCTTTCCTCATATCGTTGACAAAAAGACCCTCAACTTAGTGCTATTCTTTCCATTAGGATAAGATCACTCTCACTTTTGTTCGGCCTTATTGATTTTGTTTTTGGTAAGGGCTAACAGTTGTTGTTTAGCTTGCTCAATCATGTTTAGTTGTTCGTTTGTAAATTTCAATTAGCCTTTTCGCGCCACTTTTTCTTTATCTTAAACAATACAACCCTGAAAAGGTCTCTTGTGAATTATGAAATGGTTAAAATCTTGTTCGTCTTTTACTACCGTACTTTTTATACAAAACAACTTAACTGATACACATAATGGCAAAATGTGCTTTTATGTGACCGGAAGAAAAGAGAATGTCACTTTTTATACAGTAACAATTTATTTATGCCACTTTGATTTGAAATTTATTTAAATCTATTAACATTCTATGATATATTATTTATATATAGTAAGTACAGGAAGTGGTTCACTTGTGCGCGGATTTTCCGCTAAACAGAGAACTTTTTTGCATTCATGAGTCTCAAAAATGCCAACATTATTTTTGAACATTTTGAGAGAGCCTAACATTTCCGTCTTTTTCGCAAATTTGATTCTCACATAGGATCAATTTTAGGGATCATTTTAGAATACTCTGGGATTATATATATACTAATGCCATAATTTTTACAATGTTTATATATTATTTTATCAGTTCCAAATTTATTTTATATTTCATAACTTATTACATAAATTTGTAAATATATTTCATAACTTATGACATAAATTTGTAAATTTTATTTTTATGTATTTTTTATAAACTATGGCGAATGGATTCAACAAATTTGTAAATATATCAATCAAATCAAAATATTCAAATTAATTTATAATAATCATTATTATACTCTAGCAGTTCTACTTATTATAAATAAACGTTCATCATGATCAACGTTACCAATTTGTCTACTTTTTTTGTTCAAAGTCGTGAATTCCAATCGAATTAATATCATCCCATTAGCATGATCTGAAAACAGGTGATCATTCTAAAAAAAGAGTAACGTCGTCAGATTAAGATAAATTCTTTGAAAGTGAAAGTAAAGAGCAAGACGCAAAGTTTTATTTATCTCGTCGAAATCTTTTTTTTGGCCTTAAATTACGTTAAGTTGTATCTTAAGTCTTTGTAACATCGTTTGAAATAAAAGATTTTACCGTTTCGTGTGGAGAAACTCTTCATCTACTTTGGATTTATTTATCGTTCGATTACAGGCTCTTTTCTCCAAGTATTTCGAATTCACTCATCTTTCGATTGCCGATTAGTGGTCTAAGAAAGTAAGAAAATAGTTTTAAGATCAGACTCGTGGACAAGTATTAAAAACCCGTTATAAATTCCGATTTGGGATGTATGGACAATTCTTTTTGTAAACAAACATTTCGCTTTTCGCAAGGCGATAAAATTAAACGACGAGAGGGAGAAAAATGGTTTCAAATTAATTTCCCAATTCCGCTACACTCTATATGATAGAATTTCTTGGCATTCAAGATCAGCTATCGACAGCCAAGATCAGCTAATCGACAGTCGAGATCAGCTATCGACAATCGAGATCAGCTATCGACAGCCGAGATCAGCTATCGACAGCCGAGATCAGCTAATCGACAGTGGATATCAGATATCGACAGTGGATATCAGATATCGACAGTCAATTAAATAATTTCGGCAGCTCATGAAAAGTATTGACTGTCTATTTCCAGGCATCGACTGTCAAGAAAAAGAAAAAACTGTCCATAAAAATGATCGACTGTGGATAAAAAACATCAACCGTGTCCACAATTGATGTTTTCAGACCTAGTAGTGATACTATATGGACGGCCCCTTAGGCTGAAACCCATCAAAAAATTAAGAACATTGTAAGAACATGCCCAGCCTCAGTTTGAAAATAAATGATAAGAAACAGTAAGATTTTCCACTTTTCAAGCAGTTTTATCCAAATTTGAGGATGAATTTTCTAAAGTAAAATTGAGCGTCGTAGTCCAAATTTTACCAACTTTTAGTGTTTTTATTTTGGCATGATATTTGTTGGCTTAAAATAGTCTGAAAATTAAGAACACATTTAAGAACATTTTAGACTGTAAATTGCCGAAAGCATAAGCACATCCAGGCTCAGCTGATACTTAGGTGTTCTAATAATAAAAAATGTGTAAATACAATTCCTTTTTTCCTGGACATATTATACTTTTATACAAGAAAAAATTAGATATTGAAAATTTCATAAAGGCGTTTTTTCCACAAATTGTGAATTAGAAACCACACTCTTCGAGAACAAGCTTGATCCCAAGCTTGTCAGTAAACATGGAAATCTATTCTAAGTTTGATAAATAATCTAGTAAACGAGTAAATAAATCTATGCCATGATTGTCATCATTTTCGGAATTGTGTTAAACTGTTCAAGAATAAATCGAGAACTGTGCCAGCACGGTTATTAGCGAGTTTCCGATGTCACGACGAGAACGGCAACGGCGACGCCAAAATGTTGTTTTGATACTTCTGCGCATGCCCAAACCTCCGAGGAAAACCCAAACCAGCGTTGTCTTCAGGCGACCGACGGCAAATTGGCCATTTTGAGGTTGTCGCAAAACGCTGACACATTTTTGTAAACATGGCTGAAGTAGCAGGAGCAAGCAGCTCTCAAAGGTGATTTTTCTTTTATTTTCAACCATTAAGAAGCATTTTTACAGCATATTTTTTACTTTTTTTGCCAAATGTGATCAGATTCTCTCTATTGCTTTGCTTGAAAATCAAATTCAACATTTTTCTCGTGCCATAACATGCATTTCTTGCACTGTATTATGCAGACATTCTTTCAGTCTCTTTTATAATGCAGGTTTTTGTAATAAATCTTTCTCTCTATTTTTAAGCCAATCCCAACACAAGCAGAAGTGGACTCACGAGCATGATGTTGCTTTTATACGAGAGGTTCTACTGTTCGAGCCATGGAATTATGCCAAAGGGACTCCAAAACGTGGTGAGGTTTGGAAAGCAATAGCTTCTTCGTTGAATCAACTAGCAGTATTGTACTTCAAAATCGATGATCGTGCGGTGAGAGACAGAATCAAGACATTGGAGAAAAACTATATCAAAAACAAAAACAACTTGGAAAGAGCATCAGGTGTAGAAGTTGAGCCGGAAGACGAACTACAGATTGGTGTTGGGGAAATCATTCAACTGCTTCGTGAATCTGATTTGAAGCAAGCTCAGGAAAAAGAAAAGAAGAAAGATGGTGTAGAGAAAGAATTAGCTGATGCAGAAGAATTTAGGATGCAATCTCTAGAGACAAATAGTGAAGCACGAAAACGAAAAGGTGAAGATTATGGTACAAACAAAGGTGGGAAAGGTAAAAGAAAATCAGATGATACATTTGAATATCTACGTCAAAATACTCTCAAGAAATTGAATTTCGAAAGAAGGACTTAGATTTCAAGACAGCCGAACTTGAGCAGCGAAAAGCTGAAAGTAAAACGTTCAGAGATATGATTTTACAACAACAACAACAAAACGCTGCATTAATGCAGCAACAACAGCAAATGAATGCTGCTCTGTTACAATTCTTAACAAAAAAATAACCCGAGTTTCATGGTTATCTTTTCACGTGTTATTTTTTGAGTTGATATCACCCATTATTACAGTTATCATAAGCTTTATTTGTTATTTTCTGCTTGATGCATTGTGTTTTTGAGCTACATTGAAAAATTTATCTTGCTTACATTCCGTCAAAACTAAAGAAAACAGTATGTTTTTTGTACTGAGTATAATTTTTCTAGCTCTAAGTTACCAAAACTGAAAATTTTGCGTTATTTTTCTAGGTTCAGGCCAGGGCCGTGAAAAAGGGCAACTTGCATCACTGGAGGGAAGCTTGCGTTGCCTCCAAAAAGCAGAATTTTCTGTGTAATCAAATTGTAAAAATTCAAAAGTCAAAAGTTTAATTTACATTTTAGCTTAGATAATTTGCAGAACCTGCTGTTTGGAGGTAATGAAAGCTTCCCTCCAATGATGTTACCCTTTTTATGTTAAGTTATTATAGGGTTATTCTTCCAAAACCCAGAAAAGTGTTTTATTTTTTAACTCAAAGGGTTGTTTTGTAGCTCTTTATACAAATATGAAAATATAATTATTTATAATTTAATTTCTTAACTCAGAGGGTTATTTTGAATTTTATTTTTTGAAATTTTTGAATTACTAAAATGTTGTTGTTTATAGTATTTATTTTTTAAGCAAGAACTTTTTTTATAGCTCTATTTTGGCAAATTACTAAAATGATATTATTTATAGTTTTTATCTATACTGTTGTCGAATGAAGTTAATGAGTTTTATTTCAAAACTAATAGTTTCACGCCGTGGAGACGATCATCAGTTGAAAATAAAATTTAAAAAAACTAAAGTTCGTTTTGAATGTTTACGAAGAACAATGTACTGGCTTCTTTTGACAACAATTGACGTCAGTCTTTCGAATCGTGTTGTTTTAGCGTGAACTTGTTCACGTGGTAGTTTTTATCTATATTGTTTGTAGCTTTCTCCTTTTCAGAATCGATAAAAGAATAACCTGATGTATACAACCTTGAAAATATATTTTGAACATTTCAAAAAAAAGTTTCATCCCATTTTTGCATTTTTCTTAGAAGTAATGGCCAAAAGTCAGTTTTCTGAGAAATCCTTTATCAGGTGAATCTTTCCCCAAACTTCAAGGAGATCCTAAGCAAAATTCTTGGAATTCTCTTGGTTAAGTTTTCAACTTGTAATTTCCGGGAAAAAATTATTGAGCGTGGGTAAGAAGAAAGGGATGTCTTCTGGAAAAAAGAAAGATAGACAAATGAAATATTTGAGTAACAAACAGAAGAGGCTTTCTTTCATTTAGATGATTTTTAGTCCTATTGAAAATAACTACCAATACTTGGGGGCTGACAATCAAAAAATTCAGATGTCATAGACCCATAAAAACAAGAACGAGCATTCTGAAGCAAGGCACAAACTATGTACATTTTCCCAACAGGGCTAAGTTTTATCTTAAGCTGTTTATGAAAATCAATAAATTTGTAATAATTAATTATGTCGCCGAAAACCCATTCAACGGCCACTCTAACTGAACTCATTTGTTGATTCCATAGTTTTTGCTGATTATTCACTCGATTTCCTTTGAATGGGGCCATCAATTGGCGACGAAGGGGGTAGGCAGGGTCACCATAGATACATAAGGTTGTCCCATCAGTTGCTCTCGAATGCTGAACCAGTTGACCTAGCAAATTCGACCTTGCCAGCATAGTTGCATCATGCCTTTTACCTTCGATTGGCCCGGGGGGGCACTAGGTATGCGGACTGACGGTATGTGCGGGCCAAAAATTGGCTTTTATAATTGCACCCTTACAGTGCAGCAAAAATGAGTGAAAATCATACCCTTAGAGTGCATTTTCCCCCAAATTTTCGATCCCTTTCGTGCAAAAAATGGTCAAAATTCTAGCATTTTTGGTCAAAATATCTAGATTTTTAAAGAATTTTCTGAAATTTCTACCCTTACAGTGCATCTCTAGTTTTTCCGACCCTTACAGTGCATTTTAAACATATTGGAAAAGGTACCCTTAGGACCCGCACATACCCGTCGGTCCTTTTGCCCAGCTGCCCCCCCCGGGCGATTGGCCCATAAAGATTTGCGACCATTCCATTAGGAGCAACTACGGATTGAAACTTTATTGCATGTACTTTTTTGTGTCCATTGTACATTACTCTTTGATTTGTGCCTGGTCTACAAATTCTTCTCACAGTCCCATCCACAAATCCCCAGCATGTGTGGAGAGGTGCTCCTTTGTTGTGGATTACATTTGCATAATGCTGCAAATTCCTTGGGGATAGCCATGCCTGGTTGAATGTTCTCAATAAATACCCCCACGTGTTATATACAAAGTTCATAGCCGTGTTGGCTACCATGCAAAGTTGTGGCACTGACAAAGCAAACCTTGGAATCGTGTCCATGTAACGACATGGATAGGCAAATCGTTTGAGCAGAACACATAAACCAACAATTCCTGCCCTGGTGAGCAGAGATACCTTTGAGATGGCTTAAAAACGATGCCATCTGAAAACAGTTTCAAAAGTGTCAGAACACAATTTAGAGAAGGAGTAAAAACCACATCCAAAAACTATCCAGCGATTATTTGAAAGCCATTCAATTATGGCTTTTAGATTGCTTTCTTTGATAGCTTTCAGATAGCGTTATTGACGAAAAATGAAAAGCAATCGAAAAGCAATCTCAAAGCAATAATTGGATGGCTTTTGGAAAATATCCTGGATGGTGTATTGATGCCTTATGTTTGTTTCTCAAAAAAGGTATCCACAAGCTATCCCGGATTGCTTTCAAATTGCTTTATAACTCAGTTCACAAAATGGCGTCGTGAACTCCGAAATGGCGTATCGAAAAGCCATACAAATTAATCCCATGATGCTTTATTTTTGGACACATGTTAAAGATGGCAGACAGTCATCAAACTTTGAAGTCAACAAGTTTGGGTTAGTCAGTCAGTCAGTCAGTCAGTCAGTCAGTCAGTCAGTCAGTCAGTCAGTCAGTCAGTCAGTCAGTCAGTCAGTCAGGACAAAACTTTAATAAAAAATGCATACTTTTTCGCAATATTAGATTATACATATATAGATGCACCAAATCATACAGCAAATCGAAAATAAATTGTAAGTATTCTAGTAATTCTAGAAGTATTCAAGTTTCCAAAGTGAGATTATTATATTCTAAAAATCTGTGCCTGGGCTGGTCTAGTTCTCAAATCTTTTCAGCAGTAGTTAAATAATACGATAATAATAATATAGATTTTTGAAAGTAGGTTACCGCCCCGTCTTTTGAGTTTTCAATGTTGACTCCCTTCAGTGTTCAATGGAAATATAATTAAAGTAAAACCGAAGGTCTTTTCAGAAACAAATTTAGAGTAACTTACACTTTGTTTGCGTTTGGTGGTTCTTTGTGACACTAAGTGCTGTCTTCTCTTTTTTCATTGAATGAAATATAATTTTCAAACTAATGCAGCTATTTTCGCTATTTTCTCTAAGAGCAGCTCCTCGCATTTGTGACTTCTCTCTGGAACTGGACTTTGTTTTGTTTTTATTTTTTAGAGATTCTAATTGCGAATGTTCGAATCAAAGTTAGATGGTGTCTGAATGGCTTTTCTAAAAACATCTTGAAGACAAAACACATCCATTAAGCATCCAAACTTGATATTCCAAAAGCCATCTGAGTCGATGGCTTTGAAATGGTTTTTTTGTAATCTGAAAGGTATCTGAGCTAAACCATCGATAAACCATCCCCCTAGATAGCTTTTTGATTGCTTCAGGATAGTGTTTTGCTAATAAAGTTTTCCAGATGTCTTTCTAATACCTTTCAAATTGTTTTCATATGAAATCAAGTTTATGAGGGTGGGACTTTGAAACCAGTTGTACATCGTATTTCCTGGGGAAAATTCATGTGGTGGTATAAAGAATAGAAATCGTTCTTTAAAAATCGAAATTCCGATCTACATTCATCGTCATTCATCTGATCTAGGTCAAATGGATCGTACTCCCAGTAGGGCAAGTCAAGGTTTGTTGACCTGTTGAGATCATAAAGCAACACGAATTCTTCATCATTCAGATATCCATCCCCATAGGCTTCTACAATTGCCAGTCTGTTTCTCTTGAAATTCATTTTTCTTCTTTCCTCTTCTCACAAAACAAATCATAAAAGTGTTTTCACGTACAGTGATTGAGTGATCGAATTCGAATTCGAATTCGAATTCGAATTATGGAACGAAAAAAGTTTGTTTACATAATTAAGGGTCGCGTCGTGGCAATTTTTTTCGGAATAGATAAAGACAAAAACTGCAACGGTGACGGCAACTTCAACTTTAGCGTTGCCGTCGCCGTTCTCGTCGTGACATCGGAAACTCGCTATTACTGGAACACTTTAAGAATGTGATGGCTCGAGAGTATCCATCAATACACCCATGAATAACTAACCTCCAACGAATCAGCTTATGGAAACCATCCATGTGCCTGTATACAAAAAAAATAAAAGAATTTTCTAAAATCATCACATACTGTTAAAAACACTGTTAAGTCCGAAAAAGAAAAGGTTTTACAAGATAGACTGGTCATTCCACTGTTTGAATTGTTTATCACTTTCTTTTGTTTTGTTCAAACTAAAAAATTTAAAAAAATTTAATTTTAACTTAAGTATAACTTTCTCTCAGAATGGTTGGCAGATCAAAAACAGGGGGCTGACATAATCATTAAAAATTTCAAGGTAGGGAGTGGAAATAGGAATTTCAGAGGATTGGTTTTTGCACTAGCAATAGTTGCTATTTTGCCCACAAACTGCATGTCGCCTCATGATTATCGAGGTGGCGCTGTGGTATAGTGCTAGTGGTGATCGACTTTGATTCCTGTACGAGAGACCAAGGTTTGATTCCCACTAACGGCAGTTCACTTGGAATGTGAACGGACCTTCGCCCGGGTCAACCCATGCCATGTGAGGGGAATTGGGTAATCAGTCCAAGGTTGCTCGCTGACGGGACACATCCCATTGGTGGGGGGCGTACGGGTTTGACGGTGTGACGGTATTAACCCTTTTTTCTATGGGTGTTTCGGTGTTTGAAGAAAAAAGTGACGGTATCTCGGTGTCAAACATGCCATACGGTGACAAAATTAAGGATTTTGGCAAATTTTGCTGTCGGTGTTGACGGTAATCCAAGAAATATGCGTCGGTATTTCGGTGTCTGCGACCCCCGTACGCCCCCCTCATTGGTTGACACAGTTCGGTTGCGAGAATGGGCGAATAGCCTGTTGTAACTAAAGAACATGGTCAAAAATAGTGTGACATTTGGAAAATGAGAATTATTCAATTTTTTTACACTTTTGGTGATATACCGTCAACAACCCGATCTTTTCACTTTGCTGCCTAACATTTCCAGTGTATTTTACGGAATTTTTAAAATAAATACATTTAAAAAACGAAAGTGAAACAAGCGTGCAACAAGCGTGCAACAAAAGGAAAACAAATGAAATGACAACTTTAAACAAATTGAGGACCAGAATTTTAGAGGAAAAAAACATAGGGAAAAGTTAGGCACCGAAGTGAAAAGATAGGGCTGTTAACGGTATGAGGCTGACATCATTTTCAGTTGTTGAAATTTCACACACTTCAAGTTTAACCTGTCCCCTACACTTGTAGTAGTTTGACATTTACCTTCTAGATGATTACAGAAATATAAACACCTTTTGTCAGCTTCAAATTTTCACTGCAATATCTTTAAAAAAAAGGCAGGCAAAATGTCACAAAACAGGGGTTTATTTTTGACCACATTCTAAAGCAAATAGATACATAAACAAGGTATATTGCAAAAGTACTAAAAAGGATAAGAAAACCTTGCAGGACATACCATAATGCATTCGGAGAAGCAACACTATAGACTTTTCTAGTTATTTTTTTATTTAAAGATTGGCGGTTCGGGTTTACTCTATCAAAGGATTCTCTCACACGTTGGCGTTTAACTTTGATACTCCTTGATAACAATGCACCCATAACCATACGTTCTCCAGAATTTGGAGAGTTATCCAATATTTCTTCAATCACATTGTCAACCTCATAGTCATTAATATTATAAGTCAGTATATCTTCACTAAAATGTTTTCTCCGTTCTCTCAGTGTTCTATCGGAAACTCTAATGAGGTCAGCAATCTGCTTCCACTTTAAACCAATTACTTTTAAGGCAATAACCTGATTCTCGTCAATTTGTTTAAATGAAAGATAGTGTCGCAAAATGAAAGATAGTGTCGTGAAATGAAAGATAGTGTCGCGAAATGAAAGATAGTGTCGCGAAATGAAAGATAGTGTCGCGAAATGAAAGATAGTATCGTGAAATGAAAATAGTATTTATTTCCGCTTTGGTGCGCCATACTTTCTTGCTAAAACAAATTGTAAAGTGTTTTCTTTGATAGATTTCCAGAGACTTTTATGAAATTTGGAGACTCTTTAAATTATTTTTTAGCGCAACTGCTTTTTGAAAAACTGAAACATTGTTATATTATGTACAGTATTGTATGTTAGTTTTCTTAGTCATTTTTTTTTCGTTCTTTCCCGTGCGCACGGCATTTCGGACTTTAGGTGTCGAACCGGGTTCCGGGCCTACTTTTTGAAAATTTTTGTTTTTTGATACTGGGCCTATTTGTTTCATCACTATTTTTGCTATATTTACTATAAGTACAATCATCTCAATTTTTTCTGTCCAAAACTTTAGCACTTTTTGTAAATAAACTTGCAAACTTCCTATCAGCAAATATAGTAAACACATCAACCTTCTACAAGCAAAGCAAAGATTGCAATTTCTTCACAGTAAAAATTGCAACTAAAATCATCAGACTGGATGATTTTTCCGATTGCCGATTTTAAATTTTTAATAAAAATTGGAGAAGTGAAGAGCTGAAGCTGTAGCTTGCTCCACACACGGATCTATATCTGAAATCAAAACAGCAGTTAATTTCATAATGGTGGGATAGTGGCCACACAGCCGTGAATAAACAATGGATTGAAAGTCACTATTTAAAATTTAAAGCACAACCAGGGATCATCAAGATGGCAGACAACAAAACTTGCAATATTTGCTATCATTTTCAAAGTTTTCATGGAATTTCATAGCACTTTTAGCAGATAGCATCTACAGCAATTATAGTAAGTGAAACAAATAGGCCCACTGTCGTTTGTCTTGTTCTTGTCTTGTTCTTGTCTCTTTCAGTCAGGAGTAATACCTTAAACAACGCATATACCTTATTCAAGTAACAATTCCAAATTTCTATTGTTTAATATTTAAGAATTAGTGCAGTTAGGAACATTTGGCGAGTTCCTGTACGCGACCGCGATCCAAAAAATCATAACAACACTCATTAAAAAATGGCGTTCGTGTTTTTTCGCACTTTTTTTAGCCTAGACGATGTAGCAAACATAGTAAATATAAGCACACTGTGCTTTTAATTGGCTGAAAATTTTTTTTGCGTTGGAAAAACTTTTTCAAACTTTCAGCAATGATTGACCAAACTGTTACAATGAAAATCATCCAGCGCATTTTTTATCTTCTTATCTTCTTAATCTTCAATGAAGCACTACTCAAAGTTTACTGAATTTAAGCACATAAGATATTCTTAGGATTATATTGATAATCACTGAAACACCGTTCGTTGTGCGCTGCGGTGGAGTGTATGACGTAACTCGCGCGGTAACTAACTCGCCTTTTGTTGGAAGATCATATTGGGCGTTTTGGCATTACCACCCTCAAAGCAGCGGGCGCCTCTGTCTTTCCGCAACTCTTTCCACCATTTTAAATGGCCATAATAATAGATCCAAAAGGGCGCCATGATCTTGGAAGATAATTTATTTTGGCCTCCAGCTTTGGGAAGTAGCAATGTTTTTGGTTGTTTTTTTACGGAAAATAGTAAGAAACTTAAGTTTACAAGTGTCATTTAGTTTTTTCTGGCTTAAAGAATGGCAGGATCCTGGATGGTTTCCCTAACTGTAGTGGGAATATTTCCCAAACTAGGAAAAAGGGCACTCTCTCGGCTATACCATTCCAGTGTGGAGTTGGTGCAAAGGCCAAGCCAAAGGCGTAAAGACGATATTAGGCACTTTCTGCAATCACAACGAGTACGATAACAAGATCGTGAAAACATCAAATTCACACCTTTTAGCTGTCAAAACTTGTCAAAACTATAAGTAAACCCCAATTTCTCGTTGTCTCTTCTCGTGCCCGACGGCAAATCACTCATTTTGGCGTTGTCAGACAACGTGATATTTCTAACATAAAAATCAAGATCAAGCAAAAAGTAAGACAATTTTGAAAATTATATTTCAGAATCTTTAAACTTTTTATAACTTTTTAGCTTCTTTTCTTGTGCTAGATGTGTAAGTTTCAAGTTTTGAAATCCTGATTTTAAATTTGTTCAGTTTGTTTATTTCGTTACTACCTTAAAGGAAGAAATTTTGGCGGGAATTTAATTTGGCGGATGGCCAAAAAAGTTTTTTCAGAGGGAATTTAATTTGGCAGATGGACGAAAAAACTAAATTTGGTGGGAATTTAATTTGGCGGTCGCTTAAAAATTTAACCTTAAGATGGCGTCAAAACAGCGAAAAAATAGCAAAAACACCTTAAAAGAAATGTTTAATTTGGTGGGAATTTAATTTGGTGGATGGTGGAAAAAAGAAATTTTGGCGGGAACTTAATTTGACGGATTTTAGTCAAATCCGCCAAATCCGCCAAATTTTCTTTCCGCCAAAATTTCTTCCTTTAAGGTAATAACATTATAAAATAATTCTGATCATCACAGTAATTTTAGTTTGCATTAAAAAAGAAGAGCTTCGAGATTTTCTCCAGGAATTTTTCGTTTTTCGTTACTTTTACAAAATGATAGACGTTGTTGTTGTGAAAAATAATTGCGGAATCAAAAAGGAGCCGCAACTGCAACTTCTCTATTTTTCTCACCTATATGTTATGTCACAAGTTTTGCCGTTGTCGTCGTTGCCGTTCTCGTTGTGACTGCGGAAAGTTTCTATTGCATTCCTACGATGTAGGCGAAAATTGTTTAACGATGGAAAAGGGGGGTTTTAGCAGGGGGTTTTGTGTTTTGAGGCGACTTTGTTCTTCTTAAAATGTACTTAAATTTGTGATTGATAAAATAAAAAATTCAAGAAACTTTTTACTTAGCTTAACGTTAACTCTAGATCTGACTGGATGAATAAACCAATGTAGCTGTTTTTTTCAAGTAGTTTGAATAATTTGTCTTTTCGTTTAGGTTAAAAAAATGAAATATCTATGAAATGTATATACACACAAAACAAACAACTCGAAGAAGCCAAGAATGGGCATCGTCCAAGTTCTCCGTCGACACGGTCGATAACTTTTGATATCTTGTATTTATGGGCACGAGCTGACGTGAAAAACGTTTTCTCTTTAATGTTATTATCACCTTTTATATAAATTGTGGTTGCACTGTCGATAAGATGTTCATTCTGTGGAGTAGAAGGCAAGCACCAACCAACTTTTGTTTGGCTAACAAGCGTATCATTTGATTGTCCTCCTGGCAGTTGCTGGTGGCCCATACTGTTGTAAAAAGACTCAGCGATGGCTTCAGGACCACCCTTTGATAAACAGTCAAGCACATCCGTCCAAATGAGCGGGATGTACATTTGAACGGGGTTTTCGACACAAATTGACCCATGGAAAAAAAAATTCATTTATGCAGTTTTCCAAAATATTACAAAATTGTCCACTGGTTGTTCAAAGTTTCTCGTCATCTGCCTTTAGATCTCGCGTGCTAGCGCGTAGAATTTTTAAAACGGAAATATCTAAATTCCGTATTTCGATCCGGTGCTGGACTTACGTCCGAGGGATCCTGTATTCTTCAAAAGTCGAAATGATGGATGAAGCTCACCAAGTTAAACATTTTGCGCAATTAAAGATTTCTTCTACTTTGCAAAAGAGCTATTAAATAATAATTGTACATCGTTTTGTTCACTTGTAAAATAAAAAGTTATCAAATGTTATCATAATTATGACTTGTGCAAATATGAAAAGATTATAATGACTGAAAATTGCTGATGTTTGAATCACGAGATTCTGGGAACTTTTTAGCATTGGCATAAGTGATGTACTATGATGGTGAAAAGAATTGTGTGACATGTGATGGATTTAGCTTAGTTTACTTTAAGCGGGGATTTAATTCGGCGCGATAGATCAATTTCGTAAGTTTTGGTGGTGGTTAATTGATTTGGCGAAATGCAAATTTTGAGACACTCAACTTACTATGAAATATATTGAAAAGTTGTTATTTTGTGCATAGTATTCTTTTCGTTACACAAGGACGGGATTTAATTTAGCGAATGGTCGTTTTTTTTATTTTGGCAGGGATTTAACTTGGCGAATTTGTCCGCCAAAATTTATTCACTTAAAAATGTCCTAATGGACTCTGGTAGCGATTTATATTTTTGTTAAAAAGGTCAAAAGGAACTCTCATTAAAAGGGGACCCAATTGTCAATGCATGCTGTATGGAGTTGTGAAATGTACTTTAAAGTCAAAAAATTTCGTGGTTTTTGCAAATTTTCTAAAGTTCGTGAAATTGCAGTTAAAACTCTACAACCCAACCCAAAGTTAAATTTCTTCCCGGGGGAAAGCCAGGCAAATTGAACGACGGGTATGTGCGGCAGCAAAGGGTGTAAGAGAAAAATCGGTAAAAATTCGCACCCTTCCAGTGCATTTTTCTAAAATTTTCAACTTGGTGGGGCTGAAATTACAGAGTAAATTTAGGTGAAACGAAGAATTATTGCGTTCCAAAAATATATTTTTTGTGTTCTGACAGGGGTGCAAATGTTAGAAAAATGCACTGTAAGGGTACGCATTTCACTGATTTTTCTCTAACACTGTAAGGGTGCAACACCCCTGTCTGACAGCCCCAGTGGAACTTTTTTCTTCACAATAAGCTCATGTAATGTTTCCAGCTCACCCAAATAGACACTTATACGCATGCATATTTCTCGTTCTTTGAAACCATAAGTATTTATGTAGCGTGATGAAGCAAGGGAAAAGAATCGCGGTAAGTCACCAACAAGGGTCGGGGTTAGGGATGGTGAAATACGGCGTTCTTTGATAGTTAAAATTGGCGTTCTTTATGTCGTTCTTTTTGTCGCCTTTTCATAGTTGTTTGTCGTTCTTTTAACATGGTATGGAAACATTAGATGAACAGTCTCTCAGTGGGGATCAAAGTTACAATTGAAATCGCAATGGAGTTCTATTGTTTTGAGGTTAAAAAATCCAGTGGGGATGGTTTTGGTGTGCAATTTTCAAACATTGAATTTCGAGGGGATGAAATGAAAGTCATTTCCCAGCTGAAATTCAAGGGTATTTCTCCACCGGGGACGAAATTTTGACCAAATTTTCCAGTGGGACTGGGGTCCAAGCGGCTCTGTGACACAGGGGTGCTTCTAAAAGCCAATTTTTTCGCTGTACATACCGTCAGTTGTTGGCAAACCTAGTGCCCCCCGGGAGCACTTTCATATCACTTGTTTGGGAATTCCCCTTTCGTGGGAAGCAAAAAACATCAATTTATAACTTTATAGCCAGCTGGCACACAACGTTGTTTCAACGTTTATCTAACGTTCACAACGTTTATAACTTTAGAAAAATTGAAACAATGTTGTGTGCCAGCTCGGTAAGAAACAAAACAAAAAGAGGCTGTTCCGTTGAGATTTTGAAAACCTTAATTTTAAGGCAAATCCGTGTTAAAAAATTTGAGTCGAAATAGTTTCAACTGATGAAAGACTAAAAGAATTAATTAATTTCATAAGGATACGTTTTTGAGCCGACATTTTGTGAACATATTAAAAGTTTCCTCATATTTTCTTTGGAAGTTTTGGACCTACCTGGAGGTCCTATAAACTAACCTTTGTTCGTTCGTCCGTCCGTTCGTCCGTTCGTCTGTTACCAACTTTTCTCAGGATTGTCACCGCGAGTTGTTAGTCGCCAGGCCCAATGACAAATATGCCGGCCATATACTATAATATTTTTTATCATGCGGCTGCTCGATTGATTAAAAAAGAAGTTATTTTGAAAAAGTGTTCTCGTTTTCGGAGTGACAAATATACATGCCACGGGCCTCTCTAAAAGTTTTCGCAATGACAAATATACATGCAATGGGCCTGTCGAAAAATTTCCGCAATGACAAATTACTGGACATGGGCACGGAAAGGGTTAAAGTAGGGTACCATCATAGGTAAAGATTATTCCAAAATTTTGTTGGCTCAAAAAACGCATGTTTATCTATAAGAATCACTATTAATAAAAGCATACACTAATGTTCTTAGCCAAATTACTCAATTGTTTAATGAGATAAATGCTCGTGGAGGCTTACTTTTTGAAGGACTACTGTGTTTCGTCATGTAGGTTCGGTTGCTAGACGTGTCTTTAGAGAAAAATGGGCCAAATTTGATACTTTTTGAGCACATCACCAATTACTTAGTTATTTTAACTTCTTTCATTTTTTATGATTTTTTGCACAAACAATAAACCCTTGAATGTGACAGAGCCGATTTTCTGAAAAAAAATTGGGTAAATTTCGGCCAAAAAAGGGATAAAAAAGGTTTTTTGGACTTTGTGACATATTTAATAATAATAGTAATGCTATACAAGTTCGCAGGCCACCGTGCGAGCACATGGGCCTCTATGAACCACTCTTTGTTCGGTTTAAAGTTTGCATCCTTTAGTGACGTGTTCATTTCTTGGGCTTTCATACACCACTCTTTGATTGTCTTCCTTTCACTTTTCGTAAGATCTTCTGTCACACGGAAGGGCAATCTTTCTCCTTTAGTAATTTCTCTTAACACTGTATTTTTGTCTTCTTCGTTTGCAAATCGGACTTTTATTGGTCGATAGCGTTTTTCATCTTCCTTTTCCTTCGAAAATTTTCCGATTCTTTGAGTTTCTTCAATCTTTATATTCCTTAAGCCTAGTTTCTTAGGTAAGACTTTTTCATTTAGATATTCTTTGTCGTAGATTTTGGTTGACTCCTCTGAATCTTCAGTGGATTCGTCAACATCATGAAGAATTAGATTGCACGCCGTGGATTGAATCTGTCGTTCCTCCTGTTTTTCCCTTCGAAGTACGTTTTTTCTCGATTTGCCTCGACGCGACTGCTGCGTAGCTTTGTGATCTATTTTCTCCTTTCTTCTCAATGATGTCTTCCATCTTCTTTTCGATCGCTGCCATTCTGGTCTCAAAGCTATCCTTTATTTCGCTGATCATTGTATTAACGTCTTTGGACTTTAGTTGAGTGATTTCTACGTTCTGGGCTTTCATTATATTTTCGCAAGCTTTTATCTCTTTTCGGAATCCTAAAACTGTTGATGTTTCACATGAATTGACCCGTTCCAATAGATCAGGGGTGATCACGACACAGTTTTGACAGACAAAAGCTCTCGATTTGTATGTTAGACATAACTGGATTTGATAGACAGGGAGCTTTGAACAAATGTAGTGTACGATTCGATTGCACTTTTTACATTCAAGTGTGTCTTTGGATCTTCAATCTTCACTTGTAACACATTCAGATGGGCTGCAAAGGTCGTAAATTGATGCTGAATTCGGTTGTTTTTGTAGATTTTCCTGAATTTTCACCGCCATCTTTACATCTTTTAACAACACATCCGTTCAGTTTTTATTTGACGTCAGAGTGATAATCATTAATTTTTTTCTGACTTTTTGCATGAAAGTAGGACATCATCATAGGTAAAAGATGGCTCAAGCGGTTTTTTCAAAAAATAATTTTTGGGTTAATTTCAGCCAAGAAAACGGCTGAAAAGAGGGTTTTTTAGGCTAGGTGATATATTGGATCATTTCTTTTTTCTGAATTATTGCATTTATAACGAAGGTAAAAGACGGCTCAAGCAGATGTTTTGCTTTCATTATACTTTAGGCGTACAAACTTTCGCGAGCAGAAACTTTCGCGATTTTCGCGACTTTTGGCCTTTTTCGCGAAAGTAAATGTCATTGAAAATTTTTAACAGGGCGATTCGCGAAAGTTTATGCTCGCGAAAAATTCTTAAAAGTATTGAAAATCTAAAAAACCTCATAATTGTAATAAATATCCAATTTTCAGCATATTCTCATCCTCTAATGTCTTTTTGAAGTCAAAGAGCAACCGTCCTAATCATATTTAAGGATTATTTTTCACTTTTAAGGAAATTTTTATTCGAAAATCCTCATTTTTATCCAACGATTCGCGAAAGTTTATGCTCGCGAAAGTAAATGTCGTGAATTTCGCGATTTTTCTGCCTCGCGAAAGTTTCTGCTCGCGAAAGTTTGTACGCCTAAAGTAATCTTTTTTATTTTGACCAGTTATGTCTTTGTTTTAGTAGTTCAATGTTCATTGATTAGTCTTGATAACCAGGTAGGTCCATAAAAGTATCCCTTGTTTATCTTAAAATTTTAACGTCTAAGTAGGTTGCGCTTTTCATACTCTGGCAGAATGATTGTCGATACTTAAGGTTTTAAATCCATTGATAACTTTATGGGCAGCTTCCCCTAGAACTTTGGGGGTAATGTGCTTATTATATGAAGCTTTTCTCATTTTTTAATGACAAGCCTATTGTATTTCAACAAGCTTGTTAACAATGTGTCTTTTAAATTCCATTCCAAATGGAATTAGTAGGAGTGGTATTGATACGCCCTTCTCACAGCCCCGGTGGGACCCCACCCACTCGAAAAATAACCTCATAAATTTGGTTCCCAGTGGAAAATAACAAAGAATGCTATCCCTATTGATAACTTTCTATCTTATTCCATCCCAACTGGCCTTTTTGTAGTTAAAACAATAGAATTCAAATCCCCGGTCATAAAAAACAACAGAACCTCGATCCCCTTTGACATTTAGGTACTAATTTTTATCCCCACTGGTCAAAAAAATCCCATACCAGGTCTGTGATAAAGGGGTGTTTTTACATGCTCTTTTACCATCCACGCCCTATATGTGGAGTGCATATAGCTAATTTCTTTATTTTTTGTTCTAGTAAAAAAATGGAAAATAGAAAAAATCTGAAAGCGCCAAATCTTTTACCATCGTAATATAGACGAGAGTGTAAATTCACCCTCCATCAAGAATTTTCCAAAAATAATCCGTATCGTAGAACATTCAACTTGAATAGCAACGAGGTCAGGGAAATTTATGTCGAGGCGTTGAAAGTGAAAGGTTATTTCCCTCAGAGAGGCCTATACCTGTGTGAGAACTGTTATGATTATGCGAAGACCCTTGTACGTGAAACGACATCACAGCCAGAACAAAAATGCGAAAACAGAGAGACACAAGAAAAAGATATTGTTAAAAGTATCGATGATCTTTAAAACTTGCTGGAAAAACTGCCTGATATTGATACAGGGTCAATTCTTGACATAAAATCACGAAGCCTTATAAATATGATTGCAAGAGTTTTTGTCAGCCTAAAGGTTTTCAAAGATGGGGAGAAAATCTCAGGCCTTTACAAAGACACAATTTTTGAAAGCGGTCAAACTGGAAGACTACATTACTCACAGAAATCCACTTTTACTGTAATTTTTGACAGGGGTGACTGGTCACAATATTGAGTCATCTGTTTCCAGTCAAACAGCTTTTTCTTATTCAGTAATAGTAGAATCGTTATATCATTTAAGGAATAATAATTTCGTTTTACCAATGAGCTTTCTGTCAAATTTGCTTCAAACGCTGGTTTCTGGATCCAAAACAGTAACTACGATCAATGGTAAACTTTTATGTGGTGGTGGAGATACGACATTTCGCGCTTGGTTGAAGGCAAAAGCTATCAAGTCATTGGCAACACCAAGTGGGGATCTGGTCGTATTCATTGACATCATCGGAAAATATATAATCAAAGATTACCGAATCCATCAAACAAAACACACTACCGCCATCGTTGTAACTGCAACATTGTTCATCCCTCTTGAAAATTCAATGAAAAACCTGCAGAAAGATCAGAAGTATTGTCCTGGTAATTATAGCAGTGGTAAATCAGAATTTGAAATCCAGAAATTGATTTCGGAAGCGAAACGAAAAGCTGAAGAAAATTACCGCACCTATCGATATTTGTACATTGCTGATTTGCTAGGTTTGATGACAGAGAATACGGAAATCGAAACAAAGATAACGGAAAGAGTTGAACCTTGCCACAGATTTGAGAAGGAAATGTGAAATTTGCGGCAAACTTTACGCAGGATTAAAACGTGTATGTGACATCAAAAGCTGTAAGGGTAGAGTCTCCAAACACGATCAAGATGTACCAGTCACATGTAGTTTTCGATTCCCGAAATATCTGAACTTACACCAAGCCACAAAGAAAAGTGCTGCAGATATTGCAATGGGTGAATGCATCGGAGTAAATCCAAATAGCTATGTTAACATGAGGCAGGTACTTACAGAATTAAAAGCCCGGGTAATAAATAATGAGCATAAGTGGGTTTTTGTGGGGGCAGATGGGCCACCGTAGACTTTGATGCGCAGAATAATGATTGAACAACCTACTGAATTCAAATGGCTTGGAATCGTCTCTGGATTAGGACATTTAAATATGAATCAACTTAAAACATTATTTAAAATAATGGATCCTGTTGTCATGAAAGTGTTAGCGCAAGATGTGCTAAAATTTAACACGTCGAAATCTTACCAATATTTCATCGATTGTAAGGACAAGTTTTGAAGTTTTTCTTCATGGTAGTATGATGGAAGTAATTCGGCTCTATGCTTCAGAGCCGGGAGAGTCTCCCAGTGCCGTTGGATTCTTTGAGTGGACACTCAAAATAACGTCACCGACCGATGTCGACGATAGTCTCATCGACAACATTGAACAACTTCCAATCGAAGAGACGTTAGATCTCCCCAATACTGAAGATGAACTCGATACTGCCCTAAAAAACACCAAACTTGATATAACTCCTGGCCCCGATGGTGTTCTACCAGAAGTACTTGTACATGGTGGAAACACCCTGAAAGCCTTCCTCTTTACTATCATCTCGATGTTTTGGGCAACTGAAAACTTACCATCAGAAGTCCGAGACCCAAACATCACCATACTGTTCAAAAAAGGAGATCGGAGCCAATGCGGAAATTATCGTGGAATATCACTCCTAAGTGTCGTGGGAAAGCTGTTTGCCGACGTCCTCTTGCAAAGGCTAAAACGCACAGCTGAGAAAGTCTATCCACAATCACAATCGGGTTATCGTTCAGGCAGAAGTACCATCGATGGAATCTTCACGTTGAGACAGCTAATTGAGAAAACCAAAGAGCAACGCCAGCAGATGTACATCGTCTTTGTCGACTAGAGAATTCTTGTTTAAGATATTGGGAAAGCTTGGCTGTCCTCCAAAATTCGTCAGACTCGTACGAAGTCTATACACCCAAGTTAACGCTCGTCTTATAGTCGATGGAACCTTAACGGAACCGTTCGAATACCGCAGTGGCGTAAAACAAGGCTGCAAACTCGCACCCACTCTTTATGGTATTTATGCTGCTGTACTTCTCCTACTTGCGTACAAAAACATTGGCCATCGGTTCAACATAAAGATTAGGTTTCGTTATGATGGTGATCTCTTTGATTTAAAAAGATTGAAAGCCAAAACAAAAATATTTCTCGATTTCATCAGAGAAGCCCAATATGCTGACGACATTGCAATATTCAGTGACTCACCTCTCGGTTTACAACAGACTCTGTTAACAGCTTACAATGATATGGCTAAACGTATGGGTCTTTCTATCAACATCAAGAAAACTGAAACCATGTCTATCGGTCCTGAAGAGCAGTTCTTCATAGATGATACACCACTGAAAAGAGTAGATCAGTTCAAATACCTCGGAAGTATCGTTACCAGCGACGGTTCGGTGAACGCTGAACTAATCACTCGAATTCAACCTCTATCATCGGCATATGGACGTCTTCGTGAACGTGTTTTCGATTCCCATAATATCACAATCTCCACAAAATTGAAAGTATATGTCCAATGTTTATTACCTCTCCTCACATACGGCTGCGAGACATGGACACTATATCGAGATAACATCAACCAGCTCCGTACCGTTCAACAACGACACTTGAGAAAGATTCTTCGTATCAAGTGGAGTGATTTTGTGAGTAATGAGGAGGATGAATGATGACCTTCCCGTAAAATCTCTAATGTATGGCGAACTCGATAAAGGGTCTCGCTCTGTCGGTCGTCCGAAGTTGAGATATAAAGATACGTGTAAAAGTGTGCTCAAGTTGGGAAGAATGTTGGATAGTTGGCAAGATATAGTTGGTGATTGCCCGGTATGGAGAAGCTCAATTGCTGGTATGTGTGGTAAAGTCAATGAGAATAGAATTGCAAGCTATCGACGGGGGAAAGAGCACCGAGCTCGAAAGAAAAATTTAAGTGTAAATTGATCAGATAGAATTTATTTTATTTTATATTGTATTGATTAGTGTTTTACCCGCATCGGGTCATAGGCGCATTATCATTATTATTTAATCCGATGTGGAGTACTATCAAACTTTTAAAAATCAGGTATTCTGGAGAGTTGAGCAACACGGTGAAACTACGTAGAGTTGTGGCTGGGCAATTGCACTGCATCTTAACATCATCATAATCTAGAGAATCGAAGCTAGCAAGATAGTACCAAAATAGGTCCTTTATTTGTTGACAATTTTCGGGAAATGTTAGAGTCGTGCATTTTTCTTCTTCCAACCTGGAGAAGCGTTTTGCAAGATATACATCGAGAAACAGTAATAGGGTGCAATTGGAATTTGCTTCCGACATTTGCTTTCCGACATTTGTTCAATCCATTTCAAGAGAAGTTCTGATGAATCTTGATTTTGGTCTCTGCCAACTTGAACACCCAATGTATGGCATAGTGCAGAATATTCTTTATCCAGATTAATAGCAGGATTCTTTGAGGATGGAATCAATTCCAGTTGTAAGCAAATGTGTGCCATCGATGACACACAATTACCATAAAACCAACAATTCCTTTGGTTGTTGAAGATGCCGATTTTGCTTTTTACTTTAATTTCTTCGGCGATGATATCATTTCAAGGACGAACTTGTGGCCATCAAACACTTCAAGAGTGTCAGCTTCAAGGCTATCCGGTAGAGTTTTCCAATTTTCGATTGCCTCCGTTTTCCTAGCCTGATCATGTAACAAGTTAGCTAAACCATGTGTGTTCTTTTTTTGACATGATTCACAAATAAAGATCTTCACCAAATCCAAAAACTCTGCATCTAAACTTAAGCGATGTCCATGATACCGCTTCTCCCAATCAAAACAGATTACCATGAATACATCCCCTATGGCATCCCCGGCAACAGCATCCTTGCAATGTTGTATCTTGAGAGTTTATTTGTTCGTTAATTACGTCACCAGCGTTTCCAATCTCCTCGCATACTTCCTCTACATCTGCGGTTTCGTTTGTTCTTTCTTGATCTTCTTCTGCATCTTCTTTTCTTTGACTTTTTGTAGCTACATCTTCTTTTCCAGTTTCGCTTTCCTCCACTACCTGAGTTCTTTGTTTCTTTTTTCGGAGCTTTCTTTTGCACATAATCAAGTTTAGCCTTTTTCGAAGGATGGAGGAACTTGTTTCCAGTAGTATGCTTCCATTTTGATCCTCGATTCCATTTTTCTGTCACGACTTTTACATGGTTATCTTCAACGTCGTTTTGAGCAATCTTGACCAAATTAATGTTTTCTCTTACCCTGAACTTCCCAGCACCTTTGATGATTTCTTCTTCATACTCAACAGCAAGCTCTTTGGTTCTTTCTCTATATTGTTGGATGAAATTAGTAACCGGCAGGTTGGTATCGTGTTTGAAATAATTCTCAATACTTGCATTTGAGGGCTTCGGAAGATTCTTAAAACAAATCTTTGTCCAAATTACTACCTTTGGAAGCATCTCCTTCCGAAAATAACTAAGAAATGACGGCGAGTAGTACTCGTTTTTTTTTTGTCCGATCTCTTTGCTTCACTCAGCGTTAGCGTACGATTCCAATACCCAATCCATTCATTTTTCCTCCCGTTCTTCTTTATTTTCTTCGTTTTCTTTTTCTTCGCCAAGTTACCATTTATCTCATTGCCAAATTCAGAGTCAGAGTTGCTATTTTCGGTTTCTTCCTCTTCTTCGTAAGTGGCGACATCTTCCTCTTCAACTTTTCTGAAATCTTCATACAACTCATGGTCTTTGAACTCGTTTACTAACCGTTCAATATTTGAAACTGATACTTCTAACTGTTGATTGATCGATTTTGCAGATAGAATATTATTGAAAAGTTGGACAATGGTTGCTGTTGTCGATTATAATAGTAATAGGCTGACACAAATCACCAAACAATTCTATCTATTTTTCTCACAATGTCAGCAACATTACACTGATTGATTCGGTATTGTGATTGCTTGTAATGTACACAGCCTCAGGAAGAGCAACTGTACTGTTATACTGATATCTACTGTTATCTTCATCACCATGGCATAAAGAAATATTTTTTTCATTCCTCTTATCTTCTTTACAATTCCCCCAGTAGCATCGGAGCAAACGATATCTCTTTCAGCAAGGTTATGATAGATTCGAACATTTTCTTCCGAGAAAAGAACAATTTTCAATTCTTTTTCATCCACGACAAATCTCTGGATGAAACCATAAAAGCGACGGTTCAACATTTGCATCTTCAATTCCGATTACGTGCTGAAGCACTGCTTGTAACACTTGTTATGGAATTTTTCAAGCGTCTAATTTGACTTTCACTAGCTCTCTTTGTCTTGTAATAAGTCTCTGCAATTTTGTTGACTTGACATTGTTTCCCTTTTCTTGGTCGCCCAGGCTTTGGTCTCTGATAACAATGGCTAACATATTTTGAAGTTTAGAAGTGCAACAGATGACTGCTTTCCCTCATAGGGCTCAAAACGCGAATTAGTCGATTTTCAAACTAAGTGGTTGTATAATTTTAGAGCTCCCCCATTGTGGTGGAGAGCGACCATTTTTGGTGGAAATGATACTTAGGAATAGTGGCTAACATATTTTGAAGTTTAGAAGTGCAACAGATGTCTTTTCTAATACGTTATTACATTTCTCATCATACAAGATTGCTGTTTCCATCTTTAATAGTTTAGTTTAATACTTTTTTTCTGTAGAAGAAAAGATTTTAAGGCTTAACTTTCACGTAAAATATGTAGATTTTATGTTAATAGTATTTTTGTGCAGTTAGTGAGAGCTACAATGTTCTTCGTGTGCACAGACTTTTTAAAAACAAACTAACTTTTTTAAATGATCAATTAGGTCTATAAGATCACAAAAACGAGTGGTGAGAAAAATTTTGACCATTTTGCTGGTGACGTCATTACTTTTGCTGGGACTTGAAAATGAAAGTGATAATTAGAAGCTCAAATATGGCTCAAAATGAAAGATAATTGTCCAAAGATTCATACACCTGAAAAATCAATCTTTGAGAATCTATAAAGGAAAATAACTTAAAAAATAACGTCATCGATGACGTCATCGACAGTAAAAAAATTGAAAGATTTTTGTTTCATTTGAAAGAGGACTTGTTTGGGAACAAAAAATATTACTACAGAAAACCTTGAATTTCACTTGATAGGAAATTATTCTGTGAAATGGGCATGCCCAAAGCTAACCTTTTGCAGGCAAATTTAATGAATTAAAAATTTGCTGACAGGGGCTTTTATAGAGAAAAAATTTATTAATAAGAAGACTAATAAATGAACCCTTAAAAACAAAACCTTATGTTTGTCCTTTCAACCTGTTTCAGCATCTTTATATTTACAGTAAAAAGACCTAAAAATATTAAAGTCCATCAAAAGTATATAATATAAAGAAAAACTCTGGGTCCATATACCGACTCAATTTGTCCAGATTATGCCAAAATGACATTGATATCTCTAATGATAATATGACAAGTGTAGTCATAAATTTTTTACAATTGTGCCACTAAATCCTCATCGCTATGAATGAAATAAAGACAATTCAATTTCAGTCCATCTTCCAAGAGTGAACTCCCATGTCTCATTGGACCATAGAAGATACAATCAACCTTGGAAATTATGCCAGAATCTATTAAGGGTGACAAAATGCCAGCTATTGGACCAGGAACCTGTTGGTTTCCCTGCAATGGCTGCGACGTTGTGGTTGGGGCCGAAATCTCTCAGAGCAATGTCAGAGACGTCTCTTAGGCGTCTCAAAACGTTAACCAAAACTGCATTCGTATCAAATTGATTATCGGGTTCTCGGCAACAGTTGAGAATCATGTCAAAGCCAACTAACGGGTGAACTCTAAAATGGTGGTACCCATTGATCGTAGGAGAGACATTAGTAGAAGGTGTAAGCTGATTTCTGTCTTTGTATTCATTAATGTATTCTTCTAGCTCGGTGAGTGAAATTGTGTCGTCGGAGGTTTTATCCATTTTTGCTTCGTCTTCGTCCCCTGAACTTGTAAAATGGTACCAAAAAAAATATTTTCTATAAAAACATTTAAAATCGACGTTTTTTCAAGAAATCTGTAAAAATGGTACCCCTACCTTAAACAAGTTATATGCATGTACCTTTGCAATTTCTTCTTGATTTTAAACCCTTCTCAGCCCTTCTAATGAAATTGTATTCCTTTCATCTCTCATAAAGATCACTTCCTGCTAAAAATAAACATATAGGTTAGAGGTGTGCTTTCCCTATATACATCCTCGTTGCATTGCAATTTGCAACCATGCATTCCCGAAGTTTTAAAGACTAAAATGATACCAACAAAAGATATTTCATATTGCAAAAAGAAAAAAAATAGCAAAAATAGTGTTAATTTCTATTTTTTCTAATTTTAGAAATTATGGCCGACCTGGTTCATATTGGTTCCCTTCCTTAATCCAATGCCCTTAGTGTCTTTTTGACATTCAAATTTTATAAACTCACCTAAAAATATTTTTAGGGAATCCATCTAAATTTCTAACGAGAATTACACAAAAATCACACTAACTGGACTTATAGTGGTATGAAAGACAACTCGGTTCGAACTATTTGGTATCTTAGTGCTAGAAGAAAAACAAATTCCATTGATTGATTTGATATTAAGGCTTTAAATTATGTTAAATTATATTGATGGGCGTATATCTTGAACAGATAAAAAATATACGATTTTCATGGGGTTTTTCACAATTTAAAAGCTATTGATAACCAGGTGCACAAATCTAACCTGGCCTAGATATTACTTTTAGCAGGAAGTGAGCTATAAAGCGAATAAAAGAGATACAATTTCATTAGATGGGTTTAAAACCAAACAGAGAATACAATTAACGCTACAATTTCGTTTTATCAAATGCTACTGTTTTAGCCGACTCGACACACACCATTGTATTTGTAAATTTTTCTTTTAAATTCGAATATTTACATGATAGCAGTTATGGTTATTAAGTTTGATTTGGTCTATATTGACCCCTGCAATTATCATCTTCTGACCAAGAATCACTACTGATCAGGCTAGGTTACCCGAGTCTTGAAAAGCCATTACTGGTCTTTTCAAAAGCTTTTCGAGTAAACAAATCCGTATTTGGACTAAAATTACTCAAGAAACTGCCCATACAAGTACAAATCGGAAATGCATTTTGGTCAACTTGGGTTGGAGGCTTTATATATTGATTTTCAGAAGAAAAGAGTATAATTTTCGGAATCGGCACTCAAACAATGTCCATAAAAGAAAACTCATAAAAGGTCATTTTATCCCCCCCCCCTCTCCCAAGTGTGACAACTATCTTAAGGGAATTAATTTTCGCAGAAATAGCGGTGAGAGGGTCTCGAACTTTCGTTCTCGAAACCCACTTTTCGACATAATTCTCTCATTTTCCTGGGGACATTTGAAATTTTTAGAAAAATCTACATTTTGCGGAACATTTTCCCGGTAGACACCCAAAATCGCGAAAATTAGATCTGCAAAATTAGTTCCCCTAAGGTAGTTAATTTCTAGTCAGTTATCAATACGAAGCTCAAAAGGTAAATCTAATTCTGCAAAACAAAATATAAACAAAAAACAAGCACGACCAGTTTTAAATACTCTTGAGTGAGAGAGTAAGTTAATTTTATCATTCCTCTGAAATCACGAATGAGCCTTTCTCCATGTAAAACAAAACGTTTGCATACAAATCGTTAAATGACGTATATTGTTTAGGTAGATTCAAAATCTTAAAACAAGTAAAGGTTGTGGGTCTTACAAAATTTAAAGGAACATCCACAAATTCAACCTTAATGAGGGATGTAGGCACCAAGACTTCCGCATCTGTGATGAAACGTAGAAATTTCTTTAGCTGGGAATCGTTGATTGTACGGACAAAACGATGAAGCCATGTCAACACTCTTCCCTATCTTGTGCAGTTTTTTCGGTTACTAAAAGGTTTTTGATAAAATTTTCTGGTGTTGGCTTAAGGCTATGGTATAGCAAGTCAATAAGTCTACTGTCAAATTTATTCCAAAAGTTGCCCATACCTTTAATGATACATTTCATTCCATTTCATTCAATTTCATTCAATCCTCCTCTACGGATCCGAATCCTGGTGTCTCAATGTCAAACGAAGTAAACGACTTGATGGAGTTTATACTAAAATGCTAAGGCGTTTATACAATATTTCTTGGCAACAACATGCTACGATCCAACAAATTTACGGCAATCTTCCCCGTATCACATCGGTTGTACGCCAACGGCGACTCAAACTTGCAGGTCATGTCTCAAGACATAACGAACCAGCCGAAAAATGGATAACATGGCTTCCAGATGCTCAAAGACGTGTCGGTCGCCCCCTATGTCACCCTCAAATTGATTATTGAAGAGGAAACTGGTCTTGCCGGTAGAGATTTGCTAACAGTCATGTCAGATCGTCAAAAGTGGAAAAAAGACTTTGTCGATGCTTCACCTCATGGATGAATCAAGGTAAGTTAGGTAAGGTCATTCCATAATTTGGATTCTTAACCAATGTGATTTTAGCAGCTTTAAGTAAAAGCTGGTCAATGGTTGAAATAGTTGGTATTACTGTGAGGAAAGCGTCACTAAGGATGTCAGAGATGGCTTGCGTTTCTTTCGTGTAGCCTTCTTTGAATTTGATGATAAGTTCAGCATCTTTTGTGTGGAGGTACTCCATTTAGCCACCACAAAGCTCATCATCATCCAATGTCTCAAGGAGAACGGCTTTTAAAGCACTTTTACTTAGTTCCGTGGGGAAAACACCAAATTTAATAAAACAATGTGTTATGATTTCCCCCAAAGTTTCAAGGTCTTCTTGGTCAGTTTCGACACTGGGGACTTTCTGGCTGAAGCCAACCATTTTAGAGAATGCCTTGGCATAAAACTCTGAATAGCCATCCTTGGTTACACCTTCGGCACTTCCTGACTCACCAATAAACTTGAATTCGATTTTGCTGAGAACAATCGTTCTCTTTTTGTACAACTCCAGAATTTGTTCGTACGCACTTTCTCTATTGATCTCAAAAGTAATCGTATTTCTAAGTTTTTCTGACTCCAAATTTCTGTAATATTTGATCATCTGAAAGTCCTTTGCATTTACTTTCTCCAGGTCTTTCATGTCTTGAGCTAGAAATATGTTGTCTTTGACGTCAAACATACACGTCTCGACCAACGATAGACCTACGTTCTTTTTGTTTTTCCAACCGGCATGCACCACTTCCGAGAGGTTGGACCTGGGTGCCTGAATTGCGGTGAATGCACGGAATATAAGATGTTTTCTGTTATCCCACCATGCAAGCCAATCTTTTAGTTGAACCGCTGAAGCTTTAACAAAAAATAAAGAATTTTTACTAAATTTCACTGTAAAGAGAAAAGAACTGCGTGTCTTACGGCTGGTGTATAGAGTAGGAAAGAAGCTAAAGCATGCTGAATTTGTATATAAACTCTTTAATTATATTTGTACATAATTAATAATTATTTTAGCTTCACCTCCGTGAGGTAACAACTAATTGATGCTCTATAGTTGACTAGACACCATTCATGGTCAGTGTTTCAATAGGTATCAAAGAAGCTGCATGGAGAACGGACAAAAAATACTTTTGACGTGAATGTATAAGAGTGATTTCGAAAACATCCCCCATATTCTTCATCTTATTTAATCAACAACGTGTATCCGAGGAGGCATCAGACTATTTTTTAAACGATTTTTCTATCTAATTTAAGGGCTCTGATCATAGTGAATTTTCTAAATTTGTATTGCATTAAATGTTAAGTAGTAACTTATATAGGCCATTAAAGTATATCGTGTTATATATTTTCTGTTAGGCCAATCATTTCTACATCTAAAAATATAAAAATCAAAACAAGAAGAATTTAAGAAGAAGAAATTGAATACTTTGGCGTAGAAGGGTATTTCAACTTTGAGGACCTTATTCTCGGTAAAAAAATTTTAGATTTCTTTTTGGTTCATCAGTTGGTTTTCATCAGTTTTCCACTTATAAATTTCACATAAAACCAGAGATTTGGGAAAGGAAAACAGGAATTGAATTTATAGAAACGTTTTTATGATATAAATTCCTTTCTTTTCCTTTCAATTCGGAACTCTCAGAAGGGAAGGTGCGTTCAACTATATGTACGTGAAACGACTATAAAAAGATCATTAAAATACATTTTTATTTCAATTTTGATTATTTGAAACACAACAATGAAGTAGTATTCATATGGGAATGCTCTATTTAACAAAGGAAGTCTTTTTAGATTTGAATAAAAGTTTTTTTTATTTGAATGAAACTCTGCACTCTGTCGCAAGGACTAAAAACTAAATTTACGAATATCTTAGCAGCAAGAATTTTTGGAAGTCAAATGTAAATTTTTCCAGGTAGAAAATATTCGAATATTACCAGGATTCTGTTGGTAGAGTCAGTTTTTCTCGGCACGGGCTCAAAAGATTTGGCAAAGAGGTTTTATAATTCCTTACTCTGATTGGCAGAAAAAGTTGTTATAGTAGTTATATTTGAATGATTTTAAAAGAAACAAAAGACTATAACAGCACATATTTCTATACATGAATACGCCGATACCTATCTTCCTTTCCCAAATCTCTGTTAAAACCAATCATTACTTTTTTACACATTGAATGAGAAAGATTTTCAGAAAAAATTTAACTAACACTACTATGATATAATTAATTAAACCGAGTCTTTTTTTAAATGTCAAGTAGGTGAAAACAAAAGGTTTTATCTTCAAATTCAAAAACCAATTTTTCACTATGGTCAGAGCCCTTTATCGAAGAAACTTTCGCGTTTTGTCAAATTTGCGAAAGTTTCTTCGTTTGAAGGAGTAGGAAAGCGAGTAAAACAATACCTGATATAAAAGATTCAAGTTCCCTATGTAAGGCTGTGTATGCCTCTTCAGTTGCCGCTTCCAATAGCTCTAAAGACTTTATACGAAATTCGTCTCCTTTTTCGCGTAAAGTCTTTGCTTTCTTTTCTACTGATTGTTTGTAGTGGAATTCACAACCCTTTACTTTTTCAAGCACATCTTCACCATACATTTTCGACAACCCGTTAAAATTCGCTGTCGCCATATCTGTCACCCATCCAGAGGGCTCGAAACGGTTAGTGCAACTGTTTGCCTCTTTGTAGGCTTTATTGCACACTCTCCAAAATGTCTCAACTGTTTCGCCGTCCTCATGATTACACTGCATCGAAGCAAGCGGCACTTGTCTTTTCAGCAGTGGGTGAGATGTACTTGCGGTTAGGGTTATAGAATTCAGAGTTCTCTTGTGATTGCCAATACTCATTCTCCAAAACGTTGTCTAATTCGCACATATCTTTTGCAATTTTCAAAGAATCCATTGATCTTTTGAAAATGTATTGTTTTTTTCGGTTGATATCGTATATCAAAAATTTGTCCTTTGTGTCGGTGAATTCTTTCAAATCAGATACACCCTTGAAATTTTCACCTAAAGGATAAACAACCTTCTTCTGCTTTGATTTCTCGTTAGAAATTTTTCTTGTATCTGCCACTTGTGCCGCGGTACGCATGATTTCATCCCAGGAATCTATTCCGGATAGCTGAAAGAATCAAATTTGTCTGGATTTCAGTAGGTCGAACAGATGGGTTGTTTTGAACTTCGCGTACGATCCTACCGTCTCTCAATTTTTGCGGTAAAAGACCATCAGAGCTTTGGAAATGGTAAACCTTTATGTCATCAATGTCGTAAGGAATGTTTGGTACCTCATTTACTGACTTTCCTTCCCAAATTATCCGTGGAATTTTTCTTTGAAACTTAGGCTGGACTGTTTCCGAAATAGCTTCTTGACTTTCTGTTTCTTCTTCTTCCTCTGGAAAATAGGTCGATGGAGAATACGGTTGTGGGAATGAAGGTAATTCAGAGTCAGATAGTTCTTCTTCTTTCGGAATTTCGACTTCGATCTTTATAGGATCTATGGAGAGATTAGAGGTAATGATTGATTACAAAGACAAATTTATCCCACGATGGACTTCGAGCTGTTTGAAAATTTACCAGTAAAAGTTGAACATTTGGTAAATTTAAATTATACCTATAATACAATAGCTCAAAAACGATAGGAGTTTTACAGGCCGGTCTTAAAAGTACCAAAACCCAGAGATTTCCGGCCCTCTTTCAGGCAATTATTACAATATTATTTTGACATCGTACTCAAAGACTGAAGTTATTAAAATCGTCTTTATTTGTCATTATTAGTCACAAAATGTCCGTAGATTTTAAGACGACACGCCCCTTTGCGTGAAAGGTTCTGGGTTTTGCGTGAATTATAAAAAAGTGGCATGAATGTGTGAATCGAGTGTTTTTTTAACGAGCCATTAGGCGAACCCGAAAAAAAATTTCATTTCCGGTCCACCGGCTGGGTTAAAATTTGTTTCGTCGTCAGTCGGCCGCATTTTTTTCAAACTTTCTTTAACTTTTCCATTTTTTAATTTTTCTCATTTCGACTTCTTGTTACAAGAACTTCTTGTACTACTTTAAGAAGTGATCTAAAACAATTGAGGAGAGGACCGTCTTCCAAAACACGTTGATACGATTTTTCTTTGTATATACATGTTTACATTTAAGTTTATATTATTGAAAAATAAAACTTTTGTTTGAAAGACTTTCGTGATTGAGTTTTCCTTACAAAATTTGCATTTTGGTGTCAAATTACTGCAGATTTAAGGCAAAAAAGACCATCCTTTTAACTTCTACGAGTGCTTTAAAAAATCGAGTTTTGGGATCGAAATTTAGCACAAAAAACATTTTCGCGGCCGGCCGAGAGAGTGTTTTTTTTCGTCACCCGGCGGACCTGAAACAAAAAAATTTTCGGGTTCGCCTTAAAAGTCCATAAAAGTCTCTTGAGAGTCACTCTGAATCTTCATTTCCCGAAGTAACTCTAGGTTTACTAATGGTCAAAATGTGAAAATGTAATATGAAAAACTTGCTTGGCTCAGGCAGCACAGCGCTCGTTGTCAATTTCGCCTAGCGAAAGTATTACGATAGCCTTTCTATGTGTGTGCGTGGCGAGAAGATTTTTAGGGCGAAATAATGGCGTGTGGGCCAAAATATGGTAGCTCAAAGCTGCTAACGTTAAAACTTCCAGTCAATATACTGCCAGTCCAGTCGTGTCCACAGCTGTTAACATGAGATCAACTTAATCAAAATCACTTTAAATTAAAGAAGAAATAGTAAGTATTTACTTTCATATTTGCCTAGCAGCTCTGCTCCTCAGAACTGTTCAAAGCCTGCTTTGCCCCTTTATATTCATTCATTAACTGCACTGAGTTTGATTGTGGCATTTTTTTGCCCTTCGGATGTATGCACTACGGGCCACTAAATCTGATTGAGGCGTTTTTTCCCTTCAGGTTCACGCACTTCGGGCCACTGAATTCTGTTGAGGCAATCAGTTGTGTACCTATCGACCAGCTTTAAAGAAACTCACGTGCATTGTCAGTGATTACAATACCAAGCTGCATTGTCAGCCTTTATTAATCTTATTATTTAGATACCTTAGAAAATATTTGAGTGTCAGAGATTTACATATAGTTTTTTAGTTTTGAAATGATATCCATTGAATCATATCGTGCGTTGATAGGAGGTTTTGCCTTCACAGCTCAGAGAAATGTTAAGTCTATTTCTAAGTCCATTTTCATCGGCTCTAAATTTTCTGAAGATGGTTTTTCTCGATTATTGAAACCAGTTAGATTCATAGCACTTTTTACACTTTTGGTCTTTGCGATCCCTAAGTCTTACGAAACAGTCGAAATTTAAACATCTCTTGACCTTATGCATTTTTCAATGAATGGAATGTTGGTTCAGTATCTCCAAATCTAGGGTATAATTTACCAGAGCCAGTTCTTATTACTTTTAAAGTCAACTATACACTACTATTGTCAGGTGATATAGAACTTAATCCAGGTCTATCACAGGAAGAGATAAAAAGTATTCAAGGTTCTTTTCATCAAGGAAATTCAAAGTTTGGCGAGACTGCTGGTATACAATGTTCATCCAATTGTTTTTTTGCCATTCGCTATGCACAGCTTAGAAAATTATCACTTTGGATTACGTTTTGAATCAAGGGGATTTAAATTTTGAAAATCTTGGCATCACTAGACAATCACCATTAATTGAAGAATTCCAGAAAGTTATTGGAGTTGGAAATAGTATCTGTTCACTAGATTTCAATATCGTTGAAGGATATTTTGAGAACGAAGGTATTTCAGTTAATTTTATCAATGAAGAACTTTTGTTGCAGCATTCTGGTGCAGTCTTAGTAATAGCTGGAAATTGTTTAGGTGTGCTCCATTACAATGAAAAATATTTTGTATTTGATTCCCATAGTAGAGATGCGTCAGTACTTCTGCAATTTGAAACTATTACTGAAATACCAAAAGAGTGATTTCAAAAGAGGTATTATGTTGGCAAAAAAAAGCTTCACGCAAACGAAGGTTTGAAGAACTTAGAGGTAGCGAAAAACACGAACACCTAAAAGAAAAGAAGCGCAAAGCTGCAAAATCTTCACGTGAATTAAATAAAGGATCAGAAAAACATGAACACGAAAAAGAAAATAAGCGCAAGGCTGCAAAATCTTTACGCGAATTGAATAAAGGATCAGAAAGACATGAACAGCAAAAAGAAAAGATGCGGCAAGTTGCAAAATCCTCTTACGTTAACAACAAGAAACTTAATTCAGGAAAAAGGGTCGAAAACTTCCGGCAGAAAAAACAGGAGGGTCCTTCTTACATCTGTGTCTCTTTCAAGTGTCTTCATTAAGAAAGACATTTTCTTCAATCTTCCTGCTATGTATTTTGCCGACCAGAAAGGCAAAATTTCAAAATTTTAATAACTTTGGCTCTTGAAACCTTCACCAGTAATAGATTATGACAATAGGAAATGATCTATGACGTCACCTATACGATGAAGTCATCAACGTGTAATTTACAGACCTGATCCTTAAAAACGCTATCTGGTCTGTAAAATGCACGTATGATGACGTCATAATCCCAATAATCTTTTTGGAGATGTTTTACTGTGAAAATTGGAGTAATATTCCTTTTTTGAGTAAGATTTCTGGCATTCTAGGACCGTGAATATTCAGAATTTCCTCGCTCTTCGTTCTAAACCACAGTTGGCCTTCGAGGTGTCACTAACTTTCACTCCCTCCCCCAGAAAAAAATCAAAATGCTTCCTACGACACTGAAATGTATAACATAAAAGTTGATTTAGCAAAATCTATTCGTATAGGGAAGAATCATTTTACTGCCAGCTATACTGCCCCGATACACTAATTTAAACAAGTTATAATATTTTCACGCCTCTACGTAGTTTTCTTCTAAAAACTTGCTGGACCAATGGCTTGTCTTATTACATAATCTAAATTTTTGTTCTAGAAATTCGATTCAAAACAAAAGTGTCTTAAGTTGTTTAAAAGCTAAAACGAGTTTCACCTTTATTGTTTGTGTCCACGATGGCCAAATAATGATCTTTGCGTTTGAGAACATGTATTGTCATTGGAAGATCCAGAGATGGGGAATATCGTGTGTGCTCTTGTGAAAACGTCTGTTCCTTTCTTCCCATATCATGCACGAGAGTGAGGTAGCATTACTGAGAGCCAATATCAGAATGTCACATATAGATCGTTGTTGGAGGTTTTCTTGTAAATGTATTTCAATACATTTATATCGTAATCAATTTTTGAAGCTTTCATCAAAAATTTCATGTATGTCTCTTTATTAGATTTGAGTTCTCTCTCGAGCATATCTTTGAGACTCATATAAGAGATGTCTTTTTGGGGGCTGGCATGTAGACATAGCTCCCACGCGTATATTAAACAATGCCCATCACTAGGTACATCGACTATTTGAGCATCGCAAGGAAATTGTGGTTCGGTGCCAGAACTGAAAGAAAAATTAAAATAAAGATGCGAAATGAATTTAATACCGTTGATATACTCATATACTGTATTTCTTCGGCGCTTACTTGATTTTCGTGATTTTAGGTGCGGCGCTTATTAGAGGGTGGCGCTTGATAGAGGGTGGCGCTTGATAGAGGGCGGCAATTATTGGAGGAAATACGGTATGTGAGCATTGCGGGTAAAAAACCGACAGTCCGTAAACCAGACAATATGGGCTTAACCCTCGAAACGATCCTCAAAAAATTAAACAGCTTGTTCTTGTAATTCTGAGTTCTGAAATCGCCACAGCAACATTTTTATAGCTTTTACTTATTAAAAGCTTTTGACTTAAAATTTTTGACCAGTAATATGTATTGACTTAAAACATTGTGAAAATTTTCAATTTGGCTACTTATTGTGTGGTTAGTATTTTATAATGAAAAAAGTTAGTAGGAAAAATAGGTTGGATAAGCGTACAATTCCGGGGGGGGGGTACTTTAGTAGAGGGCATTTTGTAAAATCGCTCGATTGTTTTGTTAGAAGCACTTGTTGTACATTTTTGGAAACTTCAACCTTAGAGAAATCGAAATTACGATGTTTCCAATTTTTTTTCGGACACTTTGGTGTAATTTTCGGACAAATATGACGGTCTCAGGCAAAAATCATAGGGTTAAAAATTAATGAAAATTTTAGCTTGAGAAAACGGAGACCTGTTGTATATTTTTGGAAAGGTCTCAAAAAATTAGGATTGGAGATATATTGCAAGTATAGGTGATTTCAGTACCTAACTTGAGATATTGAGCTTCGAAAAGCGCAAAAACTGCACAAAACAGCTGTTTCTGTCTGAAAAACACGATTTTCAAGGGTTAATATCTCGATCGTATAATATAAAAGATCGTAATTTCGATTTCTCTAAGGTTGAAGTTTCCAAAAATGTAAAACAAGTGCTTCTAATAAAACAATCGAGCGATTTAAAAAAATCGAACAAAATTCCCCCTACTACTTAGGCAAAAATGGATGATGGGTATGTGCGGATGGGTCGGTTTTTTCACCTTTCAAAGTCTCTCTAAGGGTCGAAAAAATCAGAAAGTTTTAAATTAGTCTCTCTAAGGGTCGGATTTTTAGGAAAATTTTTAGATTTCCAGAAAAAAAATTGTAACAAAGTCTCACTCTAAGGATATGACTTTCTTCAAAAATCTAAAAAATAATTGTAAAAAAGTCTCCCTAAGGGTATGACTTTTTTCAAAAATCGAAAAAAAAAATTAAAAAAGTCTCTCTAAGGGTCACCTTTCCAGCAAAAATCAGTCTCTCTAAGGGTCGGTTTTCGGAGGTCCCATCCGCACATACCCCTCATTCGACAACTCTAGTACCCTCCGAGGTACAATTTGAAAAATAATCATACAATGGGCTATTTTTTCTTATTTGGGCGTGCCTCAAAGCGTGCAATTAATTGGAAAACAAAGAAAGGAAAGTAGATAAATGAGTGTTTTGTCTGGGGTAGAGCAAAAAACAATGGAAATGAGATAAAGAGTCGAAGTAAAGGAACCTTTTAATTTTACTCTGAGAAGCATACAGTTAAGCATAGTTTGAGAATGAAAACGAAATTTTGCTAAGCATATTGGGCCTCAGCCCGATTTTATAGTATGCTTATAAAAAAAAGAGTGTATTGGAAAAGAAACAAAAAACAATTTAACAAAGCAAAAAGAGAGAAAATAGAAAACAAGAAATTGAGTGTGATCTTTTTAGTGTTTTGATTGGCCAATTTTTAAAGAAAGCCAAATTCAAAATCTTCTTTGAAACCATGCTCAAATTGTCCTACTTAGCGGGCCTCAACAGAGAAAGTTGAGATCATATTGTTAAGTTTAAAAAAAGATTTCTTTCATTAAGAAAGTCGAATAAAATACAATAAAAATTTAGAAAAAAAGATCAGTCAATTTATAGCCACGTACAACTTATCCGTAGTACTACTTATCCGAATACTTTTTGCTTGAAAAGAGTAAGGAAGTTCAGGGGAGCGAAGAAAAGTGGTACTACTTCTCGAGATTCAACTGTTTAAATGACATAAATGCGACGTAACTTTCCCCGCTGGGGTAGTAGTAGCGTAGTACATAGCAGTAGTAGTAATATGAAACAGCGCCAACAGATATACAGAAGAATGAAATTTTGAAATGATCATAGTAAAAATCTTACCTTGTAATTGCAAAAAAATCAAAAAAATCAAACCAACACACTAAAGTGCAACAAGACGAGCTGATCGAATTCGAAAAAAAAAAAGTTCGAAATTCGAATCTTTGTCTGGTTTCTCCGCGCCCCTTGATAACTGAAATAAACAAAACAAAGAGTTTCCTTTTTTCATAGAAACCGGGCTCTATAAAGCCCTGTGCACATTCGCATTAGGTTTTTTTATGAAATGCTGTAGTGTAAGATATTTTTACCTTTTTGCTGACTCCTGTGAGTGTGACAAGCTTTTTTTTTTACAGTCCGAAAAATTTTTTTTCTTCAAAAAATCAGGTTTAAATATTTACACTCTTCAAGCAATTTCTTCAAAAGTTCAATATTCTCCTTCGATCCAGAGAACGAATTTTTCAGTTATTCCGGTTATTCGAAGTAAATTCTTACCCCCCTCTGGAATAACCGGGAGTCTACTATAGACTCTTAAAAAAGAAAAAGCTAAATAATTGAATGGGTGGGCTTGTCATAGTCTATTTTTACGTTAAGTCAATTATTCAATCAATAATATTTTCTTACCAATGAAATTTACATATCTTGTAATAAAAGATATACGTTACGATTGTACACACTTTTGTAGGAAAACAGCCTCTCTTGAAAAGTCTTACAACTCCAAAGTACTTAAAGAACTCATAAGGTTTTTGTTCGGCGCGAGTCTATACACATAGAGTCTTGGCGCAATTTTTTGGATCCACGAGATACCCACGTAAATCTTTTGGACCCATGTGATGCCCACGTAACTTTTATTTGAAATTTCAAAAAAAAATTTCCGCGTGCGTATCCCATCACCACAAGAAACAAAGTGAAAATATCTAAGAATCAACAGTACAAAGACTTTTTTAAAGGAATCAAAGATAAAAGAACAAGTAGCAGGAATGGAAAGTTTGATTCTGTTGACAACCTAACTGTTCAAAGATTGTCAACAAATGTTAGTGACAAACTTTAAACTAACAGAGAAGTCAAAACATATTTTTTCCACTACTGGGCACACTATCAATTCAACAGGTTGACTTGAGCTCTATAGGTATGTGATAGTCAATGAACTATTTATTTATCTTTAAAATGAAAGTTCAACATATCATGCACAACTATATACCCAACATTTGTATCCAAGTGAAAAAACTGATTTGTATGTGAAATGAACTGTAAATTTATTAATAAGTTTTTTCTTTACCTGGTTTGACGTTGATGGGCCAAATATGATTGTTTTCAATGTGTTTTCAATGGATCATCTACTTTATCTTTTTGCAAATAGCAATGGATACCAGCCATCTAAACGGTTTCAGTTCCTTATCTATTCTAATATTTTGTGCGATAGTTTTGCTTTTGTGTAGGTGTTCCATGTAAAATCTACCAATGAGATCAGGATTGCTGTTACTACTCCATACTTTATGGAAACAACTGATAGAAACACTTATTTCTAGGGATAGAGTTTTCAGATTTTCTATTATCAAGGTGTTTGTTTTTTGGGTATTTTAACATATTTATTAGAGATTTTCTCAAGAATTGTTGTCTGTTGTTGTTAGAGGATGTCTCCTCTATTTTAGATTAAGATCTGTTTTTAATGTTTTATCATTGTGGTGACAACTGCTTTGTCACTATTTATCTTATACCAAAATGAGTACTAAGGAACCATGCACTTAACCACATGTTACAACAAGGAAAACTATGTCCTTGGTTTTCCATAAGGAAAACACCTTAGTCACAGGTTAGCGGTGCATTAAGATATCAATGGTAGCATAACTCATTTTCCTTTTCAAAAGTTATATTGGTTTAGAGTTTGGATTTATAAGATTCATAAGATATAAGTAATCATTCTCCCATTCGATAAATGTGTTTTCCATAGATGAAGCTTTGCTTTTGGTTGGAGAAGGATCTCGTGGTTTCAAATTTTTGATTTTGTGGTTTTCTGTGAGAATAGAGCTATTGTTCTTGTTTTTATTTGAGTTCCATGATTGGTCAATTTGGCTAAGTATTGTTTTCTTTTTTGTATTGTGGGCCTGGGAAGAGTTTTTTATTGAGTTATGTCATTTGTATTGTTCTTGGCGTTTTAGTTACTAACCTTTTGAGTACTTCTATTATTATGTGTTTTCAAGTCCGTTAGGTTATAATTGTGTCACCACAAGCGATTTTAAATACAAATGAAATGGAACGTTCCTGGAAGAGGAACGATAATGAACGTTCTGGAACGTACTGAGAACGATCGCGAACGTTCGATCTGACAGCTGTCTTAAAAAGCATCACTAAGGCTTTTTTGTGTTACCAGGCTGTGATGGTCGTTCTGGAACGCTCTTGAACGTTCCGGAACGTTCCTGGACGATATGAAACGTTCACGAATTCACCATTTTAACTACTGTTTACAAACATCGGCTGCCGGCATAACTTCGATGATGTTTTGATCCAACATAACAAAATGGTAGACAAGATGTAGCGTACGCGATCATGATGGACGACAACAAAAACAGAAATGCCTGGTCTTGTTTTTAACTATTGCTTTCTCTTTTTAGCTATTTTGAGTAATACACTGATGAAGCCTTTTAAAGACAACCTTTTAAGATAATAGTACAAATTCAAGGTTTTTTTGCGGCGATTTTATACACAGTTCATCATCCAGATTAATACCATTCAATAAAAAGCTAGTTGCCAGTAAACCACTTTAATTTTAATAAATAAAAAACAGTAAAATGGACATTCCTGATTAGCGACTGAGAGACAAGAAATAGACACAAAGTTGAGTCGTTTGACCCTGATGAAATATATTCTGTAGTATTTTATGTACAAGTGTGGCGGATATATTGGGGTCACTCCTAGAGGAACTAAGTGGATGGCGTAGTATACCCTTAATTCAGAGGGCGTATACCATAGGCGGCATAGCCTTAAAACAGAGGGCGTATACTAGAGGCTCTGTATAAAAGACAAGACGGGCGGCGTGAACATCAGAGGCCCTATAGAATCTAGACGTCACAATCAAGAGACGAACCGCCAACGAGGAACGGCCAAATAGTGACCCCAAATGCCACAGACCAAGGGAGCAGGAAGAAATAATCTAGAGGAACTAGTGTAAGGGGTAGGAGAGACTGTTAAGTCGACTCGGATCTAGATAGACAAATCATAACCGTAATGTATATAATGTTGTATGTCAAAATACCTACTGATATAAATATGACAGTCTAAATCATGATTAAAATGAAGAAAAAAAACTATTATAATTTTTGGTAGGAATAATGTTATTGTGATGAGAGGAGAGTGAAAACGGAGTAGACGCATGCCATGTAGGAGACTACCTGTATGTAGAATGACAAGACCAAGCTACAAGTGCTGTGAAGAAACCTAACACACTGTAGGCCAGTGTGCCTAATGTGGGCTCTAGGCTATAGACCTGTATGTGTAATTAAAATTATATTAAGATAAAGTGACTAATAACATTTCTATGCCATGTCTGGGTCCGGGGGGGGGGGGGTACTGAGGGTTGTGCGAGCTGGCGGGGGGGGGGGGGGGGGGGGGGTGCCGCCCAAGTTTCAGTGCAACTCCTTTTCGAGCTAAATTTGCGACCCTTAGCGGGACTTTCATTCAAAAATGGAACCCTTAATGGGACTTTTTGCCAAAAGTGTAACCCTTAGCGGGACTAGCGTACTGAATGGCCACGGATAGGGTAGAAATAAATTTTGAATTTTGAAACACAACAGTTTTACTGATGTATTTCAACCATAAAAGTACCATTGTAAAATGTTATAATAATATAGTTCCATTATTACAAATCATACGAAATATCATAGCGAGTTAAAGAAAGAACAAAATCGTAACGTAATATTGAACAAAATTTAAACTACACTATGATAAAACCTTCCTCAGCACCACCAATTCGAACTTTGAAAATCAAAGGAATTATATCTTAGAGGCTCTTTATAATACCTATAATGTGAAGGAGAAATCAAGCAGAATGTGATAAACTACTAAAATTACGCAACAAAATAACACAAGTGAAAACAGTGCGTCCGGTTCTTTAAATATTCCTACGTGTAATTCTTACATATTCACGTAAGCACTCTCCATTTTTCTTCATTTTCTTATTTTTTGAGATAAAATTTCAAAATTTTAACCATTTTTTTACCTAAAAAGTTCTCGATTCCAAAAACTATTTGAAATTTCTTTGAAAACTCAACGGCCTTTGAACGCCTTCAGTGAGAGAAAAAAAGTACAACCCAAACAATTGAGCACAGAAGAGCACGTGACCCAGTCAAAAAAATTAAGCATTTTTTATGACAATTTTACGTTTGCGCGAAGAGCGACGATTACCCGAAGTGTTCTCTTCTGGTTCACATAGTAAAGTTACTGTACCGTCGACTGATTCGCAATCTTTCAAGGTTTGTGGATTATGTTGTTTCGCCGTGGATGCTGCTGCTTTGGTTTGTTTGATTGCGTAAAACTTTCTGGTGAATTCAGTAACAGCGTCGAATGAGGAGTCCGAGAGGGTTAGCATATTTTCGCTTGACAAAAAATCAACTTCCATAATAATATCTTTAAATTGGACTTTAATCAAAATAGCATTTTCTGTATGAGAGTGCTTGCCTTCAATGTTATTATACCTTCTCATCAGAACAGTGATATTTTTGGCATTTGCTGACTTGAATGGTTCTGGTAGTTTGTACTCGATCTTTTTATTATCTTTCATCAGTGTCATTCTTTCAATTCGTCCAATCATATATGATTTTTGCGCTTGATCAAGCACAGCGTAATCATTGAACAAGCAAACATCCCCACTGTTTACAGATACGTTTTGAGAATTTTGTTTTGTACTGTACTCTTGTCTTTGTCGCACTCTTGTCAATCTGAAAGATGTAACAAATTTCTGATTTAGGATAATTAAAATTAAAAAACTGAATGAAATGAGATGTTGAATCAAACATACTTTAAACATGTAACATATTTTTAATATACAGTTAATAGACTTAATTAACCCAAATTAAAAAGGAGTGTAATGGCTCTCTCACCATCCGTAAAATAGAAAGAGTTAAAAAAGGTCCTGGTTATTGTCCTCAGAACTTTAAAAGTTTTGAATCTAAAACCTTAAAAATGTGAAAAGTACATGGTATCTCAAGTTCTATTCCTATAATTTTTCTTTCTATCCAACAATCTCTAGTTATTACCTATCCTTTGAGAGCTTTGGATCTTCATTCATTAGCTGGACCAGCGTGGCTTTGAAGATTTCTTTACCGTTTAGATCTGGGATGATAACTTAGCTGGAGAATCTACAAAGAGGGCGTTTAATATTGAGAAATAACGCGTGAATGTTACAAATTGTCCCGACTATTTGACCTGACCCTTTTGACTACAAAATGAAGGTTTAAAACAGAATTATTACAATAACAAAGAAACTTTTCAAAACATACTTTTTCTGTTGAGTATCCTTGTCTGAATCAGCATTTACTACGTCGCGTTCAAACATATCATTGATTCCTTTTGCACTTGGAAGTTGCTCAAATTCATCATCTTGCACAACAGCTACAAAAAAAGGAAAATGAAGAAAAATAAATTACATATCAGATCACTATTAAATAAAATAATTCACTCCCCACGACTAATTACGATTCTGGTGAAAACGAGTAATCAAGTAATCAAATTTAGAATGCTTGTCTAGCTACTCACTTTCAATATTCATATCAATATCTGGCTCGTCAACATTTTTGTCATCTAATGGATCCTCATCTACATGACACTCGGATTGACTTTGAAAAGAGTTTCCTTTCAGGTGAAAAGGATGATAAAACCAAGTATCATTGTTAGTCTTATCATCGAATGGTGTAACTCTATTGATTCCAGTGATGTCAGAGGGACTCATGCCAAGCGAAGATGCCAATTTCCTCGCAGTCAGGATTCCTTCTTTCCAGGACTCCAGTTCTTGCCCTTGCAATGGATAGCTCTTCAAATTCACTTCAGTATACCCTGGTGTATACTGCTTGTCCCAGATGGACTCACTCTTTGGATGCGATTTGGCGAATTTCGGGCCACCAGGAGTGGTTCTGATTTGCTCCAGTCTAGAGCAGTGCTCACTATTTCTGATCATGTCGGCATAAGTGTATGTGTGCTTATTTCCGACCCACTGCCCTAAACGGCTGAAATAAGTTTCGCAGCAGTCCGTTCCAGTCTCCGAAAGATGACACTCGATATCTGGAAACGAATCTCTGCACAAATAGATGAAGCTTGTTGCGAAGTGACAAGATGTTAAAACGTCGATGTATGTTTCTCTTGACACAAAGTTCACATCTACATCACCATATGGACCCAATTTCTCCAAATACCTAAAATTGACATTAACTAAATTAATAAGAACTCCTTCTCTTTTGTATAAATTCCATTTGCTAAAATTTTGAAATTCGTACATTACTTGTATTTTCACGATCTCTTTTTTTATGGAAGAATCAGGAATAAAAATAAACATTGTTTTCTCAAGTAACAAAAGAGAAAGATTTCAAAAACGATAACCATCTTTTTAAAGGAATATACAGATAATGTTAAACAATCCACCTAATATCATTCAAAATCGAACTCGTATCCTATATCTTTATCAGAACCTAACATTTCAATTACCTAAGAATTGTGATACAATAGCAGTATATTTGATACGGTCAGTCAAAGTGCAAATCTTGCTACAAAATATTTCGCAGTAATACCAAACTATCTTCAAATACACTTGGGTTCCTTTGTTTGATTCTTGGTTCAATCAACGACTTAATAAAATAGATAGACCAAGAACTTCATACAGTGGCTCTTAAAAATCTTTTGTTTTCTATTCATTTTGTATTCTTTCATCTTGCCGTCTTTCCACCGTCCGCGTAAGTCATATTACAAAGAAATTAGACTTTTAACAAGCATCTCTACATGGTGTAAAATCAATTATATTGAATTTCTACTGACCATAAACATAATTTTCGATTTTTTTTGCTTACGTCAGATCGCATTTTTAATCATCTTTCTCACAAGATATTTTTCAATATTTTTCGACAACACTGTTGCGCTTTTCAGCGCATTTTCTTTAAGAACATAAACATTTTTGAAAGACTCTAACTAAGAAAATAAACGTGCGTTTCATGGTGCGTTCTTAAGATAGAAAACAAAACACTATCCAAATACAAATGTTATAATTTTAACAATGTTTACTAATTTTTAAGCCTAAAAGTTTGACTTGAAATTAAGAACATATTCACAAAATTTAGGTCATGTGATCAATATCAACCAATAGCTAATCTTAAAAAAATGCTTTTGCACGCGGAATGACATTTTAATGATGCAAAAAATCATTAATTTTTTTATCATTCTTACGCGGATCATTTCAATAGGATACTGGTCTATCTATTTTATTAGGTCGTTGGTTCAATTCGCTCATCAATTCTTGTACATTTTGGAATGTCGAGTCTCTGAGCGGATCTCCAGTTTTGTCTATCATTTCTTTCGATGTCCGATTTCCTTAGACCATGGGATTCGCTTGGGTACTTTTCATAAACCTAAAAAAAGCATGAAGCGAAAATTAATTACTGATAACAAAAGCACAAAACCCCAAATTTTGTCTCTCCCATCTACCCTTTTTTCCATCTCCCTTATTTGAAGAAATTTTCTTGGCCAATTAATTCCCTTCGTTCTCCAGTATATCTTACCACAATTAAACAATAATTTCCTGCAGTGAACACACAAACATTTTATCATATATTTTTGAAATATACTGTATTATACCTAATTTTGCACTTTCTTTCTCAAATTCCCTTAAAAGGTTCTGAAATCCTCCCCCTTAGCCTTAGCCCCCATATCAAGGTGAAAAATTCAATTCAAAAGTTGATTCCCCTGGTCTTCCTTGGGGAATTCCAAGAAAGACATTTTCTAACTCTCATTCAAAACGGATAAACAAACTTGCCTCTCGAATATGGTTCAGATGAACAAAATACTGCCCCATTTGCATTTGTCTTCCCTTGTTGTCAAGATGATTCACCAACTTTTTATGATTGTGAATGTAATCTTGATCACAAAGGTCGGTAACATGGTTTCCATCTTTGTGGCCAGTGAAGACAAAGCCATATTGACGGGGAATAGGATAGTACTTTGATTCTTGAGATGTCATTTTCTGAAGAAAAAATTTTCTCCGTCTTGAATCACCATCTGAACTTATGCCGATTGAAGGCCCAAGGATATCTTCAACATGTTTTTTGTACATAGATTTGTTGTACTCGTACTGATCCTTTACCATGCTCCAGTCAAATCGGTTACAAGTGACCATTGTAAAAATTGCGATTTTTGGAAGGTTCGGGTGTATGGGATTGATCATAATGCAACGAGCATTCTTCCTAATATCATTTTCATGGAATGCATTGGTAATTTGTTTGTAACCATCTTCCCCATCACCGATCACTATCGAAAAACTTTGTGTACATTCATGTGGCGAATCCGGAGAAGCAATTGAACCACAGAAACCAATAAGTGTATCATCCTTTTTCATTGTAAACAATCTTACCAACAATGGCAGTTTCGTCCTCTGAGAATTCAATGGATACCTTTAAGAATGGTTTTAAGAAGTTACTATATTGTTTCTCTCAATTCAGGCCTTGAACAGGAACTTTAATCTGCATCATCAGTTATTCACATATGAGCTTTCAAATTCAAAATTTGATTCTTAAGAAACTGATTTGCACTTCCAAGAAAGACCATGTTTTAAACATTGTAAAAAAATATTTCCCTTATAAACTTTTTTTGTGAAGTGAAATCTAAGTTTAAGGGGCTTAGAAAACATGGGTATGTATTTAACAAGCATTTGATTATAAAAGCCAAACACTGTTTTTTAAAAATATTACAGAAATATCAAGCCTTACCTTGTTAACACCATTCAGAGCCTTTAAAGCATTCCCATATATTTTTGCGATCTTGACAAAATTTTCCTCATGGTGTCCATCTACAAGTTTTAGTGAGTGCTCCTTTCTCCATCTATAGATTGAATGAATCTCAGGACCAAACAAATTCAAAGCTACAAAGGTTGCTAATCGTGGACCACCCCAGTACATGATAACTTCGTAAAATTCCTTTACTGAATTCTCATGGCACTTGCCTGTTTTCGAACGATGAAAATTTTTTGCACAGCTTGTCAATAACCCTTTTAAAACAGTTTTGTCTTTAAATTTATTCTCCGTTGCAGCTTTGTCCAGCTGATAACACACTGATTTCATACTCCCTCTCTTGGAAAATTCATCTAATTTCTCTTGTAAAGAAAGAGTTCTCTTTTTCAGTCGTGAGTTTTCTTGAAGTGCAAAGAAAAGTTGAAAGTTGATCAAGTGATAAGTAATCTGTGCGGATGTGTGTAATGTCTCTGTTTTCACCTTGATTGTGTCTGAGGGCCAATCTTTTCCGGAAAGATTTCAATTTACTAATTGATTTGCAATTTGAGCATGTTTCTTCCTCAAATTCAGCACCTGTTGTCCAAGATCTTTTGCAATTTGTGCTTCTATAGGTTCCTTTATGTTCGATTCCTTTTATATCAGTAAAAGTGTACTGGGGTTCATTATTTACAAGAATTTTCTCTTCAAAAAATCCATGTCAGATTTTTGGTTTTAAATTTACAGATTTCTTCTTTTTCGAGAAAAAATTAGCAATGTCTTTTGAGCCGGTAGTGTGTTTTCTTTTGTTTTGGTTCTTTGCATGACTTTCTGAAATCATATGTTGTTTGGTATTGCTTGTTAAAAGTTTTGAATGTACATTGAACTTATTCAAGCATACTCTACATGATAAGTCTTTACCATTTATAACAAGATCAGAGTTTGCTGTTTTCAGTTTATTAATGGTGCAGCTTTCATTCAAATTGTAATCATTTGTTACTAATTCGTAATTAAGTTTATGAATATCTGATTCTTCATGCCGTTGTAGATTATACACTCCCTTATGTGATTCACTGAGATCAACATTGACAGCACAAAATTTGCACCAAGCTCTATTCTTGTTTCGTTTGTATTCACTTCCTTTGTAAACTATTACAGTGTCAGAATCATCACTTTTTGAAAAATAATTATCAGTATCAGTAATGGTAATATCTATAACGTTGTCCTGTTGTATTTCAGTCTCTTTATCCACTTCTTGTTCTTCAATTTCTTCTTCTTGTTCTTGCAATACATGTGGTTCATTATCATTATAAGATTCAAAGTTTTCAGCTTCTAGACATGCTGCTGGAGATGATTTTACTTCTGATTGAAGAATAACATGTTCGATTGGACGGTGCCCGCAAAATGCACAGATAACTGAACCCTGTTCAGTTACATATCTTTTGCAAGTACATGAGGAACACTTTCGATACCTAGGTATGTTAATCGGCATGCAGGACCTTCAGTCTTGTCATCAGCGGTGGGAATTCCTAAATGTTGGAAGGCGGACAGTACGGTCTGGACCTCAAGTCGAGCCTTTTGTAGTGAAGGTTCGTAGACGAATAGAAAATCGTCAGAGTAGTGTGTAGAGTCCTGGAGTTTGTATTTGTTCTGCAGGATCCAGTGTACTGCGTCCGCAAAAGAATTGAAGATGGCTGGCGATGAGCGTAGCCCGAAGGGTAGACGAGTGTCAACAAAGTACATGTCTCTCCAATGGATGCCGAGCAATACCCACTGAGATAGTTGAACAGGGAGAAGGCAGAATGCGTGTTGAATGTCTATCTTTGTCATGAGACAGTTCTTTCCTGATATAAAAACTTCTGTAGCTTGGTCGAAATTCGCATACTTTACTGTAAAGTCCTCTTTGGCAATGCCCTCGTTTATCGATTCACTTGTTGGTTGTGAGAGATCCACGATCAGTCGTGTCCCATCCTTTTTTCCCTTGAACCGAGTGGCCTCGACTACATACACGACAAAAGATTTTCATTGAAACGGTCAATTCTCTTTAAATTTTCTCGATTTTAGGTTGATATTGAAGGCAAATCTATTTTCAATACATCAATGCTGAAATTAAATAAAAATATTGTGTTTTACAGTCAAAATATCGAAAAGAAGCTTCGTGATTGAGAAATTAACAAAAATCGGCATAATTAAACTTCCCATAACTAGGCTAACTTTGTAGAGAGCGAGATCGCCATGTGTTGTGCGGCTAGTGTTTGACGTTGGGATTTGTCGTACGAGTACACACAATCGAACCTGTGTTTACGTGCTAATGTTGCCATGATTTTGAAGTAACTGAAAAGCTTAAAGTGCATTTCCGGGTGGTAATGTAGTGTTGCTTGATAATAGAGATTCCAGGCACATATCCAAGAGGGGTAGTCCCGTATTTTAGCTTTGGTTTGATTCGGTTTAAGAAGGAGGTTGTTGTTGGCATCAAGCTGGAAACCAAGTGGAGTTGTTGGTGGATGGTGGAGGATGCAGGATATCATCAAATTCTATATATTCGATCTTCCTAATTTATGTGAGGATGGCAGCTTTTATACCTGGGGGGGGGGGATTATGGGTTATTTTGAGTAAACATACCTTGAAGCCCATGTTGATGATGTTATTGTGTATGTGTTTGCTGGAAGTCGAATGACTGTTCTTGTTGTTCGTCTGAAATAAATTGCTGACTAATGTTTTGGTGCGGTGCTACAGGGTCATTACTAATCACGAAAGTGCCGTGTTTTTGTGTCGGGTTTTCGATGGAAGTGATACAGGGGTCTACTGATTGAGATGATGAGGGTGATGGCGATAGTTGGGATGTTTGCTTGTTGTTGAGTGAATTGACCTCCGTGCGTAAGGTCTGGAATTCGTGCAAAATGTCGGCCAGTTGAATATTAGCGCTGGTGGGGTTTGATGGGGGGGGGGTGATAGTGATTGAATAGTTGTGGTTGAAGGTCTGATTTTCTTCCTTCCTCGGGGAGCTTTAAGTGTTTTAGTTTGTTCTTTAGCTCCGTTACTGTGATTTTCCCCCAATCGTTGGTGGAGCGTTCGTTGTCGGGCATTGTGTTCTTCTTCGACGATGTGGATCTGCTTGGCATTATGAAATGTGATTGTGTGCGAGCAAAACGAAAATTTAAAACTTCCAAAAAAATACTCAAAAGAAAACACGACCGAATACTGAGTGGGTCGAAGAAGGAAGAACACACGGGGTCTGAGTACAACAACATGCATGAGAGGACTGGGGAGAGTCGCGGGCGGTCTTCTTGTCTACCACTAACCACAATTTCGCGCCCTCGCCCGAAACTGCGATTATGGCATAGAAGACATTTCTAAAACTTGAAAGTTTATAGGCAGCTTAAAAGTCTAAATTTTGTATACCCGTATTGTAGCGTAGGATGTTGGCGGAATTAAAAATTATGACTTATAGAAAAACCTTATCTTTTACTAGCAAGGCAATTTGTTTGTGTTCTTTCAGGACAGTAATCTTGGGGTTCTGACACCATTCTTTATTAAATGCGAAATACCTAAAGGGAAGAAATTTTTGCAGAATTCAATTCCACATGGCTCACAGTTCAAAATTCAGAAGTTTGGCGGAATTCTATTTCACGGTTGAAAGAATTTTTGTTTATAACATGGCCTATTTTCCCCTAAAAAGACCAATTTTAAATCCTGAAAATATTTGTGGTTCGTTTCAATCAGCAAATTCAACCTTCTTTATATTTATTTTCCCCAACTTGTGGAACCAGACCAACCTGCGGTATCTTAACGAAGAACATTTTTGGTGGGCTTTGGCCAAAACCGTTAAATTTTTTTGGGCCTGAATTTAATGAAGAAATTAAGAGTTTGATGATTGAAGGATTGTTTCCAAATAATATTTGTTCCACTAATAACGCAGGATGGAATTTTAACAGCTTCCTTCTAATCCTGACGACAACCATCTGTACCAGGTGTATATATTTTCCCAGATATTATAATTTTATGAATCGCAAATTTTTTTCTCGAGAAACCGGTTTCGTCAAATTTAAATTTTGCAATTGCCGCTTTCTGGAATTTTTTGTGTGTATTAAATTTTGTGATTTTGTATTTTTGAAAAATTTAAACAGTACAGTACTAAATTCTGCGAAAGATTTTAAAATTTTATCTCAAAACTCGCAAAATTAAGTCAACGCAAAAATCTAGTACCCACAAAAATAGACTGTCGCATTCTCCTAAAAGGTCAATTCCTCTAACACCCACACCCTTTCTCTTCTGCTCTCTACATTGACATAATAATTAATGGATATTCTGAAAAAGAAAACTTATTGTTTGGGTCAATGAAATTAGACTGTTCTCTGCACATTTAATAAATGTCAAGATTATCGAAAAGATACAATACATAATTAACAAATAAAACTTTCAAAAAGTGTGAAAATATAATAAATTTGTCGTTTTACAAAAAAAGAAGCATAACCCAAAAATAAACATTTCCTTGGATTTTTAAATAAAAAACAACAAGAAAATAGAGTCGATGTTGTAGGAATATTTCGACGATCTTTATGTCATCATTTTCAACCATATACTAAAAACATTTCAAATGCTACAATTTATTCTAAAAATAAGTACAGCAGGTAATAAAAATCGTAATTAAAAACATTAATGAGATGAGATTAAATAAAACTATGCACAAGGGAATGAAATAATAAAATTGATATGAAAGAATAACAGCTTAAAAGAAACAAAGAGAGTAATCAGTTGTCAGGGGCCTATCCGAACAATTGTGACCAATTATATTTAGTCTACTCTGTTTCAGTGCATCTCTTACATCTGTTAACCCACTTATTAAAGCTATCTAGCTAAGCTCTATTGGCTGACCTTCCAGCCTCGGCTGGTTTATTTTCGCTTGAAAGCACCAAAGCATCTAAAAACAAATGGAAATTGGTTATGACATATGGTTATTATTTTTTGATAAAGTGAACAACATTTCTTAAACGTTTCCACGAGATAATGAATATTTTTATATATATGAAACTTTATATTAAAACAATTAATTTAGGTGGAGACTGTAAGAAAATATTTAAAGATTATTTGTAAAGAGTTCAGGTGAATTTATAACCAAACTATTTAGATTTAGACTGAAAAATGTTAAGATTTTGTGAGAACTTCATTTTGTTGGATTACTCGGTTCTTTGATGGTGAAAAACTTTATACAGCTACAAAAGAAAGAAATCTTTTACTTGCTTAGCATATGGTCGAGCAAAATAAGACAAGTTGGTGCTGGCCTAATATGGGAAAAAAACCTTAAATTTAAAAAATCACGAAAATCATTTCGTAAGCTGTCATACGGCAGTGATTTATCCTTCGATTTTCCCAGTGGACACCCAGCTTTAGAATGGAATTAAAAGAGGACTTTTTCAATTTTGAAAGAAATTCTTACCAGAACAGTTGTCAGCGTGAAGATATGCGTTTTTTTTTCACCAAGGCTAAATGTTTCGAGAAAATGATGAACATAGCTTATAGTCGAGTTGGCGCCTTTTCCAGTCGAAACAATCTCGTCAATTAAGTAATTATATTGCATGTTGAATCCGTCATTGTATACTCCAAAAATGCTACACTTGCGAGGAGTTTTAAAATAAATTGGTCCCGGTTGTTGGGGGTTGTAGGGATAATGCACCTGTTGAGCGAAATCCCACGAATAATGCGCCATTCCATCAAATGAGCAATGTGGCTTTTGAGAAAACAAATCGAATTTTTCTGATGCAATCACGAGCTTCTTCGCGTCTTCTTTAGACTTTTCGCACTGTGCACGATAATATCGTTGTTCTTCGACGGCTAAAACGACATGCTTGCTATGCTCAAGCGCTGCTTTGTCATGCTGATCATATTGATCTTCAAACGGTTTGGCTCGTTCTCGAACAAGTCGTGCGTTCCCAGCTTGGCAAACCCAACATAAATCACTCATAGTTTTTGCAATAACGATGTCCGGTAACCTTTCTCTCCAAAATTCTGTAAATGTGCTTAGTCCCAAAATCGGCAAATCTACGCATGCACAAGCAGCCCGATACTCCAAATACACCGACTTTTTGGTTTCGTGAGAGGGAAGCTGTATTCTTGCCTCCTCATCCCGATAATATGGCACCCGGCCAGGAATAACCATCGCATTTATCTCCGCGTAACATTGCAAAAATGTTTCAGCATATTGACGTGATTCCAGAGGTTTTAAATTGTGAGGCAGTTTACCTTTATTTCCGTCCTCTCTAACAACAACGCTATTTGTTCGAGCGTGGTTACATAAAGTAGTGTAAAGAGTTTTGGAGATATTGAAGCAAAATAAAAAAGCATCACGACACGCACGGTGACCACGTAGTAGAAAATGAGTTTGAAAATTTGTCGATTTGTTAGCCAAAATAAAACCCATTAACAATAAATCTCTTTCGGTGGAACTCGTACATATCATCTCTAATTCCCTCGACATCCTTTTTCGAAAATACAACGAGATTCGTTTGGGCCAAACTTGCAGGTGCAACCATTCTGCATAAAGTGTTGAACTTTATTCTCTTCTTTGACATCAAGAACCCGTTTCTCAGCCATCGCGATGGTTTCAGGGAGACTAGGAACAGGACGGTTTATTTATAGGAAAATAAAGAAATATTTCGAACGTTCTTTTATCCTTTATTTCTTACATTTGATAACTAAATTCCACTAGATTACGTAACAAGTTTCGTAAACAATAATAAATAAATTCAAATACTTACATAACAATAAGAGATACTTTCGAACGTCTAAAAATAAATTCGAACGTATTAAGTTTGTACAATTACGTCCGCAACCGATATTCGAACGTTTAAATTGGTCCACCTAGGTCCGGCAAGAATCGAACACATTGTTTAAATTCGAACGTTTTGTTATCCGACAGCTTTTTCTTGCCTGAGAAATTTTAGAGAACTCTAGCCCTTCGGGCTTTAAACTTAATGGTCTGGGGTACCTTCTATATGGAAATTTAATGGAACAGCCCATTGAATTAACCTAGATATTTGACTGAATCCAAAATAATATTGAATATCTGATATTTCTTCAAATGAGAAAAAAAAATTTTTTTGAAAAAGTGAGGAAAGATTTACTAGAAGATTTCTCATTTTTTGTCTGAATACATGTACCACCTTTTTGCGAAGCGAATATACATGAGCGAAGCAGTTTTGCTATAGTGTGCATATACCTTTAAATTCTATATACCCAGGGGAGCGCAAGACGAAAACGAAAATTTAGTTCCCATCTGTTAAATGTGGATTAAGTATTCAGATCCCGGTTGTTTTCGTCCAGGTAAGAGGCGTTACAATATCGGTTTGGTAGATTGTATTTAGGATGGCTTCGTCGAGAAAAAGAACCACTCTACGGCGCCGAAAATCTCCGAGTCAGGGCAACTTCCATAAAAGATATTCCGTCGTTCCCGTACATTTTTAGCTTCTTTACTCCCGCTCCATATCAGAAAGCTGATTGGTTTGGAAAACCTTAGCGCGGTCAAAGCGTTCAAATATCAGAAAGCTGATTGGTTCGGAAAACCAGCGCGCGGTCGAAGTGTTCAAAAAACTCAAACTCTCTCTCTGCTCTCATGGTGCTCCCTTTTAAGAAGTCGCTGCATTGACTCGAGCATTGAAAACACAGACAATTTCGAACCTTCGAATCTTTCCAATTTCGAATGTTTACTTTTTTGTGAGAAATAAAAATGAAACGTTGAATGTTTCGAAAAAGTTGAAGAGGTGTAAGATGTTGGTTGAAAAGACTGAAAGAAGAAGCTGAAACTATAGCAAAGAGAAAGAACAGAAGAAAGAAGATGGAAATTTTTATTGTTTCATCTGGTTTCATTGACAAGACAGGCTCAACAGAGTTGTTGTGTCATTTCCAGAAAAGGAAAGCTGAAAAATGACCTGCATACGTGGTGAAAAAACCTTTTTTGCAAAGCGAACATATATAACTATAAGAGAGTAAGCAAGAACATGAACTTGGCCTTTTTGCATGCTTTGAAATGGGGACGAACATATTCAAGTTATGGATAATCTGGAAGAATTTATCCCTCCTCTTATTCAGTGGAAAAGAGAACTGATTGTTTGTCGTTGTTTCTAAAGTCTTGACTTGGCTGCTCGAAAATATGTTGGCTCTGGTTGCTTGCTGTTATAAATATGCATTTGATGGCCAGGATAAAGTAACTATTGAGGAAACATATGACTGTAAAAAGGATTTTAGAAATTGCTGGAAATGAAAATGACTTGTAAAATATCGAAATATGTGTCCATGAACAAATCTTGACAGTTATCAAAACATGATATTATGGATATTTATATGATGTACTTTTAACTGTTTTAAATTTCTGTGCTATAGCTGATAAAGTTATTTTAACGTGGAAGAGTTTGATCCTAAATCAATGGTAAGACTGTCAAACATTTGTCTCCAGCAGATTTATAATTAAAAACCCTATAGGCTTCACCACTTTGGAAAATACAGCCATTATAAAAATGTTGAGGTTTTTTGCTTAATTGTTGAATCAAACCCTGGTCGAAGGAATTGTAAGAATCTTCTTAAATTTTAGTTCTTTTTCTCTGGTTTTTCTTTATATTTATCTTTAAGATTTTATACCACTAATAGTTTTATTATAATTATAGAACCTAAACTTTTAAATTCTTGTGTATAAATAATGATGTAACTTGATACAATATTTCTAACTCGTAACTGGGTATGGTTATTAAAGATTAAATTCCTCAGTACAGTTTTTCACATCCCTGTCTCAATAGACCGACTGGTGTTTAAACTGGATAGTGCTTGACCCCGAGGATTCTTTTGTTTTGATTGGGTTTTGGTTGTATGCAAGGGAGTAGATAAAATAAAAATAAAGAGTAGATTTGATATCAACATTTACATATAAAAATCTTCGAAACCATGAATACTATCATCGAGTCACCAATCATTTTACTGAGGAAAAGTCTGTCTACTCTGGAATTTTAACAAATAAAAAACTATTTATGGCAGGGAGGATTCGAATGTTTGTTTTTATTGAAACATTCGAAATTCGAAAGATTCGAAAGTTCGATTTTCGAACACGAGGAATTTAAAACCGGAAGTAAAATGAGTCAAAATAAAAACCAAAATTAAAAATAATTTACTTTTTAGGTTCAGGTGGAAAAGCTTTCCCAAACAAAAGACGCGATTTTAAAATGTTCTTCGATTATTTTTTACTTACCTTACCTGAGTGTGTAATTAAGTGAATTAACACGAATTGAGAAATTTCATGTTAATTTCAAGGCCGTTAAATTCCATAATTATATTCATGTAATAAGGTATAAATCATTTTTGTTTGGTGAGACCCCTATAACGTTAGAAAAAAGAACTTATCAGGCTCATTCAATACTTTCTATCTTTTTGCTTGCAACTTGCGAATTTAGTGACCTGCCTCGATCGCTTCGCAACTTTTATATATATACGGCTTGTTGGTTGTATCCCATGGTGGAAAATAATTTTAGTTTCAATCTATCATTTGTGTAAAAACCAGGCGAACCGCTCAAGGCCGCGCAACTTTGGTAGGATTTTTTGGCTTCTCGCCCTTCGGGCTTATACTTCATTGGTCCGGCCATTATGGATTTGAAGGTGTTCCCATCTTCCTGGGGTTGGGGCTTTTCTTTGGTGATTCCTGACATATTCCTGGACGTCTGTGCAAAATTTCTTCTCTACACGTTTTTCTTTTTAAGAAACTACTTTTACCAAGCAGCCTCAATGTTTCTTAAGAAATCAGCTTTTTGAGCCTTAAATGTTTCTTACATGTTTCTAAACTTTTTGATATAATCAGCCTCATTGAAGGCATATTTGCAGCTGGATTGGAAGGTTCTTTAAAAACGAATTAAAAAATGTTAATTTCCCATTCTCAGCCTCAGCATGTTTGGATTGGAAGGTTCTTTAAAAACGAATTAAAAAATGTTAATTTCTCATTCTCAGCCTCAGCATGTTTCTTAGATGTTTCTTAGTTATTAGGCATTCTGAGCCTCATGTTTCTTAAAAGTGTGTTTCTTAAAAAAAAACAAAAAAAAACGTGTACACCATTTTTGTCCCGGTTTTGGCGGTTTATGATCTAATTCTACCTGACTCTGTTAGAAAAATGTTGTCCCTTTTAATTTTCAGAAAAGCAGAGCAGTTAAATGAACAAGGAAAAATGTCAAAACAAGTAGAAAGAAAGTCAAGACGGGAGAAGCAGAGACAAAGGTATTAACTTACAATTTGTAACAATTCTAGGAATAACGTCACTGACTTAGATTACCTAAAATAAGTCAAAATCTCATTTACTTAGAAGCTTAGTTTCAAGGAAAAGGCCATAAGGACATTCAACATGCAAATTTGTTAAACTTGCTATTTAAATATTTTTATCCTCTTTAGGCCGAAAAATCAAAGCGCAAGAGTAAATTGCAGAAGGCCCGAGAAGCTGAAGCCAGTTGTGTTAGCACGACTGAGACCCAAAAGGTGAGATAAAAGTAACATAAAGGAGCTAATGAACTACTTTTTCAAAATTTATTAGGGATCTGATTTCTTCTGCCATTTTTCCAAAATTTATAAATAATTGCTCATTCTCAGCATATAAAAGGAAAAAATAGAGAAAGCCATAAGTTGAAAAATTCTTAAAATTGCTCTACCAAAAAATCTTGTATCGTACAATTTTTTCCTACAGCCCTTAGAAGATCTGACCCAGGATGGAAAGAAAAGAACAGTCAATGAGTTCATATTTGATAGATTCAAATTGAAAACAACCAATACGAGCAAAGTCTTACCGAGCACTGCTGGTGTTTCGATTGTGTCTAGGAGAAAGACCACTTCCACCACAGACGACAGTAGATCGTACCATAGTCAAGTCACAGCACCAAACGAATTGATCAACTCGAGCATTATGCACGACAAAAATTTGACCATCTTGACGTCAACCCCAAGAGCATCAAATACAAAAGCCAGTGTTAATAACTCGTCAACGTTCTTTGATGCTGTACAGGTACTTCCACAAAGTGAAATTGGGGTGGCTGACCGGAATTCTGACATTAAACGTTTACATAACGATGTCACTCAAATGAAAGAGGACATCAAACAAATGAGGATGGACATGGCCCAGATGGCAACTGGTGTCGCTAAGTGGCAGGCAGCAATAACCACCATTGCCAATACATTGAATGAAATTTTAAAAACTGTAACTGACCAATCCACCACCCAACAACAACAAATCCGAGTACAACCGCAACCCAACGATCAACAACAGCAACACCAATCCATCCCACTTGACCAGTCAGCAGCCGCATTGATCGAACAAGTGCCAATGAAGAGGCTGTTGAACTGCCATTTGCAGGAGCTATGGGGAGAAAAATCTACAGTCAAAAATTTGTCCTCGACCGACATCGAGAGAATTGCTAAAGAGGGAGTCAATTTTATGGTGGACAAGGTATTTTCAAGCCATCAGCTTTTGAAGTGCAGTATTGTAGGGCAGAGAGGCTACCAGAAGTTCGAGGTTCGGGATATGGAGAGGGTGTATAAATTTTTGAGCGAAAGATTAAGTCTGGACTATGAATATATAGACAGTGTAATATTTCCGAAAAATTACAACAAAGTTGCGAAGGCACCGTGCAAAACTAAATGAACAATTTAAGAATTTACAGAAGCAAACCAATAACAACTAGGTACTTCCATCAGATCAAAAATTCTGAGAGACAACCTGAAATCCAAAACTTTTCATTTGACCATAGCACAGATCTTACTTGTTTCTGAATTCACCTTATTCAATCTCACTAAATCAAATTTGATGGAAGTAGCCAGTAATAATAATAGAGTTGTTTTTACTTACACTATTTAAAATTCTAAAATATTCCTGTAGATTAATGTTCAAAAATCTTAAGCATACTAGCATTTTGTGAGCAGAAACATTGTTAAGTTTTGGTCTTTTTCTTGCTTTTTTGTAAGTTAATGTCTTACAAAATTCTCTCTGCTCACCAACCATTCGACAAATGAAAATCTGAAAAACTAAATATGTTCGCCTGTATACTTAGTGATTTCTTTTACTTTTCAAAGGGTTTAGCCAAATTATGGATTTTGTTTTTTTGCAAGGACCGACTTGTCCTGAAGGCAATAATTAGCAAAATTAATCCACACAAAATTTTATCTGCTAGATATGTTGTTCTTTTTGCCTTAATGCTGTGGCATTTTACAAAACGTGCTAATTTGCTGGAAAAATTATATTTCTTATTTTATGATTTCATAGCATAGTATTATATATTATATTTTTCTAAAACGCTCGACTTATATTACAAAATTCCAAAATTTGTTCAACAGGGAGAGGAGGACGACACGAATTTCGGGGGAGGGGCAAAGGTTTTTAAAGTTGAAAATTTCTAAGATTGGTGAATAATTTCCAAAGCATTCTACTTTAATCGGATTAAATTTCGTGAATAAGCCTGAAAACGGTAAAAATTCGCAAAAGTTAATCCAATTACAGTAATTAAAAACAGCGAAATCAATGACATTTCTGATGCCTTGATGCCTTTTGTGAAAACACATTTTGGAATTTCCCCCCACCACTGGAAAATAATAATATTTCTGAGGTCAAGAAATCCAAAAATGTACGTTCATCGTCAGAGTTAAGAGAAATTTTCTAGAATGGCCCAATTTATATTTTTTTTCATAGAATATGTACTAGTTATTGCACGACTTTGAGTGCAATACGAGAAAGATTTTATGAGTTCCGTGATTTTCTTTAGGATTTTCTAGAATGGCCCAATTTATATTTTGTTCATAGAATAGAATTTAGAAAATAGAAAAATTTAATAAAATAGGAATTTGCTTTTTTGACACAGATATATTAAGCCTATTAATCAGGCTCATTTTTAAAGCATGGAAATTATATAATGGAAATCCCATGATATAAGCCCATTATAGTATTATTTCTGGAATTCAGGAGGCCCGGAAAACCCGTGTTATGACGTCGTTTTCAGATAATTATGACGTAACACTCAAATTTATAACTCGGTTTTTTTTCTTTCCATTAAATTTCGAGTTACTTCAAGATTTTTAACTCGGTTTTTTTCCTTCTTTTAAGATTTCGAGTTATTTTTCTGCCTTTAAATGTTATGAGTTATTCTTCCTTTCTTTAAATGTTCGAGTTATTTCCTTAGAGATTTTAACTCGGTTTTTTTTTCTTCCTTGAATTTTTCGAGTTATTTCAAGATTTTTAACTCGGTTTTTTTCCTTCTTTTAAAATTTTGAGTTATTTTTCTTCCTTTAAATTTTCGAGTTATTCTATATCTTTAACTCGGAAATTTTTTTAAATTTTAATTCCTGAGTCATTGCCACCGGTGGAAGCCTAACGCTTCTGAGGATGGCATTCATAGCTTCACGCATAAGGAAGTTGGGCAAACATCTCATAATTTTGCGCGCGTTTTTCAGTATTTTAGTTCCGCTTAACGGTAGCATTCTTATCTTACGGTCTCTTTATTGTTTTATCATCATCAAAAAGACTTTTCCGGAGTTATTTTGGTCTGATTACTCATTTTGAAATGTCAGTTTGTCTCTTTCTTATCCTTGGAGAGTTAAATGAATCTAAGGAAATTCCCTTTTCTGGGAAACTCCTTTTTTATACCACAAGTAGTTATTAAGCGCTCTTCATAGGTTAAAAATATTACTCTACTCAAAGTATTCGAACAGTTATGTTGCTAAACGTGTACATTAGTAAAATAACATATGAAGAGCAGTATCTTAAGATATATACGCTTTTTACAGGAAAACCAGTAAGTCATATGATTCTGGCTGGGCTGCTCTTAAATTTTCAGTTTTTCAGCCTTAAATGTCAATATTAATTAAAATGGAAACATGTACTTCTCAGTAATTTCTGAAATCTGAGGTTCAGATTCTTCTTAATTTGTTCTTATGTTTTGGCCAAATTTCAGCCTCGTATTCTTATGAAATTGTTCTTATAAAAAACGTGTAAGACAAGGCACGGATGCCACTCTAAGTAGACTGTAAATTACTCCCTTGACACATTTGTTAGCATTTGAAAGAATTTTGTCTCAGATGAGAGGTCACTCTTAACAAAAATTACCGGCAAGTACAGAACGCCTACTACTTACTACTTACTACCTACTACTTACTAATAAATACCATGAAATACCATGAAATAAGGAAAATAAATGATTTCTTGAATAAGTCAACCAAATTTAGACTTCAAACGAGTGAAATAACGTTTCTCCTAAAAAAAATTAGTTTTTTGTACAAAAAAGTACATTTCATTATTTCGTTGCTGCATTTTGTTTTTTCTCTACGTTGTTTTCATCATCTCAAAACATTTTGCAGACTACCTCCTTCGTGGAGGTTTTTTACAAATAAGCGCGCGAATATTTTTCTCACTTGCTCAAAATCTTTGGGCAATCAAGACGAAAAAAAACAAATGATGAAAAAATATTTTTCACGTGGTTGTATGGTTGGTTGGTGGTCGCGTAGTCATTTTCAATTTGAATCACGAAGATCTTCAGTCAGTCAGTATGACTGGAATTGGAAAAAGTAAGTGCTGTTTTATTTGTAACTACTGAGTGTTATTTTTATTTATTCCTACAGTTACAAAACAAAGCCTCACAGTCATAACTTGCAGGCATGCAGGCAGGTAGGAATCATGTATTTTAAGTTTTAAGGACAGAGAGGCCAGGGGTAAATTGATTAGGGTACTAGATGGGTTTATTATAAATCTAAGTTCGTGTTGTGTGTCTATTTGTGTTCATAACGTTTTAGTAAAACTTTCTTTGTTCGCATATTTTTATAGAAAAATGGGTCAAATTTGATCTATTTAGTTCTCAACTTCAGTTGAGCTAGAAACTGAGAATGTCTGTATCTCAGTCTGTCACCTCAAAGCTTTAGGGCAGGCTGGAGTCTTCAAAAATGGTCGGATCTAGCTGAAATTTTGCACACTCGTTTCTTGGGTAAATTGCTGGGGGTTTTTCTTTCATTTTTTCAAAATTTATATTCTCAACTTCAGTTGAGCTACAGGGACGGATCCAAGAAAAAAATGAAGGGTCGCTGACGTAATTTTTCTTGTGTGATTTTTTTAAATCGCGCTACCCCCCCCCCCTAACCGAAACCAGAAAAAATTTGTTTAATTTGATTTTAAGGTTATTCGAATGTTAAAACTAATGTGCGTAGATTTAAAAATTATATTTTCAAGGATGAAAAATTGTAAGGCCAGAGTTTTCAAGTTGCTAAGAAAACAATTTATGATTTCAAAAGCGTTTGGTTTTGAGGTCAAATTTTGTATCGGGAGTGCCAAAAATAATTATATTTTGATGTTTACGTTTTAATATTTTTTACCGTATGTCTGTAGTGAAAATGACTATTTGGGTAAACAATTATTAAATCTTTAAGATTTCATTGGATAGTGTAAGCCATGTAATTCTTATTCACGTAATAATCTTTTAACTGCAGACATACAGCAAGAAGCATTACAATAATTTAAACATTTTCTAAATCTATCTATTTAGCTTTGTACCAGCGCTCCTTCAAAGCTTGATTTCAACTCACTCTCTATAAATATCATCTGACTTTACTTTTTATCACTGATTAAAAAAAATTCTCTATGCATATCATTTCTTGATAGGATAACACGAAAATGTACATTAAATCTGTTTCGACCAATATCAGGGCTCATCAGCATGACTAGGAAATACATCCGGACATGGACAGACATTACAGAAGACATATACAAAGACGGACACACAAAACTTGACTAATAACTCAATATTTACAACGTATCTTTTTATAAATGTTAACAAAAGAACAGTCCAACAAAATACCAAGCCCAAAAAAGAAGTAGAAACAAAATTCCAACGTTCAAAATCAATCAAAATATATTTACAGGTTTCAAAACAGAAGAATAAATAGTAATACTAAAACAGTCAAGGTTAGTAGCTAAAAATAAAGTGTATTAAACAAATTCCAACCGCCGTGGACCCATAGATGCGAACTGATCAACATCTGGGACGATTTCTGGATGAATGTACATGAGGGAAAGGCCATTTAGACGCGCTTCACTCATTCTGCTTCGGAAACAGCTTTTAAGTTTTCTCATGGCAGAAAAACTTCTTTCACATTCACAACTGGTAATTGGCAGCGTGACCAAAATTTTTAACGCAGTGTATATGTTTGGAAAGGCCTCTTTAAACGGAGAAATAAATCTTAAGGTGGTAAGAACTGTGTTAGGCACACTTGCTTTAGTAGATAGCCAAAATCTTTCCCATTGATCAAGCTCACCTTCTAAGATGTGAAGTTTGGGTAAATCTTCATGATAAAAATTGACGAGGGTGCTGAATTTCTCTCTCCAACTGAACTTATTCAATGAGTAATACGAAGAAAGAACTTTGGAAGGAACAACAGCAAGACCTTCATAGGAAACCATAGATGAATTGTCTGCAAATCTACTTGAAAGTTGGCTTTGAAGGTGACTTAAGAACTCTGTGGTCAATGCTTTGTAATAATAGTCAGAGATGGTTGTATGCGGATGATTAGCTCTTTTAGTCTGCCTAATGAGGCCCCCCCAGCGGTTGGCGTGATGGCGTGATGGAGGGTTTTTCGTGGCGTGATGGCGTGAATTTTTGAAAAATATGGCGTGATGGCGTGAAACTGAAGTGCCGGCGTGATCGTGAAATCAAGGTTTTTTGGGCGTGATAGCGTGAAATTTTTAGTAAAGCGTGATCGTGAAATCAGGTGAAATCAATTTATCAAGGCGTGAATTATTAAAAAAAGCCACACTCCCTTTTTTTCTATTCTTTACGACTTTTACCGCCAAATCAAAACGGTGGAGACATTCTAAAAGCAAATAAAAGATTGTTTACAACTCACCTGACGCAGAGAGAAAGGGAAGAAAATTTTCCTTTTCATTAGTATTTTATTTATAAGAAATATATCTTCTTTTTTTTAAAATAAAATTCTAAACAAACTGTGTTACATCTTAAATATATTCTTATAATTATTTTTTTCTTATGATGGAAAGGAAGTCATTTCGGTAAGAAATAGTCAGTTTTCTTTGAAAACAAATATTGTACCGTAGGACTGTAGGACCTGTTTGAGTGATATGGAAAAGTAGAGAAGTGGTGAGTTAGAAGAATAAATCAAATATGGAGTCTGATGAAGTAGAGGTTGTAGCTTTCTTTTACGAGCTTGGTAAATCGAAGCAAGATTTCTTGAGGAAAGAAACGTATCACATTGTCGTGCCGCGAAAGGTGGGGCAAAAGGACCTGACGCTTTCAAATCTAAAGAAGATCTTTTCGTAAGTTTTATTTTTTTCGATTTCGAAACGACGGTATGTGCCGCGCAAAATCTGCTTTTTCAAATCGTACCTTTACAGTGCAGCTCAAAATGGCTGAATAGGTATCCTTTCAGTGCATTTACTCTTGATTTATCCATCTCTTATAGTGCACTATATTTCTCAGCTGTAAATCTGCGTTAAAAAAGAAGCTTGGAAAATTTTCTTTTTCAAAGAAAAATTGAGAAAACTGTTCTTATCAGCTTAATCATTAGACAATAGCCCAGGGAGGGCAGTGAGTTTACCAACTGACGGTATGTGCGGCGAAAAAATTGGCTTTTAGAATCGCACCCTTACAGTGCAAAAAAAAATCGGTGAAATTCATACCCTTACAGTGCATTTTTTCAAATTTTAAAATCTTTTAGAGCAAAAAAAATCAACATTTTCGAGCAAAAATTTGCAATTTTTCCCAGATTTGCTGAAATTTCCACCCTTACAGTGCATTTCTGATATTTTAAAAAACATACTCTTAACCGCCGCACATACCCGTCGGTCAATTTGCCTGACTGCCCCCCCCCCCCGGGGACAATAGGAACCTTTTCAAACAAATGAACAGTTTTTTTTATCAATTTTTTTGAATTTGTTGTAAAATTTGACCCTTGCAGTGCATTCTCACAAAAACACACCCTTACAGTGCATTTTGGTATGCTGAAAAACCCAACCCTTAAACGCGGCACATGGCAGCTAAAAGATCCGTATTGCTGACCGTTCACATTCGCTAATCTGAAACTTCAGATTACACGCTTTTTTTTAATAAGAATACAATAAGAATGTCCATGATGAAAATGGCCAAAAAACTAAGAATATGCTAAGAATATCACCATCATGGAATTTTCTACTGAAGCTAAGAATGCCATTTTTAGAGCATTTTCAATTTTCAATTATCAATTTTCCCAAGTTAGGCTCACTCCTTTTACAAAAGTGCCATTTTATGCTTGAGACGCATGTACTAATTGCTAAATCTAGTCTGAATTAGGATCCTAACCTAAGAATTTATCCTAATATTTTAGGATGATTTTCCCAAAAAAGTTAAGAATATCCATGATGAAACGGGTTTACACCATTCTTATAAAAAAAAGCGTGTATCAGAGGTCACATTAAACGATAGAACTAATGGGTTAGAACCCCACGGACTGGGTTGTACCAACCAGGGCGTAAAATGAAGTAACATTTAATGTTTCAGGGAACAAGCTAGCGTCAGGGAAACGGCTAAACAGCTGGGATGGTCAGATTGTAAAATTGAACTTTCAAGAGCAAGAAAATCAAAAGAAAATGGTACTCAGTTGTTCGCATTGAAGTCTGACTTTCACGTTACATTAGAGATGCCTCGAATCATTAATGGTGCTGATAGACTCCATGGTAAGAACAAATATTCAGTAAAGTTTCACAATTAACTTAAGACCTTTTTTCATGGGTCTGTTAAATGACGCGCCTTACACGCCCACGCGCCTTTAAGTTTTGACGCACCTTCTTACGCGCCTTATTATCGATGTGCCCTAAATTTTTGACGCGCCTTACTTACTTGCCTTATTGTCTAAATCTCGAGATATTTTGGTTTAAATATTGAAAATTATCGATATTTTTTGCTGAGTCAGCAGTTTTTCAGCATCTTCTATATACTAAAAGTCTAATTCTCTATGAGCCGTGGGGAAGCCATTATGGATTTTTTTCCAAGTCTCTTTTTAGATCGAGCTCCGAGCGGGAAAACAGTACAGTGTTCTTTTTTCGCGGCGGAGTACGTTTCTTTTGAGACACGGCACCGGAAAACATCCCTACGGTTCCTTGCCGATCGGGAAACGTCGCCCGGTTCGGAAGCGTATTTTTGATCGGACCATACTGCTTTCTAACAGTCAAAATAAAGATGGCGGCAAAAAAACAACTGGTTGCTACTGCTCTTTTGCTATTTTTCTTTGGTTTTTATGATGCTTTAATGAGTTGAATTGGATCATGATTTTTGTGTGATTGTTACAAGAAATGGTTGATGATGAAAGTTTATTATTAGTCTTTGCTGGATTTGATGCTTCGTTTGTTGTGGCATGAGAGATGCAATGCAATCTCTTGAATTCTTGAAAAAGAGGACACTTTATCAACTTTCACAACAAACTTATCTCAATTTTGGCTGTATATTTACACAAATTCTAACAAGGACATAACATTTGTGGATAAATCTGACCATGCTAGGTCTATTTGAAAAATCAAATACTTGCAACATCAAAAAAGTTTGAACTCACTTTTTTTATGATGGTTGTCAGAATGGATGGTAGATGTACCAAATGAAATAGTTGTGGTTGGATAAGAACTGTAGGTAAAAATTCAAATCCTGAGCGGAATTTACTGATTAATGATTGAATTTCCCTTGGTATTTTAAAATGCATTTTATTAAACGTGGAAAACTTTTGGTTGTGAATTTGGACATTTTCTGCGTTTTAAACGTCAGTTTGGGAAATCCCCTCAATTGCACGCTTATGTTCCGAGGCCGTAAGCGCGCAATTGCACGGTTATCAAAATGGCAGAATTTTTTTACACGCTTATCGAAATTGTTCTGAAACGGGCGGTAAGCGTTAAGCAAGAAGATTGATGGGTGACGGCTTTTGCGGTAAGCGTGGTGCAATTGCACGCTTTAAAATTTCCTAAATTTTTGACACGCAATTCCTTCCGAAAGCTCTGTTGAATTTCAAAAGCCTAGGGCAGTTTTACTCAAAATTTATCGTAGAAGAAGATTCCGTAAAAATGGATTGCCCGTTAAACCATGCCTTCGCCCGAGTTAGAGAATTCTAAACCCCTTGAAATCCCTAAGCAATTTCAACCGAGGCGGGAGCGGGCGTAAATTATAACCATGCAATTGCGCGCTTACTCCCTCGGAACATAAGCGTGCAATTGAGAGGATTTCCCAGACTGAACGTGGAAAACTTTTGGCTGTGAATTTGCACATTTTCTTCCATGTGCGTTTAAAACATGGACATTTTTGCTATGAATTTGGACATTTTCTTCCACGTGCGTTTAAAACGTGGAAATTTTTGCTGTGAATTTGGCAATTTTCTTCCACGTGCATTTAAAATGTGGAAATTTTTGCTGTGAAATTGGACATTTTCTTCCCTGTGCGTTTAAAAAATGTTCAAAACTTTCATTTTTGTCGTAAACTTGACATTTTCTTCCACATGCGTTTAAAACGTGGAAAAATTTTGGTTGTGAATTTGGACATTTTCTTCCACGTGCGTTTAAAACGGGATAACTTTTGGTTGTGAATTTGGACATTTTCTTCCACTTGCGTTTAAAACTACTTTGATAGCTAGAGTGCTACAACTTTTTTTTATGATTAACTATTTAGATGAATCCATAGTCTGCGGCCGGGTCATAAAATTATTATTTTTCATCCGGCTGTTTTCCGGAAACATTACATTTTTATATTTTCGCCTCAATCGAAAGTTTTTTTAAGCAATTTCCAGGCATGATCATGACTTTTTTTCTTTTTGATATTTTTGGAAATTATGAATGCCAATTATGCATCCAAAGGGCATTTGCATTGATGTGTTCAACAACACTCTACTCGGCGGGTGCGACGCCGGGTGACGGCTAGTACTATACTAAATGAGTTTATGAAAAATGTCTGTAACGCTAGCCCAGTAACATATGTTAAGGTTTCTAAAATTTGAACGCCGCGGCTGGAAAACCTATCCACCTTCGATACAAAAAGTCTCGCGCTAAGTTTGACAAGCGTAGAAAACTCGGATTAGAGAAGACTCCACACTGCTATTTGTAAACGAAAAAAGTTCTGACGTCAATTTCATGAAAAAGTACTGCGACGTCACAAAGTTTCAAATAAAAAGGTGTGGCATTTTTGTTGCACGATTTCGAATTATTTTATATCAACACACGCAACAAAATCCAACATTGTTGTTTGATGATTAAACTTCGTCTAACATTATTTGAAAAGGTTTCAATGTTGGTTCCATTGCATATGCGCCGGTCTTAAGCTGTCCGCATGCGAAGCCAACAAACGGGAAAACCTTCAGTGCTCAATCGCAAGCGCGAGCCTCTCCATCACAACTAATGCTTTTTCTTTCCTAGAAGCAACCCTCTCACCACCTCAGACACCTTTGGGCGTCTGCAACGACGGGTACCCTCGATAATTTTGACAGGGTCACTATGGCATTTCATTGAACACAAACTTCCGTTATCTTAAAAAGACATATCATCGAGGCTTACAGACACAAAATTTTGACTAATGTAGAAAGTTTAGAAGTATATTTTTTATTATGTATTTGGCATTTTAAGCCAAAACGATGTCAGGAATTAACCCACATTATAGTATTTTAAAGGCTTTTGATGCGCAAGCAAAACCGTTAACCAGCGTTTACGACGACGGGAACCGTCTAGTATTTATCTATCTTAAAAATGAATTATCTCGAGATTTGGACATTGAAAGTTGACAAATCATACCATTTTTGGATACTGCTAATTCCGGGCTATCCAGCTGTGGGAATGATCTTTTCTGAAAATGCTCCTAGAAAAATGCTGACGTCATCGGAAAATGCCAAAAACGTCGATTCTTCGCCTTAAGATGCCATTTCTCGACACCACCAGGTGGTCGAAACTTAACAAATAACCCCATTATTTTTATCTACTTTTCACGCTGAATCCGTTGGTAGCCTCAGATATCAGACTTCGAAAAAACCGTTAGTAAAGGGGGGAAATCGATTAACTCAAAAACTGCAGGAGATTCTAAATCTGAGGGCAAATTTTTTTTGTCAATTCTACACCCTATTAGGAGCATAGTATCAAAAATTTGCCCTAAGGGGTGCCCTACGAAAACCAATTTTAAGGCTTTTTTTGAATCTCGGACGCTGGTCTAAAAAAATTAAGGTAGTAATACTGTAAGGCACGTCAAAAATTTAGGGCGCGTTGATAATAAGGCGCGTATGAGGGTGCGTCAAAATTTAGGCGCGTAAGGCGCGTCATTTAACAGACTCTTTTTTCATCCATTGCATATATATTCCTCGTAAAAATCTACCACCCTCTGTCCTATCGCTTAGAGAAGACTCAATTTCGTAGTAGAGGAATTTTATGCAATGCAAGCTTAGTTGATCAATTAATTTGTGGGCAGTTATTTTCAATAGGGATTTCAGATTCGGTGAATTGATAGAAAGATACTTAAGATTTAGCAAGAACTTTATTTGACATGTTACACTAATTTTTTTCCAATCAACGGTCGAGCCCCGATTAGCGGTCGAAAATCGTTCACTTGAAATTCATGAAATTTTGGATACGGAGTAATTAATGGCTATTCCCATCCTATACTTTTACTTGAAGCTCCTTAAATTGAGAAAAATTATTCAAAAGTAACGCCATCTTGATCTTTGGATGAAAGCTGTATAAAATCTTTCAAATTTTCTTTTCGTCAAATTTTCCCATATCTTCTCAAAGACCCTGTGGGACATTCTTCAACATGAAATGAGGCAAAAATATTGTCTCCAGTGAAAAATTAAACTCCAATTCTTGTCCCCGCCTTACTGAAAAATATCGTGTTATCTTTCCAACCCACTGAATTTTCTGACTTCACAAAACTGAAATTCAAATCCCCAGCCGTAACAAAACGGATCTCTGCGGAAACGCATAGTACGATATTCCAAAGTTGTTCTTCTCAGATAAGGTTAACTTTAAAACCATTTTATTATAGCGATCATGTACCCTATACAATCAAGATTCAAATCAGGAGCGCCAATAATAACACTCGAAGTAAAAGCCAGTGAAGAAGGAGAAACATCAAAAATAATACCCAAGCCAGAAGAGCTTAAAGATTATGCATCTCTCGCAACTGGTTAGTTATAGTAATTGAATGGAAAAGCATACATACAAGACATTTTGTCTGTGATGTTATATTTCATAACAGTATCCAAAATGCACTATTCATTGTGCGAGGTACCCACAGTGATTGATTTAAATTGAATAATAAAATCTTTTAGGAATATGGAGGAATCAAATTTTGTCTTGGAAAGGGGGGTCCTGAGAAAATTTCTTTCATTGTGTTTATTTCATTCCAGAACTCGAAAAGCTGTCAGCATCAAAACTCTCAAGCGGTGCTTCAGGAAGGCCAGTGAAGCTAAAACGAGGGAAATCCATCATTTGGCCGTGGAACGTCATTTGTGGGGTATGCGAGAAGACTTGCATGGTGCGGTTTGATGGTACGACAGCAGGACGAGTAGATTACTTCAAAAAGAGTAAGAAATTTTCTACTAATGGTTATAGCGTAGTGCTGAGTTTAAAAATGAATAGCAGATTTCTAAGGTTTAATTGGGATTGATTTTTACTTATTATTATTATGCCATTGACGTGCTCCTTTAGGGGCAAGCTTTTCAGTGAATTGGTAGCCTGGGACACTTACGCAAGTAAATGGTTGCAGCGTTGTGGGTATGTGCTACCCTTAAGGGTCTGAAAAGTACTAAAAATAAATACATGAAAGTACCAAAATAAGAAAATTAAATTTCCCACCAAGAGTCGGAAAGAAAGGAAAATTTTGAAAAGATTGAAATTTAGTCAAATAAGTTCCAATAAGGATTTCAAAATCACGAAATCGTCCGTCCGAGGGTCAAAAGTCGGGCGGCATATACCTTTCAGCTCGCAACCCTAGTACCTTCCGGGATTAGTAGTCTGCTAGATAGCTCCGTTTTCATAATTACAATTCAGGTGTTTTGGCATTTTAGGAGATACGTATGTCTTTGCGCTTTTTCTAATTAGCAGATGTTTCAATAAAGCAGGCAATTATAAATATCCTACCACTTTTTTAAAATTCGGAAATGTTACCAAGTTTCCCCTTTCTTTCAGAACATTACGACGAGTGCTTAAAAAAGAAAAATATGAAAGAGAAGAGCGAAAAGAAGAGTGGAAAGAAGAAACAATTAAACGTAAACGACATGCTTCAATCACCACCGCCTAAAAAGCGATTGAAAAGATTCCCGGCAAAAGAAATCGATTCCGATGTTGAAGTTAGTAGTGGGGATGAACAAACTGAATGCCTTGAAAAGTAAAGAAATACGATTACTTGGATTTTAATGCACCTCCACTTCCCTTTTCATATTTCAGCTGCATTGCTCTATAATTTAATTTTGGACAATAATTTTGGAATAAAGGATAAGAGAAAGATCATTTAAAAGATTCCTATCCATTTTCCAGATAGCCTTTCCTTAACTGGTAAACTTTTTTATTATAGGTAGATTGAATCTTATTTTTGTAGCGAGAGCTGTATCTTTTAGTTTTTATATTTATATTATTGAAATAGAGTAAGACATCATTTTAGTCAACTCTGGTTATCTACTTTCATGAAATAAACTCATCAAAACATTTAACAATTTTTGTCTTCCATCAGGCCAGATTCGGATCTAGAAGTGACAGATTGGGAGGACTACGAGAAACAAGATTATGAGGAGCCTCTCTCTGATCAAAATGTCTTTTCGAGTGACAGTGATTCTGGTACAATCTGCGATTCTGAGGCTGAAATCATAGAACCCAGTGACTTTGACGAAAACTGGAGATATCTATGTATCGCTGACGTCGAAGCTGATCCAGTTTGTAAGCGATTGGATAAACTAATTAGAGATGGTTGGATTTCTAAAGACCAAATTTTCTACAAATATTTGAATGATGTCACGCAGATTTACTATGATACAAAACATCCTTATGACAAAGATGTCATAGAGTTTTTTTCATCAATTGCTCACCTTGGTGGCGAAAGCACTTTCAACTTCGTAAGAGGACCGATGAGATTTGGAAACAAGGAAAGAGGAGATCAGTTGGATGAAATTCGGATGAATCTTGGCGGCCCTGGAGTTGAAACGATTCGGTAATTATTTACTTGCTTGGAGTACAAGCTTTTTTATAAGAGCAAGTTTATAAGAAACCGTGGATAAAAATCGACCAAAACCTAGGGCCTCAGATTTAAGAAATTACTAAGAAAGTACTGATTGTATTGTCAATGTCTCAACCTGAGCAGGTTTTGAATTTACACTCAGGTTGGTTGGTTGCTTGAGATATGAAGTGTCTCTTTGGCTAATATTCATTTACCTTAATTCTATCCCTCTATGTTTAGGAAAAACAAAACCGCTTATACCACAGCTCCTGGTGTCTTGAAGTACTTATCACTACTCATGTACCGATTGCTCGAAAACAACAATGACCCTCCTTCGACTATTGTGTCGAACACGGTAGTGGACGTTTATCCAGTTGTCTTTTCGAATGATGGCACTGCGTTGAAACCATCAATCCAATTTGACGAAGCCAGAAATGTGAATGTTGGGCTTGAAATGCACGAATTTGATTACGATCAATGCAAAACGGAGCAATTTTTGAAAAAGGAAATGGTTGCCAAAAACATAGTGTGTGAAGCTGTCGTATCATCCGTTACGAGTCTTGACAACGATGTTTGTCTACCCCTTGCTGTCCACTACTCCTCGAAGAGTGGTAAATCTGGGGACAACATCAAACAAACATTTACCGAACAAATAAGAATGGTCCAAATTTGCCAAAACTGTAACAAACGCACTGAAAGTGTTGACATGATTCTACCAAAGGAAGAATACATGGTTTGCGATAGCTATTGTAAAGTATGTTATGACAGTAAAACTCTATGTCAATCATGCTCAGATAAAGGACAAACCGAGATACATCCTGCATTGAGGGCGTGTGATTATTGTTTGAAAAATGGCCTTCGTTGTACTAAAAGATGTGTTTTTATCATAACCGTAGACTGTGAGTCTGGAAACAAACAATGTCTCAAACAACTTCAACAACAAATCGAAGATGGAACGATTGATCCTTATTTGTCATTGCTTTCAATACTTCCTGATGTGCCACATCTCCTGAAAACCTGTAAAGCGAGTTTCGCTAACTGGTATCTTCAACTGAACGATGAACGTGGCTGTCTCTCCATCTTTTATACTTTGAGAAACCGTGCAGAAGCTGACGTCCAGAATGTTGTGAGATTACATTTAAAGAGTCAAGACTATGTTCGAAACAGGGACCGTCAAAATCCAAGTGGTGTATTGGCATTATGCAATCCAGCTCTTCTAGCCTACATCAAAACCTTAGGTAATTTTTAAAATTTTCTGCTATGTATAAACTTCGATCAGAACTTGCTAATAATATGAAAACCAAGGTATAGGATAGCTATTGTTTTCAAAGCAAAAATGGGATGGCACACAATTTAGATATCTAAATACATCCCTGTCTCCGTGACCCGGACTTAAAATAATGAAGGAGGTAAAATGCCATTAGCGATCTTTCCTTTTTGATGGGTAGGGATTTCAAATTGTATTTTCTTTACAGTACAAAAATTCCTGTGAGACAGGGGTGTTCTAATAAAAGAGATTATGAATAGTAAGCCGGGCAGACAAAAATTGTTGAAAAGTGACTTATCTGGTGGAAGGAATAGCATGTTCTGGGTGAAATGAATTGAAAAAGAGAGATAATATGAAATAATCTAGCACAAGAGGGGAATACTCTCCCAATATTTAATAAGAATAGGGTTTGAAGTTTTTCTGGGAATTAATCAGGTTGATTTTTTTCTATTGATGAAAAAAAATTTTGTTGCGTCATAGGTTTTGTTGCTCACACAATCGTGCCGGAAACTATTCGACACACAACTCTTAATCAGAAGAAGATGTATCAGAATATTGATTCAGTAACCGTTGGAAGTCATGGTTATTTACTTTTCTTGTGTAGCGAAAGCTCGTCATCTACCATATACAAAGCTAAACTGCATAATCCTATTCAAGACATACAAAAATTGGCCGTAAACGTCAAAGGGGACAGAATTCGCTACAATGATGGCTTGGTGTACTGTTATGGGAAGTCCTCCGTCTTCATCTATCCTTCAGAAAAGAAATCAAACGCCAAGTTATCCATCAGTGCCATAAAAACGAAGAAAGCAGCAGTTGAAAAGTTGAAATTTATCGGCCTACCATCTGATGGTACAACCTCGCAACTTATCACAAGATTACACAAACACCAGTCAGACACAATCAAGAAGTACAAACAGATGAAAGTTGAGGAATCAACCTTACTAATTTTCATGGACCATGAGTTATGTCGATACCAAGTAGACACAATCCTGTTCATTGATACCAACAGTCTATACATCGCATTTGGCTCAGAAAAGCTCCTGGCAATCGGATCCTTGAAGTATAATTCCGTCGGTGTCGAAACAAATTGTGAGGCTTTTCAAAAGTACGATGATGATTGGCAAAGCATATCAGACATGGCCATCGTCAAAAAACACCTTATCATTGCTCACAAGAATGGTTTGTCACTTTTCCACCTTGAGTCACGTGCAATTTCGAATGTCCCTCATTGTGATGGATTAACAGCAGATCATCTGGCCCCATTTAGGGATGGCTTTCTCTTCATTGAAGGGGCTAAAAGGAAAAATTGTATCTACCTTTGGAGAGAAAGTGGGTTAGAAGTATTTGCAGGCAAACAAGGACAAGATGGCAGCAGAGATGGTACAGCTTCCTACTGCCGATTTTTTGAAGTATCTTCCATAACAGTCGAGTTCAATAATGTGGTATATGCATCAGACCGCAAACTTGGATCCATTAAAGTAATCACCGAGCTGAATGAAACGGCGAATTTCCTGCGTGGGTTGAAGAAGATGATAGATGCTTTCTCCGTTCATGAAAAGCATCAAGCCTATTCTTTGAAGTCTTTGGATGAAGCCATCTCGTTGGTTTCTCAATGCGACGAAATGTTATCAAAGAACACAGAAGTTATTCGCTCAATGGGAAACCTACCGCGCACATTGAATGGTCCTGAGGGAAATGTTTCCGCTATTACCATCGACTCGATCAAAATGCTTCATTGGGGCTTAAAACGTCTAAAGACAAACACAGAAAGTCTCACGTATGACCGAGTCAATTTGCTGAGTTGTATGACCCTTGCCGTTGAGAACTTGCACTCAGCCGTCAATAAAAAGCAAGGAACGCAAACCCTCGTATCGTATGCTCAATCGTTTGCTTCGTCAGTCAAGGAATCTATCAAATCTGCCACCGAATGGAGCGCCCATTATTTCACCTCAAGGGAAAGATGGTATCCGCTTCCCAACACAGTGCTGTCATTGAGTGACTTGGATTTCCCGAAACGAGCAAAGAGAAACCAAGGGCTCACCAGAGAACAAAAACGAGAGATGAGAGAGTGGGCATCCATAAATGGAGCAGTGGTGCGCCAACGTAGTGGAAGACAGGAAACAACCATGGCTAGAGCAGGCACGTTACCAGAAAATGCTTACTACGAAGAGCTTAGACCGAACAACAATGAACACAACTCTACTACCAAAAGCAGTGAAATTGGCAACACTGACGAAATCGTCCAAATTAGAAACACTAACGAAACTGTTGATACAGATGATAGTGATAAAAATGATGAGTTGATGGGTCAAGATGAGGTACTTGAATTCGAAAGTGATATTGATGGTGAAGATAGCTCCGATAGCGAAGATGAAACCGTGTTAGCCTCTGTTTCGAGGCAAACGACATTTTTGGTTGGAACATCTTCGAGATATGGGAGAAGTGTCACTTTGAATAGAAAGTATTTACAATAGACTTCAATCTTTTTAATTTTGTATACAATAAACGCTGGGAGATTAGTAAATTTTGGCTAAGTGCCAATAAGTTTTGGCTGAGCGCTAATTGTTCTTTTTTCCACGGAAAATGTTTTTAAAAGGTTATTTTTGCGTTTCCTTGTGTTCTTCAATTTCACCTCAAAGCATTTCAAATATATTCAAATATCCTAAATCTTATTTTGTCTAAAATTTGTATAATTTTGATATATGCAGTCGTGGTACTGTCATGTAAGTAAACATATATTGTACACAATTTTGACTTTTCAGCTGATATAATTAAATCGTGAAAGTTGATTATTTAAGCGTGATCGTGAAAACTAGTTTTTGGCGTGATCGTGAAAATGATTTTTTTTTGGCGTGATGGCGTGAAAATTCAAAAATTCTGGCGTGATGGCGTGAATTTTGGACCCGCTGGGGGGGCCTCCCTAATACATGTCCTTCTCTTGGACTCTTTGATGTTTAATTTCGAGGCCAAATCTTTAGCTCGTTCATACCATACATCATGGTACTTTTGGGCATCAACAACCATATCATCTGAAAGATCTTTCAGTGATGTAACTATATCGATTCCATCAATAATGTCAGCATTCTTTTTTTGTAAAAGTTTCGTGGCAGGCAAAGTTCTGTCTAAAACTGAGCGCACTACAACAAGACTAATCACAAATTGAAAGTCATCTAGCAGTTTAAATAGTGGTAAAGCATCTTTTTGAGATCTGTCCAGGGAAAGCTCTTCCAAAGTGATAACAATGGCAACAAATAGTTCTTCAAACAAAGCCATAGCATCAATCCGGCCACACCATCATGGAAAGATTGAGGCGGTGACAAAAACAATGGACATACAGAGCCTTTCGATTTATACGCAAAATAATAGCAGAACAACCATTCTTGTGCCCAGCAACAGCTCCTGCTCCATGATAACCCTGTCCTCTACACAACATGATGTCCAATTTCAATTCTTTTAAACGTTTCAGGAGAACAGATGAATGAGCTTCACCTGTAAGACCTTCCGAGCAATGAATAAATCCTAAAAACTCTTCTCGGACATCTAGTTTCTCACAATCAAAAAAACGTACAACCAAAGACATTTGTTCTTGATTTGAAGTATCACAAGCTTCATCTGCAAGAATGGAGAAAAACACAGCTTCGTGAATATCAGGAACAATTTGATTGAGAATGACATTCCCACAACTCACAATCAAATCATTTTGAGTTGTCTTGGAAGTATATGTGGCATTCTTAGCACATGTTTTCAAATGGTTCTCTAAGACCTGGTCCCCACATTTAACTCGATAATTTAACAACTCGTGAAATAGCCCGGATCTTTCCTCTCCAAAAATTCCAACTTCACTTGGATCGTGCGTTGCATCCCTATTTGCTCTAAAGGCAAGTCCGTTTCTACCAAGGAAAATAACGTTCTCAACAATGGGTTTCAATTTTTCCCTATTTTTAGAAAGTACAGTTTTCAATTGCTGATTAATCATGATATCAATTGGCTCACTTTTACCATCAACATCGGAAAGAAGTTTAACTAGAGCTTCCATTGTGTATTTGTGAAGTCCATCAAAAGAAGAATTATTTTGACTTTTATGTGATCCTTCATGTAGTTCAAGCTTTCTTCTCGCTATGCTCCAATTATTTAAAGGTATACTCACAAGCAAAGTCACACGAGAATTTTTAGTGGGAAACTGATGTCCAAATAAAGTACAAGGTATACAATAAAGCCCTTCATCAATGGTCGAATATCCAACCCAAGAAAAATCTTCAAAATATTTATGAGAGCAAGAACGAGAGAACTTTGAGCCTTTTGTTTTGGGAAAATCAAATTTTTTGTCTGGTTTAAAAGCATTTTGATACAGTTGATAGATTTTGTCACGTTTTAGTCCTTTTGCCTTAGAAGCAAATGTTGAGATATCACACACTGTATCTTCCACACTTTCAGATGTAATAATAGAGGGTTTGGAAAAATCAGAAGAAACACTACAAGAGGTGGTATCAGGCCTGGTGGTATTTCTTTTAGCAGAGAAAGACAGAGTAGAAGTTCTCTTGTTCATCTGAATCTCTTGATAATGAAGAAATAATTTTTACAAATCATGATGTCTCTAACTTCTGTGATAATGCTAAAGGTAAGAGTCGAAAAGAAATTTTCAATTTGTATAAAACAGTTTTTTTTGAAACTTTACTTTTCTCACTATAATTATTTCCACTACAAAATACTCACTTTCTTTCTATCTCCTACTAAACTGAACTTTTTTTTTTTGTGCTTTCACTTTTGCTGTCTGATTCTGACACTCTTCTCCTTAATTCATTCATATTCTTTAAAAGAATTATAGAAAAGAGAGAAAAAAACCCCGTGGGTGTGCGGTTTGTAAACCAGCGACCATTGACATTCTTTGCTCCCACCCCCGTAATGTTTATTTCTCGTCTGCTACTAAGAGACATTAGAGCATTTTTGAAAAATGCTCCGAGGGAGAGCGTGTTTTGAAACCAGCGACGGTCGCTGAGCTTAGCTCTCTTTCTCGATAAAATAAACACAGATATTGCTTCATTGTTGTTATTGTTAGAACAAAATTGGTAAAGATAAAAATGTAAAGTTAGTGATCTAAGCTACGTCAAAGGTCGCTGTGAAAAAACTGTAGCATAATAATAGGATGATAACATATAACCATAAAATACATATTACACTGTATTATATCATTATAAGATTATAGCGCCAAATAAGGAAAAAGACTCCAAAAAAGCTTCTTGCAGACCCGGAAAAGAGTCAAAACAGGAAAGCTAAAAACACGGATATTCCCACAAAAGCTAACTTTTATGTTTGTCAAGGGTCGCTGCAGCGACCTCAGCGACCTTTCAAATCCGTGCCTGAGCTAGAATCTGAGATTGTCTGTGTGTGTGTGTCTGTGTGTCACAAAAACTTTGGGGCAGGCTGGAGACTTCAAAAATGGTCCGATTTGGCTGAAATTTTGCACACTTGATCCTTGGGCAAATCCCTGGGGGTGTTTTTTTAATTTTTTTCAAAATTTTAATTTTTGGGGCCTGGGGACATTTTTTTCGCCAAAACGAGGCTAAAATTTTGGGGCAGGCTGGAGACTTCAAAAAATGGTCCGATTGGGCAGAAATTTTGCACACTTGATCCTTGGGCAAATCCCTGGTGGGGTTTTTCTCATTTTTTCAAAATTTTGATTTTTGGAGCCTGGGGACGAGTTTTTCGTCAAAACCAGGCTAAAATTTTGTACACTTGATCCTTGGGCAAATCCCTGGGGGTGTTGTTTTTATTTAAAGGGCGTTGTCACAAGGTTTAACCCAAAACGAGGCTAAAACTTTTCTTTTATCAAAAATTCTTTCATTATAATGTTATATTAACTTTTCTTGAGATTGACATATCTAATCTTTCTGAAGTGTTGCATCTAGGGAAAAGGAAAATCAAGCTGATTTTTATCTAAAAAATCATTTCTTATACATAGTTGTGTTCATTTCCTTTGATGGGATGAATATTTTTTTTTGTTAATGAAGTTGTAGTTCAACTGAATATTTTCTCAACGGTCGTAAGGGGCTCATTTTCGGTTTTTTCAAAACTGCATGTACTTCCACCTCATAAACATACCTATTTTTGGACTTTTTTGGAGAAGCTTAATTTAGCCGTCATGAATGTGTCCTGTCAGATGTCCCATAATGCACCAAACTCGAAAAATTTTGGAAAATCCTTGAAAAATCCGCCATTTTGATGACGTCATTGACAGAAAAACTTGAATAAGTTCAGGTAGAAAAAAGATTTCGAGCTCAAATTTTTACCAGAGATTCAAATTAAAAATTAAAAGCATTTTAAATCGAAATTGTTTTGATTTTTGTGATGACGTCAGCTTTTTTCGCAAAAATGGTTTTTCAGCTTTCAAGCCATTTTTGCTGACGTAAGCATTTTTTTTCGATTTTGTTTTCCAATTTTCTAATTTGTTTTATTTATATACGTCTCTGGTCGAAATTTCAGCTCGAAATCTTTTTTCTACCTGAACTTATTCAAGTTTTTCTGTCAATGACGTCATCAAAATGGCGGATTTTTCAGGGATTTTCCCATTTTTTTCGAGTTTGGTGCATTATGGGACATCTGACAGGACACATTCATGACGGCTAAATTAAGCTTCTCCAAAAAAGCCCAAATATAGGTATGTTTATGAGGTGGAAGTACATGCAGTTTTGAAAAAACCGAAAATGAGCCCCTTACGACCGTTGAGTTAGCTGTAGCTGTAGGCTAAGGTGAAGGGAGGGTCTCAGGAAACTTCATGAGCCCCCTCTGCTGCCCTCTGGGGTTTTCGTGATGCTGTGGATGGCGCTCTTTTAATTTTGTGATTTTTGATTTTGTGATAATTAGTGTAAAACTTTGTTGTAATATTGTCCGATGACGAAGAAGATGAACCAAAGACTGTAACACAGAAAAATTTAAGGAAGCACAATGTTTCAACAGGTGTGAAAACATTAAATTAATCTGACAGTTAGAGAAAAGAAGCGTTTTGTTTTCCTTAGAGATATACTGAAAAGTGGGAGGCAGGATGCTGAACCGGGAGGTAGGAGGGTGAAAACAACAGTAGGTGGCGAGAGGTTGAAAATTAAAGTGAGAGGTGGGAGGCTGAAAGTGAAAGTGGAGGCAGGAGGCCACCTCCCACTTTTATTTTCGGCCTCCAGCCTCCCGGTTCAGCCTCCCGTCTCCCACTTTTCCAGTATGCTTTTTTAGACTGGTTTAGAGGTCCTAAATTTAATATTTTTTAAAAAGATGTTTCACAATTTACTGCATTGATCTAAAAATAGATACCTTTTACCCCTCCCTAGACCTCTGTAGAACTAGGTGAAATTCCAACAAATATGTGGCTGACCTGAAGTTTTGCCGATCATTCTTAATTCATTCATCCATAACTGTCATTAGACTTACCATCAAAAATGAATGAAATGGGGAGACATTTTAATAAAGAAAATTTACTCTTTAGATTCTGTTGTAATTCTGTCAGACAACGAAGAAGAAGAGCCAAAGACTCCAAGGCAGAAAAAATTAAGGAAGCTGAATGTATCGACAGGTAACTGAAAATTTTAAGTTTAGGTCTGGGCCTGCATTTTTTGTGTTTTTTTCAGTAGCATGGTGGCAGGGGTAAGGGGACAGTGCTCTCAGCGACGGTATTATCAAGGGGGGGGGGGGGGGGCCAAAAAAGAGAGAGCTGTAATTGCTGTAAAGAGAACGTCCCTTTTAAAGTCTTTAGCATGATGTCCAGAAATGGTTTGTTCATGTTTTCACCAATATAATTTTATTACTTATTGTCATTCCTCATTTTCCAAAACGAATTCTGGCTCAAAAAGGGCTGTCCATTGGCTTTTAAATGTTTTTTGAATCTTTTCTTTAACCCTATTAGCCCCAGGGGGGGTAGAATCTACCACGCTGGAGTTCTTTTGTTTATATCTCGGAGAAAAATTTTTCAAACGACTTGAAACTTTCTGACTTTTAATAAAATCTTATTAAGAGTACTTGTACAAAATTTTAGGGTCATAGGTTGTCCAGATCAGGTTTTATGACTTTATTGTGAAACATGACATAAAACCCAGCTAAAATCCTTAAAACTCAAAATTTTAAAGTGCTGATAACTTCTAAACTATTTATTCAATCATTTTCAAATTTTGACACATGATAGGCATTGATAATACAAATTAAAAAAATCTAAAGAAAATATTTGAAAGTGATGACGTCATCATTTATGACGTCATAAAATTTTGAAAATTTTACTCATTTTCAGCATAGATTTTAAGAAAAAATCTTCTTGGAAACTGCAAAACCGGCAATTATGTTAAAGAACAGTCTTTTACCTTTCAGAATCTTCAAACAGAATCGAAATATCTTTATTGGTTCGACTGTAATAGACATTTTTGTAAACCATATATTTGGGCTTTTTTCCGACAGGTGGAAATTTTGTGATGACGTCATCAGTTTTTGAGTGACGTCATCAATTTTTTTTTCTTCCTGGAAAATTGTATAATGATGGAGAACATCTGTACCAAATTTCATGGCCATAGCTCTTCTAGATCGAAAATAATCGAGGGTGGTAGATTCTACCCCCCCCCTGGGGATACAAAAGTCAAAAAAGCTTGGGGCTAATAGGGTTAAGATTTTCTAAGGTTTCACTTTTCTAGTGTCATTTTTCGTCCATCTCTCCTAGATTTTTGGCTATCTAATTTCAAGTGGAGACGAAGATAATCTTTACAAAACGGAAGCAGACCCAGCTCGCTTCAACGGTATGTTTTTAGCTCAGAGAGGACAGTGCAAAATATAGTTCCTGTATAGAAATAGGTAAAAATTGTATGTGTCACGATATTCTATATTGAATTAGATATTTGATATGGGCCAGCAAAAAAGTGTAAATAGCAAAGTTTTCGCCTGTGGTGCCGTTTTTTTTTAATTCTTTTTTTTTCATAATTTCAATGTGACTTTCAATGTTTTTGGTTTTGAATGACTGGCTGACCATTGATGTAAATATTGCGACTTCAAAGAAATTTTAATATGTGGGATACACCTTAGGACTCAGACCCCTCCTGCACTCTACTCAATTGGGTGCCTAATAAGTATCCCACCGCTAATTGATTTGAACTTTTTTTTATCTTGAACCTTCTTACTCCAATCAGGGCTAATTTCTTTTGCCCTAATTCTTCTGTTTTAGCCTTCTTTCCAAAAGTTTTCCACCCAGAACATTTTTATTCCAATCCCCCGTTCATTTGGTACCCAGGAGTTATGAAAGTAGCTTTCACTGACAGAAAAATAAAATGAAAATGAGACCATTTTACGTGACTTCCAATCAGTCTCCTGCATTATCATGGATTATCTTCATTCTAGAACCAAAGGTCGAAGAGTTCATTTTGAAGGAAGAGATTGAACCAAACCAAGGAGAGAAAAGGTACAGATTCTTTGATTAAAATTCTTTTATTTAGTGGTTTCATTTTAGACAATACGTTTTTCAATTAAATAATATTTCTTTGATTTTGAATTTGCAATTCTCATTGATTTTAAGGGTAAATATCTTTTGAATTGTCCCTAACAACCAAGAGTTGCGAGTTGGACTCCGGAAAGTCTCAAAGGTGGTGTCCCTTCTTTTCTTGATAATTAAAAGAAGTACTTAGTATTAGATAGGGTCCCTTTTTCTTAAAAAAGACATAACGGTGCTTGTACCTATAGCAAATTTGTTCCAAAAATCAAGTTAGTACTTAGTACCCTGCGGCTGTACCTCCCCTAAATTTTTAGGATTGTTTTTCAGGCACTTTATTTTTTTTTAGAATATTGTATTTTGGGGATTTGCCATACTTGGATACCAAAATCAATCCTACTAACGCAGAACTTCTACAAGCCACGGACCCTGAATGTAATTCGATAATCAACGAAGTACCCATCAGATGCCAGAAAAATGCAATTTTCATCGTTAACACCGCAGCTCTGAAAAATCCAGAGGACATTTTAGCCGATGAAAATGGTGCATATAAGAACAATGGTACTTCCTACAACCTATTGACAACCTTTGATGACGAGGAGGAAATTCACTATACGGCTCTCAGACGCAGCAAACTAGAAAGGGATAGAACACTCCTTCCCGGTCAGTATCTGCTTTCTACAACATTCTATCGAAATAAGTCATGTAAAGACTTTGTAAGAAAGATTTATGATATACGAAACAAAGATGGACTCTTTCCAAATCGATTGTTGCAATACAAATTTGAAGGAAAGGAACAGGATTTTGATATTCTTTTCCATGGTAATTGCAAGAAAAACTTTAATTCTTATTCACGGAAGGCAGAAAGTACAAAGGAATCTGCAGCTGACGCAGTCAGAGGAAACACGACAGGACCAAGCATCCATTACGATCGTCTTTTTGAGGAATCTGGAGGTCTCTTCAACCACAAAAAGTATGACCTCACTCCCCACATTGCGTGGTATTAAATATCAAAGATCGCTACAAAGAGGAGATTTACTTGTTGATCCAGACCCTGTTGCAGAGTTCATAAAGTATAGACTTCACGAAAAAGAATTCATCCGAAATTTTCAAGTATTATCCACTTTGTGTGCAGTTCTTGCTGCAGACAATCAAATTAACGACATCGTTAATTTTTGCACGGACCCTGCAGAATTCACAATACTCACAATCGATACAACCTACAATATATGCGAGGGTCTTTATGTCGCGCCCTTAACATATAAGCATTTAAGGCTGTATGACAAAGAATCTCGAAAAAATCCGGTGTTACCTGGCCCTGCCGTTGTTCATTCAAGCCTGGAGGCTGAAACCTTCCAGTATTTTGCGGAAACTCTAGTCAGATTAAATCCCAAAATGAAAGAAATTCTCGCTGTCGGCTCCGACAGAGATAAATCCATCGACAACGGGTTTATGAAGCCATTCCCTATCGGTAGAATCCTTGCCTGCAAAAGACATGTTAATGGAAATATCAAAAAGAAACTGACCGATCTTGGAATAACGTCTCATAGCGATTACTTAGTTGAAATATTTGGAGATGAATCTTCGAAGGTAAAGGTTTGTATCTTTTTTCGTCTATTTGCTAATTGTTTTGATTTTCTCGTAAAGGTTTTAATCTCATCCTTGTTGGGAAAATCTTATTATGCAAAAATGTGCGAAACTAGGGCTGTAGTAAAAAGCTTTCAAACAATGGCAAATTAGCGGGTTTATTTTGCTTGCATGTTGCAACAGGGGATCTTTCCTCAAAATTTTAGTATTTAATTTGATGGTTTTACCAAATCCGCCAAAATTAATACACTTATTGTAATACCGGAATTTTCCGATTATAGGGATTGATTGATGCACCAAACGATGAAGCTTTTGATGAGAAGCTTGCTCCATTAGTGGAAAGATGGAACGACCGCGAGGTTCACTTGAGAAAGTTGAGAAATACTAAAGATGCCAAATTTGGAGATTATTTCGTCAATAATATCAGCCTCGACATGAAAAGGAAAATTATTCTCCCCGTTCGAAGAGAGCTCATGCAGTATGGTGACAATTTCGCCAGCGAGAGTGTTAACGATAGAATTAAGAAGATTGTAAAACAAAGAAACGCGACACAGACATCCTCTGGTCGTCCGAAAACCAAATGTACCTGTTTGGAGTTTTCTGCTCTATATAAAGTAAGCTTTCTTTTTGGACCTACCCCGGTGGAGGTCCTATAAATTCACCTGTGTTTGTTCGTCCGTTCGTTCGTTCGTCCGTCTGTCCGCCCGTCCGTTCGTTCGTCCGTCCGTCCGTTACCAACTTTTCTCAGGATTGAATCATAGGAACCTTTTGATTTTTGGTACAAAGGTGCAAAATGGTGGTGGCCAAAATGTGACGGAGCCAGCCCGATTTTCGAAAATAATTTTTTTTGGGCAAATTTGGGCCAAAAACGGTTAAAAAACGGGTTTTTTGGACTTTGGGAAATATTGGATCATTGTTTTTTCAGATTTTTTGCATGAAAGTAGGTAAAAGCATAAAATTGGCATATTGACTTTATGACTCTACTCGTCGTCCTGACACTGCCTTACATGACTAGTTTCGATTTTTGACCGCAAAATACTTCACCCGATAACCCGGGCAGCTCCTTTTACGGAGCCATGGCCTTTAGAGGAAATGCCTGTCGTGCTGAATATAGCATTAAATTGTGAAGGGGCTGCTCTAGACTAGAGTGGTTAGGGACCCCCTTCAGCACTGTGTTTCAGAATCTGGATCTAGACCCCCTTGTTCATGTGCAGTAACTGACCAGGTGAGAGTAAATGAATTATTTGAACATGCTATTATTCTCACAGGCTTATGCTGAAAGAGTTCAAAGAAACGTGCATAGAAGTATTATCAATGAGGGACCATACACCCTCTCGAATAAAGTGGTCCAATTTGGTCTTGATCCGCACATATTCCGCAAACAGTCTTTGGACCAACAAAATCAAAGAGTGAACATCATTGATACAACGCACAAAATATCCGGACCATCGTCTCACGCCTTCCTATCATCTACTGAAGATGATTTTGATGACATTGTATCATCCGAAGAAGACATTTCATCGTCCAAAGTTATGAAATCATCATCCAAATCTACGCAATCCTCATCCACTGTTACGGCATCATCTAAAGCTAATTCATCATCCAAAACCAAGTCGAAAGCTTTGCCTTCTCATAACTCCCAACTCATTGTAATTGACGCTGATACGGAATCCGGTTTTCCTTCCTTTGAGACCACTGGACTACCACAATACATGGCACCAATGTGGAAAAAGGTCTGGAGAAATCCTTCAACGCAAAGATGGAATCGTCCAATGTCCTGGCTCGCCTACGACAAAAATTGTCATATCTTTTTCAAACCAAAGCCAACCTAACTTCGTGAGTCATAAAAATGGTTTCACGTGTAAATGCCATAACTTCAAAAACGAAGGGATATGCAGCCATGCCATCGCCGTAGCCTTTCGTATTAGCAAACTACCAATGCTATTGTCATCATTCACAAACACCACACATGCAGTTCAGCCCCTTATACCAAAGCAAGCGGGCCGAAAGCCAAATGAAACATCACGTAAACGCAAGGCTCCTGTCGACAGAGAAGTTGATCAAATGAGGGATCCTGATTTTTCTCGACAACATCCTCGTGAAGCATCTGAAGACAAGTTGAGTCTCGTCTGGATGAAGAATGAGCGGACGACTTTTTGTTATGGATGTGGTGAACAGTTCCGAAAGCTTCCGAAAGCCTGCCCTTCAGATCCACCCAATTACATCGCAAAATGTTTTTTAAAAAAGGTGTTAGGAACAAGCGAAATGAACTGAAATCGACACTTGAAAAGCAAAATACCTTTTATCATGTTCGGAAATCCGTATTTGTGCGAAACCAATTTTACTTAAGAGGCAGAATTCTTCTAACGTGAGAAAGAAAAATCTAGAAAAAAGAAATGAAAACAGAGACGTTTTTTGTTAGAACAAATTTCTGGCGACCTTTGAAGGAATTAAATTGAAACGGTCCGTACAAACGGATATTGAACCAAACTTGTAAGAAAAAAAGGAAAAAAAAGGTGCTAACAGAAGCAATTTCTTGTCGCTCGCAAAGTAAACTCTTGTATAAATGTGAAACCTACCAAACGCTCACTATTTTAATGGCATGGGTTAGACCTTCACTCAAAAATTCAGAGACAATTTCACGCTCCAATTCGCGAGCCCAAAAACTTTCGCGTCGAAATCGCGAAAATTTATTTCGCGCGAATTCGAGGTAGGAAAAAGAGAATTTTTGATAAAATGTTTGAAAATGAAAAAAAAAAAAACATCCGCTAAAGACGGTTGCTCTTCGACTTTTAAAAAGGCATAAAGGATAATAATACGCAGAAAATTTGATATTTATTTCGATTTCGAGGTTTTATAGATTTCCAACTTTTTTGAGGATTTTTCGCGAGCATAAACTTTCGCGAATTGCCCTGTTTAGAATTTTCAAAGACATTTACTTTCGCGAAAAAGGCCAAAATTCGCAAAAATCGCGAAAGTTTCTGCTCGCGAAAGTTTGTACGCCTAAAGTACTATAGGGGGGGTTCACTTTTACGGTACGACGGTATTGGGGCTTTTTTCCCCTGGTAAATCGGTATTACCAGAAAAAACGACGGGATTACGTTATTTCATTTTCTACCGGTATCGGTAATTAGGTAATTAGGCTTCCTTTATCGACGGTATTACGGTATTTGACCCAAATTTTTGTTATGACGGTATTTAAAACCCCTAGACCCCCTTACTATAGCTATAGTTGTTGAATTTTAAACTCTTTATATGTAAGAACACCTACTTTTTGGTCATCCTATGGTTCCAAATTCTATTTGTATCTGGTAGCAATGAATAGCCTTAGCTGTTTAAGAATCCTAGAAGGCTGGGGACTGGGTTCGCAGCTTTTTATAAAAATTTAACCGTTTTATTGCGTTACTGTGCACCAAAAAATTGGTGAGATTCAACAGAAAAATTCAAATCAAAAATGATTTTTGTTGAAACCTTATTTTTCATCCTTTGACCTCCCTGTTTATTAGGTACTTGAAAGCATGTTTTGGGACATCGAGCCCACCAACACTCAAGCCTCATAAAAATGAAATTCTTTGAGGAATGATTTTTCAAACTTTTTTAAGCACATTTTTGTTGTAAGCAACTTTATGTACACAGTACTGTAAGATATGCATTCTCTTGAGGAATAGGATTATTCATAGTCCTCTTTCTTCTATTTTTGTGAGCTTATTATGAAAGGTATAAAGGTGAGTTACGTCTCCTCATTTCTTATAAAAGATCTCTAAATAAAAGAGAAAATAAAGAAAGGAGAAAGATTCCCTCTCTCAAATTAAAAAGGAAAGGAGGAGAGCCGGTCTGTAAATTTAAAATGTTAACATATTAGTAAGTAGTAAGTAGTAGGCGTTTTGTACTTGCCGCAAAAATTACTGTAGGGCTAAGATCATTCCTTTTGAACACAAGTTCAACTCTATGTGTTCATTTTGCTGCGATGGCACCTTAATGAAAGTTATGGCTAGTTATTAGATGTAACTGGGAAATGTTGGCTTCCTCTATAAGTTGTCAAGTTATTTTTTTCCAGTATTTCCTACACGGAAAAATTCGAGGAAAATCACATTCCCGTACTATTTGTGTGCCTAAGTGCACCTGAAATCAAACAGGTATTGGCATGTATTGGTTGCCTCATTATTATGATATTTAATGCTACCTTAAGTGGGTTAATTTTTCGCGATTCAAAAATCTAAAATTTTCGCGTGGAATGAATTTCGCGAATCAGCCTCTTTTTCACCTAATTTCTTTCATTTATGTTCAGTTCTTCTACCATAGACTTACTTTTGATACGTAACTACCAAAAATTTGCAGGTTCGACAAATATATATTCTTATTTTAGGGGGAGGGGGTGTAAAGAGGAATGAAATGTAATTGGGGGGATGATTGAGACCACTCTGCACATCAGTCAAAAAAAGTATACGCTGGGTTGAAACTTCTTTAAGGAAATTAGATTCTCATCATTGAAACACCCAAATGAATAAAGTCACTTTCTTCGACTTACATGATGACGATTATATTTATAAATCTAGTTTAACGATAAAAGTTTTAATCGCCTTTAGAAATTAATACATGAAAAAAGTTGAAGGAATCAGCTAACAATGCTATTTCATCTCAATTTAAGTTTTCTTGGGCTAGAAATACCTTAAAAGTTATAAACATAAGTTCTTACAACAAAAAAACCAATGGTTAATGTAGAAGAGTTTTAATTCTTTAAATTTTTTATTGTTTACTTCTTATCTTGTAGATATTTTTTGCTAATTCTGATACATCTTGACAGTTTAGGCTATTTATCTCAATAAGTGTAAAAACCTTCGAAATTGATTAAAAAAAATTAGAAATTACATAGCTTTAAAGTCAACGGCTACTTTTTTGGTGGACGTACTGTACTGTGTAGATCGACAGATCTATCAAAAGAAAAGCTATCAAAAAGATAAAAAAATACTTGATTGAAATTAAGCTGCCACCAAGTGATTGTGAAATTCATTACAAAATTATGTACTTGAAATTTAATGCCTCTCTTTGATAACAAATTGATATCTTCATCTTAAAGGTTGTTACCGTTTTCCTCTATCGAGACTTTACATGTTGGAACTTTTAGATTGCTCCCAAGCGGCTTCTTGGATATGCACATCAGGAGTGCACAAAAATAAAATGTTCTCGTTTTCGCAAAATTTTGGTTTTGAGGGATGTAAAGCCTGTCCACTTTTATAAATAGTTTGCCCTCTGACATTGAGTCACGGCATATACAACAGTTTGCCAGCTTTTTAATGATTGCACGATTTATATACCACTCTTGACTTGGACTTTTGGTCGCCTCGAAGATCCCAGCCATTTCCTGTTCTGTGAGATTGATGGAGGATGACGAGGCTTGACTTACATTCGATGATGATTTATTTGCACCTGGTGGAGACTGCATTCCGAAGTTTGTAGATTGCGCTCTTCTTAGCTGGGCCTCTAAAAACTTCAGTTCGTTTGAATTATACAAGAACTGTGCGAGAATGATGTTTTTTTTCATCGACCAGAAATTTCTTCAATAATGTTGCAATGATGTGATTGCACGTGACTTGAAATGTGAAAGGAAAACCTTTGTGAAAGGACTTTACCGAACAAAATTGACGAACATTCTTTTCCTTTTCTTAGTAATTCAAGAAAAACCTTTGATGTGTTCGTTCTTCGCCTAGCTTTCTTTTGTTTTGGTTGAAAGCTTTCATCATCAGAAGACAGGCATGTTCTTTTGGTGGGACGATGTTTACAGTCAGGGTCAATGTAAGGCTCGCCATCTCCATCGTGGTCTGATGTGCAACTGTTTTCTCCATATAACAAATCATCAACATATGATGGAACCTGGAGAAAAAAATGTGGCCAATATGAATTGGTGATTTTTTAACAAAATTTAAGAATTGTGCTATTACAGAATAATGTTCGTACATGGTAGAGGATATTTTATTTTTGAAGCTTGAACCGTGGAACAAATGCAGAATTCATCCCGGACGTTTTTATTATATGCTTTTATTAGACCCTGGACAAGCAAAATGACCCCTGGACACCATTTATTTATGCTACGTTTATCCATTTACATCAGTTTTTTTAATCCCCGGACAACAAAGCAATATTAAGCCCCGCAGATTTCTGGAAGAGCCAATTTTTTAAAACAACTGTGACGTAAAAAGACTAATTTACAAAAGACTTGAGCACAATTAAATTTGCTAAATTGCGTGGGTGGAATGGGTGCGTGGAAATTTGCGTGGGTGCGTGGGTCGAAATTTTTGCGTAGACAATGTCTACAACTAGCCATAGCTTTCACTAACTGCCACCCGCTAATTAATACAACTGCTTGTAAAAACTAATTAATGCTAATTAAGGCTTTTTAATGCTTTATAGCAAAAGTATGGAAATGATTTGGAATAGATAGAATGATTCTTCTCAGCATTTTCTTTGAGATATCAATGAATAAGCTAGCATAAATGAAACTGGCCAAATCCGCCAAATCCCCCAAATTTTCTTTCCGCCAAAATTTCTTCCTTTAAGGTACTATTTACAAAGAATAAACTACGAATCTTAAAACATTCATTAGGAAAAGTGTCCAGGTAGAATCAATTACAGACAGTTACAGATACTAAACCAGTCAAAAGACATGCAACTATATTTATTTCAACCAATTTGAAATATAAATGAAATATAGTAGAACCAAACAGCATAAGAAATGCTATGAGCCAGAAACATAACGAGCAGGAACCAAAAATTGACAGGTAATCAACGTACTTAGGAGTTTTTTCAACTGTTTAACAAAGGATATGGTGATCCAAAATTGTTTACATTAAATGGATTTACCAGTAATCTAGAAGCTGTAACAGCGTTGTGTAAAGGATGGAAGATGATAGGACGTAACGTGGTAATAGTATCAGTAACGAGGCAATATTTATGAGCAGGAAGCAGGTATTAACTGGAAATAGCGTACATTCAGGACTTTTTCCAAAGGCATGATAAGGGATCTCATGGACAATATTGTTTACATTAAAAAGATATGCCAGTCATCTTGCAGTTGTAACAGCAATATCGTGTAGAAGGATAGAAAATCATGACGTAACATGGTAATAGTAGCGGTAACAAGGTAATATTGCGTTGTCAAGGTAAACGAATCCTAATTCATAAAAAGCTTAAAGGGAAAATAAGAAACATGAAATTAGATGATATATGCTGAGTGTACTGAAATTTCCTCAAAAATAGTTCACCAAATAATTTCCCAAATAGTGCCTGGTAAGTATCAACAAGAACACAGGTTAAATATAAAAGATTAATAAAACCTAAAGTCTAAAAGTACAGAAAGAAAAAAATATTTGTATATACTTACTGTCGAAGTACCATAACATAGGATCTTTAAGCATTCTTGTTGGGAGTAGAGTATGTTGAATGACGATTGTCGAATAAATTTAGTTACAGTGGAATTTCGTTGCCAATTCAACCACCAACAATAATTTTCAATATTCAATCATTGTTCATTATTATTGCATTGGGGACAAACTGTTTGGGTCAAAAATGAATCAATCTCCTGAATGTCTAAGACAGGAGACAGATTGTAATTTGACTGTCAGCAAATTCACTGATTGGTATATGTATATATCTTGTATAATCCGAAAGTCAAAAGTAAATGCGTATACTAGTTAAGTATTTTGACTGGAATTCCATTTTGACTGCAGGAGGAGAGAGCTTGAATTTAAAAAAACTTCCAGAAACTTCTCCATTCGATTTCCTGTTGACGAATCGGGCAAAATTCTACAAGCGGAATAGAATCTACTGTCGAAAGCTGAGTAAAATGCCCGCGGCGCCTGCTATTATAAAGAAAAAGTTTTTAGGCTAGCAACTGCCGTCCCGGAACATTTACGGAAGAGACTGATTACAGGTAGGCCTGCGCGACAAAACAAAACAAAACAAAACGCGCAAGAATTCGAGATTCCAGTCCAATATCTATGCGTGAAACTATAAGTGCCTCCTCGTCGCTGCGCCCCTGCGGGGGCAAAAAAATGATTATCTATGAAAGGTTTTCGCATTGGATGGGTCCCGGGGGGACACTCGATTTTGAAAACGACCGTACGTTTGCCCAAAAAATCAGGTCTCTAAAATCTGACTCTTACAGTACAGGAAAAACTCGGCTGAAAATCAAACCCTTATAGTGCAATTTTTCGAATTTTTTTGCCCTTTTCAGGGCAAAATCCTTTGAAATTACTCAAACTTTACCTCAGAATTTGGTATTTTCTCAAATTTTACACCTTTACAGTGCACTTTTTCCCACTTGCTCACAAATCAACCCTTACAGTGCACTTTCCAAAGTCCAAAAAACCTATCCTTAAGGGCCGTACGTCCGGTAGGTCACGGGGGTGATTATTTATTCGAGTAAAAAGATAAGCCGCACAATTCACAATTTCATTTCGAAGAATCACATCCATTCTGCAAAAATTAATTCGATTAAGGTAAACATTTTTACCTCCCTCTTTTGTAGCTCCTTGTCCCTTTATAGCTTTTCTGCCATGTTCGGCCCGAATCCCTGACACTGTGCACCTTCGCCGAATTTCTTCGATGATCTTTCAATTTTGAATGCTGTGGCAATGTCACGGTAAGCAGCCTCAACCAGGGAGAGGTTGATGGTATTCGTCGTAACATACGAAGAGTGGTATACCTCACTGAGGCTTGTTCTGGGAGCATCCATTCGTTTGTACGCCCTGCTAAAATGATGACGTCTGGGATCCCAAAATTCAAGATACGATGTCAGGAACGCTCGTTTTTATGTTTTAGCTTCGATAAAGGCTTTGATCTCATTCAAAGATTTTACGTAATCGGATTTCGTCATAGCAGTCATAAGACGTGTGGCATGGATCTTGAAAAAGTCCGAGTTCTTTGAAATGTTGGCCAAGGTTCTGTAAAAACGTTCCACCGACCAAAGAAAGTGCTTTTCACACGATACCGCTTTGTAGACCGCATCTTTCCCAAAAAACAATCTCGATTCCCTTCCAAAGTCCACCACCTTCATCCACACACCAACCAATGGGTGAAAATTTTTTGCCGTTGTTTTTTTTCAACCACCTCGTTAAGAAGTTTCCAGAAAATCACCCAATTATCGGAATGTTCACTTTCTGCTTCCATTGACGCGAGCTTAACCATTTTTCGAAGTAAACCAACATAAACGTATACAGCAAGAGTAACAAAGTTTTTTGTTCTTTTGAAAGTACCATCTGCGTAACAATATTCCCCATTCAACATCCAACCACCATTTTCATCCATAGCATGAGCCAAATCCACTTGTACACGTGACATTTTGGAAACGAAACTGGGTTTGCCATTCACGTTTTTGTCATTTAAGCAATATATGAAGAATGGATCTTTAACTGAAACTCCTGCCTTTAATCTCGCCACAGCTTCAAAACTTTGACCGTCCGACTCGTTTACCGCTTGCTTTTTCGCGTAATACATTTTTTCTTTATTCAAGCGCGCTGTTGTTCGCGAGTTGTTCGGCATCATCCCAAGTACCAGATTTTATCAAATCTTCAAGGACAATAGATGTGGCGCATAAATTGAATGCAAAGCACTTGACGCTCCAAGATAAGATCGACATTCTCAAGTCTACAGGGTAAATTTATTTTTCTCTAAAAGAAATGAAGCGTTTAGGTCAGGTGAAATACTAGGAAGAAAGAGTTAAAAACAACACAACTAAAAGTAAAAATATGAATATATTTAAAATTTTCATGTATATTTTCTTTACTCTTAGACATGGATGTGCGTCAATCGAGAAGAAATCCTTGAACGTTCTCGGAAATATCGTCGTAAAAGATTTGATGGATCGACACGTCCAGCTCAAAGGCGATGAGAGAGCTGAAGTTCTTCGAATCAAACTCGCAGACCAGTACGCCGGAATTCATCATCTGCCTTTATGCCAGACGTAGGTTTGGAGAATTACGAAGTGTTGGGATACGAACCACTGCACGGAACTAGTGGACACACGAAAAATCTGTTCACAGAGATTCCTAGTCACCTGAATAAAGAGCAAAAAGGAGTAATTATTAAATGTAATGCTTAAGTAGCACATAATGTTGAAAAAAAAAGAGTCAGTCAAGATGCCTATTATTTGTAAGCCACTGTCTGCCGATAGCCAGGCTTGGGTACGCATATGCTATCAGCAAATTCAGGCTAAATGAAATGAATGATGAAATGGTATGGCTGTACAACATTTTATTATCGTAAAATTATTATCACAGTAAACATGGGCATTTTTTTCCTTTCAGATGTGCGAGGCTGCACTAGATGCATCATTTGATGGAAGAAAACGGGGTATAGGGACTATCACAAAGCCTGGTTGACATGTTTGGCTGCCTCCAGAGTGGAGACGTAAACCCCGAGTATATCCTCTTGTTAAGGCAACTGTCCAAAATAAACGAAATCTCTTATGCCGATGAGAAAGATAGATCGATGCTAAAAGTATTTCGTTTGCACACTGTAACCTTTCTGCACACTATGTTGGTAAAAAAAACTACTTCATCCACCCAAAAAGCTGACATCAAGAAAACTGTTTGGCCAATACGAGCTAGAACTGGTAAGAGATGCTCCAATTCAGTATAGAATCATGGCACTATCATCAAGAAACACATAAAATGAGGAGCGTGCGTTTACCTTTATGAAGGATGTTGCCAAGAAATGCACAAACCATCATTCACAGAACGTCATCTCAACATGCTTGATTCGATCTCAGGTACGAAAAGATTGGAAGAAGCATCTCGGAGGCGCAAAATCGACGACACAACGAAACAACATCAGTCTTCATGGTGATAAGCTAAAAGAAGGAAGAGTTAACACAGTTGTCCCCTTCAGTTTACTGCAAGAGCACCCTGCCGACTGGCAGGCCTTTCATAGAGATTGTGAGCGATTTCATGACTCATCATTGCTGGAAAGAAGTCAAAGAAGGAATTGAGTTGTTTGATGTCACCAGTGAAGTAGACTATCCACCAATCCATCATTTTAGGAGTTCATCACTTAAAAATGAGTACAAGTAAGTATTTGTTTACTTTGTCATTTCATATTAATAGGCAGTTTCTATTTCTGTAAAAAACTGAAATAGCCCGAAAACTTGGATTATTTATTTATTTATTTTAGCTACCTGCCTGAAATTTGGAAACGTATCGAAGACAAAGATATTCCAGCATTTGTTCATATATTGGAATCGGGCCAAACACGAATTTTGTCATCCTTAGAAACTCCTAATCCTTTTGCGAAACCCAAGTTAATATTAATTTTATCTGTTGCATCTTTTCATCCTGTTTCTTTATTTTGCACTTCTCTTCTTTTCTTAATGAAACAGTAGATGTTGAAGATGAGAAAATCCAAACTTCACCTGAAAAAGAGGGTAAAGGAAATTAATCTTTAAAATTTTGTTTAAAATGGTTTACCTACTAGTTTATTTGAATTTGGATAATCAGGAAACAAATTACTCCACAATTAGTCGAGTTCTAGCAAATAAAAATTCATCTTTCACAAAACAATCAAATGAGGTGAAATCATATTCAAAGAGTGCTCGATAAAACCAACCAGGAGTAGAACTTCTCTAATCAAAAATATATTTCAAAACCAAAAAATTTAAAAATGCATAACTCTGCAGTTATATCTGATGATTGCTTAGAGCATGAAACTCCGAGTTATGGATTTTTAAATTTTTTGGTTTTGAAATATATTTTTGATCTTTCACAAAACATGGTGCTTCTTAACCCTATTTTTATCAGGGGGGGGGGTGTTTTCCACCAGGCTGGCACTGTTTTGCTAATAGCTCACTGAAAATATTTATTAACACTCTGAAAGTTTTTGACTTTTAATATAATCCTATGAGCAGCATGTATACCAAATTTTACCATTATACAACAACCAGATCAGGTTTTATGACTTTTTTGTGCAGGCATGTCATAAAATCCAGCTAAAACCCTGTAAAATCCCAAAATCTTAAATTTAGCATAACTTTTGATCTCGGCATCCAATTGACTTCAAATTTTGACAGGTTTTAGGTATCAATGATAAATTTTAAAAAATATTTTAAAAATTTTCAAAAACTGCTGACGTCATCAAAAATGACGTCATTGTTTTTTGAAAAAATTTACTCATTTTCTGCATAGATTTTAAACCTCGATTTTATTAGTATGTTAAAAACCGGCAAATATGTTAAAGATATTCTTTTTGGCTTTTAGAAATTTAAAACAGAATTGAAAAATTTCCATTCCTTCAACTTAAATTGCTATTTTATTGAATAGTACTTTCTCATTGGTCAGCGATAATTGTGAAACTTTGTGATGACGTCATCACCTTTATGATGACGTCATCAACCCAAATTTTTTTCTATGAACTCCTTTTATGGTAGAGAACATTTGTGCCAAATTTCAAGTCCATACCTTTTCTAGATCAAAAGTTATACAAGGCTGGTGGAAAACACCCCCCTTGAGAATACAAAATCCGAAAAAGCCTGATAATAATAGGGTTAAAGGTCTCTTCCCTAATGATGGAGCTATTACCAAATTTGAAGTAGCCAGAAGGAAATTCAAAATGAACCCAACATTTTACAAAGATGATTACAAAGTCATAACAGCACAAGTCATTGTTAAGTTGAATGGGCTAGAAGTAAATGGCAAGACGCAACTCAAGGCAATCGAGAGAAAAGCGTTGGAAGAGAATGGATCTCTGTCAGTGAGACCAAAAACAACAGCTGACCAAGAGGAATATGGTAAAATAATAAATCATTTAAAATGTGCTAAATCTTTAAAAAAGCTACTTTAAAGTATTTGTTCTTGACATATTCGTGTAAGCATTACAGTACCTTACTATTAACAAACAAGTTTCTTAACCACAGTTTGCACATACCAGTGAACTGATGCAGGATTAATTATCGTGAATTAGGCCTTTCTCGCTAAAAAAAATTCTTAAAAACTTAAATTTTGGCAATTTGCATCACATTATACCGTCAACTGCTCTAACTTGGGACTATCTGACAAAACAATGAACGGCAATTCGGCCACCATTTCACCGAACCTCCAAGTGATTGAGTGACTTATGAGCGGCGTATTAAAAATACACGAGAACAAATTTGTTGTCAAAGAGATTTAACACTAATTGAAAATACGACCAATATCACCATTCCCATATTGCGACCAATCGTCCTAAGTTTGAGCAGTTGACGGTAGTAATTAACTTCACATATTGGCGATTTTCAAGACAAATTGAAAAAAATATTTTAGAGAATAACCTAACTACTATTTTACATTTCACGCATTTTTTCATAATTTCATATATTGAGCACGGAGCAGTTCCTCTTTTTTGATTGAGCTGCCTTGTGTCAGCATTTTGTTCCCGTTTTTTATTATTATAATTATTATTGAATTGACATATTACCATACGGACTTATAACCTTTTTAATTAGATCATCACCTATTTTTTAGTTCTAAAATCATTTTTAAAATAGTGTATAAGTCCTATTTTTATTATAACTATTATCAAATTCATAAATGAGAAAATACTTTCATATAACTACACTTATTTAAAAAAATTATTGGATTTACGGGCAGCTCCGCCATCAAAATTAATCATGCTTGCTGGTTCCTCTATCATAAAATAGAATAACTCAACTAAAAGGAGATTCTTCAAAATTAAAACAAAGACTTTTTATTCAATTTACATTATTCCCAAAATGAGCATTAAAAATGTTTAAACAATGACACCCTTTTAATCAGCTGAAATTGATAGAAATGTCAAAACAGTTTTTCTTTGCTTAGTGGTCACAGGAATAATCCTCTTTTAATCAGTGATTCAAGCTTTCATATAATTCCAGTCTATGAAGAAAGGTGTCAGAATTAGACGAGGAATGTCGACATTAGACCAACTTACGGTATTCCTCAAAAGCAATGCAAATAAGTCCCAAAAACAGTGCATATATCGAAGGAAAACGGTGAAAATAATAAGCAAAAACGTTGCAAATTGTATCAACACCTAAACGCTTGTGAAAATAAAGTACAAAAATAAATAGTCCGGGAGCCAAATCCTATATCTCCTTAAATAAGCACTTTTGCTTAACCCAAGATTCTACAGGATAAACTATATATTTTTTGAATCCTCAACTATCCTAGTTTTGGAAATGGTCGGTCCCCAAAGCTAACTCCTGGTCAATTTTTCATACTGGGCCCGAGTTTAGGGGGTACTTTTTACCCTTTGTAAGGATTTGTTAAGGAAAATGCCATTCCAGGGATGATATAATTTGCTGTATCTAGTCAATCAGTTGACCAATTGCTTTGAAACTTTGCAAAAAGTTTCAAGGTAGGCTGATGATTATTTTCGGCAAAAAATTTTTGTGAAAAATTATTTTTATAGGTTTGCCTGGGGAAAAAAAGGGAAAATTTGGGTATTTTAACTAAATTTTGACCCTTTTTAAGTCTGGGACCTACCCAAACAACTTTTAATGAGACACAAACTAGGTGTTATGATAGACTTTGATGCAATACATCAGAAAAATTTCAAACAGACAGTATTTAGTATTATTTCAGGGCTGCAGGGGGTAAAATTGCCCATTTTTATGGGTTTTTACCTTATTTGAGCAATTTTCACCACTAATCTTGGTTAAAACGTCATCAAAAATAGTTTTAACTTGATTTTCGTGTAATATATCCTGAAAGATTACAATGCTGACTTAAAACTAACAAAACCAGGGTGCAAATGGACAAACCAGGGGGTAAAAATGCCCATTTTAGGCGATTTTTATCGTTTTTGGACCTATTTCACCCATAAAGCGGTTTTATGGTGTACCAATTTTATTTCTGACCACTGAAACAAGGATAATTTTGTAGTAGGAGCAATGGGAAAGTTATTTGTGGTTTTCATTGTCTGTAATCAGGGTCACTGTGGGCAAATCAGGGGGTAAATACACCACTTCTTGGTAGTTGTTGCCTGAATTTGGATGTTTTTATTGTATGGTAGCCTCAAATTTATGAAATTTTGAGATTGAAACCAGTTATATACCCTTCAGTCATTTCTTAGTACTTTTGTTGACAACTACACAAAATAATGACGGATTTAAAACTTAAGTTATGCCCAAATGATAACATTTATTTGACGTAATTTTGTCAGTTTTTGCTTTGAGATTCCACTATATTGCTATTCAGAGCTTCCCAAAATGGTCCCAGCTACTTGTAGAATTATTATCTTGAGACTAGCTACTAATAAAAGGTCAGTAAAACGGCAAAAATGATCAGTCAAATTATGAGTATGTAGTACATTATGAGTATGCAGAGGACCGTTAGTTTTGTTTTCACAAAACGATTAGAAAATCTTTCATCAAAGCAGGCCTTAACAATGACACAGTACTTTTATTTCTACCCAAGTTAACAATATTTTACAAATTATTAGGCTCCAAATAACTATTCTACTTAAAAACCAGTACAGGAACCATTTTTGGAAGCTCTGAATAGCAATATAGTGGAATTTCAAAGCAAAAACTGACAAAATTACGTCAAAAAATGTTATAATTTGGCCATAACTTAAGTTAAATCCGTCATTATTTTGTGTAGGTTGTCAACAAAAGTACTCAGGAATGACTGAAGGGTATATAACTGGTTTCCATCTCAAAATTTCATAAATTTGAGGCTACCATACAATAAAAACATCCAAATTCAGGCAACAACTACCAAGAAGTGGTGTATTTACCCCCTGATTTGCCCACAGTGACCCTGATTACAGACAATGAAAACCACAAATAACTTTCCCATTGCTCCTACTACAAAATTATCCTTGTTTCAGTGGTCAGAAATAAAATTGGTACACCATAAAACCGCTTTATGGGTGAAATAGGTCCAAAAACGATAAAAATCGCCTAAAATGGGCATTTTTACCCCCTGGTTTGTCCATTTGCACCCTGGTTTTGTTAGTTTTAAGTCAGCATTGTAATCTTTCAGGATATATTACACGAAAATCAAGTTAAAACTATTTTTGATGACGTTTTAACCAAGATTAGTGGTGAAAATTGCTCAAATAAGGTAAAAACCCATAAAAATGGGCAATTTTACCCCCTGCAGCCCTGAAATAATACTAAATACTGTCTGTTTGAAATTTTTCTGATGTATTGCATCAAAGTCTATCATAACACCTAGTTTGTGTCTCATTAAAAGTTGTTTGGGTAGGTCCCAGACTTAAAAAGGGTCAAAATTTAGTTAAAATACCCAAATTTTCCCTTTTTTTCCCCAGGCAAACCTATAAAAATAATTTTTCACCAAAATTTTTTGCCGAAAATAATCATCAGCCTACCTTGAAACTTTTTGCAAAGTTTCAAAGCAATTGGTCAACTGATTGACTAGATACAGCAAATTATATCATCCCTGGAATGGCATTTTCCTTAACAAATCCTTACAAAGGGTAAAAAGTACCCCCTAAACTCGGGCCCAGTATGAAAAATTGACCAGGAGTTAGCTTTGGGGACCGACCATTTCCAAAACTATGATAGTTGAGGATTCCAAAAATGTATAGTTTATCCTGTAGAATCTTGGGTTAAGCAAAATGCCATTTTGTGGGTTTGGCTCCCGGACTAAAAAGAACTCGAAAAATAAACCTCATATTCAACCCTTTTGGTGTGAACCAAGCGAACATAATTGATTAATTGCGATTCGATTGTCTAACATAATCGGATCTCAATCGTGCGAGTAAGGTTAGATTGGTTCGATTGATAGTTGACTTAAATCGTTGATTTCGTTCGATTACGATTATGTTCGATGAGTTTGATTGCGATAGTCTATATAATTAATAGCGGTATTCTGTATGTCGTTTTGTATGTCTGTCTGTTATACTTTCGTTTTCGCACGCAATGTTTTTGTTCTTCCGAAAGATAACTTTTAGTTCTTGCTCCACAAATGTGTTAAATCAGATTCGCGCCGTTTTATAAAGACTTTGTTTTGATTGATTAGACTTTTTCTTTTTTTTCTTTCTTTTCTTTTGTTTTGTTTTCAAATGTAATTAACGACCTTATTTGATTTGAGACATTCGAATTCTTTTCAAAACAAAAGAAATCTTTTAAACAGAATCTGTGTTAAAAAAGAACAAATATAAAATAAAACACAAGAATCACATAACAAGTTTGTTAGAACAACAGCAACATTCAAAAGGCGGAAAAAACTAGAATTCTTTCTTCGTAAAGTCATTGTTGAATTTGAAAAATTATTGAAGTTATGACGAAGTTATTTTATAAAAAGCAACATAAAATTGCGCTATCTATCACGCTTTTTTGTCTGCGTGTCCTAGCTGCCCCCCCCCCTAGGGGGGGCTATGGTTGCGGGCTGACTTTCGGCCCTGCCCTTCGGACCCTTAGCAGAATAAAGAGGAGAAGAAACAAGGGAAATTGTGTGAATTTTAATTCACTTTTTGGAACTAATTTGACCAAATTTCTATCTTTCTGGGTGCAAAAAGTTGAAATTTTCCTATTTTTCCAATTCTTAGTGGGACTGAAGTTTGATTTTCCGATTTTCAAACTGCCATGTTTCAAAAAAGGCACCCTTAAGGCCGGCACATACCCATACCCTTCTCTTGCCTAAGTTTTTCGACAAATCGCGTGTCATGTCTATTATTTCACTACGCTTATCTTGACATCAAAGTTTTCCTAAACATCAAGAACTACGGCAAATATAACGCGAGCGAAGCGAGAAAAAAAATCTAATTGCAGAGCCGTCTCGGACGTCACTGGTCGCCGGTATGGTGTAATTTGGGAATGACGCCCTTTCTGTTTTCTGATCATTTTTGCCGCAAAAGTATTTTTCAAAATATGGTTAAAAGATACGTCACCCAGGAATTCTTCCCTTTAATTTTGATTTCATCCCCTTTAATTTTGATTTCATCGTGTTTAAGCCACCTTCCCAACATCTCAAAGGACTTTAAATGCGTTCAGCAAACAGCTAAACCGTCGTGCGACGCCGGGTACCGGCTAGTTTTATTATAATTATAGAACTTAAACTTTTAAATTTTTGTGTGTAAATAATGATGTAACTTGATACAATATTTCTAACTCGTAACTGGGTATGGTTATTAAAGATTAAATTCCTCAGTACAGTATTTCACATCCCTGTCTCAATAGACCGACTGGTGTTTAAACCGGATAGTGCTTGACCCCTTGCTTGAACCCGAGATTCTTTTGTTTTGATGGGTTGGTTGTATGCAAGGGACTCTAAAATAAAGACTAGATTTGATATCAACATTTACATGTAAAAATCTTCGAAACCATGAATACTACCATCAAGTCACCAATCATTTACTGAGAAAGTCTGGTCTACCCTGGAATTCTAACAACAAAACGATTATGGCAGGGCGATTCGAATGTTTGTTTTTCTTGAAACATTCGAAATTCGAAAAGTTCGATTTCGAACACGAGGAATTTAAAAGGAAGTAAAAATGAGTCAAAATAAAAACCAAAGTTAAAAAGATTTTACTTTTTGGTTTAGGTGGAAAAGCTTTTCCGAACGAAAGACGCGATTTAAAATTGTCTTCGATTTTTTTACTTCCTTACATGAGTATTAAGGAGACGTGTAATTAAAGGGACCCTCGCTTAAAAATGAAAACAAGACACCACTCATAATCATATGAAAAGCAAGTATTAGCCGCAAAACTCTTTCTTCGCTCCATAATTAAATTATAAATTTTGATGTTCACTCAACTTTCAAAAAGAAATTTCAAAATGCTTCTGAAGGCCTTCGAATTTTCTCGCGCTCTTGTGCACCAAGTTGTTGCACAAATGCACGCGGAAGATTACAGTAGAGTAGAGGCTAGCTCTGGTTCGAACAGTCTAGAATCCGCGCTCTCCCTAAAAAAAACTCTTGATTGGAGTCGAGTTTCGGGTTAGGAGAATTGGTATCGGCCTTCAGAACTCCCAATGAGCCCCGTTGTGTTGGTTTCAGTCAACGGAGACGCCATACTGTTTTCAAGGAATTTACGATATCTCTGCAGGAACTAGCAGTAGTTTTTTATGTTCTTTTGAATGTGTTAGGGGTTTGGACCATATAGTTGATTTAATAAGGTCAAATCATATTTGTTTTGGTAAGACCCCTATAACGTTAGAAAAAAGAACTTATCGGGCTCATTCAATACTTTCTATCTTTTTGCTTGCAACTTGCGAGTTTAGTGACCTGCCTCGATCGCTTCGCAACTTTTATACATATACGGCTTGTTCTGTATACTTCTGTAGCCTTATGTTAGACAGGCATGACGTGAATGTCATTGTCAATATCCATCAAACCTTAAGGTTCTAAAACCGGGCTCTCTTGCTCGACCCAAGGTTATGTTATACCTTCCAGGTCATTTGTTTGATATATTAAAAAATAAATGCCGAGACGCAACACTTTAAAAGGTGACCTTCAAGTAAGTAGGCAAAGGTAAGAAATCAAATTTGCGGATGCGAAAGTACCCGTTTATAAATGCAAAAACGTGGACGTGGCTTGAATTGTTACAGGTATATTTATTAAATTCTATCGCCGTCTGGCCTAGTGGCTAAGGGTGCTATCGTACTGATCATCTGAATCTTCCCTGAGATGGTTCGAATCGGGTTACGGAATTCTTTTTTTTTTATAAGTAAGATTTGCTCATCTGTATTGAGCGTGAAAAGAGCAATACAAAAAGCCGTGAGATCACTAAAATTGCATACGAAGCTTTTCAGAGGCTAAAGATTGAATCCTTGAGGAGTGGCTAATTTCCAAATACGGAAGTAACGCTGTTCTGGTTCTTTTCTGGAGTCTCGGAAATGAAAGCTAATCAAAATGTCAACTTCCGCAATACATGTAACAAAGCGGATAGCGTATTAGAAGTTTCAAGGTTTGAAGAGCTTCTTGCGGGGGCAGATCCAGATACCAAACCCGGGCCGGGTGGTGTCAATTTCTTTTTCAAATTCAAAATCAAGTTTGGTATTGATACGGGGTGGGTCCCCCTTTTTTGAAAATTAGAGAATCTTTATTGATATCGATACAAAATGAGTGGGTGGGTCCCCCCTTTTTAATTTTGCTGAATTTGAAATTAGTATCTGACTTAAAGTTGGATAAATGTAAGTAAATAACTTAATTGAATTGCTTACACTTACCCCGATTCCATAAGTATTTTCATTATATAATTGAAATTAAATTTTTTTAAGTATTTCTGTTCTCAATCCTTTCAATCAACCAAAATTCATTCAAAACTAGAGTTGGATAAACTGAATCAGGCTGGGCTTAAAAAAATGTTGGTTTGCCGTCACCCGACCCTAGATTTTGGAGGTGGGTCGGTCGGTCGGAATTTTTTTTTTTTTGCGATTTATGAAATTTTAGTCTACACAATAGACAGATCCAGGCTTTTAGGCCTTACTCTTGGTCTATAGGCACTGCTATAGGCGGCCACTAGTGACCCCCACCGGGAATTGCTTATTAATAGGTTTAAACACAATAGTGTAGTAACTCCTCCTAATGCTCCAGTAATCTCCTTTAATAATTCTAATATCGCGACCAGTGAGTACCAGAAACATCTTGGTCTAATCTTAGATTCAAAACTTTCTTTTGATTGCCATCTAGACGAGAAGATAAAAAAGGCCAATAAAGGAATTGGTCTTATTAATCGACTTCGCAAGCATGTGCCTAGGAGATCTCTAATTACCATTTATAAATCTTTCATTAGGCCTCATCTTGATTATGGTGATATCGTATATGACCGCCCGGGAAATGCTACCTTTGTGCAGAAGCTTGAATCTATTCAATATAATGCCTGTTTAGCTATAACAGGCTGTTTTCGAGGAACGTCTCAAGAAAAACTATATTCAGAACCTTGGTCTTGAAAGTCTTGCTGACAGGCGCTTTGCAGAGATGACATTCTTCTATGGATTATTAACATTTACCCCTTCGTATTAGTACTACCTGCCAGTAAGCTTACAGCACAGGTGGCCTTAGAACAAGAAATCCTATTTATCTCTTAATATACGAACTGAGCGTTTCCGTAGCACTTTTTTTCCGTACTGCATATCTAGGAATGTTAGGGAGGTAATAACGAGATCTACTTAATAAAAACTTTCAAAAAAGCCAATCTATAATTTTTGAGCCCAAGCAACTCATGTTTATGATGTTCCTGACATTCAAGGAGTGATCTTTCTTAATCGACTTCGGTTCGGTTTCAGCATTCAACGAGCATAAATTAGACATGGCTTCCGCGACACTTTAGACCCTTTCTGTGGTTGCCGAACTAACTCTGTTGAAAACACTCAGCACTTTCTTCTGCACTGCTCTATATATTCCCATGCAAGACAATCTTTGTTCGACAAACTTCAGACCCTAGGCATTATTTTTCATCCGCCGCTTAACCCTCCTTTTTTCTGTCGGCTTTTATTATATGGGGATGAAAGTTTGACTTCAAATCTAAATAAATCTATTCTTTGTTCTGTTGTTGAATTTCTTAACGAAACTGGAAGGTTTAGCGGTGCTTTATTATAGGCTTTTACCTAACAATTGTAGCTTCCTTCTCCAAGATTTTTTCTTTATTTACTTATTTTTACATAGTCTAGTACCTCTGGCGATATAACGTTAGTTCCTAGCGGGGGGAGGGACTATATTTTATGTTTAAGTAATGTTTTGTAATATGTTCGTAGGTAACGTGTTTTTGTTTCAATAAGAAAAAAAAACAAAAAAAAACAAAAATAAAAAACACAATAGACAACATTCACACAAAAGATGTTTATCAATAGAGATTTTAAATAAAAGAATGTTTAAAACACAGCTGATTGGCATAGGTTTCGAAACTCTCTATTGTTTCATTAAACCCATACGCATGCGATTTATCTGGAGAATTTCAATATTCAAAACAAGAGCAGTGTCATAGCGCGAAGAGTAGATTTTCCGCTCGAAAAGGAAGATATGACGTAGCCTATGAAATTTTCGTCCATTGAAGGGTTAACTGTTTGTTTACATTTAGGTAATTTTGAATAAAAAGTGCTAGCAGGGAATTTACGATTCTTATGCTTGAGACAAACAAGATACGAGTTTTGATTTTTTATTGTTTGAAGTTTTTGAAGGAAAAAAAATCTTCTTTAAAAGGCAATAAAATTTTTTGGGTAGGCAGGTTTCGAGCTAGGGTCGGTCGGGTGACGGCAAACCAATAATTTTTTAAGTCCAGCCTCAGTCCTAGCAGATCTTAGAACTTTTTTAGTTGTGATAACATTTTTCTGTACATAACGTTCATCATATAGGCTATGTTACAAAGACTCTAGGCGTGCCTAATACAATGAGTTTTTATCTAGCTTTTTATCTGAGTCTTTTATCTTCATAAAACTACTAGTTGATAAACTAGTTTAATGAATTTGATACATTTTGCCTATTTAGTTCAAGAAACTTAATTTGCGTTGTGTTAGAATGAGAAAAACTTTTCATTTCTAAAGTGTAGTATATACATAATTTAAGTGATTAATAGGAGGAATGTTCTTTGAATAAAAACATTTTGATTAGCGTCCCTTGTATGCAGTATCCTATGCATATAACTTCTTGCATTTTTACTGATTGCCAATTTAGGGGGTGGGTGGGTCCCCCCCTTTTTCAGAAAAATCAGGATTTTCAGGTTGGTATCGATACCAATTTAGGGGGGTGGGCCCCCCCCTTTTATGGAAAATTTGGGTTTTCAAGTTGGTATTGATACCAATTTAGGGGGTGGTGGTGTCTACTACTTTCAAAATCTCGAAAGTCAGGTTTCGGCCCTGGTTGGGTATCCTGGACCCTGACCCCTCCTGCTTCTTGACCAATACGGAGAAATGGCAAACTTTTGGAACTCCTTCGTCACCATGGTCCAGATTTCATCAGATCAACAAGAAAGGTGGATTGGATAGCCCACTTGCAAGCCTCAGAGAGAATGATAAAATGGTTTCTCATGTACGATTGTAAAAATTATTCATGGCACTTTTCATACTACTGGGCAAGTCAGGAAAATCTAAATACTACACATCCAGCAATATACTAGAATTTCATGAACGGCCATTTCTCAGTACGAAGAACCCCGGGAGCTTTCAACATGCTGCCTGCAGACCAAGTCATTGAACAAAACCATCAACAAGGAACAAAAGGGCTCTGGGGGCATCATTGGATTTACGACTTCAGAAGGTGCAGTCCAGCGATGGATTTTGTCCAGCCATACAATTGCATCGTTTCCCTTGTCATTTCAAAGGGACTTGAACCTGAATTCCTCCACAAGTAAGGCGAATGATCTTGGGAAGTCAAGAATGAAAAATGACGAGGCAGTTAAATCGTTGCTACACTGACATCAAAGAATTTCAAAAGGATAAAAAGCTTGTCGGCTTGTCATCCCAAATTGAAGCACCTGGTGAAGTCAAGAACTATCTAATCAACGCAGAAAAGATTGTTCTCAAGACACACATCGAATCAAATGAGGTCGACTTTTATGCACCGATCAAGAAGAGAAAACTCAGAACCTTTGACAGTGGGCCGAAGATCATTAAATTCAAACACAAAGAAGGAAAACACAGCGAAACCTTTGCGAGGCTTCTTGTTATTCGAGAAAAAGGCGATATTTCGTTGGAAGAGGTGATGAAATACGAGTTCTCGCCTTCACCACTGTCCCTCTCAAATCCTGATACATCTTCACTCTGAGAGAGTCCTTGTTGTTTAACCATCTCAAAGATGACATTCATGTTGTGGACACTGTCCCTGAAAATACGCCGCCAATCTTTGATGGACTGGTATTGTTTCAAAAGCTTCCAAGTGATCTAGTTACATTCGGCGATGTCTCCGATTACGTCTTGGAGAAGATCATGAACCATACGGGAAGAGTGTCATTCTTTGAGACAGACCACTATTTAAGGCGATTCAATCAAATCTTTGGAAAGAAGAAAGATGTCCGATCTCGCTGGCATTATAAGAATGAAAGCATCCAGACGCAGTCAAAAACGACCAAAGCAATTTGACAAATTTCTTAGAATGCGACAAAACAAAATCGATCCAGTGCAATTTTTGATTGAAGATTGGTCAACGAATCCTAAACATTCGATATTGCTCAACGGAAAAGAGCTATACCGTGCAATGGAAGACAAAACGTACAAAATCTCGTAAAGCAACTCAGTCACTCAAATCACTGAAGAAATCAATCTATCCAGTAAGCAAGAAGAAGCTGACACAAAAATGTTTCTTGCAGCAAACTTCGCCTTTAGTCTTGGATTCTCAAATGTCATGTCATAAATTGTCATAAAATCCATCGATACAGATGTTGATATCCTTGCCCTGTATTGCCTGGCATCCATGTGATGAACGGATGTGACTCAACTAGCTCATTCAAAGGAAAAGGTATATCTAGTTCACTCATAACAATAAAGCGCTTAATTTAAGATTTGACCGAATTTCCTTGAAAATACATTGTCTTCTTTGAGGAACACGTCGATTTTCCTTTCAAAATATATTGATTTTCTGATTTACATCAATTTTAATTAATCACAAAACATGGTACAAGAGTTACAAGTTTCATTAGTAATTCATCCATTCTCTACTTCAGGTAAGGTGGCGGTGCTGGAAGCATTCAAAGAAAGATAGGGCTTTCTCATTGCTGCTGCGTTACTTGGTGAAAATGAATTTGCGTCAACGATAATAAAGAAAATGATTTTGATGACGAGAGTGATGTCTAGGATGACGAGAATGAAGAAGACGATGAAGTGAATGACAATTTTGTGTCTGATGATGAATTGGACTACTAAACTGATGTTACTGATTCTGTAACAGACGAAGAATGATGACTTGAAATGTATTTTTATTCATCGCGTTTATATCTAAGAAAAGTTTGAAAATCTCTCATGGATCAAAACACTACCCTCAACATAATCTCATCAAAAGCTGAAACACCATCACACCCCAATTGCTTGACCGACAATACCAACAAATATGATACAAAACAGACAAAACATTCAAACAAACAACTATACAAAGAAAAAGAAAATGGCAAGATGAAGACAAAGCCTTGTTATGTTCAGAAACAAGAGTAAAAGCATGTGTTCTCATGACGCCATCTTGGGATATTCTAGCTCCTTTGATATACTATATACAATCCTATACGCGTACGCTACTAAATATAATACCGTTCGCGTACATAACAAATAAACATAACATCTCTCCCCACTACAAATAGCAAGTAGATAGAGGTCAAAAATAAAGTTAAAGCTTAAGCTAAACATTTCAATCTCTCCTCTAATTGGAAAAAGTTCATAAATCATAAATCATAACAGCTTCAACAAATGTCAACACTTTGAAGTTCGTAAATTGTTCTGTAAAATATCAAAACACTTCAAGTCTTTTTAATGTTCATGAAAGTTCGTAATTAGATAACCACTCTGGAGCTTGTTTTACACGTTGTGGTCTTGGAATAAAAAGAGGTTCTGGGTCATTGTCCTCTTCATTGTATGGGATTGTTGCATCAGATGATGTTGAGTCGTTAACTGCAACATTCTCGTTTTCGTTGGGATTTTCTGCTGTCGGTTGAACATCAACTGTACCGGAAAAGTAGTCATCATCAGAGGAACTACAACTGTTACTAGTAGTTCTTTTGGATTTAAGATGAGTTTGCAATACTGGACGTTTGTATTGCTTCGATTGGTTGGCTGAGCGCCTTGCTGAATGATTAAACTGTTGCCTTTAACTTTAACAACGGTTCCTGGATTAGTGTTTCATTTAGGTGTGGTTTTATTTCTCTTGCTAGTAACATTCGTTGTGAGAACTTCATTCCCAACTTTAAATTCGTGCGGCTTTGTTTTGTGTTTGAGGTCATAGTGATGTCTGACAAGAATCTTTTTGTTTTGATCCCGTTGACAGACCAATTTGCTGGATGCGGACGGTTTCGATTTCTTGTTGTTTGGGATTTTGTCGCGAATTACTCGTCCAAACATAAGCTCGGCTGGAGTTTTGCCGGTTGTGGCATGTGGCGTGGTGCGGTAGGACAGGAGGAAGTTATCAAGTGCTTGTCTCCAGTTCTGTCCTTTTGCGATCGATGCTTGAATCGTTTTCTTAAGGTTTCGGTTGAATCGTTCAACTTCCCCGTTGGCCATTGGATGATAGGGTGTGACTTTGCGATGCTTAACATTAAATTCCTTCAATAGTTTCCGAAATTCAGTGTGTTTCCGAAATTGAGGACCGTTGTCTGTAACAATACAATCCGGTGCACCATATCTACAAAACAATTTTCTTAATTTCGTAGCAATGGACTTTGACGAAACATTGTAAAGTAATTCCACTTCTGGGTATTTTGAATAATAATCTACACAAACGAGAAGGTTTTCACCTGTTGGGGACGGTCCAACAAGATCACACCCGAGCAGTATCCACGATTCATCTGGAATTTTTGTTGTTGCCAGCGGAGTTGGTTTGGGTAGCGGTCCAACTACTTGGCATCCATGGCATGATTTGATAAATTCTTCAGCATCAGGACCCATTCCTGGCCACCATGTCTTAACACACAATCTTTGCTTGGTACGAACGATACCCTGGTGGCCCTCGTGAGCGATTTGAATGATGTGTTGCCTGAACGATTTTGGAATGAAGATTCTGTCATTGAACATGACAACGTTGTTGACAATGAAGAAACTGTGACGCATAGTGAAGTACTGGCATTTTGATGACATTTTATCGTTAGTGATAAAATCTATGATACTCTTGATGTCTGGGTCCCTGTGTTGCTCGTGAGCAATGGTTTCAGCTGAAACAGATTGTGGTAAAGTATGTTCATACACATAATTAACAAAATCCTCTGTCACATTACGTTTAACAGTTATATGTTTATCATGATTAGATCGGGATAAATAATCAGCTCCATTGAATTTACCCGGCTGATATACCATTTTTAAATTGTATGGCATGGCTTTGATAACAAGATTTTCAATGCGGGGTGTGATCAGTTTTAATAGTAAAATAAAGTCCGTAGAGGTATAATCGAAAACGTTCGAGGGCATAAGTAACTGCAAGACACTCACGTTCTAGTGGGCTATATCTTCTCTCCACTGGTGATAATGATCTACTTGCATAGCTGACTGGTCTCCATGTCCCATTCTTCTGTTTCTGCATGAGGACTGCACCAAGAACAACCCAAGAAACAGAAGAATGGGACATGGAGACCAGTCAGCTATGCAAGTAGATCATTATCACCAGTGGAGAGAAGATATAGCCCACTAGAACGTGAGTGTCTTGCAGTTACTTATGCCCTCGAACGTTTTCGATTATACCTCTACGGACTTTATTTTACTATTAAAACTGATCACAAACCACTGGTACCCATTTTCTCATCCCAAATGAAATCAATCACACCCCGCATTGAAAATCTTGTTATCAAAGCCATGCCATACAATTTCAAAATGGTATGTCAGCCGGGTAAATTCAATGGAGCTGATTATTTATCCCGATCTAATCATGATAAACATATAACTGTTAAACGTAATGTGACAGAGGATTTTGTTAATTATGTGTATGAACATACCTTACCACAATCTGTTTCAGCTGCATTCACATCAAAGTAAGCAAGTGTTTCACTGTCAAGTAAAAGTTCCTTCAAACTGTCGAATGTACTATGATGAACGGAGGTCCATTCCCATGGAACGTCCTTTTTTAGTAGATTTCTCTGTGGCTCGGTGACGGTAGCAAAATTTGGGAGAAATTTGGAACAGTACGTAATCATCCCCAAGAAGCTTCGAAGTTCATTTATGTTTGTTGGAGGTAGGAGGTTAACGACCGATCGAACTTTTTCTTCATCTGGTGATACACCAAATTGGGATAATTTGTGTCCCATGTAAAGCAGTTCTGTTTTTAGAAAGTTACACTTTTTTGGGTTAACTGTAAGATTTTTGGTGCGCAGTCTTTCGAATACTGCCTCTGTTCTTGAAATTAGCTCTTCTTCAGTTCTGCCGCCAATAACAATGTCATCTGAAATGTTTTTAACTCCTGGGAGACCAGTGAGTGCTAATTCAATTTCACGTTGGTAGATCTCTGCTGCAGATGACATTCCAAAAAGAAGGCGAGTGTACGGAAATATACCACAATGAGTAGCAAATGCTGTAAGCTCTCTGCTCGCTTTATCTAGTTCGATTTGATGATAACCTTTGTTTAGATCAAGTTTGGTGAACAGTTTACAGCCGTTGAATTCGTGCAATAATTCATCAAGAGTTGGGATTTGATACGGTTCCCGTGTGATAGCAGTGTTAGCAGCTCTCATGTCCACACACAAACGTAGAGTCTGTTAAATGACGCGCCTTACGCGCCCACGCGCCTTACGCGCCTGAATTTCGACGCGGCATTAAGTTTTGACGCACCTATTTTTCATATGCGAGTTACGAGTTACGAGTTAGGAGTTGCAAGTTACTTTTCACGAGTTACGAGTTGCATTTTAACAAAATAAAATCGCGAGTTGCGAGTTACGAGTTGCATTTTAACAAAATAAAATCGCGAGTTGCGAGTTACGAGTTGCATTTTAACACACAAAAATCGCGAGTTGCAAATTAAAAGTGCGAGTTGCAAATCTAAAAGTGAGAGTTGCAAATTAAAAGTACGAGTTAAAAAATTAAAAAAAGTCTGAGCCTGTTATCATAAATAATAATAGGACAAAAAAAGCTTAAAACCCAAAGCAAAGCATGGAAAACCAAGCCAAACTGTTTACTTTTTGTGACTAAAGTTGTGTAACCACTCACATACATCTTTTGACAAGCTACTTAAGGCCCTTAAGTGTGATACCTGCAAGCTTTATGACACCAAATATTTTAATTGTACCGAATGAGATGCCTTTGATATAAATAGATAAATATTTTCAAAAGGCAAAAACTGGGAAAGGCAGTTTTAGAGATACAATCGGGCGCGTGGGCGCGTGGGCGCGTCAATAAATGGAAGGCGCGTGGGCGCGTAAGGCGCGTCATTTAACAGACTCACAAACGTATATTGCTAGAGTTCGGCTTTGGGACAGGTACGATTGGATTGACCCATGATGGTGGATCTGATACTGGTTCAATTACACCTAACTTGAGAAGACGGTCTAGTTCTGTGTCCACTTCCTTTCGCATTAATATTTGAAGCCGTCGAGGTTTCTGTGCAACTGGTTGAATAGATGGGTCAGTCTTAATGTTCAATGAAACACCTTTTAATTTACCCAAGCCTTATGAAATCGATCACTATATTCGGTAATAATGTCATTCATCTTTGAAGAATTAGCAGTAATGTTATTAACTCTTTCTGTAGTGGTAGTTGTTGCAACTGGATCAGGTCCGACACGAAGTAGGTTCAATTCAATTGACGAGTCATATCCAAGGATAGTAACGGATGGGTGAGGATTGATGATAAATCGGGCATTTGTTTCAGAGTTCCCTGCCCTGATTTTTACATAACAACATTCTTTAAATGGAATTGGAGCATTAAACGATTTAGCTTGCCCCTTGTATGGAAAACGTTTGGGTTCAAAGTTCATTTTGGTTAGAGTTTCTTGACTGATAATGTTTAAATCGCTTCCACTATCAATCAACATTTCAACTGTAATGTTATTCATTTTGATTGGAAAGATACGATGACGTTTATTTGCGGAATGCGATGGGTTGTCAATTGCTAATACGAATTCATCATCAGAGGATGAATCTTCAACTGTGATGTAACGTATTGTTGGGTTTCCTTGCTGGTTAGGGTTTTGTTTTGACTGACATACTGTTTTTAAGTGTCCCTTTTTGCCACAGTTGAAACATGTCTTGTCTTTGGCGATTCTGCATTCACATGCTAAGTGATCACTTCAACAACGATAACATGTTAGTTTTCTGGTAGTATGTGGTGTTTTCGATATTCTACTTTTAGGATAACGTGGTGGTCGACGGTCAGAAATTCTGTTGACGTTGTCTCCATCGCCATCATCGGATTCCTCCTCAACAGGTTTATTATGTTGATGCGGTTTGTCAGTGTCATATTTGACGGATTGGTGATCAGCGGTTTCTAAGACAAGAGCAATTTCTAACAATTTGTCTAAAGATAGGTTATGCTCTTTCAATAATCGTTTTCTCAATTTCTTTGAGTTGCATCCACCGATTACTTGGTCGACGATTTCATCCTGCGTATCATGAAACTCACATGTTGTAGCAAGCTGTCGGAGCCTTGACACATATTGTCCAGTTGATTCAGTGTTATTCTGTGAACAAGACCGAAATACATGACGTTCATATCGCTTGTTTTGTTTTGGTATAAAACGGTTGTCCAACTTTATAACAGTTTTTGTGTATTCTGTGGGGTATTTGGTATCTCAATTTCTGGTAAAGTGTTATGCAGTTCTATCATGGCTTCACCAGCGCAATGTAATAACAAAGCTTTCTTTTGATTCTCATCATTAATACCAGCAGCAATAAGGTAAACCTCAAAATTTTGTTTCCATTTTTTCTAGTTGGCACCCAGATTCGTAGGGTCATGATGGATAGTGAAGCCTTTTGGTGCAGAAATATCAATTGCTTTTGCCATCTCGAAGAAATAAAAAAATCCAATCTGGATCGTATGGCAGTAGAAGAAGAATAGCAGCGAAAATCCTGCTCTAGCAGCGCCAAATGTTATGTTCAGAAAAAAGAGTAAAAGCATGTGTTTTCATGACGCCATCTTGGAATATTCTAGCTCCTTCGATATACTATATACAATCCTATACGCGTACGCTACTAAATATAATACCGTTCGCGTACATAACAAATAGACATAACAAGCCTAGAGTCAGGTGTGGTATCAAGAGTAAGCACTCTCTGGCGCCCGCGAGCCACCCGTTGATCAGACACTATTTCGTACATAAAAAAACAGAGTAAAGGGATTAAAATAAAACAAATTGTAAACAAAAAATTTCTGACCATACAGTATAGTACAGCAGAAAGAAAGAGAAAAAGTTGAAAGGTTGACCGAGAGCCCGGTTCGGAAAAGACTAAGTTATAGTCTAAGACGAATCACTATCTAAGAAAAAAGCCCAAAGCCGAAGAAAATTCGCAAACGGGTTTTTTTTTTTTTTTTTTTTTTGAATAATGAAAATATATCTTTAAAAGATTAATCCTAGAATAAAATACAGAAAGTATTCTTTTAGGCGAAAAAACAAAAGTGGACAAAAGTACTTCAAAAAGTATTGAAAAAATTGACTTCAAAATACTGTTGGAATAATAATAAGAAAAAAAACAACAACTCAAATATAGCGTATAGCTTCAGTTATTTTAATGTCCTGATTTTCAACCATTGTGATGCTGTTCTTTGGAATTCTGCTGCCACGGATACATAGGACAGTTGACCTTGCCAATGCAAAAGAAATCTTTGTTCTCAGAAAATTTAAAGTCATTGACATGAGTTCATCCCTTTTTTCTGATAAGAGAGCAGCTAGGGCTTTAATGAAAATTTTGGCCTCTCTGCCTGCACCTCCATTTGTCGAGAAAATGAGTGGTGTGAAGGAGCCTCCATCTACTTGGATTATCCTCTGATTGTATTGTCTCTTTTTCTCCTTTTCATTCATTTCAAAAGCACAAGTAGGACTCACCCTAGAGTACCGTTGGGCGTAGGCATTGAATACCCTAACATCAAAAAATGCCCGCTGGCCTCTAGTCCAGAATCCCCTTGCGCTTATGTCAGCTCTGGCACCATCCTCCTTGATTACACCTCGACCAAGACATTCTCCGGTGATGGGTTCCAGTTGCGGTTCAATGGTGACATCCTTGGTGACTTCATTTAGTGTCATGGCCAAAGTGTCTCTGATCTCATTATGGCGCTGGTATATGAAGCCACCTGGGGCAAGACAAAGCATGTTCAACAGAAAACTTTGTACCACATGCGCAAATGCTTGGTAGGTGCTTGAGCTGCCAGCGATATCTGATAGCAATTGAATCGAAAAATTCCCTTTTTGTGAGGTCAAAATGTTCACTTTTAAGAGGTTTGGCTGTAAGCCAGTTAGATGCCCCTTTGAGTTGTGCTATATCATTGGCTTTTCTCTCGTCGATCGTTAGGTCATTCCGGATCTCAACCAGGGAATTCTTGTGTCTCTCCTCCTTTTCTTTCAAGATGGTATACTTTCCTTTGTTGTCATTTCCTCTAAACTCTTTTCGTTGGGTTATTATGTTCTCAGTCAGTTCCTTGGATACTTTCTTTGAATTTTCAAATTCATAATCAGCAATTTCGGAAAGGATTGGTATACCCAGACCCCCATATCGTACTGGCAGGGCAAGAAGTCTGCGTTCAACTTGGCTACAATGGTGACCCTGTGTAAGAGCAGGAATCAAATAATTGTCTATGGCATGGTCTAAAGGTGTCAAATACTGCTGAATGTCCTCAAGTACTCTGAGATGAAAAGTAAATTTATGTACAAACCCACCCACAAATGCACTATAAGCACATTGAGGTTGAGACTTTGCGATGTCACTTAGGGTCTTGATCTGGTCAACCCATTTCGATATAAGATCCTTGATGTAGTTTGTTTTGTGGGCTTCATCACCAATAGTACCTCCTAGATATTTTCTACCTGAACAAGTGATCTTGACTTCTGTTTCAGAAAAAATTTGCTTGGCTTCATTCATTTTACCATCGTCCTTCACAATAAGCCACGATTTGGAGGCTTTCGGATAATACCCAAAGAGTGGACCAAGATGAACTATTGCATTCCACCATAATACGAGATCGTGTAGTTTGCCAGCTCCAGCAAGGTCGTCAGCAAATGCAACACTTTTTACGGGAACTTCATTCAAATGTTCCTGTAGAAGTTCCTGGAAGGGAAGAAGACCAATCGCGTAGGGTTTTTTTGCTGAAAAGAGTTTACAGTCGGTAGAGTTGCCAGTCTTAGACTAAACGATTTTGGCGCAAAATACAAAAACAGCCAAAATCGTATGAATTTGAGTTTCTGTATGCGAGGCCAGCCGTGTTCGGTATTCGAAAAAATCAAAACAAAGTAAAAACAGGCCGGAGAGAGAAACTGAGATTCCAAGAAATAATATCTTTCTTTTTGGATACCCTCTCCCATTTATTCCCTTTATATTTTCTTGGTAACTACACTTTCTTTTCTAAGAATAACAAATTTTTATCAACAGTCATTTTTTTTAAAAGTTTGTAATTTCTTTGCAACACGAATATCTAGCTACCATAAGCTTTATAAGATTCCTTGAAAACATGAAATCATAAGTTTGTTGTTTTGTTTATTTTTTGCCTGAGGATTATAATCCTTATTTTTATTTCTTTTATATGAAAAAGTCAATTTTAAGAAAATAAAAAGTTTTAGTATCTTACCCCACCACCATTGCTCAAAGACAAAAGCAAACATAAAAATTATTTAAAGTATAAATGCTTGCAATTTGTGATAAAAAATCTCATGATAATTTTTGCAGGGAGAAGTAAAAAAGTCCCAGCTTGTAAATTGTAAATAGCTTTTGCAGTATGTCGATCTTGCTTTGATTTGAGCTTGAATTTCTTTCTACCCAAAAAGTTTTGGAGACATTGAAAAAGAAACGAGGATGAAAGGAGAATCATCCATGTTAAGAAATCCCAAGAAATTATAAAGTTTAATTGAAAAATACCAATCAGTAGTATAAAAACCCCAGTAAGGAAGATTTAAAATGACACTAAATTTCTTATATGAAATAACTGATAAATAGGTATATAATTCTACCATGATAAACTAAAGATATGATTCTAAACTGTTCTCTGACGCAGTACCATATTATAGTCTCGACTTATTCCAGAAGGCTTGTGTAAAATTTTCCAAGTCATAATCTCAAGCAAAATATACCAGGGCGTCAGTAAAATAGTCATAATCCCAAATTGTACGAGGATGTCAAGTGCAATATTCCAAGTCAGCAAGTCATAATCTCAAATTGTACGAGGACGTCAAGTGAAATATTCCAAGTCATAATCTCAAATTGTACCAGGACGTCAAGTGAAACATTCCAAGTCATAATCACAAATTGTATGCGAGGACGTCAGGTGAATATTACAAGTTCTAATTCCAAATTTTACCAGGACGACAAGAGAAATATTGCAAGTTATTATCTCAAATTATACCAGGGCGTCAAGTGAAATATTACAAGTTATAATCCTAAATTATACCAGAACGCGAAGTGAAATTTTGCAAGTTATAATCTCAAATTATACCCAGACAGCCAGGACGTTGAGTGAAATATTGCAAGGCATTTTCTCAGCAAATAATAATACCAGGACATCACGTGAAATATTGCAAGTTGTAATCTCAAAAATATACCAGGATAGTGTGCCAAATATTTCATTTCGGTATTGTGCTCTCTGCAAATTACTGCCACACATGTTCTCATTATTTTCCCATGCATCCAATTTCTGATTCTTACCTAAAAAAATTTGGAAAAATACTCTGATAATTTTCACAGAGTACCTAAAACTTGAATTTTCAACTAGGTAATGAACTTCTCGACATTCAAATCAAAATTAGAAAGCCAAATTTTTGAGGAAATGTGAAAGTTGTCTAACAAGAGGTAAAAGCAGTTTTAAAGTCCACAAAGAACTACTAACATCCAGATGGAAAGAATCTTTTAAGGGTTGAGATATGAGGGTATTCACATATCTAATGAAACAATACCTGTGATTCATAGTATTCATAAGAAATACACAAGTGACTTACCTTTTATATTTATTGTCTTTGTAGACTTCAGTTGAAAAATCATTTAAAAAACAGCCTCTACAAAAGAATACTTGACTTGAGGAAAGGGTACTCCCTTACACTAAGTTATCTTGTAGTCTACAATAAAACGAATGAACCAAGAAGAAAAAACCCATAAAGAGCTGGATTCACAGAAAAACCACAGCTATTTTCGTGTTTTTGATCGTTTGAACCAAGCTCGGCCTTTAAACTTAGGCGCTTTTCACCACGGACCGAGTGACTAACCAGTCTCACTGGTTAGTCCAAGCAAAACTGCAAAATATTTTTTATGCCAAAGAGTTATCGTCCGTTTCTTCGAAACTCTCCCACCGATTTTTCCCCGTATACCGCCATAACGCCATACCACTATATTTTCCCGCCTTTACTATCACTGTAACGGACTATAACATCGTCTAGGTTCGGAACCCCGTAACCGAGTGGCCGTACACATTGGAAACGAATTAGGAAATGAGACAAACTCAACAAACTTAGACACAAACTACAAATATACTGGACAGAGAAAAAGATACATTAAAATATAAAACGACTCGATTAAAATGAAATGAAAATTAGTAAATTAGTAAAGGGAACAGTGACCAAAATTTTGTTGTTGTTTAGTTATGGAGTAATGAATCCGGTTTGTGTAAACCGCAGGTCGCAGGTCGCAGGTCGCAGGTCGCAGGTTACAGGTCAACAAAGTGCAGACCGTAAAAAAGATAATAAGATCATAACATATACATAACATAACAGCAATACATAACGCATTAAATTACAAAAAAGTAATACATGTTATTTAGATATTATAAAATGACAATCGAATAGAATAACAACCTAGTGACACTTAATTACAAAAACATAAAATATGATGCCTAAAAAGACAAAAACACGAAAAATATTTATAATACAGAATGTGATGTTGATAGTGTGAATGCATATAAAAGTGCACTAATCAGAAGCCTGTGAGGTCCCTAAGAGAGTGGTTTTAGTAGGATGAAACTAATTAATTATTCAATTGTTATTTTAATGACTTAGTGACAATTTTTGACAAAAATATTGACATAATCACAAAATATCATGTCTTACAAGAGAAAAACACTAAAAATATTTAGCATACCGAATAGGATGATAACAATATGGCTGGATATAAAATTACACCAATCAGAAGCTCGTGAGTTAACCGAGAAGGTAGTTTTAAAGCGATGTGTTTTATTATATGTAACCATCATATAACATTACAAACATTACAATATGTAATATACCTGTTATACGTATAATATGGTTTCAAATATTTTCTGGTCTGCGTTATACACAGCGCAAACTGCAAAAGATCGATAAAAGCACATGGTTAAATTTTGATGTTTGAAATGGTTTTATATGGATGAAATTGCTTGAGAATTATGTTTTGATAATTCTTTGTGTTTTCCAAACATTTTCCTCTGCAATGACATTGATTAGAGTCAACCTGTCATCACTGACCTGTATCCTGTAACCTTTAACCTGTAACCTGCTGTTTACACAAACCGTAATGAATCTGAAAATTTTTTCACATTACTGAAAAAGGTTCTCAAAACTTGATGGCGACCATACATTTTCCTCAAAACTTTTTCCAACCGTGTAATCTTTGCTCCTTGCTTCTTTGCTCTATCAATGAGAGACATACTTGCACCAATGAAATTGTTCACACTGGAACAGACCCTACCAATCCTCAAAATCTCAGCTCCCACACAGTTATAAAACATCCGAGATGGAATATTTCTCGACGCAAATAAAAGACGAACAATCGAAAAAGGAAAGTTATCTCTTTTGTCATAGAGTTTTGCATCTATGTAACCGTTGTCATTGGTTAATGAGAGATCCAGAAAAGTATTGAGCTGAAGTTCAGGAGGGTAGATTTCTTTATAGTTTTCCATAAATAAATTGTCATCATTGATGGTTAAAAGATCGTCCATGAATTGAAAAGTGTTTGAAAAGCGCCTTGCTTTTTGTAAATTTTCTTTCTTGAGGCTTTTCACCCATTGACTTTCAAAATGATATAAGAACAAATTAGCCATAAAGGGAGCTGGGTCCGAGCCCATTGGAATACATATTGTTTGTCTAAAGATTTTATTACCAAATGTGAAATAGCAATTGCTCATGAGGTATTCAAGTGCTTCTTTAAAGAGCGGTTAGTTATGCCGTCACTTTCTTTCAAGGTTCAAATTTTGTAATGAAAAAATTTTCTTTAACGGTTCTAAAAATTTGGCATAAAGCGACCTATTTTAGGGCTTTCGATAATATTTAACAATTGAATTTTTTTTTCTTGCATACTATTTAGATACCGTATTTCTTCAAATAAGCACCGAAGTCTTTTTTTAAATGTCAAGATGCTCCTTATACCGGGTGACCCACGAAAAAGTTCGGACGTTTCTCGGCGTCTTGAGGCCGAACAAATGTCCCAAAGTGCTTGGAGTTTTATTATTTAGAAAGTAGATATCCTAACTTAAAATCCGAGCCATTACTTTTTAAATTTGATGCACAAGTTCCCTAGTTATGAGCTTTTAAACTCAAAATTCACTTTTCGGAAAGTGTAAAAAACAGGTAAAAAAGGGGTATCAAATTAGGTATTTTTAGACGTTTTTGATATACAGTTTTTGAGAAAATTCCTTGAAAGTGCCAATTTTGATAAAAACTAGTCTTGTTTTAAACAAAAACTACTTTCAAAGGTGTTTTTAATAATTATTAATGTCATAAAACTCGTTAAATAAGTCAATTTATAAGAGATTTTCTAATTGATTGCATTAATTTAATACCTCTTTTTTACACTTTCCGAAAAGTGAATTTTGAGTTTAAAAGGTCATAAGTAGAGAACTAGTTGGTCAAATTTAAAAAGTGATGGCTCAAATTTTAAGTTAGGATATCTACTTTTTAAATACCAAAATTCCGAGCACTTTTGGACATTTGTTCGGCCTCAAGACGCCGAGAAAGGTCGGAACTTTTTCGTGGGTCACCCGGTAGAGGAGTTGATCTTTTTAAAGTTTGAAAAATATGGGCACGAATGTTGAGTCAATAGTAAGCCTTTACAGCTCTGATAGGTATTCGTTTTAAGTATATTATTCAGGTGCGGTAGTTGTAGATAGAGAAAATATGCTAGTAGTATTTTAACGTGAAACATTTGTAAGATATCAATATTACTTTTAATAGTAGAAAAAACTGACTTCAATTCGTCAAAAGATGGTTGAAATAAAAAAACCCGCCTCGAAACTTTAGCATATATCCTCGGGAATAATTTGGTTATCTCGTTTATTTTTTCAAAATAATTTAAAGAATGCTTACAGCTATCTTTTAGCATTCTCTAAATATCTTCTTAGAGTTTTAGTCGTTTTTAAAAGAACTTCTTGTCGGTAGATTAAAAAAAAAACGTTTTTACGTAGTGTTTTTGCTGACATAAGAAAAAGTAAAATGTTTTTTCCGGATATTTTTTCGGCTTCGCCATGACATATGTACGAGCAACAATCACAGAAAATTTCATTATGCTTACTTTTCTAAATCAAAAGTTATGAAGAAAAACGCTAACGTCAATAACTTTTTCAAAAAAAGCCAATTTTTGCCGGAAAAGCCGTAATAAACATCCTTTCAAGTAAAAAAAATTCACTCATTGTGTTGCATTTAGGCGAGACCAATTTAATTTGTTGTTCTACGGGCCAGACTGACCCTTTTTTTGCTAAAATCAAAAAAATAATAATATCGAATTTCCACTACAATATATTTTACACACTAGTTATTTGTAAGAATTAAATTTGAATAAAGCTGAAAATTAATTCAAGAAATTGAAAAATCGTAAAAAGCATTCCATACACTAAAATGTTATTATGATCTTCATCGAAGATAAAAAACAAAGTGAATTTTTGATCCAGATACTTTTTGGAAAATTTTCTCGGTACCTTACCAACCCTGATAAATGAAAAATTTATTCTTATTTTGCCGACCGACCGACCCATATTTTTCTAACGATCTGTCCGTAGAACAACAAATTAAATTGGTCTCACCTTACAAAAAAATCAAAATCAAAAATCAAAAACCAAAATTTAAAAACCAAAATTTAAAAACCAAAATTTAAAAACCAAAATAAATAATCAAAATTCAAAGTTTGCTACACGTCTGCACTCCGTACACTCCGGAATTAATTAGAGATATAGTCCCCAGGACTTTTATAATGAATAAATTCTTCAAAATATTATATTTCTAGTTTCCTTTCTGCTGCATCATCATTCCACTCGCCTTTAAACGATTCTTATAGAGCGTCGCAGGAAATTTGGTTGACGGTCACTGTCATGTTCTTTTTCTGTTTTGTTTTTGTTTTGATAGCGATCCGGGGGTTTACACTCGGGCTGCCCAAATGAAAATGCATTTACGCAATTTGATTCGATAAAAGAAGTTTTGATGACGTCAATCATCGCGATCTGATTGGCTGATGCAACATTTTTTCGCGCGCGTTTTACAAGTCACGTTTTCGACTGAGTTCTGAAACATTTCGAAGAAAACTCTTGAACTGGTGGGTCACAAGAAAAATGGAAAAGAAGTCTTGCAGAAAAGCTCGATTTTCATACAAATTTTTACACGAATCCTCTACAGCAACAGACCATGAAATCATTCATGAGTTGAGGAGAAAAAGAAGCAAGAAAGATGTATATCAAGCTGAAGAAGTGCTAGCCGAAAAGAAGGTAGGTTTATTCTGTATATTTCTGGGATGTTTACTCTTTCCCCTCCCCCACTTTTTTTGTGTAAAGTTCTCTTCTCTTTGTGAGAGGAGGTTATTATTAAATTCTCGGAAATTTCCAGAAAGTTTTCTGGTGTACGTGAATCGGATTAGAAAAAATTAGACATTGTTATGAAAGTTAGCTTTTGTTTGTGTGCTTTTGTTTATGTCTCATTCATGAATAGAAAAATTATTTTTACTTTGATTCTTTTTAAAGAGTTTGGTTTTTTGTTTTTCAAACAGATTGGAAAAAGAACCCACTACCTAGTTAAATGGCATGGCTGGGGAAGCGAAACATCGACATGGGAACCTGTGGAGAACATCTTGGACCAAAGACTTTTGGATCTCTGGGAAAAACCAATGCCAGATATCAGGCAAGTATCTTTCCATGTTGAGAGGTTTCTCTCTTGCATTGAGGCTGCTCTCAAAAATAGGCTGAAAAGTGAAAGGCAGATAGACTTTCCTATTGCCATTTACAGATTCCTATTTAACGGGAGAGGAGAGGATAAACCAAGGGGTGTTAAAGTTTTACAGAAAAAGGACTTTGACCGCCATTGGTTTCCTAAAGATTGGTATGTCAGCCTTATAAATGAGAGAGGAACTAAGAGAGTGATTACATTTCCTGTTATCGTGCGTTCAGTTTTATCCAAATCACCCAAACTTTTCTCTAAGAACAAATTTGATGTGATTGTGGATAAAAAACCACGCTTGATACAGAGAATGAAAATCAGTTTTTTCAAAGAAACTTACAATAGCTAATTCTAAATTTGTACATTTGATAGGGTTATTTTTTCAGAATACATTTCACAAAATCACTTGCACGTTTTGCAGTGAATGTGGAGTTATGCAAGTTATCAAAAAAGGAAAAGCTAGCCCTCTATGTATTATTTTTGGCCAAGGATTTTTCACAATCCCTCTCTCCCTTAGAAACAGTACCGAGTTTATGTATGTGTGTTTTTCAGCGACGGAGACGGTAAGGTTCTAATTTAACTAGATCATGACCAACTGAGGACGACAATAAATCAGCACTTTTACCGTCCTCGATTTTGCGGGGCAGAATTGCGGGTTATTCCAAATCGCTTCAGTCACTTTACCGTCCTCAAAAGTGCAAATACATAAACTCAGTAGTGACTTGGTTGGTAAGGAATGATTGATCTCTTTGTCATCTCTTTTCTTTTTTTATGTTTTGGCACAATACAACTTGAACAAGAAACGAGTACGAAAATGGATTTGAACGAGAAACATGTACGAAAATGGATTTGAACGAGAAACGTGTACGAAAATGGACTTAAACGTGAAACATGTACGAAAATGGATTAGAACGTGAAACGTGTACGAAAATGGATTAGAACGTGAAACGTGTACGAAAATGGATTAGAACGTGAAACGTGTACGAAAATGGACTTGAACGAGAAGTGTGTACAGAAATGGACTTGAACGAGAAGCGTGTACGAAAATGGACTTGAACAAGAAACATATACGAAAATGGACTTGAAAGAACAATTCTCCTATTTACAGTGGTATGTATAAAAGCATTATTCATAAAAAAATCAGTCTTCGTGTTTTGTGTACTTTCTTCTTTGCCTCCCATACCCCGAGATATTCAATTTATTACATCGCTTCTCCAATCTCAGCAAATTTGCACATGCATCTTTCTTGTTCAATTTGCGGTGGTAAAACTGCCTCATTGTATCATTCTTTTTCTCGACACCTATGTATAAAAAAGATTTGTCAAATATAATAGGATTAGACTTTAAAATGAACTGAATAAACCATAACCAGCATCCAGAAAAAACAAACTCAATATTATCTGTATTATCAGAATGAAATGTTCCGTACATACCTTGACCACTAAAGATTTTGAGGGAGCCCCATTTTCTGATGATATCGCCAACATGTTTCGCCATAATATGTATATATGGCGTGACAGGATTTGCCCAATCGTAACCACATCCGTTCATTCTTTTCAATAAATTGATCCAAGCTTTGGCCTTTAGGAAAAATAAATGATTTGTCATGAATTTACTCTCTTATGTCAATGATGTGAATACAGTCGTATATCATGTGAATACAGTCGCATATCATGGGACCGACTGTATTCACTTCATTGAATAATTTGGTCCATAATTTTGAAAAATAAATAAGACTAAGACAGCAATAAAAGTTTTCTAACTGTGCAATTTTTCTCTTGTATGTAGGTTATTGAAACACTTACATCACACTCGTATTGTTGGATTTCTTCTTCTGTGAAGCTGTCCTGTCCAATTGTTTTGTACAACAAGCTGAATTTCTATGATTAAAACAAGTAAGAAAGTTACGAATTTTGCAAATTTTCTTAGGTGTTCATCTTTTGCTCTCATCCAATGATTTTTTAAAACATTACAACTAGAGTTTCATTTTTATTGGATAATGCCTAACAAAATATATTTACATTCCATAAAACTCTAGTTGCTTCAGCTTCTTCTTTTGATAGAAATTCCTCGAAATACTGCGGCAATTTTGCTAACAGCTTTTTCTTGTCTGGGCCCATCAGACTGGTCCATTCGATCTTCTTGCTTGTTTTATTTCTCCAAATTTTGAGGCACACTCCACATTGTCTTGCAAAGTCCAACAATCTCTCTTCGTGTTCAGTGTTTGAAGTTTTCTGCGAAGAGAAAGTTTAAATCTAAGCAATGTCATGATAAATTGAACATAGGGCTTGGATTGATACATACACAGGCACACTAGCTAGTAAATTATTTTATCAATGTAGTCAACATTACCTCATCTTTATCAATAACGGAATGGATGAGGCCATCCTCCAGTCTGTCAGTTATCCTGAGTAATAGATGCAACTCATCAATGACGTAGTTCTCCAGGGGGATACTCTCGTTGAAAATTGGGTCGTTTTGGCATCCGGGCTGTCTCTTCCAATTTTTTCCCATCTGCCTCTTTTTGCCTTTTTTTTCAGGGTCTTGTCTGAAATATAAATAGATACAAAACTAAATCTCTCCCGCCTCATCTGTTGAACTAGCCCTTTAGTCCTTTCCTCTTACACCATATGTAGTTCTAGTTGGACAAGGGACAAAAAAGGAGGCCTTTCAAGCAAAGACTGCAGAATTTAATTTCAGTACCTGTCTTTCTTAGAGATGTCACAATAAATGCAAGCGTTGTTGGATGTTGCTGCTTTCATACCCAATACCAACAAAAGGAACTACAAGGTAAGAAAAACATAAGGTGAAATCATTGAAAGCGAAGCCAGTTCAATTTTTCTTATCTGATTAAATTAACTTATCAAACCATTAAAATCATTACTATAGAATGGTCTTTATACCTTGTAGTCTCCTCCAACCAAAACAGTTGTGTTGAATGATTGATCAAAGGCCAATAAAGATTTCTCTTCATGAAGTTGATTCACTTCAGTTATTGTGGTTTTGAAACTCTCTTTCAATGATTCGTATGATTCCTCAACCTTTGCCAGAGCAATTGCAGTGTTACCTGGTAAAAATCGAGAATATGAAAAACCAATTAGATAGATGTTATACGAAAGAATACATGCCTTTGAAAGGATTAATTTTCGCATGATTTAAACACTCACCTGAGCTCGTGAAATACGATTTAGTTTCTTCTAAAATTGCGTAGGATAAAACAATAGGGTTGGTGGTCCTAGTCAATTTGGTCCCGTCTCCACTGATTTTGATCTTTAAAATAAAGAGGAAATTTCCAGATTAATCGTCCACCCAGGGAAAGGGGGTACTAAGGCAAAATGAGTACGTTAAGGGCTTTCTGTACTGAATAAATGAGCTAACGGTAAGACATGCGATATTACTAAATAACAAATAGTGATGTCCGTACCAACACATCGTCGCTTCCTAGTGACGCCAATCTCCGGTCCTGTTTCAATTCTTCTATCAGTGACGTCGCAGCATAATTGCTTCCTGATTCATCTTCAATGTTAAATGAATCGTTGATCCTTTTCTGGGTTGACTTTAGCGTATGGGTCCGTGGCAAGTCTGTTGCGATTTGACTGATCTCATGGTACGCCTCCAGTGAGACGTTGTGTGTATCCAAAATAAATATCAATGCCTTTTTCTTTTCTTCCTCAGACAATTGCGAACCTACATCAAGAAAGAAGTAGCAAATTTTGAAACAAACAACGTTGACGATTGACGAGCCCATTAGATGGGCCAAACCTTGAAAGTACTTAATCTTCACCTCTCGTCCAAGAAATGGTGTCCTCTGAATCTTCATCTGACGTGTCGTTTTCCGTTTGCGAATTTTCATCAGACGATAGCTGAGTTGTCGATTGTGTGGGCGTGGGTTCATCCAACAATTGTGATGTGGATTCGTTTTCGTTTGACGATTGCGTTTCTTGTGAATCTAGATATTTAGTATAGTTTATAATTGTTTAGAGACTATTTTCTACAAAGCTAAACCATGCCCTTTTCTTCGTTACGAAACAATCATTAAAAGTGGGTTTAATTGCTTGGAGAGAAAGCCTTAAAATTAAAAGTTGTATGATTATAGACTAAAACCAGGAAGGGACTTTCTTCAGATTAGAGGAATCTCAAAAGACAGGGGGCTGGAAAAAGTCGAACAATTACGTAACAAGGGTCATTTATAGAGCCATCTACGGAGCCTGGAAGGGCATACCTTGTCTAAATTTTATACTAATTTTCTCCTCGTTTTTTGGTGTGACGATGGTCAATGTTTTCGGCTCTACCCCAGCATCTTGTGCGATTTTTCTACACTTGTCCCTTAAAATGAAAGAAACTGAAGAATTTACTGTAGATCCTTTTGCATCATTTTCGTCATTTTAGATATATTTTTTATCAGGGTAATTTATTTTATCAATATAGATTTCAGAATTTGCCCTGTGATTATCAATCATGTTTTGCGGATCAGTTTAAAATAAATGGGATGGAATGAAAACTCACTTTAATTCTGCTAGACGGCGAAATTTCTGTCTTTCTCCCAATTCCTCAAACTCTTTCTTTCTTTTCTTGGTGGTTGGTGTATCCTGTGTTACGAAAAGTAAATTTCACCAGTTGTTCGCAATTTATATTATGACCTAATATTTTTTTTAAAACCGCTTGGAACGAAAAATACACACGTAGTATTTTATCTAAACTTGCATGAATAAGTTTTTTATCTATATAGTATTTGTTCCGGACACGCTGTATAATTAGTTTTTTTGTTTTATTAATACATCCCAGAAAAGGAAATCAAACCTCTCTATCAAATTAATTCTTATCCTCTCATGTCGATAATCCAGGCGAAACTTTGCTAAAAACGTTATGATATAGTTTACCTTGGGCGAAGGGGTTTCCAATCGTACAGCTTTCTCCCTCAGCCCAAACGAGAGCCATTTTTCTATGATTTGATATCGTTGTTTAGAATTCTTCCCCTTCAATTTTTGTTTAATTAACCTCCCAGTTTGACTCACTGATTTGTACATATTGTTAGTGACTTTGATCACCCAACCGTTGGCCAAAATTTGTTTATTCAGGAAATCCGCTGCCTCCTTAAAACTTTTCTCCCCAACCACTTCCACAAGATCTCCCCTCAATTCTAGCTTATCTTCTGTATTTAATTTTTGTGAGCCTGTGACACAGTTAACCGAATTGATGTAGGCCATTTTTCTTATAAAAAAAATGTCTGAGTTGGGCTTTCTTGTGTTATTGTGACGCCCCGTCTAATTCCTGGGATTTGTTTTTGTAAATACCTAGGATACTGACGTCACGTTCGAATTACTCGAAGTTGAGGCCTCAAAATCAAGAGTTTTTTAATGAATTGAGCCAAAATAAATTGCAGAATATTTTTCTCTGACCTTTTCTGCCTCGGAAAATATTTTTGGACCATTCGGCAAATTACACTATTGGTCAAAAACGTTCTATTCAAAAATGTAAACAAAACACGGGCACGGCTGTTGGAGGGAGGTTGGTGATCTTCAACCCTAAAAATCATTAATTTCTCCAACGAAACACCTATGATTATTATACATCGATGGAAAGACAAAAGATTAAAGCTTCCAAAAATGTTTTTGGAGTTTTGTCAAAATAAACGGTTTATTTTTCATTTGTACAAGAAAAGATACCTTATTTTCGAATTTTATCAAAAATGGTCGTCAGAAAAAGGCTGTAAAAGTGTTGAAGAAGTTGGAGTTTCGACAAAAAAATAGGATACAGTATCTTTGATAATTGATCTTTCAGGACCTTTTTATTTTTTTCAAAAAAATTAAATATTGCAAAAGATATGTACAAAGAATGACAGCCATAATAATAAAAAAAGACTACTTCACGCTTTTCGTCAAACATTACCCCCGGATTTTCGAATGTAAACATTCGATTGACAGCAATGCAACGTTAAATTTCCTGCGACGGAAGCATAAGTTATGTACCGTTGACAGGGTAATTTCAAGGAGAATATAAATTTAAATGTTCATCACTATTTTAATTAGCCCTACGGAATTCGTGACTTTTCCAACAACTAAGAAACAAAATTCAAAAAAGCTATTCCTCATACAATTCCTTAACGTGAGGCTACACAATCTGAAAAGAATGCGCAGGAATAAATGTACCGAGAGAAAACAGTTAAAATAATTCTAAGATAAAATAAAATAATAAAATCCGAATAGAACAAGAATAAAAGAAAAGTTACCTGTCGTAGGTAGCCCAACGAACAACCAATAAGTATTTAGATTCATGTCAAATTCATCACGGATAGTAACTTTTGATCCTACTCTTGACAATAAAAAGTTGATTGTTGTTAAAATAGGTGCAATAAAAAAAGAAGCGTTAAATCCATGTTTGTTCACAAATAGGGATATAAAATTCGACACACGATATTGCAGGAAATAATGATATGTTGACAGAGACCAAGTTTTCTGCTTGCGTCAACCTTGATAGTTCTATTGTTTGACGTATGGCTGCGACCCTTACATTCAGTCTGGGCAAAATCAAAAATTTCAGTCAATGAGGCAGTGTTCATTAGAAAGTTAAATTCTTCAGTCCTTGAAGGATTCACCTTTTCATTATTAGGTTTTTCATGATTAATAGAGCTAGATTCTTTGGAATTACTTTCTAATGCCGTCGATGATGATGGAGTGGTTACCAATGCTGATGCTGATGCCGTCGATGGTGGCTGTGCTGCAATACTTTCTTTGTTTGTTTGAGTGTGAGGGCCAAATCTTCTAGACCTTTTGTCAGAATTCCCCATTGCAAAATAATGATCTAATAACCTTTCAAATATAATGTAGCTAGCTGCAGAAGACACCCATTGCAGTAGAGCACTTCGTCACAAATGAATTTGTGTTTGCTTGCTTGAGCTACCATTTTTGGACATTTTTTACATCCAGTGAACTAAAAAAGCCGTGAGAGGTGGGTGCTAGGGCGCTAGAGGGCGCTAGCGGAGAGATTGACTCAAAAAGAAAAGAGAACACTTTTTGACTAAAATTTTGAATCTGCAGAAAAATTGTTGTAAATAGTTTGTTTTTGCATAACAAAAAACAGTTTGTAGAGGGCACTTAGATCTAATTTAGACGCTAACTTTCTGTCTATTTTTCTGCTTTCTTATTGAAAGTCGACAGAAAGTTGGCTATTTAAAGTGAATAGAATGACTTCTTTATTTCAATACAATGATATTTTGTCTGCCGACTTTCTGCTTTTCCATCGGAAGGCAGTCTAAATTAGACCTCGGTAACAAGGTATCAATATAGGTTCGGTTAAACCCACAGGTCCAAAATAAAACATAATGCATATTGCATAATGCATAATGCATAATATTTGAGAATGTCTATTTTAGAGGCTATAATAAGGGAGAATTTGAAAGATATTACTTTCAACAAAACAAATATACCATTTTCTACCAGAAAATAAAGGGTAGAAAGCTGTAAATTTGAATTTTGGATGATGAAAAAAATCCATGATCCACTGAAAATGCTTGTCGCCATTTTGATTTTCATAGTTATATTTTACAGAACGTAGTATTAGCCAAATTCTGGAGCCGCTCGCTGCGCTGCCGATGATGCGCTTGTCGGGACAAAAATAAACAAATCCGCCATATTGCTTGTTTTTTTGCATGAAGTTCGTGGGGAGTGCAGTCAAGCTCACCCAAAAAGCAAAAAAGAAAGCTTATTTTAGTGTTTTGAAATATTTTTTATGGAATTCCAATGCATTTATAGTGTTGAAAGATAATCTTTGAAGCTTCCTGGCTCATTTATTTGAATCAGAGGAGCCTTTTTTTTACAAAATAGAAGGAGTTATCTTTGTATGTGATTTTGGATTGTAATATGCTTCCTATCTTTTCATTCAATGCTTTGATGCTGTTTGTAAACAAACTATTCCATATCTTTTTTAGATCACTGAAGCAAACTGAAATAAAAAAAGTGGTTTTTGACTCCATGGTGGCCCAGGATGATTATTAAAAACTCCACACCTGATTTTGGTTTTTATATTCTGATGATATTGTAACGCAACATGGTTAAATGGTTTTGCAGCTCCTCCTTATGCTTTAATAATTTCAGAACTGTAAGTAAAAACAAATCTTTGACATACTATAGACTTCCACGTGATGAAGAATTGCAAAAAACCTATCAAAAACTGTTTAAGACTGATGGAATGAACTTTGAGAAAGGACACATTTGTTCGGAGCATTGGAGTGGCGGTGTTAGGGATAACCCAGAACATTTACCTGACGTTATTGTGCCAAAAAGTCAGCTATGTAAGCTAAAGCAAAAACTCAACAATGCAACGAAAAAAATCAAGGAAAACGGTTCAAAGGCAAAAGTATGTGAACTGCAGAAAAAAATTCAAATAGCAGAACAATTGACATCGGGTACAGTATTATCTTATCTACATCCATCTCACAGACGAAAACCTCTTGTACGTGCTTCACCAAAGAAAAAATGCCTAAAAAGAAGGTTAAGGTAGTGCAACTGACTGATCCGGAGAAGTGGGACCTTGAAAGAAAGGAACTCCTAAAAACTATTCAAAATCAAAAAGACAAAATTCTGAGACTAGAATCAGACATCCTTATACAAGAAGGAAACATTTTATATCTGGAACGAAACTCTTGTACGTATGAAAATTTGAAGAAAGACTCAAAAAAGTTTTTTATGTTAACTGGACTAACATTGGAACAATTCAATATTTTGATAAACTGTGTTGAACCTTATTTAACAATTCTTGATTCTGGTGAATTGTCAACTCCAAGTTATGGCGGTAGACCATCCCAACTGCTTTCAGTGATAACACTTTGTCGTCACGGTTTACATGCTAATTTCATGGCTTTTGTTTTTGGGACTTCAATTACTACAATGCAAAGAATAATAAACAATTGGACCCTATTTTTGGCCACAGTTTTCAATCGAATTGACTTAAAACCTGAACACGGTTTCCTTCTTGAAAAGATGCCATCTTCCTTTGTTGATACAGGCCAAGGTCTAACTGATTTGGTTTTGGATGCAACTGAATTTAAGTTCCAATTTGCAACAAATTATGACGTTAACAGTCTACTTTTCTCCCACTATAAAAATCATAGCACAGGGAAAGCTTTAATTGGAATCGCCCCACATGGAATGGGCATACAATTTTCTGATGTTTATCCAGGATCAATTTTGGACACTGAAATTACATGTAAGAGTGAATTTTTGAACTACGTTGAAAAAGATCATAAAGTTATGACAGATCGAGGATTTTCGATTCAGGATCTTTGCGCTGAAAAGGGAGTTACGCTCAATCGACCGAAACAAAAAGAAAACGACCAATTTTCTTGCGTGGATACACAACGTAATTTTGATATCGCAGCTACAAGGATCCATGTGGAACGTTTCATTGGCAGAGTACGAAATTGGAGAATACTTAATGAAATTTGGCCGTTGAATAGAATCGATACGTTAACATCCACCTGGCAAATGCTATGTCACATCGTTAACTTAACTTGTCCTCCCATTGGTCCAAAGAATGATCAACAATAAACCTCATTTGGGTTCAGAAAACAGTATTTTTTGCAAATATTACAAAAAATATATAAACATAAACTCAACAAAATACAAATTACTGAGTAAACAAAATGTAACAAGTTTATCTTATGAAAAAATAGTTACATTTTTATGTTCATTTACAGGAGAAATAATTTATGTTTTATGCTTGTTGATATTATATGAGGCATTATTTACTACTAAAATTTGAGAAATTTTCTAAAACTTGCATGATTCAAAGAAATTACTCACAATTTTTGTCCAACTAATGGGATTTTGCTTCAAAATACAGAATTTTGGTAAAAAATCCTGACTCTTTAGGGAGATATTTCATAATCAAAGATTTTTTTAATTGTGTTATTCAAATTTACATTACCGGCTAAATAACTAATAATTTTTTTCAAAAAATCACAATAGAGCTTTCAATTGTTATCGATGTCGATCATCAATATTTTTTTAAGTCAACACTGTCAATAAATTTTGCCTGAGGGACTTTTTCTACAAGTTCAGTTACATAAGCAATCAATGGTTTCAGTTTTTGGCATAGTGTGTCAATAACCTCGTTATTTTCACCATATGTAGATGTAAATGGCTCATTATTATATATACTTTCACATACATCAAGAACAATTTCAATAAGCATATCATTTCTCTGAATAACAAAATAATTTCCAATTTTCTTTTCGGGAAGGTAGGACACTAAAATGCTTGTATGGGCATCTGTACATGCCATTTGTAGCTGACATTGGAGAAAATAATTTCTACACTTTTTCAAATTTTCAAGAGGTTTCTCTGAGTCTTTTGCCCTGGTTTTGATTTCAATAATTATACCTGCTGGTCCTAATGCATCAGGGCTGCAACCAAACAACTTTCTAGAAGGGTGATTGTAAAATCCACATACTTTTGTCGAACTTTTTGACATTTTCTCGAAATATTTCACTCCATCTTTTTCAAAATAGTGTCCTCTAGCAATGTTAGGAATATTTGACATGTTTTTCTCTGTTTGACCTGATTTTACAATATTCCAATAAGATTTGAATTTTTTAGGGCCAAATAATCCCAGTAGTGCACTAACTCGAGAACCAGTTTATTTCATTTTTAACAGTTGTTGTAGGGTAATTAGTGTGATAAACAGATTGAAATTTCACTAACTCGATATCCATATCCTCTTGTTCAAGGATAGATTTTGTAACATTTTCATTTAGTTGTAGATCTTTTACATCATTCAAGAATTTTTGACCATAAAGAAGTTCATTGATTTTGTCCTTTATTTTCTTCTCCTTCTCAAATTTGTATCCCAAAGCATTTTCCTCGAAAGTCTTTTTTTCACAGTATTTGTGATCTGCAAGGCTCTCAACTTTAAATTCCAACTGATGATTTTCGACCGACCTCACTTTTTAAAAGCACACTGTGAACATGGTCTGTAACAGGCTTCATTTTATTGAGCTGGTTGTTGATACTGTCTATTATCAAATTAACATTTCTTTTTGAATCAAAATCATTCTGTGGATCAGCAGCTTTGATGTATTTTTTCCTCTTGGCTGATGTTAATTTCAGTAAATTTAGTTTCATCATTGGTACTGAGCCTTTGCTACTAGTTTGATGCCATCTTTGAAGTTGCTGTGTACATGTAAGACGTAAAAGTTTTGTCTTGGTCTTTGTAAAATGTTTCAAATAAAGAAGTAAAGCTAAAGCATGACAACATAATCCACTAGCTCCAATAGGGCACGTACAGTGGGCCTTCTTCGGTATACTGTTCTGAAATAGGATAGCTACTGGTCGTGTTGCACTCCCATAAGATCTAGCAACAGTTGCTTTGACAAAGCTGGAGTCTGTGTTTGTTTTGAATGTTTTGACAGACACAATTTTTCTACTTTGTAGCATACGAAAAACCTTCTCCTGTTGGTCCATACTTCCTTATTTTTTCTGCAAGGCATATGCATTGAATATTTCTTGGGAAACTTTAGGATAGAGGGTATCATTTGATGACCAATTAGTTGATGAAGGAGGGATGTCTGTTTGGGTGAGACTTGAAGCAAATACACCATGACGTTTGGTTCGAAGTTTGAGTTTTTGCAAAAGTTTTGGACATTTTTGGTAGGTTCTAATCCTTGAGAGCAGGTCTTCTTTCTTCCCAGAACATGCAATTCCATGCAAAGCCATTTTGCAGCCTGTTCTTTGGTAAAAGAGCCAACATCCTCCCCTTTCTTGATCTTCATGACAAATCACAGCACTTTCGCTTTTAAAAACGAAAACGAAAGTGATTTTTGTCCCGACAAGCGCGCTAACTGCAGCGCAGCGAGCGGCTCCAGAATTTGGCTAATAGTGTAGAAAAAAAAACACGAAAATATCTCCTCCGTGTATTACTTTTCGAAAACGAAAACTCGAAAACGTAAATTTTATAGCAAGATCTTTATTCTGAGTTTTCTCAGAGATCTTTACGAACAATTGCTAATAAATTTCAACGGGTTTTCCCTCTTACAAAGCATTAACCATGTGAATGCTTTTTGTTAGATAAGCCAATCCAGCCAATATAAATTAAAGAGCTTCATGCGAAAGCTAGATCAAAGAAAATAGACTTTTTACATTCGAATGTTTATGAGGGAGTTTATGTGTTTACCTTTTTTGAGAAAGAAGAAGGGGGGAACCTTTCTGATTTGTTGCATCTTCTTTTTATTTATGCTGACAGAAAACCCTTTGTTGTTACGATTCGAATCGAATATTATCTCTTTCGTTCGGATTCGAAAAGTAAATATCATGTCCAGGGAATTCCCTCTGAAGAAACTCTTCTAAAGAGGTTTTTGCGTTTTCAGCCTCTACAAAGGAGAGTTTTAGAAAATATAAAATCGTTCTGTAAATTACACAATATTATTATGCATTATGCAATATGCATTATGTACCTGCCCTCGGTTAAACTGTACTTTTTATACTTATTCATTTCCAGATATTCCCGATTTCTCAGACAATGATCATTCAAGAACATCTCATTCCTTTGTTTTTAATCCTCACAATTTTCAAGTTTGTTTATGTTGGTTTGCTTTTTTCTAGATCTTGGCCGAACAAATGCAGGTGGAACATCGTCAAATTCGCATTCGATGTCTCTTGATAGTTATCCAATCATCACAAATGCTGGTAAGTATTAGCTCATTAGACCCATATAAATAATAGAGGTTAAAGTTAGTATGTGAAATAGTTGCCCTTTTGTTTTTAATCCGCACAATCTTTAGGTTTGTTTATGTTGGTTTGCTTTTTTACAGATCTTGACCGAACAAATGCAGGTGGAACATCGTCAAATTCGCATTCAATTGACACCAATCCCATCATCACAAATGCTTGTAAGTCTTAGCTCATTGGGCCCATAATACCAGGCGACTCAAAAAAACTTTTGGCATTTGACGAACCCCTGAGACCGAATATAAAATAAAATAAAAGGTGATCTATTTAACCGAAAATGATTTTCCAAGATATGTACTTGGTTTAATAATTATTTATGTCAAAGCTCGTCAAACAAGTCATTTTATAAAAAGTATTGTATTCTAATTGCATAAATTTAATATTAGACCAGGTCGATTTTAGGGGTGTGCGTCCCCAAGAGGTGAAAAATATTTTGTTTTATCATATCCATATCGTAAAATAAAACTTCAAAATTAGAACAAAAAATCGTTTGCTTAAGGTATTAACTTTCCTTTCATTGAATTCACTTGTTTTGGTATTTAGTTAGATAATCGACTTAATCGACTTTTCTTTAGTTAAAAGAGGAAAGATAAACTTAAATTTTGATGGGTCATTTATCAAATTTGGTTAACTAGATTAAACTCTGAAATTTCTGAAACACGCTCAAAATCGCAAAAACAGACATTCATACTGTTTTTCGAAAATTTTAATTTTTGGGGTCTGGGGACGAGTCTTTTTGCCAAAACGAGGCTTAAACTTTGGGGCATGCTAGAGCCCTCAAAATTTGTCCGATTCGGCTGAAATTTAGTGCACTTGTTCCTTAGGTAAATATCTGAGGGTGTTTATTTTATTTTATTGAAAATTGTCATTTTTGGGGCCTGGGATGAGCTTTTTTGCCAAAACGAGGCTAAAACTTTGGGGCATGCTGGAGGCCTCAAAAGTTGTTCGATTTGGCTGAAACTTTTATCGTTGGAAAATTTTCATTTTTGGGCTGGAAAGCTGGGTTCTAGTTAGCCTGGATATCCAGCCCGTAAACTTTTTTCTTGATTTTGATATTTCTTATGTTTACGGTCTGGTTTACCTAGATCGTCTGCATTCTCATCTGAGGATGATTATGCGGATATTCTGATTGGTTGGTCCAAGCGAATCAGAGATCTGAATGGTGGCGCGCATATAAGAAATTATGCGAACCGACTTGATGTGTTCGCCTAAGTATTTGGACTGCGCGGGCGATCAGCAAGGCGCGTTCTCCCTGATTTTTCTTTTTCGAAGCAAATGCACGAGTAAATGACATAGAATACCTAATTATCTCCCTTGGGTGTTTGACCACGCATCCAAATAAAAATAACAATAATGGTAGGGAAGAAGTGTGAAGATCAAAACATGGTAATTTTTAGATGTTCTGGTTGTTTTCTTTTCAATTACTTGCTTAGATATTCTTGTTTTAATCTTCTTAATGACTTGTTGCATCGTGTAAAGAACTAAAGGTATATCTTTATTTTGCTTCAATTCTTTTTTTTTTCTTTTTTTTTTGCCAATTTTGTAGTGCTGTTTTGGGTTCGATTTTGAAAAAAAAAATCTCTCCAAAAATCACTTTGCACTTTCTGTCTAACAGACTTTCCACCACACTGTCTGTATTTTATGGTCAAGGCTGCCATTCTAAATTGATTTATCACTGCTGGGGTACCATCTTGAAATTATGCATGTCATTATGTGCATACATTTATTTGCAGCCATGGTATTCATGCAGGAAAATCTGTCAACAGGGGTTCACCTGATTTCTAGGTGAACCAAGCTCTATAATTTTAGAACTTTGTCTGGCTTAGGTAAAACTTATTTTTTCTAAAATTTTGAGCTTGGATATCCAGGCTAGGTTCTAGTTCTTGCTTTGGCGTATACAATTTAACATTTCTAAATATAACTAAAGATCATTGTAAAAAGTACGAGCAGTTTATAGAGGCCAATGTGTCTTCACGGTGGCCTGCCAGCTGTAAAGCTTTATTTTATTATTATTATTATTATTTCATGTTTCAGATATAAATATTCTAAATTGAAAAGTTGATTTTAATATGTAAGTGTTATCATTCATGCCCAATGCAACAGATAATAGCATTGCTATTCTATTGCCAACGGAAGAAAGAGAAAGTTTATTCCTCCAAAGTATATCCTTAGAACACCTGAATAATGTGATTTTTGTAATATTTCCCTTTTAGGCTTTCCTGAACTGCAAACCGTACGATCAGTTCGAAATTTATTTGTTTCTCAAGAAAACATATTGATTTACGTGTTGCCTCAATACATTAATGACTCTAATTTGGATGAAGGTCTGAATTTAGAGTTTGATGGAGAGCCAGCAATCGACTTCAACGGCGTAACTAAAGATATGTTTGTGAAGGAAGTACATGCAAGGTGAAAATTTTCAGAGATTTGTGTCAGTGCCGGGTAACATCCCAACAATCGAAGAGTTGGAAGGGTCCTTCAGCATAGTTTCAAGCTGAAACGATTCTTTCCGTTGTTCCTCAATCAGATATTAATCGTGTTCGAGGTAATCATAAACCTTACATAGCTAATAATCATGTTACGCAGCTTCTACAAGAACAAACGCAAAGAAACAAAAGACCCATATTGGTCAACTCTCTATAAACGCCAGAGAAATCTTATCGTCTCAATAAATCGATCAACAAGAAAGAAGTTTTACGCTAAGCTTGGTACTTCTCAACCAATGTGGTCAAACATGAAACCGTTCTTCTCTGATGCAGATATCGTCCACGAAAGAATCTCTTTACAGGAAGGCGACGAACTGATCGAGGACGACAGCCTCATTTCAACTTTATTCAACGATCACTTTGCTACTATAACCAAAAATCTCAACATCGAGCAGTGGAAACCTACTAACGATACTGGTGAAGCATATGACGAAGTAACAAATATTCTTTTGAAATACGAAAACCACCCAAGTGTATTAAAAATTAAATAAACCGTCGATTCTAACCACTTTCAATTCACCCCTGTCTCAGAGGATGACGTTAAAAAAGTTATCAAAAATCTAAACCCAAAGAAAAGTGTCCGTGGTAAGATCCAAATAAAATTTGTTAAACTTGCAAGTTCTATTATTATACCCTGGTTGACAAAATTCGTGAATGCTATGATAATCAATGCAAGTTTTCCCTCGAGTCTTAAACTGGCTGAGGTCTCTCCAGTTTTTAAGAAAGATGATAAATTTGACAAAGCTAACTATCGACCTATTAGTCATTTACCAGCATTTTCTAAAATTTTTGAACGAATAATCTATAATCAGCTGGAAGGATTTTTTCAAGATAGTTTTTCTGTGTTTTTGTGCGGTTTTCGATCAAAGCATAGTACACAGCATGCCCTTCTTCGTCTTCTTTCTGAGTGGAAAAAATCTCTTGACAACAGGGGAAAAGTTAGAACCATTTTAATCGATTTGTCCAAAGCTTTTGACACACTAGATCACGACCTACTTATTGCGAAATTATCAGCTTATGGCTTAAATTTTCATAGTTTACGTCTTATAAAAAATTATCTTAGCGACAGACATCAAAGGACAAATCTTTGCCATTCAGCAAACTACAATGTCATCAGATTCAATAGAATCAGAAAGTTAATCAGCTACAAACAATCTATTTTATTATTTAATGCTTTTATCATTTCAAAATTTATGTATGCCCCTATTGTTTGGATGTTTTGTATGAAAACACTTTACCTAAAAATTCAGAAGGTTTTTGAGCGTGGAGCAAAAATTCTCAATTTAATCCCTCCCGAAACAGAGGATGTGCCTTTACGAAATCCCACGACTATTCATGAATTACACCTTCGCCAATTACTTTCTGAAGTCTTCAAATCTCAGAATCTTGGAAATCCTGTCTTCATGTCATGGCTGTTTCCGTCCCGGAAGATCGAACGTCACCTTCGTTCCAAAAATCTTCTTTCAGGCCGTAAAAAAGTCTTGACGGTACGCCATGGCTTTAACTCTTTCCCATTTCGAGCTAGTATCTTGTGGAATAAACTTTCGAATGACCTTAAGAATTCCAAAGATATTTCCACGTTTAAATCTAGTTTGCTTAAGCTTAAACTTTTAGATCTCTGTACTTGTAATATTTGCAAAATTTACTGAACTCTATTTTTTGAACTTTTTTTTTGTTGTTGGTGTAAATTAGATATTTTTCTATGGTAAACTAACTTGAAATAAATGAAATAAAAAAAAAAAAAAAAAGACTCAACTCTACACGATCCTGACAACTGAAATGCCGTCTGATGAAATGGTGCTTCAAAGTTTTTTGGCTTGTTTTTTGGAACGCGAACCTCAAACAAGCTCTCGATATCTCGGTCTTCGATCACACAATGAAAGCTACATTATTAACAATCTTTACATCGTTTCAAATACGAGGGCTTACAGAGCCTCATAGTTTCAAACAATTTCTACTTGATCTCGGCCATGTCGAGATGATCATCAAACCATAGTTCTTCTTGCGTAACATTTCGAGGAAGGTGTGGCCCACCAGTGAGAAATCTTTTGCCCGCCGCATAAAAGGTCTAAAACCGGCGGGGGAAACTTATCAAGGCGATTTTAAAAAGTGAACCGAGTGATCCCCATGAAGAGCGTGTTATTGATTTCTTGAAAAGATTTTTCGATGGATTAGATAAAAGTGAAAAAGCCAGCACTATTACGCGGTACATCATAGGCATGGAGGTGTTGGATGAAGACACATTTATCAATGTCGCGTTTAACAGTGTGACCCACGCACAACTCATGATGCCAAGATCAAATCCATGTGGGAATGTGTTACATTTGTCGCGGTATATTTTCACTTTCGAACATTTATCCGACTTACTTCATGCTATATACTCAATGACCCATCTGCTTGGAAGCAATTTACTTCATCTTATATTCATAATTTTTCTCACAATGATAGTGACTTTCCTGTGATAATGTATTTTTTGCGTCTTCAGTTTGGAATAAAACATTCTGAAGCTTTTATTATGCAAGACCTTGGCTGAAAATTTGAGATCAAAAGCTCTTTCAGTTCTTTTTTTATGGCTTCTTCTATTTCTTTGTTTTAACGGTCAAACCTCTCATAAAAAGAATTTTATCAAGCCCGACCTCGTTTCCATGAAAATCTATTGTTTAACAAACTAACATAAACTGAAATATCTCAAGAACCGGAAGAGCTTTTTTAATTATTCTTTTTTAGTTGATCTTTATTCATTTTTATTTTTTTTTATATAAAATCCAAACAGAATAGTATTTTCAGAAGCAGCCACCGAGGCAAAACACGAAAAAGCCGTTCCTTTTTGCCAGCCAGGAGAAAATTTCTATAAAATGAACATAATCAGGTTGTCCGGAACGGCTCCAAATTTCCAGCTGGAAAAGAACAATATGCCAGGAAAATGGAACACATTGTACGGGAACAGCTCTCAAAAAAAAGTGTCGACCGTTTCCTTAAAATAGCCGTTCACATTTGCCAGGAGGAGATATAAAAATTTATAGAAACGGCTCTTTACTTCCAGCTGGAGATGAAAAAGGAAAATAAATGTAGCAAACGTCAGAGCGATATAGATATTTTATGGGAACGGCTCTCCATTTCCAGCTGGAGATAAAAAAGGAAAAATGTCAGAGCAATATAGATATTTTATGGGAACGGCTCTCTATTTCCAGCTGGAAATAAAAATGCAAAAATAACTATCCCAAAATTGCCTAGAATCATTACAGTATTTAATGGGAACGGCACTGTATTTCCAGCTGAAAAGAGGTGAAAATATAGCACTATTGGCTCTGGCATTTGGTAGTCCTTCAAGTGACGATAGTTGCAGAGTATAACGCCATGAGAATCTATCACAGACGTATACTTATTCAAAGGTCGAAAATCAAGTAGAAAGTTCGCAAATGGCCCTTCTGTGGAGAAAACAATACTTTAGAAGTCTATTTAAATTCTCCAAATCTGAATGTTCTGGCTATTGGGAATTTTGAAGGCACTATTCGAACATTTTGATAGCATAGCAAAGAAGCCCACCGGGTGCACTTGGCCAAAACAGGAGACGGGTATGTGCGAGCCAAAAGGATATCTTTTTTCACACCTAAAAAGTCTCACGAATGGAATGTAGATTTATAAGTTAGTCTATGGAGAAAAGGTTCCAAAATCACGAAAATCGAGAGTTTCCCACAGAAAGGGTCAAAATTCCTAGAAATTTCGAACAAACTTGGTGAAAATCGACCAAAATTTAGGGAAAAGTCTTTCCAAGGGTTCCCAAAAAAGTAAATTTTACCTCTCTAAGGGTCTATTTTCGGTTTTGGCTCAGATATATTCGTCACCTCCCAAACCAAGATGACGAGAGACTAATTAAGGTATATCTTTTCCACGTATTTAAAAAAAAATAATGATAGAATTATATTGATCTAATAAGAGTACAATAAATTGAAAAATATCTAGGCGTCGAGAGTTTATGATGCATTACTTCCTTCATGAAATAGTCTGCGTTGAATTGTCAATCAGTCAATCGGTTCTCCAATCCAAAGAAGATTTCATATCTGGCTTGAAGCAAAGGAAACTATACAGGAATAATTTCAAACAAAATACCAACGGTTCTCCAATCCAAAAAAGATTTCATATCTGGCTTGAAGCAAAGGAAACTATACAGGCATCAATTAAAACAAAATATCAACGGTTCTCCAATCCAAAAAAGATTTCATATCTGGCTTGAAGCAAAGGAAACTATACAGGAATCAATTAAAACAAAATATCAACGGTTCTCCAATCCAAAAAGATTTCATATCTGGTTTGAAGCAAAAGACAAAATACCAACGGTTCTCCAATCCAAAAAGAATTCATATCTGCCTTGAAGCAAAAGACAAAATACCAACGGTTATCAATACAAAAAAGATTTCATATCTGGCTTGAAGCAAAAGAAACTATACAGGAATAATTTTAAATAAAATACCAAACGGCCTTTGGCATAAAGAAACTATATATACATAAATAATTTCAAACAAATTACCAACGGCTTTCCAATAACAATTTAGCAAGAGAACGAGCTGCTAATAATGTGACAGTGAGAAGCTTTAAAAGTAACATTCTGTCCTACTGATGGTCCCTTTTGCAAGATTGTGTACCATTTACTAAATAGGGATCATCTACCTTTTTGGTGGTGATCCAGGCTCTTCGGATAAAAAACTCTCTTCTCTAACCGAAAGAAACGGGTCTGCTATTCTCTTTAAATCAAATGCAATGGCTAATTAGGAGAGAAAAAACCGTGGAGCCTTTTTCAATCTAGCAAACTTTAAAAACCAATATCAAGAAGCTGCCAATAAGAGAACTACACAATCTTGAAAACTGAAATCTCTATACAGGAAACGATCTGATACAACCAAGGAAAATAACTGAAAAACACTGGAAACTGAAGCCAAGCAAAACTACCGATAGACCAAGACCAAAGGTTTATGCAGCAAAAACAAATGCCACGTCTAGATAAACGTACCGGAACATATGTTTCATCACAACAATTCAGGAACTAAATGTCAATCTTGAACCATCAGGAACAGCACTTTCAAGAGAGGATTGGTCACAAAAGCATCGGTTAAAATACTTTGACATACTGAACAGATACTCCAATGTAACAAAGAACCAATATTTCATGACACAGAACGTATTCAGGAAACAACATCTCAGAAGCTTGATCCATAATGCATAAACTTTGAAGTCATTCTGAAACAATCAGCAGCAATACATTCGGGGCCAAGATGATATGGGTTAAATTACAAAAGCATCGGTTAAAACACATTAACATGAAGAACCGATACTCCAATGTAACAAAGAACCAATATTTCATGACACAGAACGTATTCAGGAAACAACATCTCAGGAGCTTGATCCATAATGCATAATCTTTGAAGTAAATCTGGAACAATCAGCATAAATACATTCAAGGCCATGATAATATTGGTTGAATTACAAAAGTATCTGTAATAAGTGCGTTAAAATACAGAACTGATACTTCAATGTAACAACGAACCAGTATCTGTATACAACAGTAATGCATTCAATTGCCAATATTGCAGTTTCCATGACTCGTAAAGAAAAACAGCAAATTTCAAGATCAAGACAAGCAGAAAGTTGGCTCTGGTACAAGCTTGAGTTTCTAAACAAATAATGGTAGTAAAAACCGAAATTCCGAAATGAAAAGAATGGAAAATTTCAGAACGAAGCAGAAATAAAGATCAGATATACAGATGTGAACTTTTTGGTAAGATCAATCAATTTTAACATTGGAATCTTGAATTTTTACAATATGCAGACTCATTCTTTTGATGGCAGTATTATTTGACAGACGAGGAAAAGGCGATAGTTTTCCTGATGAAAAGCATTCTTTCAGATGACGACGGAATCGAGTTTGATCATACCAAATGTCAACTGGATCGTTATCAAAAGCAAGCTCAGTGGAGAATGCAATCACGAAAAGCCCACAATCATTACACCCTGTTTGACGACATACACTTTGATATTCAACATCCAGTTCTCCATCTTTTAAATATTTTCTATAACACTCAAGAAGTTGATTTTTGAGGTTTTCTGTTGGTTCCTCTTTCGAACTATCAAGCATCATAACCTTACTCCCTTTTGAGACTGAAAGGGCCCAGTGCTGCTCACCGTCATGATGCATCTGGATCCGATCTTCCTTGAATGAAAGGAATCTAGACGCATTTGCAGGATCTTTGATGCTATTAAGTGTCTCTTGAAGACCTTTCAAATTGGGGAACTGCATTTTTAGCATTATTCTGGCTCTATTCATAATGTTATCAGACATCCAACTACCATTACAGATCCTTCTGTCATCACCTACATTCCAATCAAAAACATCAGTTCGTATTTTATCACAACCTGGGACAGCTACACTCTCAATATCATCATCGGATAAGGCAATCAATTCCTCCTTTGAAGATTTCTCCTTGTTACTAGAAGAACACCAACTGGCGGTCGATTTTGGTTCACAAGAAAATCGTTGCAGGAAATCAACACTTGATTTTAAAATTTTCAGTTTTTTACCCTTAGAATTAGAGGAAGCCTCTGCAGATCTTTTACATGTAGTCTTTTTTGTGGATTCAATTTTTCTGCTTTTGATGGGAAGTTTTTTCGTTGGTTTGTTGTCGGATTTTCGTTTCCTTTGTGGTGTTTTGGATTTACCAGACTGTTCTTTTTGAGTGGTTGAATGTGCAGTGCCTTTGTGTTCAGATTCATTCTTTGATGAAGTGTTGGCTTTCCTCAGCTGATTAGGATTCTTTTGAAAATAATTCGATATATCATTCACCTTTTTTGAATCTTTGAGTCCTTCGTCAGCAAATAAAGAATCTGAAACCTTCAGTCCACCTCTCTTGCCGTACTGAAATAGTTTATCAAAACATGACGAGTCTAACCAAACTTCTTTTCCTACTTGACCTTTGAATTTAACGAGATAGACGTATAGATGTGTGTTTGGATCAAGTTTCTTATCTAATATGTCATCAACCTCCTTAAATTCTGAGGGAAGCAATCCTTTGGAAATCTTTTGAGCAATTTTTCGATCTTCATCAAGCATAAAAGTAGCCCTTGCATGCCAGATAAAATCTCTGGACTTTTCCATAACCATGTGACAGTTTTCACTTTCTTCCATAAAGGATGTTTGAGATTTGCTTCTTCAGAGTTGGTATCAATGGTGGCAACTAAGTTCTCTCTCTCCTCTGCCCCTGACATCCAGATTTGAGCCACAGGACCCATAATACTTCTTATTTACTGCTGGATATGGGTAATGTATCCATCTATGCGTAGGATTTTGGCTCTTTTCAATGTTTCATTGACTAGCTCTTTTGTACAAATGTCCAACTTAGGTGGTTTATCCACATTTGTGGGGACAGGGCATTCTGTTAAAATCTTGTCTTTGAATGCCTTATATGAAAAGTGCTTGGTGGCATACTTCATCTTCGGTTCTTTTTTCGCTCAAGCGTTCACGTAATATACAAGAGAAATTAAATACAAGTTGGTACAGTATGTGGCCCCCGAAACGTCGATCAAATTTAAAATTTCTCTCAAATCTAGAGGAAAAGAGGTATAAGAATTTTTGCTGCATGAAAAACTTTAACATCTCTACTTTATTTCCCGGGAGTTCTTTTTCAAAATTTTCAATTTCAACAATATTTTTCAATTGCTTAGAGATAGGGAGCTTTTTTCTAATGGCCCCCAAAACGGAGGTTTGCAATTTTAGCGATTTCTCGAGATATCTTTAAGATGTGAATACACAATTTTGACCATAGTTTGGAAATGTGATTTAGTGGGTTTTAGGCATAAATTTGTTTGATAAAACTTTTACAGTATACCCCTGGTGGTCAAAACGCAGGTTTGGGGCCCCCAAAACATAGGTGTTGTTAAAATCAAATTATTAAGCCCAGTGGTAATAGGGGTAGAAACTATGAAGATATCTGTGTTTTCCCTTAAATTTACGACCCAGTGGATGTAGAATTCATGATTTTTATAGAATATATCAAGATTTTCGATATTTCAAAGTCCAAACTGAAAATTTTCAAATCTCTTATTTGAAAATAGTTCCATTCATGTATGGAATATGCTGTGAAAATTTTAGAAAAACAGCTCAACTGAAACTGAGAATATTAAGCTTTAGATGTACTTTTCTCTTATATTTTGCAAAAAAAAAAAAAAATACATAATTTGCCGTTTTTGCTGATTCAGCGAAATTTTTTATATATAATGTTAAATATTTTGTTTTAAACTATTAACTCAAGCTGATAGGTATTGAATTCCAAGATTTTTTGCTGTTTCTCATATTTTGAATTTTCAGTTTTATCAATGCTGATTCTAAGGCCCCAAAATACTGGTTGACCTTAAGATGCTATATCTTTTACACAGGAAAAAATGTTCGATTTCCAAGGTTGGAAATTCGATATTTTTGGGTTGGAAATTTTGGTTTTATAATTGAAGGTTGGAAATTTGAGCGATTACTTTAAAGTGATTTGGAAAACGTAAATTACCCATAGGTTTTGTAGAATAAACCAATGGGCTTGAAAAATCAAGTGAAAAAAAAACAATGTAGAAATGACAATTTTCCAAGGCTGGTTGGAAAACATGACTTTTTGGGTGGGAAATTTTTATTTTCCAAACAGTTTGGAAATTGAAAAAAAGGTCAAAAATCGATGTGAAAATACATATTTTTGTAAATTTGATACCTCAGGTTGAAAAACTAGACTTTTTGGGTCGGAAATTTGTGTTTCTCCCAAACAGTTTGGAAAACGTTAAAAATCCATGTGGAAATTACATTTTTATAAGATTGAGACCTTTTCTTGGAAAACTAGACTTTTTGGGTTGGAAATTTGTGTTTCTCCAAACACTTTGGAAAACGTTAAAAATCCATGTGGAAATTACATTTTTATGAAATTGAAACTCTTTCGATTGGAAAACTAGACTTTTTGGGTTGGAAATTTGTGTTTCTCCAAACAGTTTGGAAAGCGTTAAAAATCCATGTGGAAATTAGATTTTTATGAAATTGAAACCCTTTCGATTGGAAAACTAGACTTTTTGGGTTGGAAATTTGTGTTTCTCCAAACAGTTTGGAAAACGTTAAAAATCCATGTGGAAATTACGTTTTTCTAATCATTTTCTGCGCATGCTCCTTTGAGAAAACCACAAGCGATTTTTCGCTCAAAACTGTTTTGATGTATAGCAAACCTGGATATTAGACTATAATGTGAGCAGTCAAGCTGTAAGTTTCCGTCAGGTGAGGCGTCGCTTCGGAGCGGCCTCGGTCAATCGCAGTGAGTTCGCACAGTGAAGCACATAGGGTACTTGTGTCATAGTTTCAAATAGCGCCCTGCTGAGCTGTGTGAGTGATCTAAGATCAACCACGTATCTGTGCGAACAATAACGAGAGATTGACCGGGAGCAATCGAGCCTAGGCTAGCGAGTGACTGTTCACAAAAACAATAACCTTGCTTAAGATCTCTTTTCCACATCTCGACCATCACTTTTTGGATTTTGGCTTTTTTCAACCTAGATTTTCGAAAATTCCAACCTTGTTAAATTTGGATTTTGGCTTTTTTCCAACTGAATTTTAAAAAATTCCAACCTTGTTAAATTTGGATTTTGGCTTTTTTCAACCTAGATTTTCGAAAATTCCAACCTTGTTTTCCAACTGAATTTTAAAAAATTCCAACCTTGTTAAAGTTTGGATTTTCGCTTTTTTCAACCGCGATTTTCGAAAATTCCAACCTTGTTTAAGTTTGAATTTTGGCTTTTTTCAACCTCGATTTTGGAAAGTTCCAACCTTGTTTAAGCTTGGATTTTGGCTTTTTTCCAATTGAATTTTTTAAAAATTCCAACCTTGTTTAAGCTTGGATTTTGGCTTTTTTCCAACTGAATTTTCAAAAATTCCAAGCCATGGAAAATGCAACATTTCCAACCTTGGACAATGTCCCACATTTTCAGGTTGGATTTTCCATTGGATTTTATCTTTTTTCCAACTAAGAAAACTTGAAATTTCCAACCTTGGAAATCGAAAAATTTTTCCTGTGTTACCCATTCTCTGAAGTCACAGATGTATCTGCATTTTCTAAACGGCATTAGGTGTAGAAAGTTTCCTATACCCCATTTTCATAAATTATTTTCAATATCCAAGGAGCTAGAGTGAGTTATATACAATTTTTTTTAATTTCGGTGTTGAAATATTTCCAAAAACATGCTCATTTTTAAGCATGATCATCATTCTTTCAAAATAAACAAAAATCGTCTAGTTCTGATAAATCTACAGGTCAGAATCCTCATTTTAATGACGACCTACGTTTTAGGGGCCGTCTCCGTTTTGGGGGCCGTCTCCGTTTTGGGGGCCATATACTGTATTAAAAAAATTAAAATATACTATATACCGAAGCATACATGGATCTTTTGGATTTGAATAAAATTCTAGAATTATGGTTATGTATAAGAAATTGGTCAGATGGTCACATACTTCGTTGCGTATTCCTCTAGTTCGTGAGGCAGGCTAATAGAGGTCTCACTTCCTCTTCATTTAGCTGCACATCAAACTTTGCCAGAGGTGCTTCATCATCACCGGAGCTGTTTCTTTCATTTCTCCTGAATTTCATAAAATTGAAAAACTTAATCAGAAAAATGCCCTTAGCAAATTAACTTTGCGGTCAGCTCTCTTTCTTTGCTAACGAAAAAGAAAGTATTATTGAACTTCCACCACAAGAAGTTTTACATAGCGAGTAGTAGTATAGTGGTTATCATGCTCTTTGCAAGTAAATGTACCTTTGCCTAGGTCAACGCATGGCATGTGAGAGGGATTGGATACTGTTATTCTGATACAAGGGTATAGTAGAATAGCAGGTATTGTGACGTGCTGTTGCACTCACAAGTTTCGGCCTCGCATTGAAAATACCGACTTTAAATCATGAAAAGTTCATTTTTTACTCTACGATTCATAATTTTCTAACGGCAAATCTGCAACAACGAATTAATCGAGCCTACCTTATGTAGTAATAGTAATGCAAATGAACAAAACCCTACCTCTTTTAAAATGAGGCTCAAAAGCGTCCTTGATAGCAGCACTAATCTTTTCATCGTTGATGAAATTTTCAGCAACATCAGAGGTACCAAGACACTAGAACTCAACCCCTCCTTGATGGTGACGATGTGCCAGTGATGCTGTTCGTTGAAAGTTTTGATCTAATGAAATAAATTAAATGAAGGTAGAATGTAGCTTTTAACTTTTAACAGTTTCCGTGCGGGGAGCCTTTCTTCTGGTGTTCTTTTGCAAAATGAGCAAAGTAAAGTTCTAATTCAAGTTAATTGCATCCATAAAAAAGCCAAATTGAGCTAATCAATGTAAAATCTACAAGAAAAAATGTTTACACTCTTCTCCCAATCACGGTTTATTCGGGTGATGGTCATTTCTGGTCGACGTTTAGAAACTCTCCTGTAAAAGCCTATATAGAAATTTAGAATTCTTTGATGTTGTTGTCTGTGAGTGCAACCTTAAAACAAAACATAATTTTTTATTACAAAATTGTTAATGTTTTAAACACGAGCAATCGATTCAGAATAATAATGGAGGTAATTATGTTACAACTGAAACTTTATGATCACATTAATAACTGAAATCTTGACATTATATTCATCTTGTTAGATGTTTTACCGTGAAGTCGGGTAACTTGCATCAGTGGAGGGTAAATTGCATAGCCATCAAATGACTGACCAATCAAAGCAGCAAAATTTCAAAACAAATGAACTTCGCAGCTCTACTCTACCATTTTTGTTTTGATTTAACTTTGTATTTTAATGACCAGCCAGATCATTCATTTGAAGGCTATGCATGTTAGCCTACACTCATGCAAGTTACCCGATATCACGGTATTTCAAGAGTTGCAATAGTTTATTGTTAAACTTGGAGAAGGAATGTTTGTAAACATTGAATTTTTTTTCACAATTGAAACAATCAAAATCAGCCATATTTGTTTTGATATTTTATTTTGACATGTGACATTTGTTTTGATTCTGTATCCCGCTGCATACGGTTTGTTTACAAATTTCGTCAGTACTTTCATGTTTCTTTGATGTAATGTTAATCATACATGTGCCTTTCTTTCATTTCTAGAAAATTACGATGTTGAACCTGCTGAGGCCCTGGATGAGACCACAACAGTTCCCGTCAATCTGAATGAGTTTCAAAGTATAATTGAAGCGATCAAAGATGAGCTTCTAAAAGTAGATCAAGGTATATAATTTTTATAAGTACCATCATTCATTGCAAAACGATTTCAACGTTATTTTTAAACATTCTCACTAATCTCAGTGAGATGATACATAGATATGAGGGCTGCTTTAGCGTGAACATATCAACGACTGGACAACAACCTGTTTTTACCTTTATTATATAAAAAGCTATAGCTAGCTTTGTTGCCGCTTGTTCAAATCGTAAAATGAGATAATACACTTTACTGACCTCTTTGGAATACTTTATTGATGATGATAAAACTTCCACAGAATTATCTGTTGTTCAATTCTTTTCAACTATTTTATTTCCTATTACTATACAGATAAAAAAGACCAAATGTCCGTCAGCCTATCAAAACTCTGGTTAATTGTTCCAAAGTCTATCAAATATATATAATTTTAATATGCCATTGTTTCTAGTCGTAAAAAAATATCTTAAGCAATAAAAGTGATTTGAATAAAAGAAACTTTAAAAAAATTTAAAAATTGAACTTTAAGTCGTAAAACGTTGAGCTAGAATAGCGAAGAGCAACTTTTCTACTTTAATATGCCATTGTGTCTAGTCGTAAAAAAATATTTTAAGCAATAAAAGTGATTTGAAAAGAAACTTTAAAAAAATTTAAAAATTGAACTTTAAGTCGTAAAACGTTGAGCTAGAATAGCGAAGAGCATGTGAAAAAATTTGTGTCGGGGTTTTATTATGTAACTGAAACTATTAACTGTCACACCAAATTCCAAAATTGAGACCAATCAGAATTCCCTCTTTTTTTAATTAATAACTATGGTCTTCGCATAATTAGAGCGGTTGACACCATAATTATTCATTCTAAAATGGCAGAAAAAAAAAACAAACACATGCTGATAAATAACGAGATTGCTCACGGGAATTTCTAACCCGCACGAGCAAACCCGCACCTGTCAATCATTTTTCTCAATGTGATTAGATTGATTTTCTTCTTTTAGATCTTAGCTGTAGAATTGCTTTATAAACTTTCAGATTCTTGGAATTAGATTTTGTTTTGAACGGCAGTTAGGCAAAATTAATAATTAAGCTGTGGTTTTTCTCACTAAGATAAAAACATTATTTAAAGACAAACAATACAGCCATTTTATTTTTAACTAGGGGCTAACTAAACAACCACGGATATTGCGCAATTTTGAATTATTTTCAAAAGTTGATGCATGCGTCGACAGACAACTGTCGAGGGGTTCCCACTGACGTCCTATCGCAGCGCCATCATTCAAATCAGTAGTATACGGCGGATTTTCTGACTAGAGTTTTATCGTTTTTTTAATAGTAAATTTGGAACTAGGCGACCATTAAGCTCTTTTCAAAAGGAATAAAAAAGGGATGTCTAGTCGTTTGTATGTTCATGATCTAAGTCGTAAAAATGGGTTATCGTGATAATCCCTTCGTCGGGGTCAATTGAGAACCTGGCCTACCTCTATGGCCCTCCAAAATGGCCTACCTTAAAAATACAGCCTTTTTGTCTACGACCCGACCTTACAGTTCATATCATATATTATTACTATCATATTATTCTAGCACCATGTGACGAAAATTCTGATGATAATAGCAGCGATTCAAGTTAATTTACATCTAATGGAGACAATGATTTCGAGGTAATAATACTTACAGAAGAGCGTTTAAGCTAAAATCAGTAAATTTTGCAGACAAGCCAAGATACAGGGTTTGGAACAAGAATATCCTAAATGAAAAATATTAAAATAGGGTACAGAGGATTTAATGCAAAATCAGGAAATTCCATTGGCATTTTTGCGAAAAGAAATAAGCGGGAGTTGCAACAAAAACATCTAATGGCTATCAGAAAATTAAGCAGCTTTTTTGATGTGCTAGAATGCTTTCATCTATTTTCTTCAAATCATAGGAGAAAACTCGTCCTTGAGTTAAATCTCTTTTTTTTGAGTGATGGAGAAGTTTAACTCTGGATATGGCTTGAGATACATCGCCATCAAGAGCTAAAGCCTTATCCCAGATAAAACCGAGCCGGTAGCCCCTTTGCTTAAAGATTATCTTATTCCTTATTTTCCAGGATTTGCCTTTGAGTAGAGGAACTCTAACATGCCTTCAAAAGCACTCAATAACATCCCAAAAACTATTGGTTACGGTAAGATCTATATTATAATTCAATTAATTTATTTGTATAATTTTTTGCCTAATGCCATTCAAAACATTAATTTTGGGATTTGGGACCCTTTAAAATTAAATTACTTATTGGGAGTATCACAGCTTAAGCCCAAGGGAAATTTTATCTTTTGAATATTCCTCAGAGCTATTATTTTTTTAAATGACACAATTTACAAAGTAAGATTCCTTATGATTTTTTCAAAATAGTCATCTAATTTCTATTTTGTTAGGGCTATAAATTGGGTGCGTCTCATGCTTCAGAAGAAAGATATATGCCCGAATCGGTAGATGATTTTGAAATGACAAGTATAATGTCATCTTTGTCAAAGACTTCGACCCAAAAACCTAAGAGAGTCATTTTGGAGTCGGAAAAATCAGATGAATCAGATGAAGAATTGGGTGATGGATGGTCTGAAGGTAAGTTTCGTTATTTCTCGTAAATTGTATTATATCAAGACACGAGAAATTATATTTTAGACAGCAAAACAAAATTCGTTGATGTTTCCTGATCAACTTTTGTATATTTTTTTGTGTAAAAATACCACTCTTTTTTGAAAATCTTTTTTGATCAAAACGTATTCCAAAGAAATTACTATACTTATCTCGATAAGAATTGAACCGTTTTTTAACAAATAAGCCTACTTTTAAAATATCAAATATTGAAAATGATTGTCAACAACAACAGCAAAGTGCTCTACCAGAAGAAGCCTTATAACAAAACAAAAATTCAAAACTTAAATTTTTTGTAGTACTTTAAGTTTCTTGCGTACTACCATCAGCCATATACAAAATGATCTAGCTTGTTGGAAAAAAATTCAAATTTTTACAAGGGCTCCCTGCCCTGAGTAAATGATATCGGAGCAACTTTGTCCTAATTTCTCTCATAGGACACATGAAACAATGTTTCTGCAAAACGAACATGTGTGGTGGAAGATTGGAAGACCAGACGTAGAAGGATCTGGAAAATTTGAAAAATGAAAGGAAGGAAACATTAAAAATCCCCGAATACGCTCGCCGGATTCGTTTTGATAATACATTGTACGAGACATCCACAATCGCTACAACCAAATTGTATGCAGGATCGGATGTTACAGTCTTGGATACGCTTCCAAAACCCAAATTAGTGAAATGTTTCGTAACGCCAATCATTTCCTATTACCAAAGGAAAATAATTTTCCAGAGTCTTTGGACCAAGCCTTAGCCTTAATCAAGCCATTCCTTCTACCACTGGAAACGTATGACCTTTGCGTCAACGATTGTTTAATCTTCCGTGGTCAATACGAATCTTTGCAGGAATGCAGCAAGTGCAAAGAAAAGCGAAAAGACTCAACTGGTCATACTCGACGGACCTTTAAATATTTTCCATGAAAATAATTGCCAGGTTGTACGGAAGTAAAGAGCTGTCCCATTTGCTGAATTTCAAGGAGTCAGATAGTGGAGATTTCATTGGTGACATCCAAAACGTGGACGACAGAGTGGTTTAGTGATGACGGAGCATTTCGTGGTCGCATCGGTGAGCCGTTGTCGTTTATAGTGAATAAATCCCAGTTCTCTTTGATAATAAAATCTTTTGTACCGTGTAATGTACTATCAACAATCGACACTATTTTTTATCTCTCGCTTTAGGTGTTGGTTTGTCCTTTTGTGCTGATGGTGTGAATCCACTTAGGCAGGAAAATCGAAGCTACAGCATGGTTCCAATGCTTGTGCAAATCCTCAACTTTCCTCCAGCTTTCGCAGATCGTTCTCTGGAATACATATGTTGGGTATTATACCGGCGAATGAAACACATGAGGCGAAGAAATGTTTGACTTCCCTGCTATGGCCAAAGTTTTGCAAAGCCCGGGACAAGGTAAGGAACTTCTTCATCAATTAAAAAGGAACTGAGCATGTTAATAGGGATATTCTTTTGGGAAATTTTGGTTAAGACAAAAACTAAGAAATTTAGATGAAACCTTTCGTAATTAACTTTTTGGACCTACCCCGGTGGGCTGTAGGTCCTATAAATTAACCTCTGTTCGTCCGTTCGTCCGTTCGTTACTAGCTTTTCTCGGGATTGGCTCATTAGTTTTTCCTAATTTTTGGCACAAAGATGCAAAATGGTAATGCCCAAAATGTGACGGAGCCCGATTTTCGAAAAAAATTCATTTCCGGCCGAAAATGCCAGAAATATGCCGGAAAAACCGGTTTTTTGGCATTTTCTCGAGATTTCATCATTAGTTTTTTCTGATTTTTTGCACAAAGATGCGTATTAACAATGTCTAAAACATGGCCTAGTCCGATTTTTGAGAAAAATTCTATTCCGGCTGAAAATGCCGGAAATATCCCGGAAATCGCCGTTTTTGCAGATTTTCATCGGACTTTTTCCTTATATTTCGTTGTTTTTTCACACAAAAACATTATTGATAGCAATGCCCACCATCAAGCATGGTTTAATTGTCAATAAAAGTGATTTTTGAAGCCGGAACTTTCTAAAAATCGCCGGAACAGCCTATTTTCACCGGAAAAACGGTATTTCTTGAATTTCTCGAGCTGTACTCTATATTTTTTCATGAAATTTTGCACAATATGACAATACCTAAAATGTGACGGAGCCCGATTTTCGAAAAATATTTTTTCCCGGCCGAAAATGCCAGAAATATGCCGGAAAACCGTTTTTTTTTTACATTTTCTCGAATTTTCATCTTTAGCTTTTTCTGATTTTTTGCAGAAAGATGCGTATTTGCAATGCTCAAAACATGGCCGAGTTCAATTTTTGAGAAAAAAATTTTTCCGGTTGAAAATGCCGGAAATTTTCATTATATGTTTTCCTTGTATTTCTATGTTCTTCACACAAAAACATTATTGATAACAATGCTCACCATCAAGCATGATTCAATTGTCAATAAAACTGATTTTTGCGACCAGAACTTTCTATTAATTTTTCCCTACAACCCTTCCCTCTCCCCCCATCAACAATCAATGCACCCTCGCGAGCCAGGGCCGATAAACGATTCTGCGACTTAAAGAGGCCAGTACCGTATAATTGGGGGAATCGTTTAGGGCCCTGGTACTTTAGAAGAGAAAATATCAAGAATCTTGATATTTTTCGACCTTTGGACTCTGGCAGCTTGAGTGTGGGCAATATGTTGCGAAGACAAGTACAGCTGAGCTGCGAGCACACTTACTAAAATAATTTATATCAAAATGCTGTAAATAGTTCTTCTCCGTATGGCCATTTGGCATGGGAAAAGAAAATAATGTTGATTTGGACATTTGGAAGGGAAATGCAAGTAGAAAATGACTGTGTTTGTTGTTTGGAATAGAGAATGGCTTTCCTCTGTCTTTTAATGTTTTTTTTACTGGCTCAAAATAAATTAGTAGCCTTGCAATAAGTCTCAACTTCCAATTAAGTTTTTTAAATTTGGCTCTCTGATATGGATATTTTTTTTGTGGTGAAGTTTTAGGGTTGTGCAGAAAACTGCTGTGGACTGGTCTTAAACAGTTAAAACTATAAATTAACTGGCTTTAAACACACTCAGCAAATCTAAAGAAATTTCAACCTTGAAATTATTGCTTTCTTTCTCACTTTTAGATTATGGGAAAAATAAATAAAATATTTTCAACAGCTCTAATGCTTTGCTGCTGACTCTGCTGATGCTGCTCATCCAAAAAGTAGCCGATAGAATTTTTATATCCAGCCTCAAGAACGTAAACTCCAATTGTCCACCCATATCATGTCACCACAGCTGGGAACGATGAATGACAGTGACAGTAGCAGTAGGATGAATTCAACAACATAATGTTTTTGTGTGTAAAAACATGAAAAGTATCATGTCCTCAACATCATCATTGCATCTTGCTTTTGTGACTAATTGGCTGATTGGAATAAGCATGAGCTATAAAAACTCTGAGAGATTGCACTATTTGTAAGCCCTGGTCTTCCAGGATGCTAAATAACTAAATGCATTGCTCAGTCATCAGTGTCAGTTGAAGTTAATTTTAAACATTTGGCCACTGTTATGATGTTTAACTGGTTTAAATATTAAGAAAGAAAAGATTGATGGACACTTTATGGACTGTGTAACAATTAAGAGTGAAAATGCTTGATCTTTGTTACTTTCACTTCACTGAAAAACAATTATTTAACGAAAAGGGACAAATGGAGATAAAATGGTGAAATCAGCAAGAGGCAAAAATTGCGAGAAAATAAGAATTTGGGAATACAATTACTTTGGAGAGAACTTATTTTGGCAAGGAGCTAAATAAAATAGAATTTTTTATAAATGTGGTTTTGAAGAAAAAATTCAATTTTTAATTTTGGCAAAAACTAATTCAGGGCAAATAGCACAGTATATAAAGTGGTTCTTTTATGCTAAAAAATTAGTGTTTCAAATAGAACTTTGGGGTTACTTAGGGGCCGTCAACATAGCACGTACCCACTAAAATGTTAAAAATTGAGTATATAATATACCCCTCCCCCTATAGGCAAGCAGATGCAAATAGAGCTATACCCCCTGGTGAGTACGTACTTTTTTTATTCACACCCCCCCCCTGGCTGAAAAAAAATCAAAGTCAAAAGGCTTGGGTTTTCCCCTTTTTCTATGAGTAAGAAACAGCTGATATTTTGTAAGGAACAAGCGAATAATAATTCTCTTTTTATTCTCTTTCAACCAATTTTACAAGCAAAAAAAGGGCTGTGAATTTTTTTTTCTGCGTACTTACTTTTTCTTTCGACCCCTCCCCTTCCCCTTCCCCTCTGTACGCAAGTATATGCTTTTGAGAAGACACCCCCTCTCCCCCTTAGTGCGTACATACTATGTGGACGGCCCCTTAGGAAAATCACTGGAAATTTTAATTCTGGTAAGAGCTTATTAGGGGCCATTATTATGGTGAGGCAGGGTGAGGAAGCAATTCTTTCAATTTTGGCGATAACTAATTTTGGTGAATTTTGTTCTGTTACTATATCATCATTCATTAAGAATTTATTTATTTAGAGAACACATTGAATTATGTAAAATACCCATTTGAAATTTTATGAAAATTTTAATGCTAGCTATGAATCATTGTATTGAGTTTGGAATTAAATTCTAATTAATAAGAGTTTTCTGACTAGTAAAATGAATTTGATATTCTTGTGTGAATCTTTATACGTGTCATTTTTAAGATTTTTCTTGTGAATCTTTAAACGATTTTCAACTCAGGGTTTTGATAATAAAAACATGGTGTAATAAGTTTTTTAGAGATTTGGCAGATGATCAAAAGAAATCTGCAGGAATACATTTTACATGAAACTCTTTTAATAAACTTGGAACATTTCGTTTTATTCAATTAACAAAAAAAGTTAGAAATATTTACTGGTCCTATGGAAAATGTTCATGGGAAAGGCTTGAAAATAATATTATATTTTGTTGAATTTCAATATTAAAAAAAGAAGTCGATTGTAATCAAGGACTACCTTAAAGGAATAAATTATGACGGAAATAAAATTTGGCGGATTTACCAGGAATTCCACCATACGTCAAATTAAATTCCCGCCAAATTTAATTTATCTCGTGTATTCTCCAAATTTGTGCTATTTCAGGCCTTGAAAACAGGTTTTTGCTTATTTGGTAACAATTTTTGGCCAAAAATTTCCTTCAACCGCCAAATTAAATTCTCGCCTAATTTCTTTTTTCTAGCAATTCACCAAATTAAATTCCTCTGAAAAAACTTTTTCAACCACCCGCCAAATTAAATTCCTGCAAGGTATTATTATCAATTTTGTCAAGTCTCGAGAACAGTGAAGGTAAAGTACAATAATTCCAAATTTTATTTTTGCCTTTAATGGTTCCTAATTTTTGATTGAAAAAAGTTCCAAAAATTAATCTTGTTTTATCAGTCCTTTCAGCTTCAAAGTATCAGATGCTTTAAAATGAAACAGCTTTGCTCCAAAGAAAATGTGACATTTACAAAAAAAAACAGAGATATGTATTCAATTTTTTGTAGTAAATTTCTCAATCATTTTGTATCAAAATAACAGAACTTGAACTGAAAAGACATATATAATCTTAAAGTTCTATTCTGGAATTTTGACCAAAATGTAGTTGATTGCTATCTTTTGAAACAATGTTCAGAAATATTTATCTATAAAATAATAAAATTTGACACTTAATACAGCTTATGAAAAAAAATCTGTCAATGTTACTTTAGATGACTGTACTTCTATTTGATTTTATCCTCAAAAATAGGTTAAAAACTGAAGACTCTATGGAAAACTTTCCAAAAATTTTGTTATGTAGCAAATCAGAACATGATGACGACAGTGAAACATAATCTTTAGGTCAGAATAAATTCAACTGAAATCCAAAAAAGTCTAACATGTCATAATTGATAATCTAGATGACAGATTTGTTATATGTTTGCATAAATTTTATCCCGATAAAAAACTACTTCCAGCCTCAACATTTTTTTTCAAATTTAGTCCAATTTACACACTGTACCATACTAGTTTGTATACTTTAAATTGACATTTATGGTCAATATAAATAAATTTTCAGTCTGGTAATAGGATATGTTTAAAGAATTGTTTCATGGTAAACATTAAAGAAACAAATTTATTTCTTTTTCAATACTTGAAGTTTCTTGCTTTTACACATTCATCAGTTTATTAAAATTGTTCACATAATTGCCAAGCTTTTAATTGTATAAACCATAACCAGAACATTTTTGCAGTGAGTTTGTATTGTAATTAGTCTCAAGTTTTTCTGAAAAAGCTTCTTCACCGATCAGTTCATTTTGACTACCAGTCAAGCAATCACTGGAGATGTATGCTTTTTTCTTTTTCATACTCCTGATGCCCATGGTCATGGACAAGATAGATGTCAAAATGTATAAACATCAGTCAGTCATTCATCACGAGTGATCAGATTATAAAGAAACATGCAAGATTGCTGTTGGAAATCATGCAGTTCAAGCAAAACAATTATATGTGGACAGCAGAGGGTCTTTTCGAGTGAATCTTTAAACTATTTTCTATAGTCATTTTGTCTTTCTGTAAAAAATCGATTTACAAGCAGTTCCAGTTCGCTCAGTGCAGGAATAGACTGCTTATCAAGGTCTCGTAGTATCTTTCTCTGCCAATCAAGTTTCATTTAAATGACATTTTGCAATTTTGTCAATTGATTGGTTTGCCAAGAGTTCTTCATACTTCAACTTCTTCATGTTGAGAGTCTGTCCTTGACTTTTAAATTTACTATTTATATCAGCCATTCATTACACAAATTACATCTAGTTTGTTTTGATTTTTCAAATTCTCGGAATTTGTAAAATGGCGGGATTATGCTAATCGACATACGTTTCGCGTACATGCCTAAAAGTACTTTCGTTTTTAAAGTGCACCAGGGCTTATATCCCCCATCAACGCGTCCATCAGAATCATCAATAGCGTAAGGGGGTTAGATAAGCCTTGGAGTCGAGGGTGCAATCAATGATAAATTTATTGCGTTATGCATTTTCGCTAAACGATATATTTTCTGACTGATTTTTTTCTCCTCGCATTGCTATCTAACTTTCATCATCAGGTAGGTCCATTCAGCATCTAGCTTGTTTTTTCGTAGGTGGTATCCGAACATGCCCGTGGTGTCCAACTGAAGGAAAATATGTTAAGGAGATGAGAAAGACCATCTACACGGATAGCAGAAAGTTTTTCCGCGAAGACCACATTTTAACACAGTCTACAGACCTCGCTGGTGGCAAAAACGAAAACGAAACGTCCGGTGAGCTTTACACACAGGAGGAACAAAGGTCACTGAGGCAACAATACGAAGATCAACCAAATGCAAATCAAAAAAAGGTTTTTGCGAAAACAGAAGGGGTCAAAGGTAAGTTTATTTCATAGGAAAATTTTATTTTTTCTAGATTGAACAGTTTTCACTACTTCACCCTGTAAGCCAAGGATTCAAGAAAACCAATAATTGCCAATATCATAAAAATAAGAAAAATCCTCTTAGGCCCCAGAAGGTTAGACCTACTGTCTGGAGGGGGAGGAGTCAAAAGTCACTATGTCCGGGGGTAAATTTCCCAGAAATGTTATATCCTCCCCCCTTATTCAATTGTTTTCTGGAAAACCCCAATTTCTGGAATGTAGAATGTCCACATTTCATGTTTAATTTTTGACTGAGTCCCAATTCTCGTTTCAGATATTGTGTCCAAAAACGCGATTAGGCAATATAAAATGCAATGGTAATATAAATAAGGTTTAATATTTCTTTCACTGTAGAAATATGTCTCCTGCCAAGCGATTTCCATACAGCAAAAACACACACCGGTTTTGACTCGCAACACACCGGTTGATATCGGTTTTTCCCGACTTAAACCGGTTTAAAACGGTTGAGAAATCGGTGTCAAAGTTTCTAAAATTGAGTATCTCGAGCTTGTTGATTTTTACATACAAACCGGTGCAAAACGGTTTGAAAAGCGATCTCTACTGGTTTTGGAACCGTGTCAACCCGGTTTACAGAGCCGACAAAATCAAAACAAATGTTGATAAATTGCAGAATGGAATGGAAACGGAAGATCTTATTGTGACATTACGTTCCGCATTTTAGTCTGAAAGCATGGGCAGTTTGAATTTTGACCGTCTCTTTCGAAGAATCCTTTTTACTTTTACCTTCACCTTGAGAGGTAGAAACTAGAACTCAAACAAAAGTTAAAATTATTGGTTTGGCTAAATAAATTATTACATTGTGTTGTTGTCTTGGGGGTGAAAATGTTAGTTATTCCCAAAGATTTTCCAGCAAAATTATTCACAAGTAACATAATCTGACATAATGAAAAATTATAACTAATTGAACTGGACTAATACATGAATGGTGTCAAAAACAAACACTCCCATCCTGCTCAACTTGCATAAAGAATTTACAATTATGATCTGTAATCAAACTTAAACAAACAAAACTTCTAGTTTGAGTTGAATCTTAGAAAATAAAACTTTGAAAATGGTTCAGGTCAAGGAGATCTAGACTTTAGACGATTTAAAAAATTAGATAGTAAATTGTTTTTTAATTCAAGAAAAAAATATGTTAACCAAGAATAAGAATGAACTACAAAATTGCTCAATAGAAGTTTCTTGGACAATTGGTTTGAAAAGTGGCAAATATTGATTTAAAAATCTGAGAATTTAAAATATGGATTCAAAAGTCAAAGTTTCTGGCTTAAATTAAATTAAATAACCTTTTTTACTATTTTTAGACATTGGAACAGCTACATAACATGGCTGACACATACAATGTAAACGAGGATGCGGTTATTTGGAACCTGTAGAGGTAAGTTTTTCTTTGAGATTCACGAAATTTAAGAACGAACATTACGATGCATCTTAATCTAAAGTCTGTCTCGAAATAATTTGCAGCTGGAGACAAAAATGGCTGTAACTTTTGATAGAATTCGAATCAAGATGCGATTTTGTGCTCGTTAAAAAGATATTTGCGAGTGGAATATTATGAAGTAAAAAATTTGAGAAAAAAAAGGAAAATGAAAATGAAAAATGAAGAAGAAAAAAATCAACTTCTTGTAGAAATGTGGTATAATTACCATTTTCACAGGAGTGACTCTTCAATCTTAGATCATCATCACTGTCAAAAAATTTTTCAAAAATATTCATTCAATCAAAAGATATCAAACAAAGTTTATTGCTGGTTGACTCTATAAACACTATAAAGTAGTAAAAAACGACAAAAAAACAGCCTTTTGTCGATCAACCAGCAATAAACTTTGTTCGATATCTTTTGATTGAATGAATATTTTTGAAAAATTTTTTGACAGTGATGATGATCTAAGATTGAAGAGTCACTCCTGTGAAAATGGTAATTATACCACATTTCTACAAGAAGTTGATTTTTTTCTTCTTCATTTTTCATTTTCATTTTCCTTTTTTTTCTCAAATTTTTTACTTCATAATATTCCACTCGCAAATATCTTTTTAACGAGCACAAAATCGCATCTTGATTCGAATTCTATCAAAAGTTACAGCCATTTTTGTCTCCAGCTGCAAATTATTTCGAGACAGACTTTATAAAATATCACGGATACCAAACCTGATTAAAGAAAGTCAATTAGATTCAAACTATACTTCAAATTTCGAAATAAACCTCGTCACTTGTACGATTTGCATTAACTTTTCAAAAATAAAGTGGATTTTAAGCAGCTAACAAGTCAAAGGCAATAGGCTTATAACATCTTAATTCTTCAAAAGGGCTATATTATTACTTATTTTTAAAACTTTACACCTATTTCTAGAAAACCCAGTAATACAAAATTGTTCTTGTAAAAAGTGTGTACTTTGATTAGATAAATTTTTTGCAAGATGGACTTTTTTATCAGATTGAAGAACAAATGCATTTTCAGTTTTTTTTTTGTTTTTTTTGGACCCACTAAAGTCTTGCAAAAAGTATCAGATCAAAGTGCAGTCTAGGGATTTGAGGCTGGTGGCAGTTTGATGTGCTTTCGGTACTGTCTCATTATCTCACCAAATTTTGAGGCAACATGCCCTTTGTTGAAATCAAACCCAGGCTCAAGGTTAAACTCTTCCTTGAGCTGTGCAAAAACGATCCGGACACGTGCCTCATTCAACTTCACAAGCCCATTACCTCCGCCTATATTGCCAGTTTTTAATTCATAAGCATGGAATTCGGTTTTCATTAATGCTAAGCCACGCAAAGCTATTTTCTCAACTTCAGTGCTCTTCAACTCTTCGCTTCGGTTGTTCCTCACCAATCGGGGGGTGTTGTCTTGGGTGTGTATCGATGATTGAGCAAATCGATTTGTTGCTTGGGTGTTGTCTTGGGGGTGTATCGATGATTGAGCAAATCGAGTTGTTGCTCGGGTGTTGTCTTGGGGGAGTATCGATGATTGAGCAAATCGATTTATTGCTTGGTTGTCTTAGGGGTGTATCGATGATTGAGCAAATCGATTTATTGCTTGGTTGTTGTTGTTTCTGTTTGTTGAAATACCATTAATCTGAAGTACCTCATCCAAATACGAACTATTCAAATTGTTATAAATTAAATTGTTATCTTCTAGGTCACCCAAAGATTGTTGGCAATTACCCAGGTCCGGTAATGCTTGTTGTGATTTCACTATCTGGAGGATTGCTGAGATGTCCTCTGATTGACGTTTTACAACAGTAGTCAGTGATTCAACCTCTCCGCGCAGCCTTTTGATCTCTTCCCGTAAATTACAATTGTTGGGGTACTCATTGGACACATCAAATGTAGGAACGTCCCTCCCCTTCCCCTTCCCCTCTGTACGCAAGTATATGCTTTTGAGAAGACACCCCCTCTCCCCCTTAGTGCGTACATACTATGTGGACGGCCCCTTAGGAAAATCACTGGAAATTTTAATTCTGGTAAGAACTTATTAGGGGCCCTTATTATGGTGAGGCAGGGTGAGGAAGCAATTCTTTCAATTTTGGCGATAACTAATTTTGGTGAATTTTGTTCTGTTACTATATCATCATTCATTAAGAATTTATTTATTTAGAGAACACATTGAATTATGTAAAACACCCATTTGAAATTTTATGAAAATTTTAATGCTAGCTATGAATCATTGTATTGAGTTTGGAATTAAATTCTAATTAATAAGAGTTTTCTGACTAGTAAAATGAATTTGATATTCTTGTGTGAATCTTTATACGTGCCATTTTTAAGATTTTTCTTGTGAATCTTTAAACGATTTTCAACTCAGGGTTTTGATAATAAAAACATGGTGTAATAAGTTTTTTAGAGATTTGGCAGATGATCAAAAGAAATCTGCAGGAATACATTTTACATGAAACTCTTTTAATAAACTTGGAACATTTCGTTTTATTCAATTAACAAAAAAAGTTAGAAATATTTACTGGTCCTATGGAAAATGTTCATGGGAAAGGCTTGAAAATAATATTATATTTTGTTGAATTTCAATATTAAAAAAAGAAGTCGATTGTAATCAAGGACAACCTTAAAGGAATAAATTATGACGGAAATAAAATTTGGCGGATTTACCAGGAATTCCACCATACGTCAAATTAAATTCCCGCCAAATTTAATTTATCTCGTGTATTCTCCAAATTTGTGCTATTTCAGGCCTTGAAAACAGGTTTTTGCTTATTTGGTAACAAAAATTTCCTTCAACCGCCAAATTAAATTCTCGCCTAATTTCTTTTTTCTAGCAATTCACCAAATTAAATTCCTCTGAAAAAACTTTTTCAACCACCCGCCAAATTAAATTCCTGCAAGGTATTATTATCAATTTTGTCAAGTCTCGAGAACAGTGAAGGTAAAGTACAATAATTCCAAATTTTATTTTTGCCTTTAATGGTTCCTAATTTTTGATTGAAAAAAGTTCCAAAAATTAATCTTGTTTTATCAGTCCTTTCAGCTTCAAAGTATCAGATGCTTTAAAATGAAACAGCTTTGCTCCAAAGAAAATGTGACATTTACAAAAAAAAAGCAGAGATATGTATTCAATTTTTTGTAGTAAATTTCTCAATCATTTTGTATCAAAATAACAGAACTTGAACTGAAAAGACATATATAATCTTAAAGTTCTATTCTGGAATTTTGACCAAAATGTAGTTGATTGCTATCTTTTGAAACAATGTCCAGAAATATTTATCTATAAAATAATAAAATTTGACACTTAATACAGCTTATGAAAAAAAATCTGTCAATGTTACTTTAGATGACTGTACTTCTATTTGATTTTATCCTCAAAAATAGGTTAAAAACTGAAGACTCTATGGAAAACTTTCCAAAAATTCTGTTATGTAGCAAATCAGAACATGATGACGACAGTGAAACATAATCTTTAGGTCAGAATAAATTCAACTGAAATCCAAAAAAGTCTAACATGTCATAATTGATAATCTAGATGACAGATTTGTTATATGTTTGCATAAATTTTATCCCGATAAAAAAACTACTTCCAGCCTCAACATTTTTTTTCAAATTTAGTCCAATTTACACACTGTACCATACTAGTTTGTATACTTTAAATTGACATTTATGGTCAATATAAATAAATTTTCAGTCTGGTAATAGGATATGTTTAAAGAATTGTTTCATGGTAAACATTAAAGAAACAAATTTATTTCTTTTTCAATACTTGAAGTTTCTTGCTTTTACACATTCATCAGTTTATTAAAATTGTTCACATAATTGCCAAGCTTTTAATTGTATAAACCATAACCAGAACATTTTTGCAGTGAGATTGTATTGTAATTAGTCTCGAGTTTTTCTGAAAAAGCTTCTTCACCGATCAGTTCATTTTGACTACCAGTCAAGCAATCACTGGAGATGTATGCTTTTTTCTTTTTCATACTCCTGATGCCCATGGTCATGGACAAGATAGATGTCAAAATGTATAAACATCAGTCAGTCATTCATCACGAGTGATCAGATTATAAAGAAACATGCAAGATTGCTGTTGGAAATCATGCAGTTCAAGCAAAACAATTATATGTGGACAGCAGAGGGTCTTTTCGAGTGAATCTTTAAACTATTTTCTATAGTCATTTTGTCTTTCTGTAAAAAATCGATTTACAAGCAGTTCCAGTTCGCTCAGTGCAGGAATAGACTGCTTATCAAGGTCTCGTAGTATCTTTCTCTGCCAATCAAGTTTCATTTAAATGACATTTTGCAATTTTGTCAATTGATTGGTTTGCCAAGAGTTCTTCATACTTCAACTTCTTCATGTTGAGAGTCTGTCCTTGACTTTTAAATTTACTATCTATATCAGCCATTCATTACACAAATTACATCTAGTTTGTTTTGATTTTTCAAATTCTCGGAATTTGTAAAATGGCGGGATTATGCTAATCGACATACGTTTCGCGTACATGCCTAAAAGTACTTTCGTTTTTAAAGTGCACCAGGGCTTATATCCCCCATCAACGCGTCCATCAGAATCATCAATAGCGTAAGGGGGTTAGATAAGCCTTGGAGTCGAGGGTGCAATCAATGATGATTTATTGCGTTATGCATTTTCGCTAAACGATATATTTTCTGACTGATTTTTTTCTCCTCGCATTGCTATCTAACTTTCATCATCAGGTAGGTCCATTCAGCATCTAGCTTGTTTTTTCGTAGGTGGTATCCGAGCATGCCCGTGGTGTCCAACTGAAGGAAAATATGTTAAGGAGATGAGAAAGACCATCTACACGGATAGCAGAAAGTTTTTCCGCGAAGACCACATTTTAACACAGTCTACAGACCTCGCTGGTGGCAAAAACGAAAACGAAACGTCCGGTGAGCTTTACACACAGGAGGAAGAAAGGTCACTGAGGCAACAATACGAAGATCAACCAAATGCAAATCAAAAAAAGGTTTTTGCGAAAACAGAAGGGGTCAAAGGTAAGTTTATTTCATAGGAAAATTTTATTTTTTCTAGATTGAACAGTTTTCACTACTTCACCCTGTAACCCTGGTGAGCAGAGATACCTTTGAGATGGCTTAAAAACGATGCCATCTGAAAACAGTTTCAAAAGTGTCAGAACACAATTTAGAGAAGGAGTAAAAACCACATCCACAAACTATCCAGCGATTATTTGAAAGCAATTCAATTATGGCTTTTAGATTGCTTTCTTTGATAGCTTTCAGATAGCGTTATTGACGAAAAATGGAAAGCAATCGAAAAGCAATCCCGAAAGCAATCTCAAAGCAATAATTGGATGGCTTTTGGAAAATATCCTGGATGGTGTATTGATGCCTTATGTTTGTTTCTCAAAAAAGGTATCCACAAGCTATCCCGGATTGCTTTCAAATTGCTTTATAACAAAGTTCATAAAGCAATCGAAAAGCCATACAAATTAATCCCATGATGCTTTATTTTTGGACACATGTTAAAGATGGCAGACAGTCATCAAACTTTGAAGTCAACAAGTTTGGGTTAGTCAGTCAGTCAGTCAGGACAAAACTTCAATAAAAAGTGCATACTTTTTCGCAATATTAGATTATAGATATATAGATGCACCAAATCATACAGCAAATCAAAAAATAAATTGTAAGTATTCTAGTAATTCTAGAAGTATTCTAGTTTCCAACATGAGATGATTTTTCAAAAATATTCTAAAAATCTGTGCCTAGGCTGGTCTAGTTCTCAAATCTTTTCAGCAGTAGTTAAATAATACGATATAATAATATGGATTTTTGAAAGCAGGCTACCGTCCCGTCTTTTGAGTTTTCAGTGTTGACTCCCTTCAGTGTTCAATGGAAATAGAATTAAAGTAAAACCGAAGGTCTTTTCAGAAACAAATTTAGAGTAACTTACACTTTGTTTGCGTTTGGTGGTTCTTAGTGACACTAAGTGCTGTCTTCTCTTTTTTCATTGAAAGAAATATAATTTTCAAACTAATGTTCTTATGCAGCTATTTTCGCTATTTTCTCTAAGAGCAGCTCCTCGCATTTGTGACTTCTCTCTGGAACTGGACTTTGTTTTGTTTTTATTTTTTAGAGATTCTAATTTCGAATGTTCGAATCAAAGTTAGATGGTGTCTGAATGGCTTTTCTAAAAACATTTTGAAGACAAAACACATCCATAAAGCATCCAAACTTGATATTCCAAAAGCCATCTGAGTCGATGGCTTTGAAATGGTTTTTTTGTAATCTGAAAGGTATCTGAGCTAAACCATCGATAAACCATCTCCCTGGATAGCTTTTCAATTGCTTCAGGATAGTGTTTTGATAATAAAGTTTTCCAGATGTCTTTCTAATACCTTTCAAATTGTTTTCATATAAAATCAAGTTTATGAGGGAAGCCAAGGATTCAAGAAAACCAATAATTGCCAATATCATAAAAATAAGAAAAATGCTCTTAGGCCTCAGAAGGTTAGACCTACTGTCTGGAGGGGGAGGAGTCAAAAGTCACTATGTCCGGGGGTAAATTTCCCAGAAATGTTATATCCTCCCCCCTTATTCAATTGTTTTCTGGAAAACCCCAATTTCTGGAATGTAGAATGTCCACATTTCATGTTTAATTTTTGACTGAGTCCCAATTCTCGTTTCAGATATTGTGTCCAAAAACGCAATTAGGCAATATAAAATGCAATGGTAATATAAATAAGGTTTAATATTTCTTTCACTGTAGAAATATGTCTCCTGCCAAGCGATTTCCATACAGCAAAACACACACCGGTTTTGACTCGCAACACACCGGTTGATATCGGTTTTTTCCCGACTTAAACCGGTTTAAAACGGTTGAGAAATCGGTGTCAAAGTTTCTAAAATTGAGTATCTCGAGCTTGTTGATTTTTACATACAAACCGGTGCAAAACGGTTTGAAAAGCGATCTCTACTGTTTTGGAACCGTGTCAACCCGGTTTACAGAGCCGACAAAATCAAACAAATGTTGATAAATTGCAGAATGGAATGGAAACGGAAGATCTTATTGTACATTACGTTCCGCATTTTAGTCTGAAAGCATGGGCAGTTTGAATTTTGACCGTCTCTTTCGAAGAATCCTTTTTACTTTTACCTTCACCTTGAGAGGTAGAAACTAGAACTCAAACAAAGTTAAATTATTGGTTTGGCTAAATAAATTATTACATTGTGTTGTTGTCTTGGGGGTGAAAATGTTAGTTATTCCCAAAGATTTTCCAGCAAAATTATTCACAAGTAACATAATCTGACATAATGAAAAATTATAACTAATTGAACTGGACTAATACATGAATGGTGTCAAAAACAAACACTCCCATCCTGCTCAACTTGCATAAAGAATTTACAATTATGATCTGTAATCAACTTAAACAAACAAAACTTCTAGTTGAGTTGAATCTTAGAAATAAAACTTTGAAAATGGGTTCAGGTCAAGGAGATCTAGACTTTAGACGATTTAAAAATTAGATAGTAAATTGTTTTTTTAATTCAGAAAAAAATATGTTAACCAAGATAAGAATGAACTACAAAATTGCTCAATAGAAGTTTCTTGGACAATTGGTTTGAAAAGTGGCAAATATTGATTTAAAATCTGAGAATTTAAAATATGGATTCAAAAGTCAAAGTTTCTGGCTTAAATTAAATTAAATAACCTTTTTTTACTATTTTTAGACATTGGAACAGCTACATAACATGGCTGACACATACAATGTAAACGAGGATGCGGTTATTTGGAACCTGTAGAGGTAAGTTTTTTCTTTGAGATTCACGAAATTTAAGAACGAACATTACGATGCATCTTAATCTAAAGTCTGTCTCGAAATAATTTGCAGCTGGAGACAAAAATGGCTGTAACTTTTGATAGAATTCGAATCAAGATGCGATTTTGTGCTCGTTAAAAAGATATTTGCGAGTGGAATATTATGAAGTAAAAAATTTGAGAAAAAAAAGGAAAATGAAATGAATGAAGAAGAAAAAAAATCAACTTCTTGTAGAAATGTGGTATAATTACCATTTTCACAGGAGTGACTCTTCAATCTTAGATCATCATCACTGTCAAAAATTTTTCAAAAATATTCATTCAATCAAAAGATATCAAACAAAGTTTATTGCTGGTTGACTCTATAACACTATAAAGTAGTAAAAAACGACAAAAAAACAGCCTTTTGTCGATCAACCAGCAATAAACTTTGTTCGATATCTTTTGATTGAATGAATATTTTTGAAAATTTTTTGACAGTGATGATGATCTAAGATGAAGAGTCACTCCTGTGAAAATGGTATTATACCACATTTCTACAAGAAGTTGATTTTTTTCTTCTTCATTTTTCATTTTTCATTTCCTTTTTTTCTCAAATTTTTTACTTCATAATATTCCACTCGCAAATATCTTTTTAACGAGCACAAAATCGCATCTTGATTCGAATTCTATCAAAAGTTACAGCCATTTTGTCTCCAGCTGCAAATTAATTCGAGACAGACTTTATAAAATATCACGGAACCAAACTGATTAAAAGAAAGTCAATTAGATTCAAACTATACTTCAAAATTTCGAAATAAACCTCGTCACTTGTACGATTTGCATTAACTTTTCAAAAATAAAGTGGATTTTAAGCAGCAACAAGTCAAAGGCAATAGGCTTATAACATCTTAATTCTTCAAAAGGGCTATATTATTACTTATTTTTAAAACTTTACACCTATTTCTAGAAAACCCAGTAATACAAAATTGTTCTTGTAAAAGTGTGTACTTTTGATTAGATAAATTTTTTGCAAGATGGACTTTGTTATCAGATTGAAGAACAAATGCATTTTCAGTTTTTTTTTTTTTTTTTTTGGACCCACTAAAGTCTTGCAAAAGTATCAGATCAAAAGTCAGTCTAGGGATTTGAGGCTGGGTGGCAGTTTGATGTGCTTTCGGTACTGTCTCATTATCTCACCAAATTTTGAGGCAACATGCCCTTTGTTGAAATCAAACCCAGGCTCAAGGTTAAACTCTTCCTTGAGCTGTGCAAAAACGATCCGGACACGTGCCCTCATATCAAACTTCACAAGCCCATTACCTCCGCCTATATTGCCAGTTTTTAATTCATAAGCATGGAATTCGGTTTTCATTAATGCTAAGCCACAAGCGCAAAGCTATTTTCTCAACTTCAGTGCTCTTCAACTCTTCGCTTCGGTTGTTCCTCACCAATCGGGGTGTTGTCTTGGGTGTGTATCGATGATTGAGCAAATCGATTTGTTGCTTGGGTGTTTGTCTTGGGGGGTATCGATGATTGAGCAAATCGAGTTTTGCTCGGGTGTTGTCTTGGGGGAGTATCGATGATTGAGCAAATCGATTTATTGCTTGGTTGTCTTAGGGTTATCGATGATTGAGCAAATCGATTTATTTGCTTGGTTTTGTTGTTTCTGTTTGTTGAAATACCATTAATCTGAAGTACCTCATCCAAATACGAACTATTCAAATTGTTATAAATTAAATTGTTATCTTCTAGGTCACCCAAAGATTGTTGGCATTACCCAGGTCCGGTAATGCTTGTTGTGATTTCACTATCTGGAGGATTGCTGAGATGTCCTCTGATTGACGTTTACAACAGTAGTCAGTGATTCAACCTCTCCGCGCAGCCTTTTGATCTCTTCCCGTAGCAAATTACAATTGTGGGGTACTCATTGGACACATCAAATGTAGGAACGTCCCTCCCCTTCCCCTTCCCCTCTGTACGCAGTATAATGCCTTTGAGAAGACACCCTCTCCCCCTTAGTGCGTACATACTATGTGGACGGCCCCTTAGGAAAATCACTGGAATTTTTAATTCTGGTAAGAACTTATTAGGGGCCCTTATTATGGTGAGGCAGGGTGAGGAAGCAATTCTTTCAATTTTGGCGATAACTAATTTTGGTGATTTTGTTCTGTGTACTATATATCATCATTCATTAAGAATTTATTTATTTAGAGAACACATTGAATTATGTAAAACACCCATTTGAAATTTTATGAAAATTTTAATGCAGCTATGAATCATTGTATTGAGTTTGGAATTAAATTCTCATTAATAAGAGTTTTTTCTGACTAGTAAAATGAATTTGATATTCTGTGTGAATCTTTATACGTGCCATTTTTAAGATTTTTTTTGTGAATCTTTAAACGATTTTCAACTCAGGTTTTGAATAAAATAAAACATGGTGTGTAATAAGTTTTTTAGAGATTTGGCAGATGATCAAAAGAAATCTGCAGGAATACATTTTACATGAAAACTCTTTTATAAACTTGGAACATTTCGTTTTATTCAATTAACAAAAAAGTTAGAAATATTTTACTGGTCCTATGGAAAATGTCAATGGGAAAGGCTTGAAAATAATATTATATTTTGTTGAATTTCAATATTAAAAAAGAAGTCGATTGTAATCAAGGACAACCTTAAAGGAATAAATTATGACGGAAATAATTTGGGGGATTTACCAGGAATTCACCATACGTCAAAATTAAATTCCCGCAAATTTATTTATCTCGTGTATTCTCCAATTTGTGCTATTTCAGGCCTGAAAACAGGTTTTTTGCTTTTTGGTACAATTTTTGGCCAAAATTTTCCTTCAAACGCCAAATTAAATTCTCGCCTAATTTCTTTTTCTAGCAATTCCCAAATTAAATTCCTCTGAAAAAACTTTTTCAACCACCCGCCAAATTAAATTCTGCAAGGTATTATTATCAATTTTGTCAAGTCTCGAGACAGGGAAGGTAAAGTACAATAATTCCAAATTTTATTTTTGCCTTTAATGGTTCCTAATTTTTGATTGAAAAAAGTTCCAAAAATTAATCTTGTTTTAATCAGTCCTTTCAAGCTTCAAAGTATCAGATGCTTTAAAATGAAACAGCTTTGCTCCAAAGAAAATGTGACATTTACAAAAAAAGCAGAGATATGTATTCAATTTTTTGTAGTAAATTTCTCAATCATTTTGTATCAAAATAACAGAACTTGAACTGAAAAGACATATATAATCTTAAAGTTCTATTCTGGAATTTTGACCAAAATGTAGTTGATTGCTATCTTTTGAAACAATGTCCAGAAATATTTATCTATAAAATAATAAAATTTGACACTTAATACAGCTTATGAAAAAAAATCTGTCAATGTTACTTTAGATGACTGTACTTCTATTTGATTTTATCCTCAAAAATAGGTTAAAAACTAAAGACTCTATGGAAAACTACTTTCCAAAAATTCTGTTATGTAGCAAATCAGAACATGATGACGACAGTGAAACATAATCTTTAGGTCAGAATAAATTCAACTGAAATCCAAAAAGTCTAACATGTCATAATTGATAATCTAGATGACAGATTTTATATGTTTGCATAAATTTTATCCCGATAAAAGAACTACTTCCAGCTCAACATTTTTTTTTCAAATTTAGTCCAATTACACCTGTACCATACTAGTTTGTATACTTTAAATTGACATTTATGGTCAATATAAATAAATTTTCAGTCTGGTAATAGGATATGTTTAAAGAATTGTTTCATGGTAAACATTAAAGAAACAAATTTATTTCTTTTTCAATACTTGAAGTTTTCTTGCTTTTACACATTCATCAGTTTATTAAAATTGTTCACATATTGCCAAGCTTTTTAATTGTATAAACCATACCAGAACATTTTTGCAGTGAGATTGTAGTGTAATTAGTCTCGAGTTTTTCTGAAAAAGCTTTTCACCGATCAGTTCATTTTGACTACCAGTCAAGCAATCACTGGAGATGTATGCCTTTGTTTCTTTTTCATACTCCTGATGCCCATGGTCATGGACAAGATAGATGTCAAAATGTATAAACATCAGTCAAGTCATTCATCACGAGAGTGATCAGATTATAAGAAACATGCAAGATTGCTGTTGGAAATCATGCAGTTCAAGCAAAACAATTATATGTGGACAGAGAGGTCTTTTCGAGTGAATCTTTAAACTATTTTCTATAGTCATTTTGTCTTTCTGTAAAAAATCGATTTACAAGCAGTTCCAGTTCGCTCAGTGCAGAATAGACTGCTTATCAAGGTCTCGTAGTATCTTTCTCTGCAATCAAGTTTCATTTAAATGACATTTTGCAATTTTGTCAATTGATTGGTTTGCCAAGAGTTCTTCATACTTCAACTTCTTTATGTTGAGAGTCTGTCCTTGACTTTTAAATTTACTATTTATATCAGCTATTCATTACACAAATTACATCTAGTTTGTTTTGATTTTTTCAAATTCTCGGAATTTGTAAAATGGCGGGATTATGCTAATCGACATACGTTTCGCGTACATGCCTAAAAGTACTTTCGTTTTTAAAGTGCACCAGGGCTTATATCCCCAATCAACGCGTCCATCAGAATCATCAATAGCGTAAGGGGGTTAGATAAAGCCTTGGAGTCGAGGGTGCAATCAATGATGATTTATTGCGTTATGCATTTCGCTAAACGATATATTTTCTGACTGATTTTTTTCTCCTCGCATTGCTATCTAACTTTCATCTCAGGTAGGTCCATTCAGCATCTAGCTTTTGTTTTCGTAGGTGGTATCCGAGCATGCCGTGGTGTCCAACTGAAGGAAAATATGTTAAGGAGATGAGAAAGACCATCTACACACGGATAGCAGAAAGTTTTTCCGCGAAGACCACATTTTAACACAGTCTACAGACCTCGCTGTGCAAAAACGAAAACGAAACGTCCGGTGAGCTTTACACACAGGAGGAACAAAGGTCACTGAGGCAACAAACGAAGATCAACCAAATGCAAATCAAAAAAAGGTTTTTGCGAAACAGAAGGGGTCAAAGGTAAGTTTATTTCATAGGAAAATTTTATTTTTTCTAGATTGAACAGTTTTCACTACTTCACCAGGTAGCCAAGGATTCAAGAAAACCAATAATT